>NC_082733.1:12618184-13270684 GCF_030144855.1 Hypanus sabinus | reverse complement strand
GTAGTGAGGTAGTCGAATAAACTCCTCTCAGTCTTCCAGGCAGAGACAGGTATCAATTTTAACCAGTGTTTCAATGACAAACTCAATGATCTTCATCAGGGATGATGCCTGGGCACATCTAGTTAAGTGGTATATATACCCCTTTCTTCTGTCCCTCCTGATTGGTTAGTCCTTATCCAATCAGGTTTCTACTATCCCACTTTGTTTACAATCAAACTCCAGTTCTTACTTAGAGCGAGACCTTTCTCTCAGTTAAAATTATTTTTCTCTAGTTTACTTTCAATGGCTTCATTCACCTGGTAGTCCCAAAAGTGAATGGCGTGGCACAGTAGTTTGGTGCCTTTGAAGTCAATCCTACGGCCTACATTGCAAATGTAATGTTCTGCACTGCCGATTTCTCTGGATAACCCAAATGGATACACTTCCTGTACTCCTTGATGTGGGTCTGGCTGATATAAGATGGTCTGTGTTCACAGGGAATCCTGTAAACACTACATATCCTGAGTGTCAGGTTATCTTTGACTGACATAAGTAGCAATTTGAGCTTCCTTATGGGATTTTTGGTGGTATCAATCACAACTTATGCCAGTCAAATCAATACTTCTACCTGGCTGGAAGCCTGAGAAGAGCTTATTCATCACATATAATGGGAGAGCACTAGATCCCAGTGAGACAGCGTTCACGGATTCAATGCTCATTCATAAATCAGATGGCAGAGGGGAAGAAGCTCTTCCTGAATCACTGACAGTGTCCCTTCTGGCTTCTGTACCTCCATCCTGGTGGTGGAAATGAGAAGAGGGCATGTCCTGTTCATCACTGTGACTGTGTGTGAGTGTACCATCCAGGGCATGACTGTGACTGTGTGTGAATGTACCATCCAGGGCATCACTGTGACTGTGTGTGAATGTACCATCCAGGGCATCACTGTGACTGTGTGTGAATGTACCATCCAGGGCATGACTGTGACTGTGTGTGAGTGTACCATCCAGGACATGACCTGTTCATCACTGTGACTGTGTGTGAGTGTACCATCCAGGACATGACCTGTTCATCACTGTGACTGTGTGTGAGTGTACCATCCAGGGCATCACGGTGACTCTGTGTGACTGTACCATTCAGGGCATCACTGTGACTGTGTGTGAGTGTACCATCCAGGACATGACCTGTTCATCACTGTGACTGTGTGTGAGTGTACCATCCAGGACATGACCTGTTCATCACTGTGACTGTGTGTGAGTGTACCATTCAGGGCATCACTGTGACTGTGTGTGAGTGTACCATCCAGGACATGACCTGTTCATCACTGTGAATGTGTGTGAGTGTTCCATCCAGGACATGACCTGTTCATCACTGTGACTGTGTGTGAGTGTACCATCCAGGACATGACCTGTTCATCACTGTGACTGTGTGTGAGTGTACCATCCAGAACATGACCTGTTCATCACTGTGAATGTGTGTGAGTGTACCATCCAGGGCATCACGGTGACTCTGTGTGACTGTACCATTCAGGGCATGACTGTGTCTGTGTGTGAGTGTACCATCCAGAGCATGACATGTTAATCACAGTGACTGCGAGTAAGCCATCCAAGGCATGACACTGACTGTGTGTGAGTGTACCATCCATGGCATCACTGTGACTGTGTGTGAGTGTACCATCCATGGCATCACTGTGACTGTGTGTGAGTGTAACATCCAGGGCTTGACTGTGACAGTGTGTGAATGTACCATCCAGGGCATGACTGTGACTGTGTGTGACTGTACCATCCAAGACATCACTGTGACTGTGTGTGATTGTACCATCCAGGGACTGACCTGTTCGTCACTGTGACTGTTGCGAGGAAGCAATCCAAGGCATGACTGTGCCTGTGTGTGAGTGTACCATCCAGGGCTTGACCTGTTCAACACTGTGACTGTGTGTGAGTGTACCATCCAGGGCTTGACCTGTTCAACACTGTGACTGTGTGTGAGTGTACCATCCAGGGCTTGACCTGTTCAACACTGTGACTGTGTGTGAGTGTACCAGCCAAGGCATGACTGTGACTGTTTTTGAGTGTAGCAGCCGAGGTAAGACAGTGACTGTGTGTGAGTGTACCATCCAGGGCATGATTGTGAGTGTGTGTGTGTGTACCATCCAGGGCATCACTGTGACTGTGAGTGAGTGTACCGTCCAGGGCATCACTGTGACTGTGTGTGAGTGAACCATCCGGGACATGACTCTGACTCTGTGTGAGTGTACAATCCAAGGCATCACAGTGACTGTGTGTGAATGTACCATCCAGGGCATCACAGTGACTGTGTGTGAGTGTACCATCCAAGGCATCACCGTGACTGTGTGTGAGTGTACCATCCAAGGCATGACCTGTTCATCACTGTGAATGTGTGTGAGTGTACCATCCAAGACATGACTGTATCTGTGTGTGAATGTACCATCCAGGGCATCACTGTGACTGTGTGTGAGTGTACCATACAGGGCATCACAGTGATTGTGTGTGAGTTTACCATCCGGGACATGACTCTGACTCTGTGTGTGTGTACCATCCAGGGCATCACTGTGACTGTGGGTGAGTGTACCATCCAAGGCATGACTGTGTCTACGTGTAAGTGTACAATCCAGGGCATCACTGTCTCTGTGTGTGAGTGTACCCTCCAGGGCTTCACCTGTTCATCACTGTGACTGTGTGTGAGTGTACCATACAGGGCATCACAGTGATTGTGTGTGAGTTTACCATCCGGGACATGACTCTGACTCTGTGTGTGTGTACCATCCAGGGCATCACTGTGACTGTGGGTGAGTGTACCATCCAAGGCATGACTGTGTCTACGTGTAAGTGTACAATCCAGGGCATCACTGTCTCTGTGTGTGAGTGTACCCTCCAGGGCTTCACCTGTTCATCACTGTGACTGTGTGTGAGTGTACCATCCAGGGCATCACAGTGACTCTGTGTGACTGTACCATTCAGGGCATGACTGTGTCTGTGTGTGAGTGTACCATCCAGGGCATGACATGTTAATCACAGTGACTGCGAGTAAGCCATCCAAGACATGACTGTGACTGTGTGTGAGTGTACCATCCATGGCATCACTGTGACTGTGTGTGAGTGTAACATCCAGGGCTTGACTGTGACAGTGTGTGAATGTACCATCCAGGGCATTACTGTGACTGTGTGTGACTGTACCATCCAAGACATCACTGTGACTGTGTGTGAATGTACCATCCAGGGCATGACATGTTCATCACTGTGACTGTTGCGAGGAAGCAATCCAAGTCATGACTGTGACTGTGTGTGAGTGTAACATCCTGGGCATCACAGTGACTGTGTGTGAATGTACCATCCAGGGCATCACTGTGACTGTGTGTGAGTGTACCATCCAGGGCTTGACCTGTTCAACACTGTGACTGTGTGTGAGTGTACCAGCCAAGGAAAGACTGTGACTGTGTGTGAATGTACCATCCAGGGCATGACTGTGTCTCGGTGTGAGTGTACCATCCAGGGCATGACATGTTCATCACTGTGACTGTTGCGAGGAAGCAATCCAAGGCATGACTGTGCCTGTGTGTGAGTGTAACATCCTGGGCATCACAGTGACTGTGTGTGAGTGTACCATCCAAGACATCACTGTGACTGTGTGTGAATGTACCATCCAGGGCATCACTGTGACTGTGTGTGAGT
This sequence comes from Hypanus sabinus, assembly GCF_030144855.1. Lineage (NCBI taxonomy): Eukaryota > Metazoa > Chordata > Chondrichthyes > Myliobatiformes > Dasyatidae > Hypanus > Hypanus sabinus. Next base: position 13,267,013 of record NC_082733.1, on the reverse strand, counting down.
GTACCATCCAGGGCTTGACCTGTTCAACACTGTGACTGTGTGTGAGGGTACCATCCATGGCATCACAGTGACTGTGTGTGAATGTACCATCCAGGGCATCACAGTGACTGTGTGTGAGTGTACCATCCAGGGCAGCACAGTGACTCTGTGTGAGTGTACCATCCAGGGCATGACACTGACTGTGTGTGATTGTACAATCCAAGGCATCACTATGTCTCTGTGTGAATGTACCATCCAGGGCATCATAGTGACTGCGTGTGAGTGTACCGTTCAGGGCATCACTGTGACTGTGTGTGAGTGTACCATCCAGGGCATGACTCTGACTGTCTGTGAGTGTACAATCCAAGGCATCACTGTGACTGTGTCTGAGTGTACCATCCAAGGCATCACTGTATCTGTGTGTGACTGTACCATCCAGTGCTTGACCTGTTCATCACTGTGACTGTGTGTGAGTGTACCAGCCAAGGCAAGACTGTGACTGTGTGTGAGTGTACCAGCCAAGGCATGACTGTGACTGTTTTTGAGTGTACCATCCAAGGCAAGACAGTGACTGTGTGTGAGTGTACAATCCAAGTCATAACTGTGACTGTGTGTGAGTGTACCATCCAAGGCATCACCGTGACTGTGTGTGAGTGTACCATCCAAGGCATGACCTGTTCATCACTGTGAATGTGTGTGAGTGTACCATCCAAGACATGACTGTATCTGTGTGTGAATGTACCATCCAGGGCATCACTGTGACTGTGTGTGAGTGTACCATACAGGGCATCACAGTGATTGTGTGTGAGTTTACCATCCGGGACATGACTCTGACTCTGTGTGTGTGTACCATCCAGGGCATCACTGTGACTGTGGGTGAGTGTACCATCCAAGGCATGACTGTGTCTACGTGTAAGTGTACAATCCAGGGCATCACTGTCTCTGTGTGTGAGTGTACCCTCCAGGGCTTCACCTGTTCATCACTGTGACTGTGTGTGAGTGTACCATCCAGGGCATCACAGTGACTCTGTGTGACTGTACCATTCAGGGCATGACTGTGTCTGTGTGTGAGTGTACCATCCAGGGCATGACATGTTAATCACAGTGACTGCGAGTATGCCATCCAAGACATGACTGTGACTGTGTGTGAGTGTACCATCCATGGCATCACTGTGACTGTGTGTGAGTGTAACATCCAGGGCTTGACTGTGACAGTGTGTGAATGTACCATCCAGGGCATTACTGTGACTGTGTGTGACTGTACCATCCAAGACATCACTGTGACTGTGTGTGAATGTACCATCCAGGGCATGACATGTTCATCACTGTGACTGTTGCGAGGAAGCAATCCAAGTCATGACTGTGACTGTGTGTGAGTGTAACATCCTGGGCATCACAGTGACTGTGTGTGAATGTACCATCCAGGGCATCACTGTGACTGTGTGTGAGTGTACCATCCAGGGCTTGACCTGTTCAACACTGTGACTGTGTGTGAGTGTACCAGCCAAGGAAAGACTGTGACTGTGTGTGAATGTACCATCCAGGGCATGACTGTGTCTCGGTGTGAGTGTACCATCCAGGGCATGACATGTTCATCACTGTGACTGTTGCAAGGAAGCAATCCAAGGCATGACTGTGCCTGTGTGTGAGTGTAACATCCTGGGCATCACAGTGACTGTGTGTGAGTGTACCATCCAAGACATCACTGTGACTGTGTGTGAATGTACCATCCAGGGCATCACTGTGACTGTGTGTGAGTGTACCATCCAGGGCTTGACCTGTTCAACACTGTGACTGTGTGTGAGGGTACCATCCATGGCATCACTGTGACTGTGTGTGAGTGTAACATCCAGGGCTTGACTGTGACAGTGTGTGAATGTACCATCCAGGGCATGACTGTGACTGTGTGTGACTGTACCATCCAAGACATCACTGTGACTGTGTGTGAATGTACCATCCAGAGCATGACATGTTCATCACTGTGACTGTTGCGAGGAAGCAATCCAAGTCATGACTGTGACTGTGTGTGAGTGTAACATCCTGGGCATCACAGTGACTGTGTGTGAATGTACCATCCAGGGCATCACTGTGACTGTTTGTGAGTGTACCATCCAGGGCTTGACCTGTTCAACACTGTGACTGTGTGTGAGTGTACCAGCCAAGGAAAGACTGTGACTGTGTGTGAATGTACCATCCAGGGCATGACTGTGTCTCGGTGTGAGTGTACCATCCAGGGCATGACATGTTCATCACTGTGACTGTTGCGAGGAAGCAATCCAAGGCATGACTGTGCCTGTGTGTGAGTGTAACATCCTGGGCATCACAGTGACTGTGTGTGAGTGTACCATCCAAGACATCACTGTGACTGTGTGTGAATGTACCATCCAGGGCATCACTGTGACTGTGTGTGAGTGTACCATCCAGGGCTTGACCTGTTCAACACTGTGACTGTGTGTGAGGGTACCATCCATGGCATCACTGTGACTGTGTGTGAGTGTAACATCCAGGGCTTGACTGTGACAGTGTGTGAATGTACCATCCAGGGCATGACTGTGACTGTGTGTGACTGTACCATCCAAGACATCACTGTGACTGTGTGTGAATGTACCATCCAGAGCATGACATGTTCATCACTGTGACTGTTGCGAGGAAGCAATCCAAGTCATGACTGTGACTGTGTGTGAGTGTAACATCCTGGGCATCACAGTGACTGTGTGTGAATGTACCATCCAGGGCATCACTGTGACTGTGTGTGAGTGTACCATCCAGGGCTTGACCTGTTCAACACTGTGACTGTGTGTGAGTGTACCAGCCAAGGAAAGACTGTGACTGTGTGTGAATGTACCATCCAGGGCATGACTGTGACTCGGTGTGAGTGTACCATCCAGGGCATGACATGTTCATCACTGTGACTGTTGCGAGAAAGCAATCAAAGGCATGACTGTGCCTGTGTGTGAGTGTAACATCCTGGGCATCACAGTGACTGTGTGTGAGTGTACCATCCAAGACATCACTGTGACTGTGTGTGAATGTACCATCCAGGGCATCACTGTGACTGTGTGTGAGTGTACCATCCAGGGCTTGACCTGTTCAACACTGTGACTGTGTGTGAGGGTACCAGCCAAGGCAAGACTGTGACTGTGTGTGAATGTACCATCCAGGGCATGACTGTGACTCGGTGTGAGTGTACCATCCAGGGCATGACATGTTCATCACTGTGACTGTTGCGAGGAAGCAATCCAAGGCATGACTGTGCCTGTGTGTGAGTGTAACATCCTGGGCATCACAGTGACTGTGTGTGAGTGTACCATCCAAGACATCACTGTGACTGTTGCGAGGAAGCAAACCAAGTCATGACTGAGACTGTGTGTGCGTGTAACATCCTGGGCATCACAGTGACTGTGTGTGAATGTACCATCCAGGGCATCACTGTGACTGTGTGTGAGTGTACCATCCAGGGCTTGACCTGTTCAACACTGTGACTGTGTGTGAGTGTACCAGCCAAGGCAAGACTGTGACTGTGTGTGAATGTACCATCCAGGGCATGACTGTGACTCGGTGTGAGTGTACCATCCAGGGCATGACATGTTCATCACTGTGACTGTTGCGAGGAAGCAATCCAAGGCATGACTGTGCCTGTGTGTGTGAGTGTAACATCCTGGGCATCACAGTGACTGTGTGTGAGTGTACCATCCAGGGCATGACTGTGACTGTGTGTGAATGTACCATCCAGGGCATCGCTGTGACTGTGTGTGAGTGTACCATCCAGGGCATCACAGTAACCATGTGTGATTGTACCATCCAGGGCATGACTGTGACTGTGTGTGAGTGTACCATCCAGGGCATGACTGTGACTGTGTGTGATTGTACCATCCAGGGCATGACTGTGACTGTGTGTGAGTGTACCATCCAGGGCATGACTGTGACTGTGTGTGATTGTACCATCCAGGGCATGACTGTGACTGTGTGTGAGTGTACCATCCAGGGCATGACTGTGACTGTGTGTGATTGTACCATCCAGGGCATGACTGTGACTGTGTGTGAGTGTACCATCCAGGGCATCACAGTGACTGTGTGTGATTGTACCATCCAGGGCATGACTGTGACTGTGTGTGAGTGTACCATCCAGGGCATGACCTGTTCATCACTGTGACTGTGTGTGATTGTACCATCCAGGGCATGACTGTGACTGTGTGTGAGTGTACCATCCAGGGCATGACCTGTTCATCACTGTGACTGTGTGTCAGTGTACCATCCAGGGCATGACCTGTTCATCACTGTGACTGAGTGTGAGTGAACCATCCAGGGCATCATTGTGCCTGTGTGTGAGTGTACCATCCAGGGCATCACTGTGACTGTGTGTGATTGTTCCATCCAGGGACTGACCTGTTCGTCACTGTGACTGTTGCGAGGAAGCAATCCAAGGCATGACTGTGCCTGTGTGTGAGTGTAACATCCTGGGCATCACAGTGACTGTGTGTGAGTGTACCATCCAGGGCATCACTGTGACTGTGTGTGACTGTACCATCCAGGGCTTGACCTGTTCAACACTGTGACTGTGTGTGAGTGTACCCTCCAGGGCTTGACCTGTTCAACACTGTGACTGTGTGTGAGTGTACCAGCCAAGGCAAGACTGTGACTGTGTGTGAGTGTACCAGCCAAGGCATGACTGTGACTGTTTATGAGTGTACCAGCCAAGGTAAGACAGTGACTGTGTCTGAGTGTACCATCCAGGGCATGATTGTGAGTGTGTGTGTGTGTACCATCCAGGGCATCACTGTGACTGTGAGTGAGTGTACCGTCCAGGGCATCACTGTGACTGTGTGTGAGTGAACCATCCGGGACATGACTCTGACTCTGTGTGAGTGTACAATCCACGGCATCATAGTGACTCTGTGTGAGTGTACCATCCTGGGCATCACAGTGACTGTGTGTGAGTGTACCATCCAAGACATCACTGTGACTGTGTGTGAATGTACCATCCAGGGCATCACTGTGACTGTGTGTGAGTGTACCATCCAGGGCTTGACCTGTTCAACACTGTGACTGTGTGTGAGGGTACCAGCCAAGGCAAGACTGTGACTGTGTGTGAATGTACCATCCAGGGCATGACTGTGACTCGGTGTGAGTGTACCATCCAGGGCATGACATGTTCATCACTGTGACTGTTGCGAGGAAGCAATCCAAGGCATGACTGTGCCTGTGTGTGAGTGTAACATCCTGGGCATCACAGTGACTGTGTGTGAGTGTACCATCCAAGACATCACTGTGACTGTTGCGAGGAAGCAAACCAAGTCATGACTGAGACTGTGTGTGCGTGTAACATCCTGGGCATCACAGTGACTGTGTGTGAATGTACCATCCAGGGCATCACTGTGACTGTGTGTGAGTGTACCATCCAGGGCTTGACCTGTTCAACACTGTGACTGTGTGTGAGGGTACCAGCCAAGGCAAGACTGTGACTGTGTGTGAATGTACCATCCAGGGCATGACTGTGACTCAGTGTGAGTGTACCATCCAGGGCATGACATGTTCATCACTGTGACTGTTGCGAGGAAGCAATCCAAGGCATGACTGTGCCTGTGTGTGAGTGTAACATCCTGGGCATCACAGTGACTGTGTGTGAGTGTACCATCCAGGGCATGACTGTGACTGTGTGTGAATGTACCATCCAGGGCATCGCTGTGACTGTGTGTGAGTGTACCATCCAGGGCATCACAGTAACTGTGTGTGATTGTACCATCCAGGGCATGACTGTGACTGTGTGTGAGTGTACCATCCAGGGCATGACTGTGACTGTGTGTGATTGTACCATCCAGGGCATGACTGTGACTGTGTGTGAGTGTACCATCCAGGGCATGACTGTGACTGTGTGTGATTGTACCATCCAGGGCATGACTGTGACTGTGTGTGAGTGTACCATCCAGGGCATGACTGTGACTGTGTGTGATTGTACCATCCAGGGCATGACTGTGACTGTGTGTGAGTGTACCATCCAAGGCATGACCTGTTATTCACTGTGACTGTGTGTGATTGTACCATCCAGGCCATGACTGTGACTGTGTGTGAGTGTACCATCCAGGGCATGACCTGTTCATCACTGTGACTGTGTGTCAGTGTACCATCCAGGGCATGACCTGTTCATCACTGTGACTGAGTGTGAGTGAACCATCCAGGACATCATTGTGCGTGTGTGTGAGTGTACCATCCAGGGCATCACTGTGACTGTGTGTGATTGTTCCATCCAGGGACTGACCTGTTCGTCACTGTGACTGTTGCGAGGAAGCAATCCAAGGCATGACTGTGCCTGTGTGTGAGTGTAACATCCTGGGCATCACAGTGACTGTGTGTGAGTGTACCATCCAGGGCATCACTGTGACTGTGTGTGACTGTACCATCCAGGGCTTGACCTGTTCAACACTGCGACTGTGTGTGAGTGTACCCTCCAGGGCTTGACCTGTTCAACACTGTGACTGTGTGTGAGTGTACCAGCCAAGGCAAGACTGTGACTGTGTGTGAGTGTACCAGCCAAGGCATGACTGTGACTGTTTATGAGTGTACCAGCCAAGGTAAGACAGTGACTGTGTCTGAGTGTACCATCCAGGGCATGATTGTGAGTGTGTGTGTGTGTACCATCCAGGGCATCACTGTGACTGTGAGTGAGTGTACCGTCCAGGGCATCACTGTGACTGTGTGTGAGTGAACCATCCGGGACATGACTCTGACTCTGTGTGAGTGTACAATCCACGGCATCATAGTGACTCTGTGTGAGTGTACCATCCAGGGCATGACACTGACTGTGTGTGATTGTACAATCCAAGGCATCACTGTGACTCTGTGTGAATGTACCATCCAGGGCATCATAGTGACTGCGTGTGAGTGTACCGTTCAGGGCATCACTGTGACTGTGTGTGAGTGTACCATCCAGGGCATGACTCTGTCTGTCTGTGAGTGTACAATCCAAGGCATCACTGTGACTGTGTCTGAGTGTACCATCTAAGGCATCACAGTGACTGTGTGTGAGTGTACCATCCAGGGCATGACTGTGACTGTGTGTGAGTGTAACATCCAGGGCATGACTCTGACTGTGTGTGAGTGTACCATCCAGGGCATGACTGTGACTGTGTGTGACTGTATCATCCAAGGCATGACTGTGACTGTGCGTTAGTGTACCTTCCAGGACATGGCCTGTTCATCACTCTGTCTGTGTGTGAGTGTACCAGCCCAGGCAAGACTGTGACTGTGTGTGAGTGTACCATCCAAGGCATGACCATTTCATCACTGTGACGGTGTGTGAATGTACCATCCAGGGCATCACTGTGACTGTGTGTGAATGTACCATCCAGGGCATCACTGTGACTGTGTGTGACTGTACCATCCAGGGCATCACTGTGTCTGTGTGTGAGTGTACCATCCAGGGCAGGATTGTGAGTGTGTGTGTGTGTAACATCCAGGGCATGACTCTGACTGTGGGTGAGTGTACCATCCAAGGCATGACTGTGTCTATGTGTGAGTGTACAATCCAGGGCATCACTGTATCTGTGTGTGACTGTACCATCCAGTGCTTGACCTGTTCATCACTGTGACTGTGTGTGAGTGTACCAGCCAAGGCAAGACTGTGACTGTGTGTGAGTGTACCAGCCAAGGCATGACTGTGACTGTGTGTGAGTGTACCATCCATGGCAGCAGAGTGACTCTGTGTGAGTGTACCATCCAGGGCATGACACTGACTGTGTGTGATTGTACAATCCAAGGCATCACTATGTCTCTGTGTGAATGTACCATCCAGGGCATCATAGTGACTGCGTGTGAGTGTACCGTTCAGGGCATCACTGTGACTGTGCGTGAGTGTACCATCCAGGGCATGACTCTGACTGTCTGTGAGTGTACAATCCAAGGCATCACTGTGATTGTGTCTGAGTGTACCATCCAAGGCATCACAGTACCTTTGTGTGAGTGTACTATCCAGGGCATGACTGTGACTGTGTGTGAGTGTAACATCCAGGGCATGACTCTGACTGTGGGTGAGTGTACCATCCAAGGCATGACTGTGTCTATGTGTGAGTGTACAATCCAGGGCATCACTGTATCTGTGTGTGACTGTACCATCCAGTGCTTGACCTGTTCATCACTGTGACTGTGTGTGAGTGTACCAGCCAAGGCAAGACTGTGACTGTGTGTGAGTGTACCAGCCAAGGCATGACTGTGACTGTTTTTGAGTGTACCATCCAAGGCAAGACAGTGACTGTGTGTGAGTGTACAATCCAAGTCATAACTGTGACTGTGTGTGAGTGTACCATCCAAGGCATCACCGTGACTGTGTGTGAGTGTACCATCCAGAGCATGACCTGTTCATCACAGTTACTGTGTGTGAGTGTACCATCCTGGGCATGACTGTGAGTGTGTGTGTGTGTGTTCCATCCAGGGCATCACTGTGACTGTGTCTGAGTATGCTATCCAAGGCATGACCTGTTCATCACTGTGAATGTGTGTGAGTGTACCATCCAGACATGACTGTATCTGTGTGTGAGTGTACCATCCGGGACATGACTCTGACTCTGTGTGTGTGTACCATCCAGGGCATCACTGTGACTGTGAGTGAGTGTACCGTCCAGGGCATCACTGTGACTGTGTGTGAGTGAACCATCCGGGACATGACTCTGACTCTGTGTGAGTGTACAATCCACGGCATCATAGTGACTCTGTGTGAGTGTACCATCCAGGGCATTACACTGACTGTGTGTGATTGTACAATCCAAGGCATCACTGTGACTCTGTGTGAATGTACCATCCAGGGCATCATAGTGACTGCGTGTGAGTGTACCGTTCAGGGCATCACTGTGACTGTGTGTGAGTGTACCATCCAGGGCATGACTCTGTCTGTCTGTGAGTGTACAATCCAAGGCATCACTGTGACTGTGTCTGAGTGTACCATCTAAGGCATCACAGTGACTGTGTGTGAGTGTACCATCCAGGGCATGACTGTGACTGTGTGTGAGTGTAACATCCAGGGCATGACTCTGACTGTGTGTGAGTGTACCATCCAGGGCATGACTGTGACTGTGTGTGACTGTATCATCCAAGGCATGACTGTGACTGTGCGTTCGTGTACCTTCCAGGACATGGCCTGTTCATCACTCTTTCTGTGTGTGAGTGTACCAGCCCAGGCAAGACTGTGACTGTGTGTGAGTGTACCATCCAAGGCATGACCATTTCATCACTGTGACTGTGTGTGAATGTACCATCCAGGGCATCACTGTGACTGTGTGTGAATGTACCATCCAGGGCATCACTGTGACTGTGTGTGACTGTACCATCCAGGGCATCACTGTGTCTGTGTGTGAGTGTACCATCCAGGGCATGGCCTGTTCATCACTGTGACTGTGTGTGAGTGTACCAGCCAAGGCATGACCTGTTCATCACTGTGAATGTGTGTGAGTGTACCATCCAAGACATGACTGTATCTGTGTGTGAAAGTACCATCCAGGGCATCACTGTGACTGTGTGTGAGTGTACCATCCAGGGCATGACTGTGACCGTGTGTGAGTGTATCATCCGGGACATGACTCTGACTCTGTGTGTGTGTACCAACCAGGGCATCGCTGTGACTGTGTGTGAGTGTACCATCCAGGGCATCACAGTGACCGTGTGTGATTGCACCATCCAGGGCATGACTGTGACTGTGTGTGAGTGTACCATCCAGGGCATGACTGTGACTGTGTGTGATTGTACCATCCAGGGCATGACTGTGACTGTGTGTGAGTGTACCATCCAGGGCATCACAGTGACTGTGTGTGATTGTACCATCCAGGGCATGACTGTGACTGTGTGTGAGTGTACCATCCAGGGCATCACAGTGACTGTGTGTGATTGTACCATCCAGGGCATGACTGTGACTGTGTGTGACTGTACCATCCAGGGCATCACAGTGACTGTGTGTGATTGTACCATCCAGGGCATGACTGTGACTGTGTGTGAGTGTACCATCCAGGGCATGACCTGTTCATCACTGTGACTGTGTGTGAGTGTACCATCCAGGGCATGACCTGTTCATCACTGTGACTGAGTGTGAGTGAACCATCCAGGGCATCATTGCGCCTGTGTGTGAGTGTACCATCCAGGGCATCACTGTGACTGTGTGTGATTGTACCATCCAGGGACTGACCTGTTCGTCACTGTGACTGTTGCGAGGAAGCAATCCAAGCAATGACTGTGCCTGTGTGTGAGTGTAACATCCTGGGCATCACAGTGACTGTGTGTGAGTGTACCATCCAGGGCATCACCATCACTGTGACTGTGTGTGAGTGTACCATCCAGGGCTTGACCTGTTCAACACTGTGACTGTGTGTGAGTGTACCATCCAGGGCTTGACCTGTTCAACACTGTGACTGTGTGTGAGTGTACCAGCCAAGGCAAGACTGTGACTGTGTGTGAGTGTACCAGCCAAGGCATGACTGTGACTGTTTTTGAGTGTACCAGCCAAGGTAAGACAGTGACTGTGTGTGAGTGTACCATCCAGGGCAGGATTGTGAGTGTGTGTGTGTGTACCATCCAGGGCATCACAGTGACTGTGTGTGAATGTACCATACAGGGCATCACAGTGACTGTGTGTGAGTGTACCATCCAGGGCATCACTGTGACTGTGTGTGAGTGAACCATCCGGGACATGACTCTGACTGTGTGTGAGTGTACAATCCAAGGCATCACAGTGACTGTGTGTGAATGTACCATCCAGGGCATCACAGTGACTGTGTGTGAGTGTACCATCCATGGCAGCAGAGTGACTCTGTGTGAGTGTACCATCCAGGGCATGACAATGACTGTGTGTGATTGTACAATCCAAGGCATCACTATGTCTCTGTGTGAATGTACCATCCAGGGCATCATAGTGACTGCGTGTGAGTGTACCGTTCAGGGCATCACTGTGACTGTGTGTGAGTGTACCATCCAGGGCATGACTCTGACTGTCTGTGAGTGTACAATCCAAGGCATCACTGTGATTGTGTCTGAGTGTACCATCCAAGGCATCACAGTGACTGTGTGTGAGTGTACTATCCAGGGCATGACTGTGACTGTGTGTGAGTGTAACATCCAGGGCATGACTCTGAATGTGGGTGAGTGTACCATCCAAGGCATGACTGTGTCTATGTGTGAGTGTACAATCCAGGGCATCACTGTATCTGTGTGTGACTGTACCATCCAGTGCTTGACCTGTTCATCACTGTGACTGTGTGTGAGTGTACCAGCCAAGGCAAGACTGTGACTGTGTGTGAGTGTACCAGCCAAGGCATGACTGTGACTGTTTTTGAGTGTACCATCCAAGGCAAGACAGTGACTGTGTGTGAGTGTACAATCCAAGTCATAACTGTGACTGTGTGTGAGTGTACCATCCAAGGCATCACCGTGACTGTGTGTGATCGTACCATCCGGGGCATGACCTGTTCATCACAGTTACTGTGTGTGAGTGTACCATCCTGGGCATGACTGTGAGTGTGTGTGTGTGTGTTCCATCCAGGGCATCACTGTGACTGTGTCTGAGTATACCATCCAAGGCATGACCTGTTCATCACTGTGAATGTGTGTGAGTGTACCATCCAGACATGACTGTATCTGTGTGTGAGTGTACCATCCGGGACATGACTCTGACTCTGTGTGTGTGTACCATCCAGGGCATCACTGTGACTGTGGGTGAGTGTACCATCCAAGGCATGACTGTGTCTACGTGTAAGTGTACAATCCAGGGCATCACTGTCTCTGTGTGTGACTGTACCATCCAGGGCTTCACCTGTTCATCACTGTGACTGTGTGTGAGCGTACCAGCCAAGGCAAGACTGTGACTGTGTGTGAGTGTACCATCCAGGGCATGAGTGTGACTGTGTGTGAGTGTACCATCCAGGACATTACCTGTTCATCACTGTGACTGTGTGTGAGTGTACCATCCAGGGCATCACGGTGACTCTGTGTGACTGTACCATTCAGGGCATGACTGTGTCTGTGTGTGAGTGTACCATCCAGGGCATGACATGTTCATCACTGTGACTGTTGCGAGGAAGCAATCCAAGGCATGACTGTGCCTGTGTGTGAGTGTAACATCCTGGGCATCACAGTGACTGTGTGTGAGTGTACCATCCATGGCATCACTGTGACAGTGTGTGAATGTACCATCCAGGGCATCACTGTGACTGTGTGTGAGTGTACCATCCAGGGCTTGACCTGTTCAACACTGTGACTGTGTGTGAGTGTACCAGCCAAGGAAAGACTGTGACTGTGTGTGAATGTACCATCCAGGGCATGAATGTGACTCGGTGTGAGTGTACCATCCAGGGCATGACATGTTCATCACTGTGACTGTTGCGAGGAAGCAATCCAAGGCATGACTGTGCCTGTGTGTGAGTGTAACATCCTTGGCATCACAGTGACTGTGTGTGAGTGTACCATCCAAGACATCACTGTGACTGTTGCGAGGAAGCAAACCAAGTCATGACTGAGACTGTGTGTGAGTGTAACATCCTGGGCATCACAGTGACTGTGTGTGAATGTACCATCCAGGGCATCACTGTGACTGTGTGTGAGTGTACCATCCAGGGCTTGACCTGTTCAACACTGTGACTGTGTGTGAGGGTACCAGCCAAGGCAAGACTGTGACTGTGTGTGAATGTACCATCCAGGGCATGACTGTGACTCGGTGTGAGTGTACCATCCAGGGCATGACATGTTCATCACTGTGACTGTTGCGAGGAAGCAATCCAAGGCATGACTGTGCCTGTGTGTGAGTATAACATCCTGGGCATCACAGTGACTGTGTGTGAGTGTACCATCCAAGACATCACTGTGACTGTTGCGAGGAAGCAAACCAAGTCATGACTGAGACTGTGTGTGAGTGTAACATCCTGGGCATCACAGTGACTGTGTGTGAGTGTACCAGCCAGGGCATGACTGTGACTGTTTATGAGTGTACCAGCCAAGGTAAGACAGTAACTGTGTGTGAGTGTACCATCCAGGGCATGATTGTGAGTGTGTGTGTGTGTACCATCCAGGGCATCACTGTGACTGTGTGGGAGTGTACCATCCAGGACATCATAGTGACTCTGTGTGAGTGTACCATCCAGGGCATGACACTGACTGTGTGTGATTGTACAATCCAAGGCATCACTGTGACTCTGTGTGAATGTACCATCCAGGGCATCATAGTGACTGCGTGTGAGTGTACCGTTCAGGGCATCACTGTGACTGTGTGTGAGTGTACCATCCAGGGCATGACTCTGTCTGTCTGTGAGTGGACAATCCAAGGCATCACTGTGACTGTGTCTGAGTGTACCATCTAAGGCATCACAGTGACTGTGTGTGAGTGTACCATCCAGGGCATGACTGTGACTGTGTGTGAGTGTAACATCCAGGGCATGACTCTGACTGTGTGTGAGTGTACCATCCAGGGCATGACTGTGACTGTGTGTGACTGTATCATCCAAGGCATGACTGTGACTGTGCGTTAGTGTACCTTCCAGGACATGTCCTGTTCATCACTCTGTCTGTGTGTGAGTGTACCAGCCCAGGCAAGACTGTGACTGTGTGTGAGTGTACCATCCAAGGCATGACCATTTCATCACTGTGACTGTGTGTGAATGTACCATCCAGGGCATCACTGTGACTGTGTGTGAATGTACCATCCAGGGCATCACTGTGACTGTGTGTGACTGTACCATCCAGGGCATCACTGTGTCTGTGTTTGAGTGTACCATCCAGGGCATGGCCTGTTCATCACTGTGACTGTGTGTGTGTGTACCAGCCAAGGCATGACCTGTTCATCACTGTGAATGTGTGTGAGTGTACCATCCAAGACATGACTGTATCTGTGTGTGAAAGTACCATCCAGGGCATCACTGTGACTGTGTGTGAGTGTACCATACAGGGCATCACAGTGATTGTGTGTGAGTGTACCATCCGGGACATGACTCTGACTCTGTGTGTGTGTACCAACCAGGGCATCGCTGTGACTGTGTGTGAGTGTACCATCCAGGGCATCACAGTGACCGTGTGTGATTGTACCATCCAGGGCATGACTGTGACTGTGTGTGAGTGTACCATCCAGGGCATGACTGTGACTGTGTGTGATTGTACCATCCAGGGCATGACTGTGACTGTGTGTGAGTGTACCATCCAGGGCATCACAGTGACTGTGTGTGATTGTACCATCCAGGGCATGACTGTGACTGTGTGTGAGTGTACCATCCAGGGCATCACAGTGACTGTGTGTGATTGTACCATCCAGGGCATGACTGTGACTGTGTGTGACTGTACCATCCAGGGCATCACAGTGACTGTGTGTGATTGTACCATCCAGGGCATGACTGTGACTGTGTGTGAGTGTACCATCCAGGGCATGACCTGTTCATCACAGTGACTGTGTGTGAGTGTACCATCCTGGGCATGACTGTGAGTGTGTGTCTGTGTACCATCCAGGGCATCACTGTGACTGTGGGTGAGTGTACCATCCAAGGCATGACTGTGTCTATGTGTGAGTGTACAATCCAGGGCATCACTGTATCTGTGTGTGACTGTACCATCCAGTGCTTGACCTGTTCATCACTGTGACTGTGTGTGAGTGTACCAGCCAAGGCAAGACTGTGACTGTTTTTGAGTGGACCATCCAAGGCAAGACAGTGACTGTGTGTGAGTGTACAATCCAAGTCATAACTGTGACTGTGTGTGAGTGTACCATCCAAGGCATCACCGTGACTGTGTGTGAGCGTACCATCCGGGGCATGACCTGTTCATCACAGTTACTGTGTGTGAGTGTACCATCCTGGGCATGACTGTGAGTGTGTGTGTGTGTGTTCCATCCAGGGCATCACTGTGACTGTGTCTGAGTATACCATCCAAGGCATGACCTGTTCATCACTGTGAATGTGTGTGAGTGTACCATCCAGACATGACTGTATCTGTGTGTGAGTGTACCATCCGGGACATGACTCTGACTCTGTGTGTGTGTACCATCCAGGGCATCACTGTGACTGTGGGTGAGTGTACCATCCAAGGCATGACTGTGTCTACGTGTAAGTGTACAATCCAGGGCATCACTGTCTCTGTGTGTGACTGTACCATCCAGGGCTTCACCTGTTCATCACTGTGACTGTGTGTGAGCGTACCAGCCAAGGCAAGACTGTGACTGTGTGTGAGTGTACCATCCAGGGCATGAGTGTGACTGTGTGTGAGTGTACCATCCAGGACATTACCTGTTCATCACTGTGACTGTGTGTGAGTGTACCATCCAGGGCATCACGGTGACTCTGTGTGACTGTACCATTCAGGGCATGACTGTGTCTGTGTGTGAGTGTACCATCCAGGGCATGACATGTTCATCACTGTGACTGTTGCGAGGAAGCAATCCAAGGCATGACTGTGCCTGTGTGTGAGTGTAACATCCTGGGCATCACAGTGACTGTGTGTGAGTGTACCATCCATGGCATCACTGTGACAGTGTGTGAATGTACCATCCAGGGCATCACTGTGACTGTGTGTGAGTGTACCATCCAGGGCTTGACCTGTTCAACACTGTGACTGTGTGTGAGTGTACCAGCCAAGTAAAGACTGTGACTGTGTGTGAATGTACCATCCAGGGCATGAATGTGACTCGGTGTGAGTGTACCATCCAGGGCATGACATGTTCATCACTGTGACTGTTGCGAGGAAGCAATCCAAGGCATGACTGTGCCTGTGTGTGAGTGTAACATCCTTGGCATCACAGTGACTGTGTGTGAGTGTACCATCCAAGACATCACTGTGACTGTTGCGAGGAAGCAAACCAAGTCATGACTGAGACTGCGTGTGAGTGTAACATCCTGGGCATCACAGTGACTGTGTGTGAATGTACCATCCAGGGCATCACTGTGACTGTGTGTGAGTGTACCATCCAGGGCTTGACCTGTTCAACACTGTGACTGTGTGTGAGGGTACCAGCCAAGTAAAGACTGTGACTGTGTGTGAATGTACCATCCAGGGCATGAATGTGACTCGGTGTGAGTGTACCATCCAGGGCATGACATGTTCATCACTGTGACTGTTGCGAGGAAGCAATCCAAGGCATGACTGTGCCTGTGTGTGAGTGTAACATCCTTGGCATCACAGTGACTGTGTGTGAGTGTACCATCCAAGACATCACTGTGACTGTTGCGAGGAAGCAAACCAAGTCATGACTGAGACTGCGTGTGAGTGTAACATCCTGGGCATCACAGTGACTGTGTGTGAATGTACCATCCAGGGCATCACTGTGACTGTGTGTGAGTGTACCATCCAGGGCTTGACCTGTTCAACACTGTGACTGTGTGTGAGGGTACCAGCCAAGGCAAGACTGTGACTGTGTGTGAATGTACCATCCAGGGCATGACTGTGACTCGGTGTGAGTGTACCATCCAGGGCATCATAGTGACTGCGTGTGAGTGTACCGTTCAGGGCATCACTGTGACTGTGTGTGAGTGTACCATCCAGGGCATGACTCTGTCTGTCTGTGAGTGTACAATCCAAGGCATCACTGTGACTGTGTCTGAGTGTACCATCTAAGGCATCACAGTGACTGTGTGTGAGTGTACCATCCAGGGCATGACTGTGACTGTGTGTGAGTGTAACATCCAGGGCATGACTCTGACTGTGTGTGAGTGTACCATCCAGGGCATGACTGTGACTGTGTGTGACTGTATCATCCAAGGCATGACTGTGACTGTGCGTTAGTGTACCTTCCAGGTCATGTCCTGTTCATCACTCTGTCTGTGTGTGAGTGTACCAGCCCAGGCAAGACTGTGACTGTGTGTGAGTGTACCATCCAAGGCATGACCATTTCATCACTGTGACTGTGTGTGAATGTACCATCCAGGGCATCACTGTGACTGTGTGTGAATGTACCATCCAGGGCATCACTGTGACTGTGTGTGACTGTACCATCCAGGGCATCACTGTGTCTGTGTGTGAGTGTACCATCCAGGGCATGGCCTGTTCATCACTGTGACTGTGTGTGAGTGTACCAGCCAAGGCATGACCTGTTCATCACTGTGAATGTGTGTGAGTGTACCATCCAAGACATGACTGTATCTGTGTGTGAAAGTACCATCCAGGGCATCACTGTGACTGTGTGTGAGTGTACCATACAGGGCATCACAGTGATTGTGTGTGAGTGTACCATCCGGGACATGACTCTGACTCTGTGTGTGTGTACCAACCAGGGCATCGCTGTGACTGTGTGTGAGTGTACCATCCAGGGCATCACAGTGACCGTGTGTGATTGTACCATCCAGGGCATGACTGTGACTGTGTGTGAGTGTACCATCCAGGGCATGACTGTGACTGTGTGTGATTGTACCATCCAGGGCATGACTGTGACTGTGTGTGAGTGTACCATCCAGGGCATCACAGTGACTGTGTGTGATTGTACCATCCAGGGCATGACTGTGACTGTGTGTGAGTGTACCATCCAGGGCATCACAGTGACTGTGTGTGATTGTACCATCCAGGGCATGACTGTGACTGTGTGTGACTGTACCATCCAGGGCATCACAGTGACTGTGTGTGATTGTACCATCCAGGGCATGACTGTGACTGTGTGTGAGTGTACCATCCAGGGCATGACCTGTTCATCACTGTGACTGTGTGTGAGTGTACCATCCAGGGCATGACCTGTTCATCACTGTGACTGAGTGTGAGTGAACCATCCAGGGCATCATTGCGCCTGTGTGTGAGTGTACCATCCAGGGCATCACTGTGACTGTGTGTGATTGTACCATCCAGGGACTGACCTGTTCGTCACTGTGACTGTTGCGAGGAAGCAATCCAAGCAATGACTGTGCCTGTGTGTGAGTGTAACATCCTGCGCATCACAGTGACTGTGTGTGAGTGTACCATCCAGGGCATCACTGTGACTGTGTGTGAGTGTACCATCCAGGTCTTGACCTGTTCAACACTGTGACTGTGTGTGAGTGTACCATCCAGGGCTTGACCTGTTCAACACTGTGACTGTGTGTGAGTGTACCAGCCAAGGCTAGACTGTGACTGTGTGTGAGTGTACCATCCAGGGCAGGATTGTGAGTGTGTGTGTGTGTACCATCCAGGGCATCACTGTGACTGTGAGTGAGTGTATGATACAGGGCATCACAGTGACTGTGTGTGAGTGTACCATCCAGGGCATCACTGTGACTGTGTGTGAGTGAACCATCCGGGACATGACTCTGACTGTGTGTGAGTGTACAATCCAAGGCATCACAGTGACTGTGTGTGAATGTACCATCCAGGGCATCACAGTGACTGTGTGTGAGTGTACCATCCATGGCAGCAGAGTGACTCTGTGTGAGTGTACCATCCAGGGCATGACACTGACTGTGTGTGATTGTACAATCCAAGGCATCACTATGTCTCTGTGTGAATGTACCATCCAGGGCATCATAGTGACTGTGTGTGAGTGTACCATCCAGGGCATGACTGTGACTGTGTGTGACTGTATCATCCAAGGCATGACTGTGACTGTGCGTTAGTGTACCTTCCAGGACATGTCCTGTTCATCACTCTGTCTGTGTGTGAGTGTACCAGCCCAGGCAAGACTGTGACTGTGTGTGAGTGTACCATCCAAGGCATGACCATTTCATCACTGTGACTGTGTGTGAATGTACCATCCAGGGCATCACTGTGACTGTGTGTGAATGTACCATCCAGGGCATCACTGTGACTGTGTGTGACTGTACCATCCAGGGCATCACTGTGTCTGTGTGTGAGTGTACCATCCAGGGCATGGCCTGTTCATCACTGTGACTGTGTGTGAGTGTACCAGCCAAGGCATGACCTGTTCATCACTGTGAATGTGTGTGAGTGTACCATCCAAGACATGACTGTATCTGTGTGTGAAAGTACCATCCAGGGCATCACTGTGACTGTGTGTGAGTGTACCATACAGGGCATCACAGTGATTGTGTGTGAGTGTACCATCCGGGACATGACTCTGACTCTGTGTGTGTGTACCAACCAGGGCATCGCTGTGACTGTGTGTGAGTGTACCATCCAGGGCATCACAGTGACCGTGTGTGATTGTACCATCCAGGGCATGACTGTGACTGTGTGTGAGTGTACCATCCAGGGCATGACTGTGACTGTGTGTGATTGTACCATCCAGGGCATGACTGTGACTGTGTGTGAGTGTACCATCCAGGGCATCACAGTGACTGTGTGTGATTGTACCATCCAGGGCATGACTGTGACTGTGTGTGAGTGTACCATCCAGGGCATCACAGTGACTGTGTGTGATTGTACCATCCAGGGCATGACTGTGACTGTGTGTGACTGTACCATCCAGGGCATCACAGTGACTGTGTGTGATTGTACCATCCAGGGCATGACTGTGACTGTGTGTGAGTGTACCATCCAGGGCATGACCTGTTCATCACAGTGACTGTGTGTGAGTGTACCATCCTGGGCATGACTGTGAGTGTGTGTCTGTGTACCATCCAGGGCATCACTGTGACTGTGGGTGAGTGTACCATCCAAGGCATGACTGTGTCTATGTGTGAGTGTACAATCCAGGGCATCACTGTATCTGTGTGTGACTGTACCATCCAGTGCTTGACCTGTTCATCACTGTGACTGTGTGTGAGTGTACCAGCCAAGGCAAGACTGTGACTGTTTTTGAGTGTACCATCCAAGGCAAGACAGTGACTGTGTGTGAGTGTACAATCCAAGTCATAACTGTGACTGTGTGTGAGTGTACCATCCAAGGCATCACCGTGACTGTGTGTGAGCGTACCATCCGGGGCATGACCTGTTCATCACAGTTACTGTGTGTGAGTGTACCATCCTGGGCATGACTGTGAGTGTGTGTGTGTGTGTTCCATCCAGGGCATCACTGTGACTGTGTCTGAGTATACCATCCAAGGCATGACCTGTTCATCACTGTGAATGTGTGTGAGTGTACCATCCAGACATGACTGTATCTGTGTGTGAGTGTACCATCCGGGACATGACTCTGACTCTGTGTGTGTGTACCATCCAGGGCATCACTGTGACTGTGGGTGAGTGTACCATCCAAGGCATGACTGTGTCTACGTGTAAGTGTACAATCCAGGGCATCACTGTCTCTGTGTGTGACTGTACCATCCAGGACATTACCTGTTCATCACTGTGACTGTGTGTGAGTGTACCATCCAGGGCATCACGGTGACTCTGTGTGACTGTACCATTCAGGGTTTGACTGTGTCTGTGTGTGAGTGTACCATCCAGGGCATGACATGTTCATCACTGTGACTGTTGCGAGGAAGCAATCCAAGGCATGACTGTGCCTGTGTGTGAGTGTAACATCCTGGGCATCACAGTGACTGTGTGTGAGTGTACCATCCATGGCATCACTGTGACAGTGTGTGAATGTACCATCCAGGGCATCACTGTGACTGTGTGTGAGTGTACCATCCAGGGCTTGACCTGTTCAACACTGTGACTGTGTGTGAGTGTACCAGCCAAGGAAAGACTGTGACTGTGTGTGAATGTACCATCCAGGGCATGAATGTGACTCGGTGTGAGTGTACCATCCAGGGCATGACATGTTCATCACTGTGACTGTTGCGAGGAAGCAATCCAAGGCATGACTGTGCCTGTGTGTGAGTGTAACATCCTTGGCATCACAGTGACTGTGTGTGAGTGTACCATCCAAGACATCACTGTGACTGTTGCGAGGAAGCAAACCAAGTCATGACTGAGACTGTGTGTGAGTGTAACATCCTGGGCATCACAGTGACTGTGTGTGAATGTACCATCCAGGGCATCACTGTGACTGTGTGTGAGTGTACCATCCAGGGCTTGACCTGTTCAACACTGTGACTGTGTGTGAGGGTACCAGCCAAGGCAAGACTGTGACTGTGTGTGAATGTACCATCCAGGGCATGACTGTGACTCGGTGTGAGTGTACCATCCAGGGCATGACATGTTCATCACTGTGACTGTTGCGAGGAAGCAATCCAAGGCATGACTGTGCCTGTGTGTGAGTATAACATCCTGGGCATCACAGTGACTGTGTGTGAGTGTACCATCCAAGACATCACTGTGACTGTTGCGAGGAAGCAAACCAAGTCATGACTGAGACTGTGTGTGAGTGTAACATCCTGGGCATCACAGTGACTGTGTGTGAGTGTACCAGCCAGGGCATGACTGTGACTGTTTATGAGTGTACCAGCCAAGGTAAGACAGTGACTGTGTGTGAGTGTACCATCCAGGGCATGATTGTGAGTGTGTGTGTGTGTACCATCCAGGGCATCACTGTGACTGTGTGGGAGTGTACCATCCAGGACATCATAGTGACTCTGTGTGAGTGTACCATCCAGGGCATGACACTGACTGTGTGTGATTGTACAATCCAAGGCATCACTGTGACTCTGTGTGAATGTACCATCCAGGGCATCATAGTGACTGCGTGTGAGTGTACCGTTCAGGGCATCACTGTGACTGTGTGTGAGTGTACCATCCAGGGCATGACTCTGTCTGTCTGTGAGTGTACAATCCAAGGCATCACTGTGACTGTGTCTGAGTGTACCATCTAAGGCATCACAGTGACTGTGTGTGAGTGTACCATCCAGGGCATGACTGTGACTGTGTGTGAGTGTAACATCCAGGGCATGACTCTGACTGTGTGTGAGTGTACCATCCAGGGCATGACTGTGACTGTGTGTGACTGTATCATCCATGGCATGACTGTGACTGTGCGTTAGTGTACCTTCCAGGACATGTCCTGTTCATCACTCTGTCTGTGTGTGAGTGTACCAGCCCAGGCAAGACTGTGACTGTGTGTGAGTGTACCATCCAAGGCATGACCATTTCATCACTGTGACTGTGTGTGAATGTACCATCCAGGGCATCACTGTGACTGTGTGTGAATGTACCATCCAGGGCATCACTGTGACTGTGTGTGACTGTACCATCCAGGGCATCACTGTGTCTGTGTGTGAGTGTACCATCCAGGGCATGGCCTGTTCATCACTGTGACTGTGTGTGAGTGTACCAGCCAAGGCATGACCTGTTCATCACTGTGAATGTGTGTGAGTGTACCATCCAAGACATGACTGTATCTGTGTGTGAAAGTACCATCCAGGGCATCACTGTGACTGTGTGTGAGTGTACCATACAGGGCATCACAGTGATTGTGTGGGAGTGTACCATCCGGGACATGACTCTGACTCTGTGTGTGTGTACCAACCAGGGCATCGCTGTGACTGTGTGTGAGTGTACCATCCAGGGCATCACAGTGACCGTGTGTGATTGTACCATCCAGGGCATGACTGTGACTGTGTGTGAGTGTACCATCCAGGGCATGACTGTGACTGTGTGTGATTGTACCATCCAGGGCATGACTGTGACTGTGTGTGAGTGTACCATCCAGGGCATCACAGTGACTGTGTGTGATTGTACCATCCAGGGCATG
Source organism: Hypanus sabinus (assembly GCF_030144855.1). Taxonomy (NCBI): domain Eukaryota; kingdom Metazoa; phylum Chordata; class Chondrichthyes; order Myliobatiformes; family Dasyatidae; genus Hypanus; species Hypanus sabinus. The sequence goes on along the minus strand of NC_082733.1, from coordinate 13,244,599 downwards.
ACTGTGACTGTGTGTGAGTGTACCATCCAGGGCATCACAGTGACTGTGTGTGATTGTACCATCCAGGGCATGACTGTGACTGTGTGTGACTGTACCATCCAGGGCATCACAGTGACTGTGTGTGATTGTACCATCCAGGGCATGACTGTGACTGTGTGTGAGTGTACCATCCAGGGCATGACCTGTTCATCACTGTGACTGAGTGTGAGTGAACCATCCAGGGCATCATTGCGCCTGTGTGTGAGTGTACCATCCAGGGCATCACTGTGACTGTGTGTGATTGTACCATCCAGGGACTGACCTGTTCGTCACTGTGACTGTTGCGAGGAAGCAATCCAAGCAATGACTGTGCCTGTGTGTGAGTGTAACATCCTGCGCATCACAGTGACTGTGTGTGAGTGTACCATCCAGGGCATCACTGTGACTGTGTGTGAGTGTACCATCCAGGTCTTGACCTGTTCAACACTGTGACTGTGTGTGAGTGTACCATCCAGGGCTTGACCTGTTCAACACTGTGACTGTGTGTGAGTGTACCAGCCAAGGCTAGACTGTGACTGTGTGTGAGTGTACCATCCAGGGCAGGATTGTGAGTGTGTGTGTGTGTACCATCCAGGGCATCACTGTGACTGTGAGTGAGTGTATGATACAGGGCATCACAGTGACTGTGTGTGAGTGTACCATCCAGGGCATCACTGTGACTGTGTGTGAGTGAACCATCCGGGACATGACTCTGACTGTGTGTGAGTGTACAATCCAAGGCATCACAGTGACTGTGTGTGAATGTACCATCCAGGGCATCACAGTGACTGTGTGTGAGTGTACCATCCATGGCAGCAGAGTGACTCTGTGTGAGTGTACCATCCAGGGCATGACACTGACTGTGTGTGATTGTACAATCCAAGGCATCACTATGTCTCTGTGTGAATGTACCATCCAGGGCATCATAGTGACTGTGTGTGAGTGTACCATCCAGGGCATGACTCTGACTGTCTGTGAGTGTACAATCCAAGGCATCACTGTGATTGTGTCTGAGTGTACCATCCAAGGCATCACAGTGACTGTGTGTGAGTGTACCATCCAGGGCATGACTGTGACTGTGTGTGAGTGTAATATCCAGGGCATGACTCTGACTGTGGCTGAGTGTACCATCCAAGGCATGACTGTGTCTATGTGTGAGTGTACAATCCAGGGCATCACTGTATCTGTGTGTGACTGTACCATCCAGTGCTTGACCTGTTCATCACTGTGACTGTGTGTGAGTGTACCAGCCAAGGCAAGACTGTGACTGTGTGTGAGTGTACCAGCCAAGGCATGACTGTGACTGTTTTCGTGTGTACCATCCAAGGCAAGACAGTGACTGTGTGTGAGTGTGCAATCCAAGTCATAACTGTGACTGTGTGTGAGTGTACCATCCAAGGCATCACCGTGACTGTGTGTGAGTGTACCATCCAGGGCATGACCTGTTCATCACAGATACTGTGTGTGAGTGTACCATCCTGGGCATGACTGTGAGTGTGTGTGTGTGTGTACCATCCAGGGCATCACTGTGACTGTGTCTGAGTATACCATCCAAGGCATGACCTGTTCATCACTGTGAATGTGTGTGAGTGTACCATCCAGACATGACTGTATCTGTGTGTGAGTGTACCATCCGGAACATGACTCTGACTCTGTGTGTGTGTACCATCCAGGGCATCACTGTGACTGTGGGTGAGTGTACCATCCAAGGCATGACTGTGTCTACGTGTAAGTGTACAATCCAGGGCATCACTGTCTCTGTGTGTGACTGTACCATCCAGGGCTTCACCTGTTCATCACTGTGACTGTGTGTGAGTGTACCAGCCAAGGCAAGACTGTGACTGTGTGTGAGTGTACCATCCAGGGCATGAGTGTGACTGTGTGTGAGTGTACCATCCAGGACATTACCTGTTCATCACTGTGACTGTGTGTGAGTGTACCATCCAGGGCATGACATGTTAATCACAGTGACTGCAAGTAAGCCATCCAAGGCATGACACTGACTGTGTGTGAGTGTACCATCCATGGCATCTCTGTGACTGTGTGTGAGTGTAACATTCAGGGCTTGACTGTGACAGTGTGTGAATGTACCATCCAGGGCATGACTGTGACTGTGTGTGACTGTACCATCCAAGACATCACTGTGACTGTGTGTGAAAGTACCATCCAGGGCATGACATGTTCATCACTGTGACTGTTGCGAGGAAGCAATCCAAGTCATGACTGTGACTGTGTGTGAGTGTAACATCCTGGGCATCACAGTGACTGTGTGTGAATGTACCATCCAGGGCATCACTGTGACTGTGTGTGAGTGTACCATCCAGGGCTTGACCTGTTCAACACTGTGACTGTGTGTGAGTGTACCAGCCAAGGAAAGACTGTGACTGTGTGTGAATGTACCATCCAGGGCATGACTGTGACTCGGTGTGAGTGTACCATCCAGGGCATGACATGTTCATCACTGTGACTGTTGCGAGGAAGCAATCCAAGGCATGACTGTGCCTGTGTGTGAGTGTAACATCCTGGGCATCACAGTGACTGTGTGTGAGTGTACCATCCAAGACATCACTGTGACTGTTGCGAGGAAGCAAACCAAGTCATGACTGAGACTGTGTGTGAGTGTAACATCCTGGGCATCACAGTGACTGTGTGTGAATGTACCATCCAGGGCATCACTGTGACTGTGTGTGAGTGTACCATCCATGGCTTGACCTGTTCAACACTGTGACTGTGTGTGAGGGTACCAGCCAAGGCAAGACTGTGACTGTGTGTGAATGTACCATCCAGGGCATGACTGTGACTCGGTGTGAGTGTACCATCCAGGGCATGACATGTTCATCACTGTGACTGTTGCGAGGAAGCAATCCAAGGCATGACTGTGCCTGTGTGTGAGTGTAACATCCTGGGCATCACAGTGACTGTGTGTGAGTGTACCATCCAAGACATCACTGTGACTGTTGCGAGGAAGAAAACCAAGTCATGACTGAGACTGTGTGTGAGTGTAACATCCTGGGCATCACAGTGACTGTGTGTGAATGTACCATCCAGGGCATCACTGTGACTGTGTGTGAGTGTACCACCCAGGGCTTCACCTGTTCAAAACTGTGACTGTGTGTGAGTGTACCAGCCAAGGCAAGACTGTGACTGTGTGTGAATGTACCATCCAGGGCATGACTGTGACTCGGTGTGAGTGTACCATCCAGGGCATGACATGTTCATCACTGTGACTGTTGTGAGGAAGCAATCCAAGGCATGACTGTGCCTGTGTGTGAGTGTAACATCCTGGGCATCACAGTGACTGTGTGTGAGTGTACCATCCAGGGCATGACTGTGACTGTGTGTGAATGTACCATCCAGGGCATCGCTGTGACTGTGTGTGAGTGTACCATCCAGGGCATCACAGTGACCGTGTGTGATTGTACCATCCAGGGCATGACTGTGACTGTGTGTGAGTGTACCATCCAGGGCATGACTGTGACTGTGTGTGATTGTACCATCCAGTGCATGACTGTGACTGTGTGTGAGTGTACCATCCAGGGCATGACTGTGACTGTGTGTGATTGTACCATCCATGGCATGACTGTGACTGTGTGTGAGTGTACCATCCAGGGCATCACAGTGACTGTGTGTGATTGTACCATCCAGGGCATGACTGTGACTGTGTGTGAGTGTACCATCCAGGGCATGACTGTGACTGTGTGTGATTGTACCATCCAGGGCATCACTGTGACTGTGTGTAAGTGTACCATCCAGGGCATGACCTGTTCATCACTGTGACTGAGTGTGAGTGAACCATCCAGGGCATCATTGTGCCTGTGTGTGAGTGTAGCATCCAGGGCATCACTGTGACTGTGTCTGATTGTTCCATCCAGGGACTGACCTGTTCGTCACTGTGACTGTTGCGAGGATGCAATCCAAGGCATGACTGTGCCTGTGTGTGAGTGTAACATCCTGGGCATCACAGCGACTGTGTGTGAGTGTACCATCCAAGACATCACTGTGACTGTTGCGAGGAAGCAAACCAAGTCATGACTGAAACTGTGTGTGAGTGTAACATCCTGGGCATCACAGTGACTGTGTGTGAATGTACCATCCAGGGCATCACTGTGACTGTGTGTGAGTGTACCATCCAGGGCTTCACCTGTTCAACACTGTGACTGTGTGTGAGTGTACCATCCAGGGCTTGACCTGTTCAACACTGTGACTGTGTGTGAGTGTACCATCCAGGGCTTGACCTGTTCAACACTGTGACTGTGTGTGAGTGTACCATCCAGGGCTTGACCTGTTCAACACTGTGACTGTGTGTGAGTGTACCAGCCAAGGCATGACTGTGACTGTTTTTGAGTGTAGCAGCCGAGGTAAGACAGTGACTGTGTGTGAGTGTACCATCCAGGGCATGATTGTGAGTGTGTGTGTGTGTACCATCCAGGGCATCACTGTGACTGTGAGTGAGTGTACCGTCCAGGGCATCACTGTGACTGTGTGTGAGTGAACCATCCGGGACATGACTCTGACTCTGTGTGAGTGTACAATCCAAGGCATCACAGTGACTGTGTGTGAATGTACCATCCATGGCAGCACAGTGACTCTGTGTGAGTGTACCATCCAGGGCATGACACTGACTGTGTGTGATTGTACAATCCAAGGCATCACTGTGACTCTGTGTGAATGTACCATCCAGGGCATCATATTGACTGCGTGTGAGTGTACCGTTCAGGGCATCACTGTGACTGTGTGTGAGTGTACCATCCAGGGCATGACTCTGTCTGTCTGTGAGTGGACAATCCAAGGCATCACTGTGACTGTGTCTGAGTGTACCATCCAAGGCATCGCAGTGACTGTGTGTGAGTGTACCATCCAGGGCATGACTGTGACTGTGTGTGAGTGTAACATCCAGGGCATGACTCTGACTGTGTGTGAGTGTACCATCCAGGGCATGACTGTGACTGTGCGTTAGTGTACCTTCCAGGACATGGCCTGTTCATCACTCTGTCTGTGTGTGAGTGTACCAGCCCAGGCAAGACTGTGACTGTGTGTGAGTGTATCATCCAAGGCATGACCTTTTCATCACTGTGACTGTGTGTGAATGTACCATCCAGGGCATCACTGTGACTGTGTGTGAATGTACCATCCAGGGCATCACTGTGACTGTGTGTGACTGTACCATCCAGGGCATCACTGTGTCTGTGTGTGAGTGTACCATCCAGGGCATGACTCTGACTGTGTGTGAGTATACAATCCAAGGCATAACTGTGACTGTGTGTGAGTGTACCATCCGAGGCATCACTGTGACTGTGTGTGAGTGTACCATCCAGGGCATCGCTGTGACTGTGTGTGAGTGTACCATCCAGGGCATGGCCTGTTCATCACTGTGACGGTGTGTGAGTGTACCATCCAAGGCATCACTGTAACTGTGTGTGACTGTACCATCTAGGGCTTGACCTGTTCATCACTGTGACTGTGTGTGGGTGTACCATCCAGGGCATGGCCTGTTTATCACTGTGACTGTGTGTGAGTGAACCATCCCGGGCATCACTGTGTCTGTGTGTGAGTGTACCATCCAGGGCATGGCCTGTTCATCACAGTGACTGTGTGTGAGTGTACAATCCAAGGCATAACTGTGACTGTGTGTGAGTGTACCACCCAGGGCATCGCTGTGACTGTGTGTGAGTGTAACATCCAGGGCATGGCCTGTTCATCACTGTGACTGTGTGTGAGTGTACCATCCAAGGCATCACTGTAACTGTGTGTGACTGTACCATCTAGGGCTTGACCTGTTCATCACTGTGAATGTGGGTGAGTGTACCATCCAAGGCATGACCTGTTCATCACTGTGAATGTGTGTGAGTGTACCATCCAAGGCATGACTGTATCTGTGTGTGAATGTACCATCCAGGGCATCACTGTGACTGTGTGTGTGTGTGTACCATCCAGGGCATCACTGTGACTGTGTGTGAGTGTACCAGCCAAGGCATGACTGTGACTGTTTTTGAGTGTACCAGCCAAGGCAAGACAGTGACTGTGTGTGAGTGTACCATCCAGGGCATGACATGTTCATCACAGTGACTGTGTGTGAGTGTACCATCCAGGGCATCACTGAGACTGTGGGTGATTGTACCATCCAAGGCATGACCTGTTCATCACTGTGAATGTGTGTGAGTGTACCATCCAAGGCATGACTGCATCTGTCTGTGAATGTACCATCCAAGGTATCACGGTGACTGTGTGTGAGTGCACCATCCAGGGCATCACTGTGACTGTGTGTGAGTGTACCTTCCAGGGCATGACCTATTCATCACAGTGACTGTGTGCGAGTGTACCAGCCAAGGCAAGACTGTGACTGTGTGTGAGTGTTCCATCCAAGGCATGACCTGTTCATTACTGTGACTGTGTGCGAGTGTACCAGCCAAGGCAAGACTGTGACTGTGTGTGAGTGTACCAGCCAAGGCATGACTGTGACTGTTTTTGAGTGTACCATCCAAGGCAAGACAGTGACAGTGTGTGAGTATACAATCCAAGTCATAACTGTGACTGTGTGTGAGTGTACCATCCAAGGCATCACCGTGACTGTATGTGAGTGTACCATCCAGGGCATGACCTGTTCATCACAGTTACTGTGTGTGAGTGTACCATCCTGGGCATGACTGTGAGTGTGTGTGTGTGTGTACCATCCAGGGCAGGACCTGTTCATCACTGTGAACGTGTGTGAGTGTACCATCCAAGGCATGACTGTGTCTACGTTTAAGTGTACAATCCAGGGCATCACTGTGACTGTTTTTGAGTGTACCAGTCAAGGCAAGACAGTGACTGTGTGTGTGTGTACCATCCAGGGCATCTCTGTGACTGTGGGTAGGTGTACCTTTCAAGGCATGACTGTGTCTATGTGTGAGTGTACAATCCAGGGCATCACTGTGACTGTGTGTGACTGTACCATCCAGGGCTTGACCTGTTCAACACTGTGACTGTGTGTGAGTTTACCAGCCAAGGCAAGACAGTGACTGTGTCTGAGTGTACCATCAAGGGCATGACCTGTTCATCACAGTGACTGTGTGTGAGTGTACCATCCTGGGCATGACTGTGAGTGTGTGTCTGTGTACCATCCAGGGCATCACTGTGACTGTGGGTGAGTGTACCATCCAAGGCATGACTGTGTCTACGTGTGAGTATACAATCCAGGGCATCACTGTGTCTGTGTGTGACTGTACCATCCTGGGCTTGACCTGTTCATCACTGTGACTGTGTGTGAGTGTACCAGCCAAGGCATCACTGTAACTGTGTGTGACTGTACCATCTAGGGCTTGACCTGTTCATCACTGTGACTGTCTGTGGGTGTACCATCCAGGGCATCACTGTGAGTGTGTGTGAGTGTACCATCCAGGGCATGGCCTGTTTATCACTGTGACTGTGTCTGAGTGTACCAGCCAAGGCATCACAGTGACTATGTTTGAGTGTACCATCCTGGGCATGACTGTGAGTGTGTGTGTGTATACCATGCAGGGCATCACTGTGAATGTGGGTGAGTGTACCATCCAAGGCATGACCTGTTCATCACTGTGAATGTGTGTGAGTGTACCATCCAAGGCATGACTGTGACTGAGTGTGAGTGTACCAGCCAAGGCATGACTGTGACTGTTTTTGAGTGTACCAGTCAAGGCAAAACAGTGACTGTGTGTGAGTATACCATCAAGGGCATGACCTGTTCATCACTGTGACTGTGGGTGATTGTACCATCCAAGGCATGAACTGTTCATCTCTGTGAATGTGTGTGAGTGTACCAGCCAAGGCATGACTGCATCTGTCTGTGAGTGTACCATCCAAGGCATGACTGTATTTGTTTGTGATTGTACCTTACAATCACTGTGACAGTGTGTGTGTGTGTGTGTACCATCCAGGGCATCACTGTGACTGTGAGTGAGTGTACCATCCAAGGCATGACTGTGTCTATGTGTGAGTGTACAATCCAGGGCATCACTGTGTCTGTGTGTGACTGTACCATCCAGGGCTTGACCTGTTCATCACTGTGATTGTGTGTGAGTGTACCAGCCAAGGAAAGACTGTGACTGTGTGTGAGTGTACCATCCAAGGCATGACCGGTACATCACTGTGACTGTGTGTGAGTGTACAATCCAAGGCATGACTGTATCTGTGGGTGAATGTACAATCCAAGGCATCACGGTGACTGTGTGTGAATGTACCATCCAGGGCATCACAGTGACTGTGTGTGAGTGTACCATCCAGGGCATGACTGTGACAGTGTGTGATTGTACCTTCCAGGGCATGAATGTGACTGTATGTGAGTGTACAATCCAAGGCATCACTCTGACTGTGTGTCAGTGTACCATCCTGGGCATGATTGTGAGTGTGATTTGTGTGTGTGTGTGTGTGTACCATCCAGGGCATCTCTGTCACTGTGGGTAGGTGTACCATCCAAGGCATGACTGTGTCTATGTGTGAGTGTACAATCCAGTGCATCACTGTGACTGTGTGTGAGGGTACCATCCAGGGCTTGACCTGTTCAACACTGTGACTGTGTGTGAGTGCACCAGCCAAGGCAAGACTGTGACTGTGTGTGAGTGTACCAGCCAAGGCATGACTGTGACTGTTTTTGAGTGTACCAGCCAACGCATGACTGTATCTGTGGGTGAATGTACCATCCAGGGCATCACTGTGACTGTGAGTGAGTGCACCATCCAAGGCATGATTGTATTTGTTTGTGATTGTACCTTACAGGGCATCACTGTGACTGTGTGTGTGTGTGTACCATCCAGGGCATCACTGTGACCGTGAGTGAGTGTACCATCCAAGGCATGACTGTGTCTATGTGTGAGTGTACAATCCAGGGCATCACGGTGTCTGTGTGTGACTGTACCATCCAAGGCATGACTGTATCTGTGGGTGAATGTACCATCCAGGGCATCACTGTGACTGTGTGTGAGTGTACCATACAGGGCTTGACCTGTTCATCACTGTGACTGTGTGTGAGTGTACCAGCCAAGGCAAGACTGTGACTGAGTGTGAGTGTACCAGCCAAGGCATGACTGTGACTGTTTTTGAGTGTACCAGTCAAGGCAAAACAGTGACTGTGTGTGAGTGTACCATCAAGGGCATGACCTGTTCATCACAGTGACTGTGTGTGAGTGTACCATCCTGGGCATGACTGTGAGTGTGTGTCTGTGTACCATCCAGGGCATCACTGTGACTGTGGGTGAGTGTACCATCCAAGGCATGACTGTGTCTACGTGTGAGTATACAATCCAGGGCATCACTGTGTCTGTGTGTGACTGTACCATCCTGGGCTTGACCTGTTCATCACTGTGACTGTGTGTGAGTGTACCAGCCAAGGCATCACTGTAACTGTGTGTGACTGTACCATCTAGGGCTTGACCTGTTCATTACTGTGACTGTGTGCGAGTGTTCCAGCCAAGGCAAGACTGTGACTGTGTGTGAGTGTACCAGCCAAGGCATGACTGTGACTGTTTTTGAGTGTACCATCCAAGGCAAGACAGTGACAGTGTGTGAGTATACAATCCAAGTCATAACTGTGACTGTGTGTGAGTGTACCATCCAAGGCATCACCGTGACTGTATGTGAGTGTACCATCCAGGGCATGACCTGTTCATCACAGTTACTGTGTGTGAGTGTACCATCCTGGGCATGACTGTGAGTGTGTGTGTGTGTGTACCATCCAGGGCAGGACCTGTTCATCACTGTGAACGTGTGTGAGTGTACCATCCAAGGCATGACTGTGTCTACGTTTAAGTGTACAATCCAGGGCATCACTGTGACTGTTTTTGAGTGTACCAGTCAAGGCAAGACAGTGACTGTGTGTGTGTGTACCATCCAGGGCATCTCTGTGACTGTGGGTAGGTGTACCTTTCAAGGCATGACTGTGTCTATGTGTGAGTGTACAATCCAGGGCATCACTGTGACTGTGTGTGACTGTACCATCCAGGGCTTGACCTGTTCAACACTGTGACTGTGTGTGAGTGCACCATCAAGGGCATGACCTGTTCATCACAGTGACTGTGTGTGAGTGTACCATCCTGGGCATGACTGTGAGTGTGTGTCTGTGTACCATCCAGGGCATGACTCTGACTGTGGGTGAGTGTACCATCCAAGGCATGACTGTGTCTATGTGTGAGTGTACAATCCAGGGCATCACTGTATCTGTGTGTGACTGTACCATCCAGTGCTTGACCTGTTCATCACTGTGACTGTGTGTGAGTGTACCAGCCAAGGCAAGACTGTGACTGTGTGTGAGTGTACCAGCCAAGGCATGACTGTGACTGTTTTCGAGTGTACCATCCAAGGCAAGACAGTGACTGTGTGTGAGTGTGCAATCCAAGTCATAACTGTGACTGTGTGTGAGTGTACCATCCAAGGCATCACCGTGACTGTGTGTGAGTGTACCATCCAGGGCATGACTGTGAGTGTGTGTGTGAGTGTACCATCCTGGGCATGACTGTGAGTGTGTGTGTGTGTGTACCATCCAGGGCATCACTGTGACTGTGTCTGAGTATACCATCCAAGGCATGACCTGTTCATCACTGTGAATGTGTGTGAGTGTACCATCCAGACATGACTGTATCTGTGTGTGAGTGTACCATCCGGAACATGACTCTGACTCTGTGTGTGTGTACCATCCAGGGCATCACTGTGACTGTGGGTGAGTGTACCATCCAAGGCATGACTGTGTCTACGTGTAAGTGTACAATCCAGGGCATCACTGTCTCTGTGTGTGACTGTACCATCCAGGGCTTCACCTGTTCATCACTGTGACTGTGTGTGAGTGTACCAGCCAAGGCAAGACTGTGACTGTGTGTGAGTGTACCATCCAGGGCATGAGTGTGACTGTGTGTGAGTGTACCATCCAGGACATTACCTGTTCATCACTGTGACTGTGTGTGAGTGTACCATCCAGGGCATGACATGTTAATCACAGTGACTGCAAGTAAGCCATCCAAGGCATGACACTGACTGTGTGTGAGTGTACCATCCATGGCATCTCTGTGACTGTGTGTGAGTGTAACATTCAGGGCTTGACTGTGACAGTGTGTGAATGTACCATCCAGGGCATGACTGTGACTGTGTGTGACTGTACCATCCAAGACATCACTGTGACTGTGTGTGAAAGTACCATCCAGGGCATGACATGTTCATCACTGTGACTGTTGCGAGGAAGCAATCCAAGTCATGACTGTGACTGTGTGTGAGTGTAACATCCTGGGCATCACAGTGACTGTGTGTGAATGTACCATCCAGGGCATCACTGTGACTGTGTGTGAGTGTACCATCCAGGGCTTGACCTGTTCAACACTGTGACTGTGTGTGAGTGTACCAGCCAAGGAAAGACTGTGACTGTGTGTGAATGTACCATCCAGGGCATGACTGTGACTCGGTGTGAGTGTACCATCCAGGGCATGACATGTTCATCACTGTGACTGTTGCGAGGAAGCAATCCAAGGCATGACTGTGCCTGTGTGTGAGTGTAACATCCTGGGCATCACAGTGACTGTGTGTGAGTGTACCATCCAAGACATCACTGTGACTGTTGCGAGGAAGCAAACCAAGTCATGACTGAGACTGTGTGTGAGTGTAACATCCTGGGCATCACAGTGACTGTGTGTGAATGTACCATCCAGGGCATCACTGTGACTGTGTGTGAGTGTACCATCCATGGCTTGACCTGTTCAACACTGTGACTGTGTGTGAGGGTACCAGCCAAGGCAAGACTGTGACTGTGTGTGAATGTACCATCCAGGGCATGACTGTGACTCGGTGTGAGTGTACCATCCAGGGCATGACATGTTCATCACTGTGACTGTTGCGAGGAAGCAATCCAAGGCATGACTGTGCCTGTGTGTGAGTGTAACATCCTGGGCATCACAGTGACTGTGTGTGAGTGTACCATCCAAGACATCACTGTGACTGTTGCGAGGAAGAAAACCAAGTCATGACTGAGACTGTGTGTGAGTGTAACATCCTGGGCATCACAGTGACTGTGTGTGAATGTACCATCCAGGGCATCACTGTGACTGTGTGTGAGTGTACCACCCAGGGCTTCACCTGTTCAAAACTGTGACTGTGTGTGAGTGTACCAGCCAAGGCAAGACTGTGACTGTGTGTGAATGTACCATCCAGGGCATGACTGTGACTCGGTGTGAGTGTACCATCCAGGGCATGACATGTTCATCACTGTGACTGTTGTGAGGAAGCAATCCAAGGCATGACTGTGCCTGTGTGTGAGTGTAACATCCTGGGCATCACAGTGACTGTGTGTGAGTGTACCATCCAGGGCATGACTGTGACTGTGTGTGAATGTACCATCCAGGGCATCGCTGTGACTGTGTGTGAGTGTACCATCCAGGGCATCACAGTGACCGTGTGTGATTGTACCATCCAGGGCATGACTGTGACTGTGTGTGAGTGTACCATCCAGGGCATGACTGTGACTGTGTGTGATTGTACCATCCAGTGCATGACTGTGACTGTGTGTGAGTGTACCATCCAGGGCATGACTGTGACTGTGTGTGATTGTACCATCCATGGCATGACTGTGACTGTGTGTGAGTGTACCATCCAGGGCATCACAGTGACTGTGTGTGATTGTACCATCCAGGGCATGACTGTGACTGTGTGTGAGTGTACCATCCAGGGCATGACCAGTTCATCACTGTGACTGTGTGTAAGTGTACCATCCAGGGCATGACCTGTTCATCACTGTGACTGAGTGTGAGTGAACCATCCAGGGCATCATTGTGCCTGTGTGTGAGTGTAGCATCCAGGGCATCACTGTGACTGTGTCTGATTGTTCCATCCAGGGACTGACCTGTTCGTCACTGTGACTGTTGCGAGGATGCAATCCAAGGCATGACTGTGCCTGTGTGTGAGTGTAACATCCTGGGCATCACAGCGACTGTGTGTGAGTGTACCATCCAAGACATCACTGTGACTGTTGCGAGGAAGCAAACCAAGTCATGACTGAAACTGTGTGTGAGTGTAACATCCTGGGCATCACAGTGACTGTGTGTGAATGTACCATCCAGGGCATCACTGTGACTGTGTGTGAGTGTACCATCCAGGGCTTCACCTGTTCAACACTGTGACTGTGTGTGAGTGTACCATCCAGGGCTTGACCTGTTCAACACTGTGACTGTGTGTGAGTGTACCATCCAGGGCTTGACCTGTTCAACACTGTGACTGTGTGTGAGTGTACCATCCAGGGCTTGACCTGTTCAACACTGTGACTGTGTGTGAGTGTACCAGCCAAGGCATGACTGTGACTGTTTTTGAGTGTAGCAGCCGAGGTAAGACAGTGACTGTGTGTGAGTGTACCATCCAGGGCATGATTGTGAGTGTGTGTGTGTGTACCATCCAGGGCATCACTGTGACTGTGAGTGAGTGTACCGTCCAGGGCATCACTGTGACTGTGTGTGAGTGAACCATCCGGGACATGACTCTGACTCTGTGTGAGTGTACAATCCAAGGCATCACAGTGACTGTGTGTGAATGTACCATCCAGGGCATCACAGTGACTGTGTGTGAGTGTACCATCCATGGCAGCACAGTGACTCTGTGTGAGTGTACCATCCAGGGCATGACACTGACTGTGTGTGATTGTACAATCCAAGGCATCACTGTGACTCTGTGTGAATGTACCATCCAGGGCATCATATTGACTGCGTGTGAGTGTACCGTTCAGGGCATCACTGTGACTGTGTGTGAGTGTACCATCCAGGGCATGACTCTGTCTGTCTGTGAGTGGACAATCCAAGGCATCACTGTGACTGTGTCTGAGTGTACCATCCAAGGCATCGCAGTGACTGTGTGTGAGTGTACCATCCAGGGCATGACTGTGACTGTGTGTGAGTGTAACATCCAGGGCATGACTCTGACTGTGTGTGAGTGTACCATCCAGGGCATGACTGTGACTGTGCGTTAGTGTACCTTCCAGGACATGGCCTGTTCATCACTCTGTCTGTGTGTGAGTGTACCAGCCCAGGCAAGACTGTGACTGTGTGTGAGTGTATCATCCAAGGCATGACCTTTTCATCACTGTGACTGTGTGTGAATGTACCATCCAGGGCATCACTGTGACTGTGTGTGAATGTACCATCCAGGGCATCACTGTGACTGTGTGTGACTGTACCATCCAGGGCATCACTGTGTCTGTGTGTGAGTGTACCATCCAGGGCATGGCCTGTTCATCACTGTGACGGTGTGTGAGTGTACCATCCAAGGCATCACTGTAACTGTGTGTGACTGTACCATCTAGGGCTTGACCTGTTCATCACTGTGACTGTGTGTGGGTGTACCATCCAGGGCATGGCCTGTTTATCACTGTGACTGTGTGTGAGTGAACCACCCCGGGCATCACTGTGTCTGTGTGTGAGTGTACCATCCAGGGCATGGCCTGTTCATCACAGTGACTGTGTGTGAGTGTACAATCCAAGGCATAACTGTGACTGTGTGTGAGTGTACCATCCAGGGCATCGCTGTGACTGTGTGTGAGTGTACCATCCAGGGCATGGCCTGTTCATCACTGTGACTGTGTGTGAGTGTACCATCCAAGGCATCACTGTAACTGTGTGTGACTGTACCATCTAGGGCTTGACCTGTTCATCACTGTGAATGTGGGTGAGTGTACCATCCAAGGCATGACCTGTTCATCACTGTGAATGTGTGTGAGTGTACCATCCAAGGCATGACTGTATCTGTGTGTGAATGTACCATCCAGGGCATCACTGTGACTGTGTGTGTGTGTGTACCATCCAGGGCATCACTGTGACTGTGTGTGAGTGTACCAGCCAAGGCATGACTGTGACTGTTTTTGAGTGTACCAGCCAAGGCAAGACAGTGACTGTGTGTGAGTGTACCATCCAGGGCATGACATGTTCATCACAGTGACTGTGTGTGAGTGTACCATCCAGGGCATCACTGAGACTGTGGGTGATTGTACCATCCAAGGCATGACCTGTTCATCACTGTGAATGTGTGTGAGTGTACCATCCAAGGCATGACTGCATCTGTCTGTGAATGTACCATCCAAGGTATCACGGTGACTGTGTGTGAGTGCACCATCCAGGGCATCACTGTGACTGTGTGTGAGTGTACCTTCCAGGGCATGACCTATTCATCACAGTGACTGTGTGCGAGTGTACCAGCCAAGGCAAGACTGTGACTGTGTGTGAGTGTTCCATCCAAGGCATGACCTGTTCATTACTGTGACTGTGTGCGAGTGTACCAGCCAAGGCAAGACTGTGACTGTGTGTGAGTGTACCAGCCAAGGCATGACTGTGACTGTTTTTGAGTGTACCATCCAAGGCAAGACAGTGACAGTGTGTGAGTATACAATCCAAGTCATAACTGTGACTGTGTGTGAGTGTACCATCCAAGGCATCACCGTGACTGTATGTGAGTGTACCATCCAGGGCATGACCTGTTCATCACAGTTACTGTGTGTGAGTGTACCATCCTGGGCATGACTGTGAGTGTGTGTGTGTGTGTACCATCCAGGGCAGGACCTGTTCATCACTGTGAACGTGTGTGAGTGTACCATCCAAGGCATGACTGTGTCTACGTTTAAGTGTACAATCCAGGGCATCACTGTGACTGTTTTTGAGTGTACCAGTCAAGGCAAGACAGTGACTGTGTGTGTGTGTACCATCCAGGGCATCTCTGTGACTGTGGGTAGGTGTACCTTTCAAGGCATGACTGTGTCTATGTGTGAGTGTACAATCCAGGGCATCACTGTGACTGTGTGTGACTGTACCATCCAGGGCTTGACCTGTTCAACACTGTGACTGTGTGTGAGTTTACCAGCCAAGGCAAGACAGTGACTGTGTCTGAGTGTACCATCAAGGGCATGACCTGTTCATCACAGTGACTGTGTGTGAGTGTACCATCCTGGGCATGACTGTGAGTGTGTGTCTGTGTACCATCCAGGGCATCACTGTGACTGTGGGTGAGTGTACCATCCAAGGCATGACTGTGTCTACGTGTGAGTATACAATCCAGGGCATCACTGTGTCTGTGTGTGACTGTACCATCCTGGGCTTGACCTGTTCATCACTGTGACTGTGTGTGAGTGTACCAGCCAAGGCATCACTGTAACTGTGTGTGACTGTACCATCTAGGGCTTGACCTGTTCATCACTGTGACTGTGTGTGGGTGTACCATCCAGGGCATCACTGTGAGTGTGTGTGAGTGTACCATCCAGGGCATGGCCTGTTTATCACTGTGACTGTGTCTGAGTGTACCAGCCAAGGCATCACAGTGACTATGTTTGAGTGTACCATCCTGGGCATGACTGTGAGTGTGTGTGTGTATACCATGCAGGGCATCACTGTGAATGTGGGTGAGTGTACCATCCAAGGCATGACCTGTTCATCACTGTGAATGTGTGTGAGTGTACCATCCAAGGCATGACTGTGACTGAGTGTGAGTGTACCAGCCAAGGCATGACTGTGACTGTTTTTGAGTGTACCAGTCAAGGCAAAACAGTGACTGTGTGCGAGTATACCATCAAGGGCATGACCTGTTCATCACTGTGACTGTGGGTGATTGTACCATCCAAGGCATGACCTGTTCATCTCTGTGAATGTGTGTGAGTGTACCAGCCAAGGCATGACTGCATCTGTCTGTGAGTGTACCATCCAAGGCATGACTGTATTTGTTTGTGCTTGTACCTTACAATCACTGTGACAGTGTGTGTGTGTGTGTGTACCATCCAGTGCATCACTGTGACTGTGAGTGAGTGTACCATCCAAGGCATGACTGTGTCTATGTGTGAGTGTACAATCCAGGGCATCACTGTGTCTGTGTGTGACTGTACCATCCAGGGCTTGACCTGTTCATCACTGTGATTGTGTGTGAGTGTACCAGCCAAGGAAAGACTGTGACTGTGTGTGAGTGTACCATCCAAGGCATGACCGGTACATCACTGTGACTGTGTGTGAGTGTACAATCCAAGGCATGACTGTATCTGTGGGTGAATGTACAATCCAAGGCATCACGGTGACTGTGTGTGAATGTACCATCCAGGGCATCACAGTGACTGTGTGTGAGTGTACCATCCAGGGCATGACTGTGACAGTGTGTGATTGTACCTTCCAGGGCATGAATGTGACTGTATGTGAGTGTACAATCCAAGGCATCACTCTGACTGTGTGTCAGTGTACCATCCTGGGCATGATTGTGAGTGTGATTTGTGTGTGTGTGTGTGTGTACCATCCAGGGCATCTCTGTCACTGTGGGTAGGTGTACCATCCAAGGCATGACTGTGTCTATGTGTGAGTGTACAATCCAGTGCATCACTGTGACTGTGTGTGAGGGTACCATCCAGGGCTTGACCTGTTCAACACTGTGACTGTGTGTGAGTGCACCAGCCAAGGCAAGACTGTGACTGTTTTTGAGTGTACCAGCCAACGCATGACTGTATCTGTGGGTGAATGTACCATCCAGGGCATCACTGTGACTGTGAGTGAGTGCACCATCCAAGGCATGATTGTATTTGTTTGTGATTGTACCTTACAGGGCATCACTGTGACTGTGTGTGTGTGTGTACCATCCAGGGCATCACTGTGACCGTGAGTGAGTGTACCATCCAAGGCATGACTGTGTCTATGTGTGAGTGTACAATCCAGGGCATCACGGTGTCTGTGTGTGACTGTACCATCCAAGGCATGACTGTATCTGTGGGTGAATGTACCATCCAGGGCATCACTGTGACTGTGTGTGAGTGTACCATACAGGGCTTGACCTGTTCATCACTGTGACTGTGTGTGAGTGTACCAGCCAAGGCAAGACTGTGACTGAGTGTGAGTGTACCAGCCAAGGCATGACTGTGACTGTTTTTGAGTGTACCAGTCAAGGCAAAACAGTGACTGTGTGTGAGTGTACCATCAAGGGCATGACCTGTTCATCACAGTAACTGTGTGTGAGTGTACCATCCTGGGCATGACTGTGAGTGTGTGTCTGTGTACCATCCAGGGCATCACTGTGACTGTGGGTAGGTGTACCATCCAAGGCATGACTGTGTCTATGTGTGAGTGTACAATCCAGGGCATCACTGTGTCTGTGTGTGACTGTACCATCCTGGGCTTGACCTGTTCATCACTGTGACTGTGTGTGAGTGTACCAGCCAAGGCATCACTGTAACTGTGTGTGACTGTACCATCTAGGGCTTGACCTGTTCATTACTGTGACTGTGTGCGAGTGTACCAGCCAAGGCAAGACTGTGACTGTGTGTGAGTGTACCAGCCAAGGCATGACTGTGACTGTTTTTGAGTGTACCATCCAAGGCAAGACAGTGACAGTGTGTGAGTATACAATCCAAGTCATAACTGTGACTGTGTGTGAGTGTACCATCCAAGGCATCACCGTGACTGTATGTGAGTGTACCATCCAGGGCATGACCTGTTCATCACAGTTACTGTGTGTGAGTGTACCATCCTGGGCATGACTGTGAGTGTGTGTGTGTGTGTACCATCCAGGGCAGGACCTGTTCATCACTGTGAACGTGTGTGAGTGTACCATCCAAGGCATGACTGTGTCTACGTTTAAGTGTACAATCCAGGGCATCACTGTGACTGTTTTTGAGTGTACCAGTCAAGGCAAGACAGTGACTGTGTGTGTGTGTACCATCCAGGGCATCTCTGTGACTGTGGGTAGGTGTACCTTTCAAGGCATGACTGTGTCTATGTGTGAGTGTACAATCCAGGGCATCACTGTGACTGTGTGTGACTGTACCATCCAGGGCTTGACCTGTTCAACACTGTGACTGTGTGTGAGTGCACCATCAAGGGCATGACCTGTTCATCACAGTGACTGTGTGTGAGTGTACCATCCTGGGCATGACTGTGAGTGTGTGTCTGTGTACCATCCAGGGCATCACTGTGACTGTGGGTGAGTGTACCATCCAAGGCATGACTGTGTCTACGTGTGAGTATACAATCCAGGGCATCACTGTGTCTGTGTGTGACTGTACCATCCTGGGCTTGACCTGTTCATCACTGTGACTGTGTGTGAGTGTACCAGCCAAGGCATCACTGTAACTGTGTGTGACTGTACCATCTAGGGCTTGACCTGTTCATCACTGTGACTGTGTGTGGGTGTACCATCCAGGGCATCACTGTGAGTGTGTGTGAGTGTACCATCCAGGGCATGGCCTGTTTATCACTGTGACTGTGTCTGAGTGTACCAGCCAAGGCATCACAGTGACTATGTTTGAGTGTACCATCCTGGGCATGACTGTGAGTGTGTGTGTGTATACCATGCAGGGCATCACTGTGAATGTGGGTGAGTGTACCATCCAAGGCATGACCTGTTCATCACTGTGAATGTGTGTGAGTGTACCATCCAAGGCATGACTGTGACTGAGTGTGAGTGTACCAGCCAAGGCATGACTGTGACTGTTTTTGAGTGTACCAGTCAAGGCAAAACAGTGACTGTGTGTGAGTATACCATCAAGGGCATGACCTGTTCATCACTGTGACTGTGGGTGATTGTACCATCCAAGGCATGACCTGTTCATCTCTGTTAATGTGTGTGAGTGTACCAGCCAAGGCATGACTGCATCTGTCTGTGAGTGTACCATCCAAGGCATGACTGTATTTGTTTGTGATTGTACCATACAATCACTGTGACAGTGTGTGTGTGTGTGTGTACCATCCAGGGCATCACTGTGACTGTGAGTGAGTGTACCATCCAAGGCATGACTGTGTCTATGTGAGAGTGTACAATCCAGGGCATCACTGTGTCTGTGTGTGACTGTACCATCCAGGGCTTGACCTGTTCATCACTGTGATTGTGTGTGAGTGTACCAGCCAAGGCAAGACTGTGACTGTGTGTGAGTGTACCATCCAAGGCATGACCGGTACATCACTGTGACTGTGTGTGAGTGTACAATCCAAGGCATGACTGTATCTGTGGGTGAATGTACAATCCAAGGCATCACGGTGACTGTGTGTGAATGTACCATCCAGGGCATCACAGTGACTGTGTGTGAGTGTACCATCCAGGGCATGACTGTGACAGTGTGTGATTGTACCTTCCAGGGCATGAATGTGACTGTATGTGAGTGTACAATCCAAGGCATCACTCTGACTGTGTGTCAGTGTACCATCCTGGGCATGATTGTGAGTGTGATTTGTGTGTGTGTGTGTGTACCATCCAGGGCATCTCTGTCACTGTGGGTAGGTGTACCATCCAAGGCATGACTGTGTCTATGTGTGAGTGTACAATCTAGTGCATCACTGTGACTGTGTGTGAGGGTACCATCCAGGGCTTGACCTGTTCAACACTGTGACTGTGTGTGAGTGCACCAGCCAAGG
Source organism: Hypanus sabinus (assembly GCF_030144855.1). Classification (NCBI taxonomy): domain Eukaryota; kingdom Metazoa; phylum Chordata; class Chondrichthyes; order Myliobatiformes; family Dasyatidae; genus Hypanus; species Hypanus sabinus. The sequence goes on along the minus strand of NC_082733.1, from coordinate 13,224,248 downwards.
CAAGACTGTGACTGTGTGTGAGTGTACCAGCCAAGGCATGACTGTGACTGTTTTTGAGTGTACCAGCCAACGCATGACTGTATCTGTGGGTGAATGTACCATCCAGGGCATCACTGTGACTGTGAGTGAGTGCACCATCCAAGGCATGATTGTATTTGTTTGTGATTGTACCTTACAGGGCATCACTGTGACTGTGTGTGTGTGTGTACCATCCAGGGCATCACTGTGACCGTGAGTGAGTGTACCATCCAAGGCATGACTGTGTCTATGTGTGAGTGTACAATCCAGGGCATCACTGTGTCTGTGTGTGACTGTACCATCCAAGGCATGACTGTATCTGTGGGTGAATGTACCATCCAGGGCATCACTGTGACTGTGTGTGAGTGTACCATACAGGGCTTGACCTGTTCATCACTGTGACTGTGTGTGAGTGTACCAGCCAAGGCAAGACTGTGACTGAGTGTGAGTGTACCAGCCAAGGCATGACTGTGACTGTTTTTGAGTGTACCAGTCAAGGCAAAACAGTGACTGTGTGTGAGTATACCATCAAGGGCATGACCTGTTCATCACAGTGACTGTGAGTGAGTGTACCATCCTGGGCATGACTGTGAGTATGCGTGTGTGTGCCATCCAGGGCATCACTGTGACTGTGGGTGATTGTACCATCCAAGGCATGACCTGTTCATCACTGTGAATGTGTGTGAGTGTACCAGCCAAGGCATGACTGCATCTGTCTGTGAGTGTACCATCCAAGGCATGACCGGTACATCACTGTGACTGTGTGTGAGTGTACAATCCAACGCATGACTGTATCTGTGGGTGAATGTACCATCCAGGGCATCACTGTGACTGTGAGTGAGTGTACCATCCAAGGCATGACTATATTTGTTTGTGAATGTACCCATACAGGGCATCACTGTGACTGTGTGTGTGTGTGTACCATCCAGGGCATCACTGTGACTGTGAGTGAGTGTACCATCCAAGGCATGAATGTGTCTATGTGTGAGTGTACAATCCAGGGCATCACTGTGTCTGTGTGTCTCTGTACCATCCAAGGCATGACTGTATCTGTGGGTGAATGTACCATCCAGGGCATCACTGTGACTGTGTGTGAGTGTACCATACAGGGCTTGACCTGTTCATCACTGTGACTGTGTGTGAGTGTACCAGCCAAGGCAAGACTGTGACTGTGTGTGAGTGTACCATCCAAGGCATGACCGGTACATCACTGTGACTGTGTGTGATTGTACAATCCAAGGCATGACTGTATCTATGGGTGAATGTACCATCCAGTGCATCACTGTGACTGTGAGTGAGTGTACCATACAGGGCATCACAGTGACTGTGTGGGAGGGTACCATCCGGGACATGACTCTGACTCTGTGTGAGTGTACAATCCAAGGCATCACGGTGACTGTGTGTGAATGTACCATCCAGGGCATCACAGTGACTGTGTGTGATTGTACATTCCAAGGCATCACTGTGACTGCGTGTCAGTGTACCATCCTGGGCATGATTGTGAGTGTGTATTTGTGTGTGTGTGTGTACCATCCAGGGCATCACTGTGACTGTGGGTAGGTGTACCATCCAAGGCATGACTGTGCCTATGTGTGAGTGTACAATCCAGGGCATCACTGTGACTGTGTGTGACTGTACCATCCAGGGCTTCACCTGTTCAACACTGTGACTGTGTGTGAGTGTACCAGCCAAGGCAAGACTGTGACTGTGTGTGAGTCTACAATCCAAGTCATAACTGTGACTGTGTGTGAGTCTACATTCCAAGTCATAACTGTGACTGTGTGTGAGTATACCATCCAAGGCATCACCGTGACTGTGTGTGAGTGTACCATCCAGGGCATGACCTGTTCATCACAGTTACTGTGTGAGAGTGTACCATCCTGGGCATGACTGTGAGTGTGTGTGTGTGTGTACCATCCAGGGCATGACTGTGACTGTGTGTGAGTGTACCATCCAAGGCATCACCGTGACTATGTGTGAGTGTACCATCCAAAGCATGACCTGTTCATCACTGTGAATGTGTGTGAGTGTACCATCCAAGACATGACTGTATCTGTGTGTGAATGTACCATACAGGGCATCACTGTGACTGTGCGTGAGTGTACCATCCAGGGCATCACTGTGACTATGCGTGAGTGTACCATCCAGGGCATCACTGTGACTGTGTGTGAGTGTACCAACCAAGGCAAGACTGTGACTGTGTGTGAGTGTACCATCCAAGGCATGACCGGTACATCACTGTGACTGTGTGTGAGTGTACAATCCAAGGCATGACTGTATCTGTGGGTGAATGTACCATCCAGGGCATCACTGTGACTGTGAGTGAGTGTACCATACAGGGCATCACAGTGACTGTGTGGGAGTGTACCATCCGGGACATGACTCTTGACTCTGTGTGAGTGTACAATCCAAGGCATCACGGTGACTGTGTGTGAATGTACCATCCAGGGCATCACAGTGACTGTGTGTGAGTGTACCTTCCAGGGCATGACTGTGACAGTGTGTGATTGTAGCTTCCAGGGCATGAATGTGACTGTGTGTGAGTATACAATCCAAGGCATCACTGTGACTGTGTGTCAGTGTACCATCCTGGGCATGATTGTGAGTGTGTATTTGTGTGTGTGTGTGTGTACCAGCCAGGTCATCACTGTGACTGTGGGTAGGTGTACCATCCAAGGCATGACTGTGTCTATGTGTGATTGTACAATCCAGGGCATCACTGTGACTGTGTGTGACTGTACCATCCAGGGCTTGACCTGTTCAACACTGTGGCTGTGTGTGAGTGCACCAGCCAAGGCAAGACTGTGACTGTGTGTGAGTGTACCAGCCAAGGCATGACTGTGACTGTTTTTGAGTGTTCCAGCCAAGGCAAGACAGTGACTGTGTGTGAGTGTACCATCCAGGGCATCACTGAGACTGTGGGTGATTGTACCATCCAAGGCATGACCAGTTCATCACTGTGACTGTGTGTGAGTGTACCATCCAGGGCATGACCTGTTCATCACAGTGACTGTGTGTGAGTGTACCATCCTGGGCATGACTGTGAGTGTGTGTGTGTGTGTGCCATCCAGGGCATCACTGTGACTGTGGGTGATTGTACCATCCAAGGCATGACCTGTTCATCACTGTGAATGTTTGTGAGTGTACCAGCCAAGGCATGACTGCATCTGTCTGTGAGTGTACCATCCAAGGCATGACCGGTACATCACTGTGACTGTGTGTGAGTGTACAATCCAATGCATGACTGTATCTGTGGGTGAATGTACCATCCAGGGCATCACTGTGACTGTGAGTGAGTGTACCATCCAAGGCATGACTGTGTCTATGTGTGAGTGTACAATCCAGGGCATCACTGTGTCTGTGTGTGACTGTACCATCCAAGGCATGACTGTATCTGTGGGTGAATGTACCATCCAGGGCATCACTGTGACTGTGTGTGAGTGTACCATACAGGGCTTGACCTGTTCATCACTGTGACTGTGTGTGAGTGTACCATCCAAGGCATGACCGGTACGTCACTGTGACTGTGTGTGAGTGTACAATCCAAGGCATGACTGTATCTATGGGTGAATGTACCATCCAGTGCATCACTGTGACTGTGAGTGAGTGTACCATACAGGGCATCACAGTGACTGTGTGGGAGTGTACCATCCGGGACATGACTCTTGACTCTGTGTGAGTGTACAATCCAAGGCATCACGGTGACTGTGTGTGAATGTACCATCCAGGGCATCACAGTGACTGTGTGTGAGTGTACCATCCAGGGCATGACTGTGACAGTGTGTGATTGTACCTTCCAGGGCATGAATGTGACTGTATGTGAGTGTACATTCCAAGGCATCACTGTGACTGCGTGTCAGTGTGCCATCCTGGGCATGATTGTGAGTGTGTATTTGTGTGTGTGTGTGTGTGTACCATCCAGGGCATCACTGTGACTGTGGGTAGGTGTACCATCAAAGGCATGACTGTGTCTATGTGTGAGTGTACAATCCAGGGCATCACTGTGACTGTGTGTGACTGTACCATCCAGGGCTTCACCTGTTCAACACTGTGACTGTGTGTGAGTGTACCAGCCAAGGCAAGACTGTGACTGTGTGTGAGTGTACAATCCAAGTCATAACTGTGACTGTGTGTGTCTGTACCATCCAGGGCTTCACCTGTTCAACACTGTGACTGTGTGTGAGTGTACCAGCCAAGGCAAGACTGTGACTGTGTGTGAGTGTACAATCCAAGTCATAACTGTGACTGTGTGTGTCTGTACCATCCAGGGCTTCACCTGTTCAACACTGTGACTGTGTGTGAGTGTACCAGCCAAGGCAAGACTGTGAGTGTGTGTGTGTGTACCATCCAGGGCATCACAGTGACTGTGTGTGAATGTACCATCCAAGGCATCACCGTGACTGTGTGTGAGTGTACCATCCAAGGCATGACCTGTTCATCACTGTGAATGTGTGTGAGTGTACAATCCAAGTCATAACTGTGACTGTGTGTGACTGTACCATCCAGGGCTTCACCTGTTCAACACTGTGACTGTGTGTGAGTGTACCAGCCAAGGCAAGACTGTGAGTGTGTGTGTGTGTACCATCCAGGGCATCACAGTGACTGTGTGTGAATGTACCATCCAAGGCATCACCGTGACTGTGTGTGAGTGTACCATTCAAGGCATGACCTGTTCATCACTGTGAATGTGTGTGAGTGTACCATCCAAGACATGACTGTATCTGTGTGTGAATGTACCATACAGGGCATCACTGTGACTGTGCGTGAGTGTACCATCCAGGGCATCACTGTGACTGTGCATGAGTGTACCATCCAGGGCATCACTGTGACTGTGTGTGAGTGTACCAGCCAAGGCAAGACTGTGACTGTGTGTGAGTGTACCATCCAAGGCATGACCGGTACATCACTGTGACTGTGTGTGAGTGTACAATCCAAGGCATGACTGTATCTGTGGGTGAATGTACCATCCAGGGCATCACTGTGACTGTGAGTGAGTGTACAATACAGGGCATCACAGTGATTGTGTGTGAGTGTACCATCCGGGACATGACTCTGACTCTGTGTGAGTGTACAATCCAAGGCATCACGGTGACTGTGTGTGAATGTACCATCCAGGGCATCACACTGACTGCGTGTGAGTGTACCATCCAGGGCATGACTGTGACAGTGTGTGATTGTACCTTCCAGGGCATGAATGTGACTGTGTGTGCGTGTACAATCCAAGGCATCACTGTGACTGTGTGTCAGTGTACCATCCTGGGCATGATTGTGAGTGTGTATTTGTGTGTGTGTGTGTACCATCCAGGGCATCACTGTGACAGTGGGTAGGTGTACCATCCAAGGCATGACTGTGTCTATGTGTGAGTGTACAATCCAGGGCATCACTGTGACTGTGTGTGACTGTACCATCCAGGGCTTGACCTGTTCAACACTGTGGCTGTGTGTGAGTGCACCAGCCAAAGCAAGACTGTGACTGTGTGTGAGTGTACCAGCCAAGGCAAGACTGTGACTGTGTGTGAGTGTACCAGCCAAGGCATGACTGTGACTGTTTTTGAGTGTACCAGACAAGGCAAGACAGTGACTGTGTGTGAGTGTACCATCCAGGGCATCACTGAGACTGTTTGTGATTGTACCATCCAAGGCATGACCTGTTCATCACTGTGAATGTGTGTGAGTGTACCATCCAAGGCAGAACTGCATCTGTCTGTGAATGTACCATCCAGGGCATCACTGTGACTGTGTGTGAGTGTACCATCCAAGGCATGACTGTGTCTACATGTGAGTGTACAATCCAGGGCATCACTGTGTCTGTGTGTGACTGTACCATCCAGGGCTTGACCTGTTCATCACTGTGACTGTGTGTGAGTGTACCATCCAGGGCATCACTGTAACTGTGTGTGAGTGTACCATCCAGGGCATCACGGTGACTGTGTGTGAGTGTACCATCCCAGGCATGACTCTGACTGTGTTTGAGTGTACAATCCAAGGCATCACTGTGACTGTGTGTGAGTGTACCATCCAGGGCATTACTGTGACTGTGTGTGACCGTACCATCCAGGGCATCACTGTGACTGTGTGTGATTGTAGCTTCCAGGGCATGAATGTGACTGTGTGTGAGTATACAATCCAAGGCATCACTGTGACTGTGTGTCAGTGTACCATCCTGGGCATGATTGTGAGTGTGTATTTGTGTGTGTGTGTGTGTGTACCATCCAGGGCATCACTGTGACTGTGGGTAGGTGTACCATCCAAGGCATGACTGTGTCTATGTGTGAGTGTACAATCCAGGGCATCACTGTGACTGTGTGTGACTGTACCATCCAGGGCTTGACCTGTTCAACACTGTGGCTGTGTGTGAGTGCACCAGCCAAGGCAAGACTGTGACTGTGTGTGAGTGTACCAGCCAAGGCATGACTGTGACTGTTTTTGAGTGTACCAGCCAAGGCAAGACAGTGACTGTGTGTGAGTGTACCATCCAGGGCATCACTGAGACTGTGGGTGATTGTACCATCCAAGGCATGACCAGTTCATCACTGTGACTGTGTGTGAGTGTACCATCCAGGGCATGACCTGTTCATCACAGTGACTGTGTGTGAGTGTACCATCCTGGGCATGACTGTGAGTGTGTGTGTGTGTGTGCCATCCAGGGCATCACTGTGACTGTGGGTGATTGTACCATCCAAGGCATGACCTGTTCATCACTGTGAATGTGTGTGAGTGTACCAGCCAAGGCATGACTGCATCTGTCTGTGAGTGTACCATCCAAGGCATGACCGGTACATCACTGTGACTGTGTGTGAGTGTACAATCCAACGCATGACTGTATCTGTGGGTGAATGTACCATCCAGGGCATCACTGTGACTGTGAGTGAGTGTACCATCCAAGGCATGACTGTGTCTATGTGTGAGTGTACAATCCAGGGCATCACTGTGTCTGTGTGTGACTGTACCATCCAAGGCATGACTGTATCTGTGGGTGAATGTACCATCCAGGGCATCACTGTGACTGTGTGTGAGTGTACCATACAGGGCTTGACCTGTTCATCACTGTGACTGTGTGTGAGTGTACCATCCAAGGCATGACCGGTACATCACTGTGACTGTGTGTGAGTGTACAATCCAAGGCATGACTGTATCTATGGGTGAATGTACCATCCAGTGCATCACTGTGACTGTGAGTGAGTGTACCATACAGGGCATCACAGTGACTGTGTGGGAGTGTACCATCCGGGACACGACTCTGACTCTGTGTGAGTGTACAATCCAAGGCATCATGGTGACTGTGTGTGAATGTACCATCCAGGGCATCACAGTGACTGTGTGTGAGTGTACCATCCAGGGCATGACTGTGACAGTGTGTGATTGTACCTTCCAGGGCATGAATGTGACTGTATGTGAGTGTACATTCCAAGGCATCACTGTGACTGCGTGTCAGTGTGCCATCCTGGGCATGATTGTGAGTGTGTATTTGTGTGTGTGTGTGTACCATCCAGGCCATCACTGTGACTGTGGGTAGGTGTACCATCCAAGGCATGACTGTGTCTATGTGTGAGTGTACAATCCAGGGCATCACTGTGACTGTGTGTGACTGTACCATCCAGGGCTTGACCTGTTCAACACTGTGGCTGTGTGTGAGTGCACCAGCCAAGGCAAGACTGTGACTGTGTGTGAGTGTACCAGCCAAGGCATGACTGTGACTGTTTTTGAGTGTACCAGCCAAGGCAAGACAGTGACTGTGTGTGAGTGTACCATCCAGGGCATCACTGAGACTGTGGGTGATTGTACCATCCAAGGCATGACCAGTTCATCACTGTGACTGTGTGTGAGTGTACCATCCAGGGCATGACCTGTTCATCACAGTGACTGTGTGTGAGTGTACCATCCTGGGCATGACTGTGAGTGTGTGTGTGTGTGTGCCATCCAGGGCATCACTGTGACTGTGGGTGATTGTACCATCCAAGGCATGACCTGTTCATCACTGTGAATGTGTGTGAGTGTACCAGCCAAGGCATGACTGCATCTGTCTGTGAGTGTACCATCCAAGGCATGACCGGTACATCACTGTGACTGTGTGTGAGTGTACAATCCAACGCATGACTGTATCTGTGGGTGAATGTACCATCCAGGGCATCACTGTGACTGTGAGTGAGTGTACCATCCAAGGCATGACTGTGTCTATGTGTGAGTGTACAATCCAGGGCATCACTGTGTCTGTGTGTGACTGTACCATCCAAGGCATGACTGTATCTGTGGGTGAATGTACCATCCAGGGCATCACTGTGACTGTGTGTGAGTGTACCATACAGGGCTTGACCTGTTCATCACTGTGACTGTGTGTGAGTGTACCATCCAAGGCATGACCGGTACATCACTGTGACTGTGTGTGAGTGTACAATCCAAGGCATGACTGTATCTATGGGTGAATGTACCATCCAGTGCATCACTGTGACTGTGAGTGAGTGTACCATACAGGGCATCACAGTGACTGTGTGGGAGTGTACCATCCGGGACACGACTCTGACTCTGTGTGAGTGTACAATCCAAGGCATCATGGTGACTGTGTGTGAATGTACCATCCAGGGCATCACAGTGACTGTGTGTGAGTGTACCATCCAGGGCATGACTGTGACAGTGTGTGATTGTACCTTCCAGGGCATGAATGTGACTGTATGTGAGTGTACATTCCAAGGCATCACTGTGACTGCGTGTCAGTGTGCCATCCTGGGCATGATTGTGAGTGTGTATTTGTGTGTGTGTGTGTACCATCCAGGCCATCACTGTGACTGTGGGTAGGTGTACCATCCAAGGCATGACTGTGTCTATGTGTGAGTGTACAATCCAGGGCATCACTGTGACTGTGTGTGACTGTACCATCCAGGGCTTCACCTGTTCAACACTGTGACTGTGTGTGAGTGTTCCAGCCAAGGCAAGACTGTGACTGCGTGTGAGTGTACAATCCAAGTCATAACTGTGACTGTGTGTGACTATACCATCCAGGGCTTCACCTGTTCAACACTGTGACTGTGTGTGAGTGTACCAGCCAAGGCAAGACTGTGAGTGTGTGTGTGTGTACCATCCAGAGCATCACTGTGACAGTGGGTAGGTGTACCATCCAAGGCATGACTGTGTCTATGTGTGAGTGTACAATCCAGGGCATCACTGTGACTGTGTGTGACTGTACCATCCAGGGCTTGACCTGTTCAACACTGTGGCTGTGTGTGAGTGCACCAGCCAAAGCAAGACTGTGACTGTGTGTGAGTGTACCAGCCAAGGCAAGACTGTGACTGTGTGTGAGTGTACCAGCCAAGGCATGACTGTGACTGTTTTTGAGTGTACCATCCAGGGCATCACTGAGACTGTGGGTGATTGTACCATCCAAGGCATGACCTGTTCATCACTGTGAATGTGTGTGAGTGTACCATCCAAGGCATGACTGCATCTGTCTGTGAATGTACCATCCAGGGCATCACTGTGACTGTGTGTGAGTGTACCATCCAAGGCATGACTGTGTCTACATGTGAGTGTACAATCCAGGGCATCACTGTGTCTGTGTGTGACTGTACCATCCAGGGCTTGACCTGTTCATCACTGTGACTGTGTGTGAGTGTACCATCCAGGGCATCACTGTAACTGTGTGTGAGTGTACCATCCAGGGCATCACGGTGACTGTGTGTGAGTGTACCATCCCAGGCATGACTCTGACTGTGTTTGAGTGTACAATCCAAGGCATCACTGTGACTGTGTGTGAGTGTACCATCCAGGGCATTACTGTGACTGTGTGTGACCGTACCATCCAGGGCATCACTGTGACTGTGTGTGATTGTAGCTTCCAGGGCATGAATGTGACTGTGTGTGAGTATACAATCCAAGGCATCACTGCGACTGTGTGTCAGTGTACCATCCTGGGCATGATTGTGAGTGTGTATTTGTGTGTGTGTGTGTGTGTACCATCCAGGGCATCACTGTGACTGTGGGTAGGTGTACCATCCAAGGCATGACTGTGACTATGTGTGAGTGTACAATCCAGGGCATCACTGTGACTGTGTGTGACTGTACCATCCAGGGCTTGACCTGTTCAACACTGTGGCTGTGTGTGAGTGCACCAGCCAAGGCAAGACTGTGACTGTGTGTGAGTGTACCAGCCAAGGCATGACTGTGACTGTTTTTGAGTGTACCAGCCAAGGCAAGACAGTGACTGTGTGTGAGTGTACCATCCAGGGCATCACTGAGACTGTGGGTGATTGTACCATCCAAGGCATGACCAGTTCATCACTGTGACTGTGTATGAGTGTACCATCCAGGGCATGACCTGTTCATCACAGTGACTGTGTGTGAGTGTACCATCCTGGGCATGACTGTGAGTGTGTGTGTGTGTGTGCCATCCAGGGCATCACTGTGACTGTGGGTGATTGTACCATCCAAGGCATGACCTGTTCATCACTGTGAATGTGTGTGAGTGTACCAGCCAAGGCATGACTGCATCTGTCTGTGAGTGTACCATCCAAGGCATGACCGGTACATCACTGTGACTGTGTGTGAGTGTACAATCCAACGCATGACTGTATCTGTGGGTGAATGTACCATCCAGGGCATCACTGTGACTGTGAGTGAGTGTACCATCCAAGGCATGACTGTGTCTATGTGTGAGTGTACAATCCAGGGCATCACTGTGTCTGTGTGTGACTGTACCATCCAAGGCATGACTGTATCTGTGGGTGAATGTACCATCCAGGGCATCACTGTGACTGTGTGTGAGTGTACCATACAGGGCTTGACCTGTTCATCACTGTGACTGTGTGTGAGTGTACCATCCAAGGCATGACCGGTACATCACTGTGACTGTGTGTGAGTGTACAATCCAAGGCATGACTGTATCTATGGGTGAATGTACCATCCAGTGCATCACTGTGACTGTGAGTGAGTGTACCATACAGGGCATCACAGTGACTGTGTGGGAGTGTACCATCCGGGACACGACTCTGACTCTGTGTGAGTGTACAATCCAAGGCATCATGGTGACTGTGTGTGAATGTACCATCCAGGGCATCACAGTGACTGTGTGTGAGTGTACCATCCAGGGCATGACTGTGACAGTGTGTGATTGTACCTTCCAGGGCATGAATGTGACTGTATGTGAGTGTACATTCCAAGGCATCACTGTGACTGCGTGTCAGTGTGCCATCCTGGGCATGATTGTGAGTGTGTATTTGTGTGTGTGTGTGTACCATCCAGGCCATCACTGTGACTGTGGGTAGGTGTACCATCCAAGGCATGACTGTGTCTATGTGTGAGTGTACAATCCAGGGCATCACTGTGACTGTGTGTGACTGTACCATCCAGGGCTTCACCTGTTCAACACTGTGACTGTGTGTGAGTGTACCAGCCAAGGCAAGACTGTGACTGCGTGTGAGTGTACAATCCAAGTCATAACTGTGACTGTGTGTGACTATACCATCCAGGGCTTCACCTGTTCAACACTGTGACTGTGTGTGAGTGTACCAGCCAAGGCAAGACTGTGAGTGTGTGTGTGTGTACCATCCAGGGCATCACAGTGACTGTGTGTGAATGTACCATCCAAGGCATCACCGTGACTGTGTGTGAATGTACCATCCAGGGCATCACAGTGACTGTGTGTGATTGTACATTCCAAGGCATCACTGTGACTGCGTGTCAGTGTACCATCCTGGGCATGATTGTGAGTGTGTATTTGTGTGTGTGTGTGTACCATCCAGGGCATCACTGTGACTGTGGGTAGGTGTACCATCCAAGGCATGACTGTGCCTATGTGTGAGTGTACAATCCAGGGCATCACTGTGACTGTGTGTGACTGTACCATCCAGGGCTTCACCTGTTCAACACTGTGACTGTGTGTGAGTGTACCAGCCAAGGCAAGACTGTGACTGTGTGTGAGTCTACAATCCAAGTCATAACTGTGACTGTGTGTGAGTCTACATTCCAAGTCATAACTGTGACTGTGTGTGAGTATACCATCCAAGGCATCACCGTGACTGTGTGTGAGTGTACCATCCAGGGCATGACCTGTTCATCAAAGTTACTGTGTGAGAGTGTACCATCCTGGGCATGACTGTGAGTGTGTGTGTGTGTGTACCATCCAGGGCATGACTGTGACTGTGTGTGAGTGTACCATCCAAGGCATCACCGTGACTATGTGTGAGTGTACCATCCAAAGCATGACCTGTTCATCACTGTGAATGTGTGTGAGTGTACCATACAGGGCATCACTGTGACTGTGCGTGAGTGTACCATCCAGGGCATCACTGTGACTATGCGTGAGTGTACCATCCAGGGCATCACTGTGACTGTGTGTGAGTGTACCAACCAAGGCAAGACTGTGACTGTGTGTGAGTGTACCATCCAAGGCATGACCGGTACATCACTGTGACTGTGTGTGAGTGTACAATCCAAGGCATGACTGTATCTGTGGGTGAATGTACCATCCAGGGCATCACTGTGACTGTGAGTGAGTGTACCATACAGGGCATCACAGTGACTGTGTGGGAGTGTACCATCCGGGACATGACTCTTGACTCTGTGTGAGTGTACAATCCAAGGCATCACGGTGACTGTGTGTGAATGTACCATCCAGGGCATCACAGTGACTGTGTGTGAGTGTACCTTCCAGGGCATGACTGTGACAGTGTGTGATTGTAGCTTCCAGGGCATGAATGTGACTGTGTGTGAGTATACAATCCAAGGCATCACTGTGACTGTGTGTCAGTGTACCATCCTGGGCATGATTGTGAGTGTGTATTTGTGTGTGTGTGTGTGTGTGTGTGTGTACCAGCCAGGGCATCACTGTGACTGTGGGTAGGTGTACCATCCAAGGCATGACTGTGTCTATGTGTGATTGTACAATCCAGGGCATCACTGTGACTGTGTGTGACTGTACCATCCAGGGCTTGACCTGTTCAACACTGTGGCTGTGTGTGAGTGCACCAGCCAAGGCAAGACTGTGACTGTGTGTGAGTGTACCAGCCAAGGCATGACTGTGACTGTTTTTGAGTGTTCCAGCCAAGGCAAGACAGTGACTGTGTGTGAGTGTACCATCCAGGGCATCACTGAGACTGTGGGTGATTGTACCATCCAAGGCATGACCAGTTCATCACTGTGACAGTGTGTGAGTGTTCCATCCAGGGCATGACCTGTTCATCACAGTGACTGTGTGTGAGTGTACCATCCTGGGCATGACTGTGAGTGTGTGTGTGTGTGTGCCATCCAGGGCATCACTGTGACTGTGGGTGATTGTACCATCCAAGGCATGACCTGTTCATCACTGTGAATGTGTGTGAGTGTACCAGCCAAGGCATGACTGCATCTGTCTGTGAGTGTACCATCCAAGGCATGACCGGTACATCACTGTGACTGTGTGTGAGTGTACAATCCAACGCATGACTGTATCTGTGGGTGAATGTACCATCCAGGGCATCACTGTGACTGTGAGTGAGTGTACCATCCAAGGCATGACTGTGTCTATGTATGAGTGTACAATCCAGGGCATCACTGTGTCTGTGTGTGACTGTACCATCCAAGGCATGACTGTATCTGTGGGTGAATGTACCATCCAGGGCATCACTGTGACTGTGTGTGAGTGTACCATACAGGGCTTGACCTGTTCATCACTGTGACTGTGTGTGAGTGTACCATCCAAGGCATGACCGGTACATCACTGTGACTGTGTGTGAGTGTACAATCCAAGGCATGACTGTATCTATGGGTGAATGTACCATCCACTGCATCACTGTGACTGTGAGTGAGTGTACCATACAGGGCATCACAGTGATTGTGTGGGAGTGTACCATCCGGGACATGACTCTTGACTCTGTGTGAGTGTACAATCCAAGGCATCACGGTGACTGTGTGTGAATGTACCATCCAGGGCATCACAGTGACTGTGTGTGAGTGTACCATCCAGGGCATGACTGTGACAGTGTGTGATTGTACCTTCCAGGGCATGAATGTGACTGTATGTGAGTGTACATTCCAAGGCATCACTATGACTGCGTGTCAGTGTGCCATCCTGGGCATGATTGTGAGTGTTTATTTGTGTGTGTGTGTGTGTACCATCCAGGGCATCACTGTGACTGTGGGTAGGTGTACCATCAAAGGCATGACTGTGTCTATGTGTGAGTGTACAATCCAGGGCATCACTGTGACTGTGTGTGACTGTACCATCCAGGGCTTCACCTGTTCAACACTGTGACTGTGTGTGAGTGTACCAGCCAAGGCAAGACTGTGACTGTGTGTGAGTGTACAATCCAAGTCATAACTGTGACTGTGTGTGACTGTACCATCCAGGGCTTCACCTGTTCAACACTGTGACTGTGTGTGAGTGTACCAGCCAAGGCAAGACTGTGAGTGTGTGTGTGTGTACCATCCAGGGCATCACAGTGACTGTGTGTGAATGTACCATCCAAGGCATCACCGTGACTGTATGTGAGTGTACCATCCAAGGCATGACCTGTTCATCACTGTGAATGTGTGTGAGTGTACCATCCAAGACATGACTGTATCTGTGTGTGAATGTACCATACAGGGCATCACTGTGACTGTGCGTGAGTGTACCATCCAGGGCATCACTGTGACTGTGCATGAGTGTGCCATCCAGGGCATCACTGTGACTGTGTGTGAGTGTACCAGCCAAGGCAAGACTGTGACTGTGTGTGAGTGTACCATCCAAGGCATGACCGGTACATCACTGTGACTGTGTGTGAGTGTACAATCCAAGGCATGACTGTATCTGTGGGTGAATGTACCATCCAGGGCATCACTGTGACTGTGAGTGAGTGTACCATACAGGGCATCACAGTGACTGTGTGGGAGTGTACCATCCGGGACATGACTCTGACTCTGTGTGAGTGTACAATCCAAGGCATCACGGTGACTGTGTGTGAAGGTACCATCCAGGGCATCACACTGACTGCGTGTGAGTGTACCATCCAGGGCATGACTGTGACAGTGTGTGATTGTACCTTCCAGGGCATGAATGTGACTGTGTGTGCGTGTACAATCCAAGGCATCACTGTGACTGTGTGTCAGTGTACCATCCTGGGCATGATTGTGAGTGTGTATTTGTGTGTGAGTGTGTACCATCCAGGGCATCACTGTGACAGTGGGTAGGTGTACCATCCAAGGCATGACTGTGTCTATGTGTGAGTGTACAATCCAGGGCATCACTGTGACTGTGTGTGACTGTACCATCCAGGGCTTGACCTGTTCAACACTGTGGCTGTGTGTGAGTGCACCAGCCAAAGCAAGACAGTGACTGTGTGTGAATGTACCATCCAGGGCATCACTGAGACTGTGGGTGATTGTACCATCCAAGGCATGACCTGTTCATCACTGTGAATGTGTGTGAGTGTACCATCCAAGGCATGACTGCATCTGTCTGTGAATGTACCATCCAGGGCATCACTGTGACTGTGTGTGAGTGTACCATCCAAGGCATGACTGTGTCTACATGTGAGTGTACAATCCAGGGCATCACTGTGTCTGTGTGTGACTGTACCATCCAGGGCTTGACCTGTTCATCACTGTGACTGTGTGTGAGTGTACCATCCAGGGCATCACTGTAACTGTGTGTGAGTGTACCATCCAGGGCATCACGGTGACTGTGTGTGAGTGTACCATCCCAGGCATGACTCTGACTGTGTTTGAGTGTACAATCCAAGGCATCACTGTGACTGTGTGTGAGTGTACCATCCAGGGCATTACTGTGACTGTGTGTGACCGTACCATCCAGGGCATCACTGTGACTGTGTGTGATTGTAGCTTCCAGGGCATGAATGTGACTGTGTGTGAGTATACAATCCAAGGCATCACTGTGACTGTGTGTCAGTGTACCATCCTGGGCATGATTGTGAGTGTGTATTTGTGTGTGTGTGTGTGTGTACCATCCAGGGCATCACTGTGACTGTGGGTAGGTGTACCATCCAAGGCATGACTGTGTCTATGTGTGAGTGTACAATCCAGGGCATCACTGTGACTGTGTGTGACTGTACCATCCAGGGCTTGACCTGTTCAACACTGTGGCTGTGTGTGAGTGCACCAGCCAAGGCAAGACTGTGACTGTGTGTGAGTGTACCAGCCAAGGCATGACTGTGACTGTTTTTGAGTGTACCAGCCAAGGCAAGACAGTGACTGTGTGTGAGTGTACCATCCAGGGCATCACTGAGACTGTGGGTGATTGTACCATCCAAGGCATGACCAGTTCATCACTGTGACTGTGTGTGAGTGTACCATCCAGGGCATGACCTGTTCATCACAGTGACTGTGTGTGAGTGTACCATCCTGGGCATGACTGTGAGTGTGTGTGTGTGTGTGCCATCCAGGGCATCACTGTGACTGTGGGTGATTGTACCATCCAAGGCATGACCTGTTCATCACTGTGAATATGTGTGAGTGTACCAGCCAAGGCATGACTGCATCTGTCTGTGAGTGTACCATCCAAGGCATGACCGGTACATCACTGTGACTGTGTGTGAGTGTACAATCCAACGCATGACTGTATCTGTGGGTGAATGTACCATCCAGGGCATCACTGTGACTGTGAGTGAGTGTACCATCCAAGGCATGACTGTGTCTATGTGTGAGTGTACAATCCAGGGCATCACTGTGTCTGTGTGTGACTGTACCATCCAAGGCATGACTGTATCTGTGGGTGAATGTACCATCCAGGGCATCACTGTGACTGTGTGTGAGTGTACCATACAGGGCTTGACCTGTTCATCACTGTGACTGTGTGTGAGTGTACCATCCAAGGCATGACCGGTACATCACTGTGACTGTGTGTGAGTGTACAATCCAAGGCATGACTGTATCTATGGGTGAATGTACCATCCAGTGCATCACTGTGACTGTGAGTGAGTGTACCATACAGGGCATCACAGTGACTGTGTGGGAGTGTACCATCCCGGACACGACTCTGACTCTGTGTGAGTGTACAATCCAAGGCATCATGGTGACTGTGTGTGAATGTACCATCCAGGGCATCACAGTGACTGTGTGTGAGTGTACCATCCAGGGCATGACTGTGACAGTGTGTGATTGTACCTTCCAGGGCATGAATGTGACTGTATGTGAGTGTACATTCCAAGGCATCACTGTGACTGCGTGTCAGTGTGCCATCCTGGGCATGATTGTGAGTGTGTATTTGTGTGTGTGTGTGTACCATCCAGGCCATCACTGTGACTGTGGGTAGGTGTACCATCCAAGGCATGACTGTGTCTATGTGTGAGTGTACAATCCAGGGCATCACTGTGACTGTGTGTGACTGTACCATCCAGGGCTTCACCTGTTCAACACTGTGACTGTGTGTGAGTGTACCAGCCAAGGCAAGACTGTGACTGTGTGTGAGTGTACAATCCAAGTCATAACTGTGACTGTGTGTGACTATACCATCCAGGGCTTCACCTGTTCAACACTGTGACTGTGTGTGAGTGTACCAGCCAAGGCAAGACTGTGAGTGTGTGTGTGTGTACCATCCAGGGCATCACAGTGACTGTGTGTGAATGTACCATCCAAGGCATCACCGTGACTGTGTGTGAGTGTACCATCCAAGGCATGACCTGTTCATCACTGTGAATGTGTGTGAGTGTACCATCCAAGACATGACTGTATCTGTGTGTGAATGTACCATCCAGGGCATCACTGTGACTGTGCGTGAGTGTACCATACAGGGCATCACTGTGACTGTGCGTGAGTGTACCATCCAGGGCATCACTGTGACTGTGCATGAGTGTACCATCCAGGGCATCACTGTGACTGTGTGTGAGTGTACCAGCCAAGGCAAGACTGTGACTGTGTGTGAGTGTACAATCCAAGGCATGACTGTATCTGTGGGTGAATGTACCATCCAGGGCATCACTGTGACTGTGAGTGAGTGTACCATACAGGGCATCACAGTGACTGTGTGGGAGTGTACCATCCGGGACATGACTCTGACTCTGTGTGAGTGTACAATCCAAGGCATCACGGTGACTGTGTGTGAATGTACCATCCAGGGCATCACAGTGACTGTGTGTGAGTGTACCATCCAGGGCATGACTGTGACAGTGTGTGAGTGTACCATCCCAGGCATGACTCTGACTGTGTTTGAGTGTACAATCCAAGGCATCACTGTGACTGTGTGTGAGTGTACCATCCAGGGCATTACTGTGACTGTGTGTGACCGTACCATCCAGGGCATCACTGTGACTGTGTGTGATTGGACCTTCCAGGGCACGAATGTGACTGTGTGTGAGTGTACATTCCAAGGTATCACTGTGACTGTGTGTGAGTGTACCATCCAAGGTATCACGGTGACTGTGTGTGAGTGCACCATCCAGGGCATCACTGTGACAGTGTGTGAGTGTACCTTCCAGGGCATGACCTGTTCATCACTGTGACTGTGTGCGAGTGTACCAGCCAAGGAATGACTGTGACTGTGTGTGAGTGTACCATCCAGGGCATCACTGTGACTGTGTGAGAGTGTACCATACAGGGCATGACCTGTTCATCACAGTGACTGTGTGTGAGTGTACCAGCCTGGGCATGACTGCGAGTGTGTGTGCATGTACCATCCAGGGCATTACTGTGACTGTGGGTGAGTGTACCATCCAAGGCATGACCTGTTCATCACTGTGAATGTGTGTGAATGTACCATCCAGGGCATCACTGTGACTGTGTGTGAGAGTGTACGATACATGGCATCACAGTGACTGTGTGTGAGTGTACCATCCGGGACATGACTCTGACTCTGTGTGTGAGTGAACCATCCAGGGCATCACTGTGACTGTGGGTGAGTGTACCATCCAAGGCATGACTGTATCTATGTGTGAGTGTACAATGTAGGGCATCACTGTGTCTGTGTGTGACTGTACCATCCCGTGCTTGACCTGTTCATCACTGTGACTGAGTGTGAGTGTACCAGCCAAGGCAAGACTGTGACTGTGTGTGAGTGTACCAGCCAAGGCATGACTGTGACTGTTTTTGAGTGTACCATCCAAGGCAAGACAGTGACTGTGTGTGAGTGTACAATCCAAGTCATAACTGTGACTGTGTATGAGTGTACCGTCCAAGGCATCACCGTGACTGTGTGTGAGTGTACCATGCAGTGCATGACCTGTTCATCACAGTTACTGTGTGTGAGTGTACCATCCTGGGCATGACAGTGAGTGTGTGTGTGTGTACCATCCAGGGCATCACTGTGACTGTGTGTGAGTGTACCATCCAAGGCATGACCTGTTCATCACTGTGAATGTGTGTGAGTGTACCATCCAAGGCATGACTGTTTCTGTGTGTGAGTGTACCATCCGGGACATGACTCTGACTCTGTGTGTGTGTACCATCCAGGGCATCACTGTGACTGTGGGTGAGTGTACCATCCAAGGCATGACTGTGTCTACATGTAAGTGTACAATCCAGGGCATCACTGTGTCTGTGTGTGACTGTACCATCCAGTGCTTGACCTGTTCATCGCTGTGACTGTGTGTGAGTGTACAAACCAAGGCAAGACTGTGACTGTGTGTGAGTGTACCAGCCAAGGCATGACTGTGACTGTTTTTGAGTGTACCAGCCAGGGCAAGACAGTGACTGTGTGTGAGTGTACAATCCAAGGCATGACTGTATTTGTTTGTGATTGTACCTTACAGGGCATCACTGTGACTGTGTGTGTGTGTGTACCATCCAGGGCATCACTGTGACTGTGAGTGAGTGTACCATCAAAGGCATGACTGTGTCTATGTGTGAGTGTACAATCCAGGGCATCAGTGTTTCTGTGTGTGACTGTACCATCCAGGGCTTGACCTGTTCAACAATGTGACTGTGTGTGAGTGTACCAGCCAAGGCAAGACAGTGACTGTCTGTGAGTGTACCATCCAGGGCATGACCTGTCATCACAGGGACTGTGTGTGAGTGTACCATCCTGGGCATGACTGTGAGTGTGTGTGTGTGTGCCATCCAGGGCATCACTGTGACTGTGGGTGATTGTACCATCCAAGGCATGACCTGTTCATCATTGTGAATGTGTGTGAGAGTATCAGCCAAAGCAAGACTGTGACTGTGTGTGAGTGTACCATCCAAGGCATGACCGGTACATCACTGTGACTGTGTGTGAGTGTACAATCCAAGGCATGACTGTATCTGTGGGTGAATGTACAATCCAAGGCATCACGGTGTCTGTGTGTGAATGTACCATCCAGGGCATCACAGTGACTGTGTGTGAGTGTACCATCCAGGGCATGACTGTGACAGTGTGTGATTGTACCTTCCAGGGCATGAATGTGACTGTATGTGAGTGTACAATCCAAGGCATCACTCTGACTGTGTGTCAGTGTACCATCCTGGGCATGATTGTGAGTGTGTATTTGTGTGTGTGTGTGTGTACCATCCAGGGCATCTCTGTGACTGTGGGTAGGTGTACCAGCCAAGGCAAGACTGTGACTGAGTGTGAGTGTACCAGCCAAGGCATGACTGTGACTATGTGTGAGTGTACAATCCAGGGCATCACTGTGTCTGTGTGTGACTGTACCATCCAGGGCTTGACCTGTTCAACACAGTGACTGTGTGTGAGTGTACCAGCCAAGGCAAGACAGTGACTGTGTGTGAGTGTACCATCCAGGGCATGACCTGTTCATCACTGTGACTGTGTGTGAGTGTACCATCCAAGGCATGACCTGTTCATCACTGTGAATGTGTGTGAGTGTACCATCCAAGGCATGACTGTATCTGTGTGTGAGTGTACCATCCGGGACATGACTCTGACTCTGTGTGTGTGTACCATCCAGGGATTCACTGTGACTGTGGGTGAGTGTACCATCCAAGGCATGACTGTGTCTACATGTAAGTGTACAATCCAGGGCATCACTGTGTCTGTGTGTGACTGTACCATCCAGGGCTCGACCTGTTCATCACTGTGATTGTGTGTGAGAGTATCAGCCAAGGCAAGACTGTGACTGTGTGTGAGTGTACCATCCAAGGCATGACCGGTACATCACTGTGACTCTGTGTGAGTGTACAATCCAAGGCATGACTGTATCTGTGGGTGAATGTACAATCCAAGGCATCACGGTGTCTGTGTGTGAATGTACCATCCAGGGCATCACAGTGACTGTGTGTGAGTGTACCATCCGGGACATGACTCTGACTCTGTGTGAGTGTACAATCCAAGGCATGACTATATCTGTGGGTGAATGTACAATCCAAGGCATCACGGTGACTGTGTGTGAATGTACCATCCAGGGCATCACAGTGACTGTGTGTGAGTGTACCATCCAGGGCATGACTGTGACAGTGTGTGATTGTACCTTCCAGGGCATGAATGTGACAGTGTGTGAGTGTACATTCCAAGGCATCACTGTGACTGTGTGTCAGTGTCCCATCCTGGGCATGATTGTGAGTGTGTATTTGTGTGTGTGTGTGTACCATCCCGGGCATCACTGTGACTGTGGGTAGGTGTACCATCCAAGGCATGACTGTGTCTATGTGTGAGTGTACAATCCAGGGCATCACTGTGACTCTGTGTGACTGTACCATCCAGGTCTTGACCTGTTCAACACTGTGGCTGTGTGTGAGTGCACCAGCCAAGGCAAGACTGTGACTGTGTGTGAGTGTACCAGCCAAGGCATGACTGTGACTGTTTTTGAGTGTACCAGCCAAGGCAAGACAGTGACTGTGTGTGAGTGTACCATCCAGGGCATGACTGTATCTGTGTGTGAATGTACCATCCAGGGCATCACTGTGACTGTGTGTGTGTGTACCATCCAGGGCATCACTGTGACTGTGGGTGAGTGTACCATTCAAGGCATGACTGTGTCTATGTGTGAGTGTACAATGTAGGGCATCACTGTGTCTGTGTGTGACTGTACCATCCAGTGCTTGACCTGTTCATCACTGTGACTGAGTGTGAGTGTACCAGCCAAGGCTAGACTGTGACTGTGTGTGAGTGTACCAGCCAAGGCATGACTGTGACTGTTTTTGAGTGTACCATCCAAGGCAAGACAGTGACTGTGTGTGAGTGTACAATCCAAGTCATAACTGTGACTGTGTATGAGTGTACCGTCCAAGGCATCACCGTGACTGTGTGTGAGTTTACCATCCAGTGCATGACCTGTTCATCACAGTTACTGTGTGTGAGTGTACCATCCTGGGCATGACAGTGAGTGTGTGTGTGTGTACCATCCAGGGCATCACTGTGACTGTGTGTGAGTGTACCATCCAAGGCATGACCTGTTCATCACTGTGAATGTGTGTGAGTGTACCATCCAAGGCATGACTGTATCTGTGTGTGAGTGTACCATCCGGGACATGACTCTGACTCTGTGTGTGTGTACCATCCAGGGCATCACTGTGACTGTGGGTGAGTGTACCATCCAAGGCATGACTGTGTCTACATGTAAGTGTACAATCCAGGGCATCACTGTGTCTGTGTGTGACTGTACCATCCAGGGCTCGACCTGTTCATCACTGTGATTGTGTGTGAGAGTATCAGCCAAGGCAAGACTGTGACTGTGTGTGAGTGTACCATCCAAGGCATGACCGGTGCATCACTGTGACTCTGTGTGAGTGTACAATCCAAGGCATGACTGTATCTGTGGGTGAATGTACAATCCAAGGCATCACGGTGTCTGTGTGTGAATGTACCATCCAGGGCATCACAGTGACTGTGTGTGAGTGTACCATCCGGGACATGACTCTGACTCTGTGTGAGTGTACCATCCAAGGCATCACGGTGTCTGTGTGTGAATGTACCATCCAGGGCATCACTGTGACTGTGTGTGAGTGAACCATCCAGGGCATCACTGTGACTGTGGGTGAGTGTACCATCCAAGGCATGACTGTATCTATGTGTGAGTGTACAATGTAGGGCATCACTGTGTCTGTGTGTGACTGTACCATCCAGTGCTTGACCTGTTCATCACTGTGACTGAGTGTGAGTGTACCAGCCAAGGCAAGACTGTGACTGTGTGTGAGTGTACCAGCCAAGGCATGACTGTGACTGTTTTTGAGTGTACCATCCAAGGCAAGACAGTGACTGTGTGTGAGTGTACAATCCAAGTCATAACTGTGACTGTGTATGAGTGTACCGTCCAAGGCATCACCGTGACTGTGTGTGAGTGTACCATGCAGTGCATGACCTGTTCATCACAGTTACTGTGTGTGAGTGTACCATCCTGGGCATGACAGTGAGTGTGTGTGTGTGTACCATCCAGGGCATCACTGTGACTGTGTGTGAGTGTACCATCCAAGGCATGACCTGTTCATCACTGTGAATGTGTGTGAGTGTACCATCCAAGGCATGACTGTATCTGTGTGTGAGTGTACCATCCGGGACATGACTCTGACTCTGTGTGTGTGTACCATCCAGGGCATCACTGTGACTGTGGGTGAGTGTACCATCCAAGGCATGACTGTGTCTACATGTAAGTGTACAATCCAGGGCATCACTGTGTCTGTGTGTGACTGTACCATCCAGTGCTTGACCTGTTCATCGCTGTGACTGTGTGTGAGTGTACAAACCAAGGCAAGACTGTGACTGTGTGTGAGTGTACCAGCCAAGGCATGACTGTGACTGTTTTTGAGTGTACCAGCCAGGGCAAGACAGTGACTGTGTGTGAGTGTACAATCCAAGGCATGACTGTATTTGTTTGTGATTGTACCTTACAGGGCATCACTGTGACTGTGTGTGTGTGTGTACCATCCAGGGCATCACTGTGACTGTGAGTGAGTGTACCATCAAAGGCATGACTGTGTCTATGTGTGAGTGTACAATCCAGGGCATCAGTGTTTCTGTGTGTGACTGTACCATCCAGGGCTTGACCTGTTCAACAATGTGACTGTGTGTGAGTGTACCAGCCAAGGCAAGACAGTGACTGTCTGTGAGTGTACCATCCAGGGCATGACCTGTCATCACAGGGACTGTGTGTGAGTGTACCATCCTGGGCATGACTGTGAGTGTGTGTGTGTGTGCCATCCAGGGCATCACTGTGACTGTGGGTGATTGTACCATCCAAGGCATGACCTGTTCATCATTGTGAATGTGTGTGAGAGTATCAGCCAAAGCAAGACTGTGACTGTGTGTGAGTGTACCATCCAAGGCATGACCGGTACATCACTGTGACTGTGTGTGAGTGTACAATCCAAGGCATGACTGTATCTGTGGGTGAATGTACAATCCAAGGCATCACGGTGTCTGTGTGTGAATGTACCATCCAGGGCATCACAGTGACTGTGTGTGAGTGTACCATCCAGGGCATGACTGTGACAGTGTGTGATTGTACCTTCCAGGGCATGAATGTGACTGTATGTGAGTGTACAATCCAAGGCATCACTCTGACTGTGTGTCAGTGTACCATCCTGGGCATGATTGTGAGTGTGTATTTGTGTGTGTGTGTGTGTACCATCCAGGGCATCTCTGTGACTGTGGGTAGGTGTACCAGCCAAGGCAAGACTGTGACTGAGTGTGAGTGTACCAGCCAAGGCATGACTGTGACTATGTGTGAGTGTACAATCCAGGGCATCACTGTGTCTGTGTGTGACTGTACCATCCAGGGCTTGACCTGTTCAACACAGTGACTGTGTGTGAGTGTACCAGCCAAGGCAAGACAGTGACTGTGTGTGAGTGTACCATCCAGGGCATGACCTGTTCATCACTGTGACTGTGTGTGAGTGTACCATCCAAGGCATGACCTGTTCATCACTGTGAATGTGTGTGAGTGTACCATCCAAGGCATGACTGTATCTGTGTGTGAGTGTACCATCCGGGACATGACTCTGACTCTGTGTGTGTGTATCATCCAGGGATTCACTGTGACTGTGGGTGAGTGTACCATCCAAGGCATGACTGTGTCTACATGTAAGTGTACAATCCAGGGCATCACTGTGTCTGTGTGTGACTGTACCATCCAGGGCTCGACCTGTTCATCACTGTGATTGTGTGTGAGAGTATCAGCCAAGGCAAGACTGTGACTGTGTGTGAGTGTACCATCCAAGGCATGACCGGTACATCACTGTGACTCTGTGTGAGTGTACAATCCAAGGCATGACTGTATCTGTGGGTGAATGTACAATCCAAGGCATCACGGTGTCTGTGTGTGAATGTACCATCCAGGGCATCACAGTGACTGTGTGTGAGTGTACCATCCGGGACATGACTCTGACTCTGTGTGAGTGTACAATCCAAGGCATGACTATATCTGTGGGTGAATGTACAATCCAAGGCATCACGGTGACTGTGTGTGAATGTACCATCCAGGGCATCACAGTGACTGTGTGTGAGTGTACCATCCAGGGCATGACTGTGACAGTGTGTGATTGTACCTTCCAGGGCATGAATGTGACAGTGTGTGAGTGTACATTCCAAGGCATCACTGTGACTGTGTGTCAGTGTCCCATCCTGGGCATGATTGTGAGTGTGTATTTGTGTGTGTGTGTGTACCATCCCGGGCATCACTGTGACTGTGGGTAGGTGTACCATCCAAGGCATGACTGTGTCTATGTGTGAGTGTACAATCCAGGGCATCACTGTGACTCTGTGTGACTGTACCATCCAGGTCTTGACCTGTTCAACACTGTGGCTGTGTGTGAGTGCACCAGCCAAGGCAAGACTGTGACTGTGTGTGAGTGTACCAGCCAAGGCATGACTGTGACTGTTTTTGAGTGTACCAGCCAAGGCAAGACAGTGACTGTGTGTGAGTGTACCATCCAGGGCATGACTGTATCTGTGTGTGAATGTACCATCCAGGGCATCACTGTGACTGTGTGTGTGTGTACCATCCAGGGCATCACTGTGACTGTGGGTGAGTGTACCATTCAAGGCATGACTGTGTCTATGTGTGAGTGTACAATGTAGGGCATCACTGTGTCTGTGTGTGACTGTACCATCCAGTGCTTGACCTGTTCATCACTGTGACTGAGTGTGAGTGTACCAGCCAAGGCTAGACTGTGACTGTGTGTGAGTGTACCAGCCAAGGCATGACTGTGACTGTTTTTGAGTGTACCATCCAAGGCAAGACAGTGACTGTGTGTGAGTGTACAATCCAAGTCATAACTGTGACTGTGTATGAGTGTACCGTCCAAGGCATCACCGTGACTGTGTGTGAGTTTACCATCCAGTGCATGACCTGTTCATCACAGTTACTGTGTGTGAGTGTACCATCCTGGGCATGACAGTGAGTGTGTGTGTGTGTACCATCCAGGGCATCACTGTGACTGTGTGTGAGTGTACCATCCAAGGCATGACCTGTTCATCACTGTGAATGTGTGTGAGTGTACCATCCAAGGCATGACTGTATCTGTGTGTGAGTGTACCATCCGGGACATGACTCTGACTCTGTGTGTGTGTACCATCCAGGGCATCACTGTGACTGTGGGTGAGTGTACCATCCAAGGCATGACTGTGTCTACATGTAAGTGTACAATCCAGGGCATCACAGTGTCTGTGTGTGACTGTACCATCCAGGGCTCGACCTGTTCATCACTGTGATTGTGTGTGAGAGTATCAGCCAAGGCAAGACTGTGACTGTGTGTGAGTGTACCATCCAAGGCATGACCGGTGCATCACTGTGACTCTGTGTGAGTGTACAATCCAAGGCATGACTGTATCTGTGGGTGAATGTACAATCCAAGGCATCACGGTGTCTGTGTGTGAATGTACCATCCAGGGCATCACAGTGACTGTGTGTGAGTGTACCATCCGGGACATGACTCTGACTCTGTGTGAGTGTACCATCCAAGGCATCACGGTGACTGTGAGTGAGTGTACCATCCAGGGCATCACTGTGACTGTGTGGGAGTGAACCATCCGGGACATGACTCTGACTCTGTGTGAATGTACAATCCAAGGCATCACGGTGACTGTGTGTGAATGTACCATCCAGGGCATCACAGTGACTGTGTCTGAGTGTACCATCCAGGGCATGACTGTGACAGTGTGTGATTGTACCTTCCAGGGCATGAATGTGACAGTGTGTGAGTGTACATTCCAAGGCATCACTGTGACTGTGTGTCAGTGTCCCATCCTGGGCATGATTGTGAGTGTGTATTTGTGTGTGTGTGTGTACCATCCAGGGCATCACTGTGACTGTGGGTAGGTGTACCATCCAAGGCATGACTGTGTCTATGTGTGAGTGTACAATCCAGGGCATCACTGTGTCTGTGTGTGACTGTACCATCCAGGGCTTGACCTGTTCAACACAGTGACTGTGTGTGAGTGTACCAGCCAAGGCAAGACAGTGACTGTGTGTGAGTGTACCATCCAGGGCATGACCTGTTCATCACTGTGACTGTGTGTGAGTGTACCATCCAAGGCATGACCTGTTCATCACTGTGAATGTGTGTGAGTGTACCATCCAAGGCATGACTGTATCTGTGTGTGAGTGTACCATCCGGGACATGACTCTGACTCTGTGTGTGTGTACCATCCAGGGCATCACTGTGACTGTGGGTGAGTGTACCATCCAAGGCATGACTGTGTCTACATGTAAGTGTACAATCCAGGGCATCACTGTGTCTGTGTGTGACTGTACCATCCAGGGCTCGACCTGTTCATCACTGTGATTGTGTGTGAGAGTATCAGCCAAGGCAAGACTGTGACTGTGTGTGAGTGTACCATCCAAGGCATGACCGGTACATCACTGTGACTCTGTGTGAGTGTACAATCCAAGGCATGACTGTATCTGTGGGTGAAAGTACAATCCAAGGCATCACGATGTCTGTGTGTGAATGTACCATCCAGGGCATCACAGTGACTGTGTGTGAGTGTACCATCCAGGGAATGACTGTGACAGTGTGTGATTGTACCTTCCAGGGCATGAATGTGACTGTATGTGAGTGTACAATCCAAGGCATCACTCTGACTGTGTGTCAGTGTACCATCCTGGGCATGATTGTGAGTGTGTATTTGTGTGTGTGTGTGTACCATCCAGGGCATCTCTGTGACTGTGGGTAGGTGTACCAGCCAAGGCAAGACTGTGACTGAGTGTGAGTGTACCAGCCAAGGCATGACTGTGACTATGTGTGAGTGTACAATCCAGGGCATCACGGTGTCTGTGTGTGACTGTACCATCCAGGGCTTGACCTGTTCAACACAGTGACTGTGTGTGAGTGTACCAGCCAAGGCAAGACAGTGACTGTGTGTGAGTGTACCATCCAGGGCATGACCTGTTCATCACAGTGACTGTGTGTGAGTGTACCATCCTGGGCATGACTGTGAGTGTGTGTGTGTGTGCCATCCAGGGCATCACTGTGACTGTGGGTGATTGTACCATCCAGGGCATGACCTGTTCATCACAGTGACTGTGTGTGAGTGTACCATCCTGGGCATGACTGTGAGTGTGTGTGTGTGTGCCATCCAGGGCATCACTGTGTCTGTGTGTGACTGTACCATCCAAGGCATGACTGTATCTGTGGGTGAGTGTACCGTTCAGGGCATCACTGTGACTATGTGTGAGTTTCCCATCCAGGGCATGACTCTGACTGTCTGTGAGTGTACCATCCAAGGCATTACTGTGACTGTGTCTGAGTGTACCATCCAAGGCATCATAGTGACTGTGTGTGAGTGTACCATCCAGGGCATGACTGTGACTGTGCGTTAGTGTACCTTCCAGGACATGGCCTGTTCATCACTCTGACTGTGTGTGAGTGTACCAGCCAAGGCAAGACAGTGACTGTGTGTGAGTGTACCATACAGGGCTTGACCTGTTCATCACTGTGACTGTGTGTGAGTGTACCAGCCAAGGCAAGACTGTGACTGTGTGTGAGTGTACCATCCAAGGCATGACCGGTACATCACTGTGACTGTGTGTGAGTGTACAATCCCAGGCATGACTGTATCTATGGGTGAATGTACCATCCAGTGCATCACTGTGACTGTGAGTGAGTGTACCATACAGGGCATCACAGTGACTGTGTGGGAGTGTACCATCCGGGGCATGACTCTGACTCTGTGTGAGTGTACAATCCAAGGCATCACGGTGACTGTGTGTGAATGTACCATCCAGGGCATCACAGTGACTGTGTGTCAGTGTACCATACAGGGCATGACTGTGACAGTGTGTGATTGTACCTTCCAGGGCATGAATGTGACTGTATGTGAGTGTACATTCCAAGGCATCACTGTGACTGCGTGTCAGTGTACCATCCTGGGCATGATTGTGAGTGTGTATTTGTGTGTGTGTGTGTACCATCCAGGGCATCACTGTGACTGTGGGTAGGTGTACCATCCAAGGCATGACTGTGTCTATGTATGAGTGTACAATCCAAGTCAGAAATGTGACTGTGTGTGAGTGTACCATCCAAGGCATCACCGTGAATGTGTGTGAGTGTACCATCCAGGGCATGACCTGTTCATCACAGTTACTGTGTGTGAGTGTACCATCCAGGGCATCACCGTGACTGTGTGTGAGTGTACCATCCAAGGCATGACCTGTTCATCACTGTGAATGCGTGTGAGTGTACCATCCAAGACATGACTGTATCTGTGTGTGAATGTACCATCCAGGGCGTCACTGTGACTATGCGTGAGTGTACCATACAGGGCATCACAGTGATTGTGTGTGAGTGTACCATCCGGCACATGACTGTGACTCTGTGTGTGTGTACCATCCAGGGCATCACTGTGACTGTGTGTGAGTGTACCAGCCAAGGCAAGACTGTGACAGTGTGTGAGTGTACCATCCAAGGCCTGACCGGTACATCACTGTGACTGTGTGTGAGTCTACAATCCAAGGCATCACGGTGACTGTGTGTGAATGTACCATCCAGGGCATCACAGTGACTGTGTGTGAGTGTACCATCCAGGGCATGACTGTGACAGTGTGTGATTGTACCTTCCAGGGCATGAATGTGACAGTGTGTGAGTGTACAATTCAAGGCATCACTGTGACTGTGTGTCAGTGTAACATCCTGGGCATGATTCTGAGTGTGTATTTGTGTGTGTGTGTGTACCATCCAGGGCATCACTGTGACTGTGGGTAGGTGTACCATCCAAGGCATGACTGTGTCTATGTGTGAGTGTACAATCCAGGGCATCACTTTGACTGTGTGTGACTGTACCATCCAGGGCTTGACCTGTTCAACACTGTGGCTGTGTGTGAGTGCACCAGCCAAGGCAAGACTGTGACTGTGTGTGAGTGTACCAGCCAAGGCATGACTGTGACTGTTTTTGAGTGTACCAGCCAAGGCAAGACAGTGACTGTGTGTGAGTGTACCATCCAGGGCATGACATGTTCATCACAGTGACTGTGTGTGAGTGTACCATCCAGGGCATGACTGTGACAGTGTGTGATTGTACCTTCCAGGGCATGAATGTGACAGTGTGTGAGTGTACAATCCAAGGCATCACTGTGACTGTGTGTCAGTGTACCATCCTGGGCATGATTGTGAGTGTGTATTTGTGTGTGTGTGTGTACCATCCAGGGCATCACTGTGACTGTGGGTAGGTGTACCATCCAAGGCATGACTGTGTCTATGTGTGAGTGTACAATCCAGGGCATCACGGTGACTGTGTGTGACCGTACCATCCAGGGCATCACTGTGACTGTGTGTGATTGGACCTTCCAGGGCACAAATGTGACTGTGTGTGAGTGTACCATCCAAGGTATCACGGTGACTGTGTGTGAGTGCACCATCCAGGGCATCACTGTGACTGTGTGTGAGTGTACCTTCCAGGGCATGACCTATTCATCACAGTGACTGTGTGCGAGTGTACCAGCCAAGGCAAGACTGTGACTGTGTGTGAGTTTTCCATCCAAGGCATGACCTGTTCATCACTGTGACTGTGTGCGAGTGTACCAGCCAAGGAATGACTGTGACTGTGTGTGAGTGTAGAATCCAAGGCATAACAGTGACTGTGTGTGAGTGTACCATCCAAGTCATCACTGTGACTGTGTGTGTGTGTGAGTGTGTGTACCATACAGGGCATGACATGTTCATCACAGTGACTGTGTGTGAGTGTACCATCCAAGGCATGACCTGTTCATCACAGTGACTCTGGGTGATTGTACCATCCAAGGCATGACTGCACCTGTCTGTGCATGTAACATACAGGGCATCACAGTGACTGTGTGTGAGTGTACCATCCGGGACATGACTCTGACGCTGTGTGTGTGTACCATCCAGGGCATCGCTGTGACTTTGGGTGAGTGTACCATGCTAGGCATGAGTGTGTTTACGTGTGAATATACAATCCAGGGCATCACTGTGTCTGTGTGTGACTGTACCATCCAGGGCTTGACCTGTTCATCACTGTGACTGTGTGTGAGTGTTCCAGCCAAGGCAAGACTGTGACTGTGTGTGAGTGTTCAATCCAAGGCATCACTGTGACTGTGTGTGAGTGTACCATCCTGGGCATGACTGTGAGTGTGTGTGTGTGTGTGTGTACCCTCCAGGGCATGACTGTGAGTGTGTGTGTGTCTGTGTGTGTGTACCATCCAGGGCATTACTGTGACTGTGAGTGAGTGTACGATACAGGGCATCACAGTGACTGTGTGTGAATGTACCATCCAGGGCATGACTGTGACCATGTGTGATTGTACCTTCCAGGGCATGAATGTGACTGTGTGTGAGTGTAACATCCAAGGCATGACCATTTCATCACTGTAACTGTGTGTGAATGTACCATCCAGGGCATCACTGTGACTGTGTGTGAGTGTACAATCCAAGGCATAACTGTGACTGTGTGTGAGCGTACCATCCAAGGCATCACACTGACTGTGTGTGATTGTACAATCCAAGGCATCACTGTGACTGTGTGTGAGTGTACCATCCAGGGCTTCACTGTGACTGTGTGTGAGTGTACCATCCAGGGCATCACAGTGACTGCATGTGAGTGTACCGTTCAGGGCATCATAGTGACTGTGTGTGAGTGTACCATCCAGGGCATGACTGTGACTGTGTGTGACTGTATCATCCAAGGCATGACTGTGACTGTGCGTTAGTGTACCTTCCAGGACATGGCCTGTTCATCACTCTGACTGTGTGTGAGTGTACCAGCCAAGGCAAGACTGTGACTGTGTGTGAGTGTACCATCCAAGGCATGACCATTTCATCACTGTAACTGTGTGTGAATGTACCATCCAGGGCATCACTGTGACTGTGTGTGAGTGTACAATCCAAGGCATAACTGTGACTGTGTGTGAGCGTACCATCCAAGGCATCACTGTGACTGTGTGTGACTGTACCATCCAAGGCATCACTGTGACTGTGTGTGACTGTACCATCCAGGGCATCACTGTGACTGTGGGTGAGTGTACCATCCAAGGCATGATTGCATCTGTCTGTGAATGTACCATCCAGGGCATCACTGTGACTGTGTGTGAGTGTACCATCCAGGGCTTGACCTGTTCAACACTGTGACTGTGTGTGAGTGTACCTTCCAGGGCATGACCTATTCATCACAGTGACTGTGTGCGAGTGTACCAGCCAAGGCAAGACTGTGACTGTGTGTCAGTGTTCCATCCAAGGCATGACCTGTTCATCACTGTGACTGTGTGCGAGTGTACCAGCCAAGGAATGACTGTGACTGTGTGTGAGTGTACAATCCAAGGCATAACAGTGACTGTGTGTGAGTGTACCATCCAAGTCATCACTGTGACTGTGCGTGTGTGTGTGTGTGTGTGTGTGTGTGTGTGTGTGTGTGTGTGTGTACCATACAGGGCATGACATGTTCATCACAGTGACTGTGTGTGAGTGTACCATCCAAGGCATGACCTGTTCATCACAGTGACTGTGGGTGATTGTACCATCCAAGGCATGACTGCACCTGTCTGTGCATGTAACATCCAGGGCATCACTGTGACTGTGTGTGAGTGTACCATACAGGGCATCACAGTGACTGTGTGTGAGTGTACCATCCGGGACATGACACTGACGCTGTGTGTGTGTACCATCCAGGGCATCACTGTGACTGTGGGTGAGTGTACCATGCTAGGCATGAGTGTGTTTACGTGTGAGTATACAATCCAGGGCATCACTGTGTCTGTGTGTGACTGTACCTTCCAGGGCTTGACCTGTTCATCACTGTGACTGTGTGTGAGTGTTCCAGCCAAGGCAAGACTGTGACTGTGCGTGAGTGTTCAATCCAAGGCATCACTGTGACTGTGTGTGAGTGTACCATCCTGGGCATGACTGTGAGTGTGTGTGTGTGTGTGTGTACCCTCCAGGGCATCACTGTGACTGTGTGTGAGTGTACCATCCTGGGCATGACTGTGAGTGTGTGTGTGTGTGTGTGTACCATCCAGGGCATCACTGTGACTGTGGGTGAGTGTACCATGCTGGGCATGAGTGTGTTTACGTGTGAGTATACAATCCAGGGCATCACTGTGTCTGTGTGTGACTGTACCATCCAGGGCTTGACCTGTTCATCACTGTGACTGTGTGTGAGTGTTCCAGCCAAGGCAAGACTGTGACTGTGTGTGAGTGTTCAATCCAAGGCATCACTGTGACTGTGTGTGAGTGTACCATCCTGGGCATGACTGTGAGTGTGTGTGTGTGTGTGTGTGTACCCTCCAGGGCATGACTGTGAGTGTGTGTGTGTCTGTGTGTGTGTACCATCCAGGGCATTACTGTGACTGTGAGTGAGTGTACGATACAGGGCATCACAGTGACTGTGAGTGAGTGTACCATCCAGGGCATCACAGTGACTGTGTCTGAGTGTACCATCCAGGGCATGACTGTGACCATGTGTGATTGTACCTTCCAGGGCATGAATGTGACTGTGTGTGAATGTACCATCCAGGGCATCACAGTGACTGTGTGTGATTGTACAATCCAAGGCATCACTGTGACTGTGTGTGAGTGTACCATCCAGGGCATCACTGTGACTGTGTGTGAGTGTACCATCCAGGGCATCACAGTGACTGCATGTGAGTGTACCGTTCAGGGCATCATAGTGACTGTGTGTGAGTGTACCATCCAGGGCATGACTGTGACTGTGTGTGAATGTATCATCCAAGGCATGACTGTGACTGTGCGTTAGTGTACCTTCCAGGACATGGCCTGTTCATCACTCTGACTGTGTGTGAGTGTACCAGCCAAGGCAAGACTGTGACTGTGTGTGAGTGTACCATCCAAGGCATGACCATTTCATCACTGTAACTGTGTGTGAATGTACCATCCAGGGCATCACTGTGACTGTGTGTGAGTGTACAATCCAAGGCATAACTGTGACTGTGTGTGAGCGTACCATCCAAGGCATCACTGTGACTGTGTGTGACTGTACCATCCAGGGCATCACTGTGACTGTGGGTGAGTGTACCATCCAAGGCATGACTGTGTCTATGTGTGAGTGTACAATCCAAGACATCACTGTAACTGTGTGTGACTGTACCATCTAGGGCTTGACCTGTTCATCACTGTGACTGTGTGTTGGTGTACCATCCAGGGCATCACTGTGACTGTGTGTGAGTGTACAATCCAAGGCATCACAGTGACTGTGTTTTAATGTACCATCCTGGGCATGACTGTGAGTGTGTGTGTGTATACTACGCTGGGCATCACTGTGAATGTGGGTGACTGTACCATCCATGGCATGACCTGTTCATCACTGTGAATGTGTGTGAGTGTACCATCCAAGGCATGACTGTATCTGTGTGAGAATGTACCATCCAGGGCAGCACTGTGACTGTGTGTGACTGTACCATCCAGGGCATCACTGTGACTGTGGGTGAGTGTACCATCCAAGACATGACTGTGTCTATGTGTGAGTGTACAATCCAAGACATCACTGTAACTGTGTGTGACTGTACCATCTAGGGCTTGACCTGTTCATCACTGTGACTGTGTGTTGGTGTACCATCCAGGGCATCACTGTGACTGTGTGTGAGTGTACCATCCAAGGCATCACATTGACTGTGTTTTAATGTACCATCCTGGGCATGACTGTGAGTGTGCGTGTGTGTGTGTGTATCTTCCAGGGCATCACTGTGACTGTGGGTGAGTGTACCATCCAAGGCATGACTGTGTCTATGTGTCAGTGTACAATCCAGGGCATCACTGTGTCTGTGCGTGACTGTACCATCCAGTGCTTGACCTGTTCAACACTGTGACTGAGTGTGAGTGTACCAGCCAAGGCAAGACTGTGACTGTGTGTGAGTGTACCAGCCAAGGCATGACTGTGAGTGTGTGTGTGTGTACCATCCAGGGCATCACTGTGACTGTGAGTGAGTGTACGATACAAGACATCACAGTGACTGTGTGGGAGTGTACCATCCGGGACCTGACTCTGACTGTGTGTGAGTGTACAATCCAAGGCATCACAGTGATTGTGTGTGAATGTACCATCCAGGGTATCACAGTGACTGTGTGTGAGTGTACCATCCAGAGCATGACTGTGACCATGTGTGATTGTACCTTCCAGGGCATGAATGAGACTGTGTGTGAGTGTACCATCCAGGGCATGACACTGACTGTGTGTGATTGTACAATCCAAGGCATCACTGTGACTGTGTGTGAGTGTACCATCCAGGGCATCACTGTGACTGTGTGTGAGTGTACCATCCAGCGCATGACTCTGACTGTCTGAGAGTGTACAATCCAAGGCATCACTGTGACAGTGTCTGAGTGTACCATCCTGGGCATGACTGTGAGTGTGTGTGTGTGTACCCTCCAGGGCATCAATGTGACTGTGGGTGAGTGTACCATCCAAGGCAGGACTGTATCTATGTGTCAGTGTACAATCCAGGGCATCACTGTGACTGTGTGTGACTGTACCATCCAGTGCTTGACCTGTTCATCGCTGTGACTGTGTGTGAGTGTACCAGCCATGGCATGACTGTGACTGTTTTTGAGTGTACCATCCAGGGCATCACTGTGACTGTGGGTGAGTGTACCATCCAAGGCATGACCGTGTCTATGTGTGAGTGTACAATCCAAGACATCACTGTAACTGTGTGTGACTGTACCATCTAGGGCTTGACCTGTTCATCACTGTGACTGTGTGTGGATGTACCATCCAGGGCATCACTGTGACTGTGTGTGAGTGTACCATCCAAGGCATCACAATGACTGTGTTTTAATGTACCATCCTGGGCATGACTGTGAGTGTGCGTGTGTGTGTGTGTATCTTCCAGGGCATCACAGTGACTGTGGGTGAGTGTACCATCCAAGGCATGACTGTGTCTATGTGTCAGTGTACAATCCAGGGCATCACTGTGTCTGTGCGTGACTGTACCATCCAGTGCTTGACCTGTTCAACACTGTGACTGAGTGTGAGTGTACCAGCCAAGGCAAGACTGTGACTGTGTGTGAGTGTACCAGCCAAGGCATGACTGTGAGTGTGTGTGTGTGTACCATCCAGGGCATCACTGTGACTGTGAGTGAGTGTACGATACAAGACATCACAGTGACTGTGTGGGAGTGTACCATCCGGGACCTGACTCTGACTGTGTGTGAGTGTACAATCCAAGGCATCACAGTGACTGTGTGTGAATGTACCATCCAGGGTATCACAGTGACTGTGTGTAAGTGTACCATCCAGAGCATGACTGTGACCATGTGTGATTGTACCTTCCAGGGCATGAATGAGACTGTGTGTGAGTGTACCATCCAGGGCATGACACTGACTGTGTGTGATTGTACAATCCAAGGCATCACTGTGACTGTGTGTGAGTGTACTATCCAGGGCATCACTGTGACTGTGTGTGAGTGTACCATCCAGCGCATGACTCTGACTGTCTGAGAGTGTACAATCCAAGGCATCACTGTGACAGTGTCTGAGTGTACCATCCTGGGCATGACTGTGAGTGTGTGTGTGTGTACCCTCCAGGGCATCAATGTGACTGTGGGTGAGTGTACCATCCAAGGCAGGACTGTATCTATGTGTCAGTGTACAATCCAGGGCATCACTGTGACTGTGTGTGACTGTACCATCCAGTGCTTGACCTGTTCATCGCTGTGACTGTGTGTGAGTGTACCAGCCAAGGCATGACTGTGACTGTTTTTGAGTGTACCATCCAGGGCATCACTGTGACTGTGGGTGAGTGTACCATCCAAGGCATGACCGTGTCTATGTGTGAGTGTACAATCCAAGACATCACTGTAACTGTGTGTGACTGTACCATCTAGGGCTTGACCTGTTCATCACTGTGACTGTGTGTGGGTGTACCATCCAGGGCATCACTGTGACTGTGTGTGAGTGTACCATCCAAGGCATCACAATGACTGTGTTTTAATGTACCATCCTGGGCATAACTGTGAGTGTGTGTGTGTATACTATGCAGGGCATCACTGTGAATGTGGGTGACTGTACCATCCAAGGCATGACCTGTTCATCACTGTGACTGTGTGTGAGTGTACCATCAAGGGATGACCTGTTCAACACAGTGACTGTGTGTGAGTGTACCAGTCAAGGCAAAACAGTGACTGTGTGTCAGTGTACCATCCAGGGCATGACTTGTTCATCACAGTGACTGTGTGTGAGTGTACCAGTCAAGGCAAAACAGTGACTGTGTGTGAGTGTACCATCAAGGGCATGACCTGTTCATCACAGTGACTGTGTGTGAGTGTACCATCCAGGGCATGACTGTGAGTGTGTGTGTGTGTGCCATCCAGGGCATCACTGTGACTGTGGGTGATTGTACCATCCAAGGCATGACCTGTTCATCACTGTGAATGTGTGTGAGTGTACCAGCCAAGGCATGACTGCATCTGTCTGTGAGTGTACCATTCAAGGCATGACTGTATCTGTGGATGAATGCACCATCCAGGGCATCACTGTGAATGTGAGTGAGTTTACCATCCAAGGCATGACTGTATTTGTTTGTGATTGTACCTTACAGGGCATCACTGTGACTGTGTGTGTGTGTGTGTACCATCCAGGGCATCACTGTGACTGTGAGTGAGTGTACCATCCAAGGCATGACTGTGTCTATGTGTGAGTGTACAATCCAGGGCATCACTGTGTCTGTGTGTGAGTGTACCATCCAGGGCTTGACCTGTTCAACACTGTGACTGTGTGTGAGTGAACCAGCCAAGGCAAGACAGTGACTGTGTGTAAGTGTACCATCCAGGGCATGACCTGTTCATCACAGTGACTGTGTGTGAGTGTACCATCCTGGGCATGACTGTGAGTGTGTGTGTGTGTGCCATCCAGGGCATCACTGTGACTGTGGGTGATTGTACCATCCAGGGCATGACCTGTTCATCACAGTGACTGTGTGTGAGTGTACCATCCTGCGCATGGCTGTGAGTGTGTGTGTGTGTGCCATCCAGGGCATCACTGTGTCTGTGTGTGACTGTACCATCCAAGGCATGACTGTATCTGTGGGTGAATGTACCATCCAGGGCGTCACTGTGACTGTGTGTGAGTGTACCATACAGGGCTTGACCTGTTCATCACTGTGACTGTGTGTGAGTGTACCAGCCAAGGCAAGACTGTGACTCTGTGTGAGTGTACAATCCAAGGCATCACGGTGACTGTGTGTGAATGTACCATCCAGGGCATCACAGTGACTGTGTGTCACTGTACCATCCAGGGCATGACTGTGACAGTGTGTGATTGTACCTTCCAGGGCATGATTGTGACTGTATGTGAGTGTACATTCCAAGGCATCACTGTGACTGCGTGTCAGTGTACCATCCTGGGCATGATTGTGAGTGTGTATTTGTGTGTGTGTGTGTACCATCCAGGGCATCACTGTGACTGTGGGTAGGTGTACCATCCAAGGCATGACTGTGTCTATGTATGAGTGTACAATCCAGGGCATCACTGTGACTGTGTGTGACTGTACCATCCAGGGCTTCACCTGTTCAACACTGTGACTGTGTGTGAGTGTACCAGCCAAGTCAAGACTGTGACTGTGTGTGAGTGTACAATCCAAGTCATAACTGTGACTGTGTGTGAGTGTACCATCCAAGGCATCACCGTGAATGTGTGTGAGTGTACCATCCAGGGCATGACCTGTTCATCACAGTTACTGTGTGTGAGTGTATCATCCTGGGCATCACCGTGACTGTGTGTGAGTGTACCATCCAAGGCATGACCTGTTCATCACTGTGAATGTGTGTGAGTGTACCATCCAAGACATGACTGTATCTGTGTGTGAATGTACCATCCGGGACATGACTGTGACTCTGTGTGTGTGTACCATCCAGGGCATCACTGTGACTGTGTGTGAGTGTACCAGCCAAGGCAAGACTGTGACTGTGTGTGAGTGTACCATCCAAGGCATGACTGTATCTGTGGGTGAATGTACCATCCAGGGCATCACTGTGACTGTGTGGGAGTGTACCATCCGGGACATGACTCTGACTCTGTGTGAGTGTACAATCCAGGGCATCACTGTGTCTGTGTGTGACTGTACCATCCAGGGCTTGACCTGTTCAACACTGTGACTGTGTGTGAGTGTACCAGCCAAGGCAAGACAGTGACTGTGTGTAAGTGTACCATCCAGGGCATGACCTGTTCATCACAGTGACTGTGTGTGAGTGTACCATCCTGGGCATGACTGTGAGTGTGTGTGTGTGTGCCATCCAGGGCATCACTGTGACTGTGGGTGATTGTACCATCCAGGGCATGACCTGTTCATCACAGTGACTGTGTGTGAGTGTACCATCCTGCGCATGACTGTGAGTGTGTGTGTGTGTGCCATCCAGGGCATCACTGTGTCTGTGTGTGACTGTACCATCCAAGGCATGACTGTATCTGTGGGTGAATGTACCATCCAGGGCGTCACTGTGACTGTGTGTGAGTGTACCATACAGGGCTTGACCTGTTCATCACTGTGACTGTGTGTGAGTGTACCAGCCAAGGCAAGACTGTGACTCTGTGTGAGTGTACAATCCAAGGCATCACGGTGACTGTGTGTGAATGTACCATCCAGGGCATCACAGTGACTGTGTGTCAGTGTACCATCCAGGGCATGACTGTGACAGTGTGTGATTGTACCTTCCAGGGCATGAATGTGACTGTATGTGAGTGTACATTCCAAGGCATCACTGTGACTGTGTGTCAGTGTACCATCCTGGGCATGATTGTGAGTGTGTATTTGTGTGTGTGTGTGTACCATCCAGGGCATCACTGTGACTGTGGGTAGGTGTACCATCCAAGGCATGACTGTGTCTATGTATGAGTGTACAATCCAGGGCATCACTGTGACTGTGTGTGAGTGTACCATCCAAGGCATCACCGTGAATGTGTGTGAGTGTACCATCCTGGGCATGAGCTGTTCATCACAGTTACTGTGTGTGAGTGTATCATCCTGGGCATCACCGTGACTGTGTGTGAGTGTACCATCCAAGGCATGACCTGTTCATCACTGTGAATGTGTGTGAGTGTACCATCCAAGACATGACTGTATCTGTGTGTGAATGTACCATCCGGGACATGACTGTGACTCTGTGTGTGTGTACCATCCAGGGCATCACTGTGACTGTGTGTGAGTGTACCAGCCAAGGCAAGACTGTGACTGTGTGTGAGTGTACCATCCAAGGCATGACTGTGACTGTTTTTGAGTGTACCATCCAGGTCATCACTGTGACTGTGGGTGAGTGTCCAATCCAAGGCATGACTGTGTCTATGTGTGAGTGTACAATCCAAGACATCACTGTAACTGTGTGTGACTGTACCATCTAGGGCTTGACCTGTTCATCACGGTGACTGTGCGTGAATGTACCATCCAGGGCATCACACTGACTGTGTGTGAGTGTACCATTCAGGGCATGACTGTGACAGTGTGTGATTGTACCTTCC
Organism: Hypanus sabinus; assembly: GCF_030144855.1. Classification (NCBI taxonomy): domain Eukaryota; kingdom Metazoa; phylum Chordata; class Chondrichthyes; order Myliobatiformes; family Dasyatidae; genus Hypanus; species Hypanus sabinus. The sequence goes on along the minus strand of NC_082733.1, from coordinate 13,183,549 downwards.
AGGGCATGAATGTGACTGTATGTGAGTGTACAATCCAAGGCATCACTCTGACTGTGTGTCAGTGTTCCATCCTGGGCATGATTGTGAGTGTGTATTTGTGTGTGTGTGTGTACCATCCAGGGCATCTCTGTGACTGTGGGTAGGTGTACCATCCAAGGCATGACTGTATCTATGTGTGAGTGTACAATCCAGGACATCACTGTGACTGTGTGTGAGGGTACCATCCAGGGCTTGACCTGTTCAACACTGTGACTGTGTGTGAGTGTACCAGCCAAGGCAAGACTGTGACTGAGTGTGAGTGTACCAGCCAAGGCATGACTGTGACTGTTTTTGAGTGTACCAGCCAAGGCAAAACAGTGACTGTGTGTGAGTGTACCATCAAGGGATGACCTGTTCAACACAGTGACTGTGTGTGAGTGTACCAGTCAAGGCAAAACAGTGACTGTGTGTCAGTGTACCATCCAGGGCATGACCTGTTCATCACAGTGACTGTGTGTGAGTGTACCAGTCAAGGCAAAACAGTGACTGTGTGTGAGTGTACCATCAAGGGCATGACCTGTTCATCACAGTGACTGTGTGTGAGTGTACCATCCAGGGCATGACTGTGAGTGTGTGTGTGTGTGCCATCCAGGGCATCACTGTGACTGTGGGTGATTGTACCATCCAAGGCATGACCTGTTCATCACTGTGAATGTGTGTGAGTGTACCAGCCAAGGCATGACTGCATCTGTCTGTGAGTGTACCATTCAAGGCATGACTGTATCTGTGGATGAATGCACCATCCAGGGCATCACTGTGAATGTGAGTGAGTTTACCATCCAAGGCATGACTGTATTTGTTTGTGATTGTACCTTACAGGGCATCACTGTGACTGTGTGTGTGTGTGTGTGTGTACCATCCAGGGCATCACTGTGACTGTGAGTGAGTGTACCATCCAAGGCATGACTGTGTCTATGTGTGAGTGTACAATCCAGGGCATCACTGTGTCTGTGTGTGAGTGTACCATCCAGGGCTTGACCTGTTCAACACTGTGACTGTGTGTGAGTGTACCATTCAGGGCATGACTGTGACAGTGTGTGATTGTACCTTCCAGGGCATGAATGTGACTGTATGTGAGTGTACAATCCAAGGCATCACTCTGACTGTGTGTCAGTGTTCCATCCTGGGCATGATTGTGAGTGTGTATTTGTGTGTGTGTGTGTACCATCCAGGGCATCTCTGTGACTGTGGGTAGGTGTACCATCCAAGGCATGACTGTATCTATGTGTGAGTGTACAATCCAGGACATCACTGTGACTGTGTGTGAGGGTACCATCCAGGGCTTGACCTGTTCAACACTGTGACTGTGTGTGAGTGTACCAGCCAAGGCAAGACTGTGACTGAGTGTGAGTGTACCAGCCAAGGCATGACTGTGACTGTTTTTGAGTGTACCAGCCAAGGCAAAACAGTGACTGTGTGTGAGTGTACCATCAAGGGATGACCTGTTCAACACAGTGACTGTGTGTGAGTGTACCAGTCAAGGCAAAACAGTGACTGTGTGTCAGTGTACCATCCAGGGCATGACCTGTTCATCACAGTGACTGTGTGTGAGTGTACCAGTCAAGGCAAAACAGTGACTGTGTGTGAGTGTACCATCAAGGGATGACCTGTTCAACACAGTGACTGTGTGTGAGTGTACCAGTCAAGGCAAAACAGTGACTGTGTGTCAGTGTACCATCCAGGGCATGACTTGTTCATCACAGTGACTGTGTGTGAGTGTACCAGTCAAGGCAAAACAGTGACTGTGTGTGAGTGTACCATCAAGGGCATGACCTGTTCATCACAGTGACTGTGTGTGAGTGTACCATCCAGGGCATGACTGTGAGTGTGTGTGTGTGTGCCATCCAGGGCATCACTGTGACTGTGGGTGATTGTACCATCCAAGGCATGACCTGTTCATCACTGTGAATGTGTGTGAGTGTACCAGCCAAGGCATGACTGCATCTGTCTGTGAGTGTACCATTCAAGGCATGACTGTATCTGTGGATGAATGCACCATCCAGGGCATCACTGTGAATGTGAGTGAGTTTACCATCCAAGGCATGACTGTATTTGTTTGTGATTGTACCTTACAGGGCATCACTGTGACTGTGTGTGTGTGTGTGTACCATCCAGGGCATCACTGTGACTGTGAGTGAGTGTACCATCCAAGGCATGACTGTGTCTATGTGTGAGTGTACAATCCAGGGCATCACTGTGTCTGTGTGTGAGTGTACCATCCAGGGCTTGACCTGTTCAACACTGTGACTGTGTGTGAGTGTACCAGCCAAGGCAAGACAGTGACTGTGTGTAAGTGTACCATCCAGGGCATGACCTGTTCATCACAGTGACTGTGTGTGAGTGTACCATCCTGGGCATGACTGTGAGTGTGTGTGTGTGTGCCATCCAGGGCATCACTGTGACTGTGGGTGATTGTACCATCCAGGGCATGACCTGTTCATCACAGTGACTGTGTGTGAGTGTACCATCCTGCGCATGGCTGTGAGTGTGTGTGTGTGTGCCATCCAGGGCATCACTGTGTCTGTGTGTGACTGTACCATCCAAGGCATGACTGTATCTGTGGGTGAATGTACCATCCAGGGCGTCACTGTGACTGTGTGTGAGTGTACCATACAGGGCTTGACCTGTTCATCACTGTGACTGTGTGTGAGTGTACCAGCCAAGGCAAGACTGTGACTCTGTGTGAGTGTACAATCCAAGGCATCACGGTGACTGTGTGTGAATGTACCATCCAGGGCATCACAGTGACTGTGTGTCACTGTACCATCCAGGGCATGACTGTGACAGTGTGTGATTGTACCTTCCAGGGCATGATTGTGACTGTATGTGAGTGTACATTCCAAGGCATCACTGTGACTGCGTGTCAGTGTACCATCCTGGGCATGATTGTGAGTGTGTATTTGTGTGTGTGTGTGTACCATCCAGGGCATCACTGTGACTGTGGGTAGGTGTACCATCCAAGGCATGACTGTGTCTATGTATGAGTGTACAATCCAGGGCATCACTGTGACTGTGTGTGACTGTACCATCCAGGGCTTCACCTGTTCAACACTGTGACTGTGTGTGAGTGTACCAGCCAAGTCAAGACTGTGACTGTGTGTGAGTGTACAATCCAAGTCATAACTGTGACTGTGTGTGAGTGTACCATCCAAGGCATCACCGTGAATGTGTGTGAGTGTACCATCCAGGGCATGACCTGTTCATCACAGTTACTGTGTGTGAGTGTATCATCCTGGGCATCACCGTGACTGTGTGTGAGTGTACCATCCAAGGCATGACCTGTTCATCACTGTGAATGTGTGTGAGTGTACCATCCAAGACATGACTGTATCTGTGTGTGAATGTACCATCCGGGACATGACTGTGACTCTGTGTGTGTGTACCATCCAGGGCATCACTGTGACTGTGTGTGAGTGTACCAGCCAAGGCAAGACTGTGACTGTGTGTGAGTGTACCATCCAAGGCATGACTGTATCTGTGGGTGAATGTACCATCCAGGGCATCACTGTGACTGTGTGGGAGTGTACCATCCGGGACATGACTCTGACTCTGTGTGAGTGTACAATCCAGGGCATCACTGTGTCTGTGTGTGACTGTACCATCCAGGGCTTGACCTGTTCAACACTGTGACTGTGTGTGAGTGTACCAGCCAAGGCAAGACAGTGACTGTGTGTAAGTGTACCATCCAGGGCATGACCTGTTCATCACAGTGACTGTGTGTGAGTGTACCATCCTGGGCATGACTGTGAGTGTGTGTGTGTGTGCCATCCAGGGCATCACTGTGACTGTGGGTGATTGTACCATCCAGGGCATGACCTGTTCATCACAGTGACTGTGTGTGAGTGTACCATCCTGCGCATGACTGTGAGTGTGTGTGTGTGTGCCATCCAGGGCATCACTGTGTCTGTGTGTGACTGTACCATCCAAGGCATGACTGTATCTGTGGGTGAATGTACCATCCAGGGCGTCACTGTGACTGTGTGTGAGTGTACCATACAGGGCTTGACCTGTTCATCACTGTGACTGTGTGTGAGTGTACCAGCCAAGGCAAGACTGTGACTCTGTGTGAGTGTACAATCCAAGGCATCACGGTGACTGTGTGTGAATGTACCATCCAGGGCATCACAGTGACTGTGTGTCAGTGTACCATCCAGGGCATGACTGTGACAGTGTGTGATTGTACCTTCCAGGGCATGAATGTGACTGTATGTGAGTGTACATTCCAAGGCATCACTGTGACTGCGTGTCAGTGTACCATCCTGGGCATGATTGTGAGTGTGTATTTGTGTGTGTGTGTGTACCATCCAGGGCATCACTGTGACTGTGGGTAGGTGTACCATCCAAGGCATGACTGTGTCTATGTATGAGTGTACAATCCAGGGCATCACTGTGACTGTGTGTGAGTGTACCATCCAAGGCATCACCGTGAATGTGTGTGAGTGTACCATCCTGGGCATGAGCTGTTCATCACAGTTACTGTGTGTGAGTGTATCATCCTGGGCATCACCGTGACTGTGTGTGAGTGTACCATCCAAGGCATGACCTGTTCATCACTGTGAATGTGTGTGAGTGTACCATCCAAGACATGACTGTATCTGTGTGTGAATGTACCATCCGGGACATGACTGTGACTCTGTGTGTGTGTACCATCCAGGGCATCACTGTGACTGTGTGTGAGTGTACCAGCCAAGGCAAGACTGTGACTGTGTGTGAGTGTACCATCCAAGGCATGACTGTATCTGTGGGTGAATGTACCATCCAGGGCATCACTGTGACTGTGTGGGAGTGTACCATACGGGACATGACTCTGACTTTGTGTGAGTGTACACTCCAGGGCATCACTGTGTCTGTGTGTGACTGTACCATCCAGGGCTTGACCTGTTCAACACTGTGACTGTGTGTGAGTGTACCAGCCAAGGCAAGACAGTGACTGTGTGTAAGTGTACCATCCAGGGCATGACCTGTTCATCACAGTGACTGTGTGTGAGTGTACCATCCTGGGCATGACTGTGAGTGTGTGTGTGTGTGTGCCATCCAGGGCATCACTGTGACTGTGGGTGATTGTACCATCCAGGGCATGACCTGTTAATCACAGTGACTGTGTGTGAGTGTACCATCCTGCGCATGACTGTGAGTGTGTGTGTGTGTGCCATCCAGGGCATCACTGTGTCTGTGTGTGACTGTACCATCCAAGGCATGACTGTATCTGTGGGTGAATGTACCATCCAGGGCGTCACTGTGACTGTGTGTGAGTGTACCATACAGGGCTTGACCTGTTCATCACTGTGACTGTGTGTGAGTGTACCAGCCAAGGCAAGACTGTGACTCTGTGTGAGTGTACAATCCAAGGCATCACGGTGACTGTGTGTGAATGTACCATCCAGGGCATCACAGTGACTGTGTGTCAGTGTACCATCCAGGGCATGACTGTGACAGTGTGTGATTGTACCTTCCAGGGCATGAATGTGACTGTATGTGAGTGTACATTCCAAGGCATCACTGTGACTGCGTGTCAGTGTACCATCCTGGGCATGATTGTGAGTTTGTATTTCTGTGTGTGTGTGTACCATCCAGGCCATCACTGTGACTGTGGGTAGGTGTACCATCCAAGGCATGACTGTGTCTATGTATGAGTGTACAATCCAGGGCATCACTGTGACTGTCTGTGAGTGTACCATCCAAGGCATCACCGTGAATGTGTGTGAGTGTACCATCCAGGGCATGACCTGTTCATCACAGTTACTGTGTGAGAGTGTATCATCCTGGGCATCACCGTGACTGTGTGTGAGTGTACCATCCAAGGCATGACCTGTTCATCACTGTGACTCTGTGTGTGTGTACCATCCAGGGCATCACTGTGACTGTGTGTGAGTGTACCAGCCAAGGCAAGACTGTGACTGTGTGTGAGTGTACCATCCAAGGCATGACTGTATCTGTGGGTGAATGTACCATCCAGGGCATCACTGTGACTGTGTGTCAGTGTACCATCCAGGGCATGACTGTGACAGTGTGTGATTGTACCTTCCAGGGCATGAATGTGACGGTATGTGAGTGTACATTCCAAGGCATCACTGTGACTGCGTGTCAGTGTACCATCCTGGGCATGATTGTGAGTGTGTATTTGTGTGTGTGTGTGTACCATCCAGGGCATCACTGTGACTGTGTGTGAGTGTACCAGCCAAGGCAAGACTGTGACTGTGTGTTGGTGTACCATCCAAGGCATGACTGTATCTGTGGGTGAATGTACCATCCAGGGCATCACTGTGACTGTGTGGGAGTGTACCATCCGGGACATGACTCTGACTCTGTGTGAGTGTACAATCCAGGGCATCACGGTGACTGTGTGTGAATGTACCATCCAGGGCATCACAGTGACTGTGTGTGAGTGTACCATCCAGGGCATGATTGTGACCGTGTGTGATTGTACCTTCCAGGGCATGAATGTGACAGTGTGTGAGTGTACAATCCAAGGCATCACTGTGACTGTGTGTCAGTGTACCATCCAGGGCATGATTGTGAGTGTGTATTTGTGTGTGTGTGTGTGTGTGTACCATCCAGGGCATCACTGTGACTGTGGGTAGGTGTACCATCCAAGGCATGACTGTGTCTATGTGTGAGTGTACAATCCAGGGCATCACTGTGACTGTGTGTGACTGTACCATCCAGGGCTTGACCTGTTCAACACTGTGGCTGTGTGTGAGTGCACCAGCCAAGGCAAGACTGTGACTGTGTGTGAGTGTACCAGCCAAGGCATGACTGTGACTGTTTTTGAGTGTACCAGCCAAGGCAAGACAGTGACTGTGTGTGAGTGTACCATCCAGGGCATGACATGTTCATCACAGTGACTGTGTGTGAGTGTACCATCCAGGGCATCACTGTGACTGTGTTTGAGTGTACAATCCAAGGCATCACTGTGTCTACATGTGAGTGTACAATCCAGGGCATCACCTGTTCAACACTGTGACTGTGTGTGAGTGTACCAGCCAAGTCAAGACTGTGACTGTGTGTGAGTGTACAATCCAAGTCATAACTGTGACTGTGTGTGAGTGTACCATCCAAGGCATCACCGTGAATGTGTGTGAGTGTACCATCCAGGGCATGACCTGTTCATCACAGTTACTGTGTGTGAGTGTATCATCCTGGGCATCACCGTGACTGTGTGTGAGTGTACCATCCAAGGCATGACCTGTTCATCACTGTGAATGTGTGTGAGTGTACCATCCAAGACATGACTGTATCTGTGTGTGAATGTACCATCCGGGACATGACTGTGACTCTGTGTGTGTGTACCATCCAGGGCATCACTGTGACTGTGTGTGAGTGTACCAGCCAAGGCAAGACTGTGACTGTGTGTGAGTGTACCATCCAAGGCATGACTGTATCTGTGGGTGAATGTACCATCCAGGGCATCACTGTGACTGTGTGGGAGTGTACCATCCGGGACATGACTCTGACTCTGTGTGAGTGTACAATCCAGGGCATCACTGTGTCTGTGTGTGACTGTACCATCCAGGGCTTGACCTGTTCAACACTGTGACTGTGTGTGAGTGTACCAGCCAAGGCAAGACAGTGACTGTGTGTAAGTGTACCATCCAGGGCATGACCTGTTCATCACAGTGACTGTGTGTGAGTGTACCATCCTGGGCATGACTGTGAGTGTGTGTGTGTGTGCCATCCAGGGCATCACTGTGACTGTGGGTGATTGTACCATCCAGGGCATGACCTGTTCATCACAGTGACTGTGTGTGAGTGTACCATCCTGCGCATGACTGTGAGTGTGTGTGTGTGTGCCATCCAGGGCATCACTGTGTCTGTGTGTGACTGTACCATCCAAGGCATGACTGTATCTGTGGGTGAATGTACCATCCAGGGCGTCACTGTGACTGTGTGTGAGTGTACCATACAGGGCTTGACCTGTTCATCACTGTGACTGTGTGTGAGTGTACCAGCCAAGGCAAGACTGTGACTCTGTGTGAGTGTACAATCCAAGGCATCACGGTGACTGTGTGTGAATGTACCATCCAGGGCATCACAGTGACTGTGTGTCAGTGTACCATCCAGGGCATGACTGTGACAGTGTGTGATTGTACCTTCCAGGGCATGAATGTGACTGTATGTGAGTGTACATTCCAAGGCATCACTGTGACTGCGTGTCAGTGTACCATCCTGGGCATGATTGTGAGTGTGTATTTGTGTGTGTGTGTGTACCATCCAGGGCATCACTGTGACTGTGGGTAGGTGTACCATCCAAGGCATGACTGTGTCTATGTATGAGTGTACAATCCAGGGCATCACTGTGACTGTGTGTGAGTGTACCATCCAAGGCATCACCGTGAATGTGTGTGAGTGTACCATCCTGGGCATGAGCTGTTCATCACAGTTACTGTGTGTGAGTGTATCATCCTGGGCATCACCGTGACTGTGTGTGAGTGTACCATCCAAGGCATGACCTGTTCATCACTGTGAATGTGTGTGAGTGTACCATCCAAGACATGACTGTATCTGTGTGTGAATGTACCATCCGGGACATGACTGTGACTCTGTGTGTGTGTACCATCCAGGGCATCACTGTGACTGTGTGTGAGTGTACCAGCCAAGGCAAGACTGTGACTGTGTGTGAGTGTACCATCCAAGGCATGACTGTATCTGTGGGTGAATGTACCATCCAGGGCATCACTGTGACTGTGTGGGAGTGTACCATCCGGGACATGACTCTGACTTTGTGTGAGTGTACACTCCAGGGCATCACTGTGTCTGTGTGTGACTGTACCATCCAGGGCTTGACCTGTTCAACACTGTGACTGTGTGTGAGTGTACCAGCCAAGGCAAGACAGTGACTGTGTGTAAGTGTACCATCCAGGGCATGACCTGTTCATCACAGTGACTGTGTGTGAGTGTACCATCCTGGGCATGACTGTGAGTGTGTGTGTGTGTGTGCCATCCAGGGCATCACTGTGACTGTGGGTGATTGTACCATCCAGGGCATGACCTGTTAATCACAGTGACTGTGTGTGAGTGTACCATCCTGCGCATGACTGTGAGTGTGTGTGTGTGTGCCATCCAGGGCATCACTGTGTCTGTGTGTGACTGTACCATCCAAGGCATGACTGTATCTGTGGGTGAATGTACCATCCAGGGCGTCACTGTGACTGTGTGTGAGTGTACCATACAGGGCTTGACCTGTTCATCACTGTGACTGTGTGTGAGTGTACCAGCCAAGGCAAGACTGTGACTCTGTGTGAGTGTACAATCCAAGGCATCACGGTGACTGTGTGTGAATATACCATCCAGGGCATCACAGTGACTGTGTGTCAGTGTACCATCCAGGGCATGACTGTGACAGTGTGTGATTGTACCTTCCAGGGCATGAATGTGACTGTATGTGAGTGTACATTCCAAGGCATCACTGTGACTGCGTGTCAGTGTACCATCCTGGGCATGATTGTGAGTTTGTATTTCTGTGTGTGTGTGTACCATCCAGGCCATCACTGTGACTGTGGGTAGGTGTACCATCCAAGGCATGACTGTGTCTATGTATGAGTGTACAATCCAGGGCATCACTGTGACTGTCTGTGAGTGTACCATCCAAGGCATCACCGTGAATGTGTGTGAGTGTACCATCCAGGGCATGACCTGTTCATCACAGTTACTGTGTGAGAGTGTATCATCCTGGGCATCACCGTGACTGTGTGTGAGTGTACCATCCAAGGCATGACCTGTTCATCACTGTGACTCTGTGTGTGTGTACCATCCAGGGCATCACTGTGACTGTGTGTGAGTGTACCAGCCAAGGCAAGACTGTGACTGTGTGTGAGTGTACCAACCAAGGCATGACTGTATCTGTGGGTGAATGTACCATCCAGGGCATCACTGTGACTGTGTGTCAGTGTACCATCCAGGGCATGACTGTGACAGTGTGTGATTGTACCTTCCAGGGCATGAATGTGACGGTATGTGAGTGTACATTCCAAGGCATCACTGTGACTGCGTGTCAGTGTACCATCCTGGGCATGATTGTCAGTGTGTATTTGTGTGTGTGTGTGTACCATCCAGGGCATCACTGTGACTGTGTGTGAGTGTACCAGCCAAGGCAAGACTGTGACTGTGTGTTGGTGTACCATCCAAGGCATGACTGTATCTGTGGGTGAATGTACCATCCAGGGCATCACTGTGACTGTGTGGGAGTGTACCATCCGGGACATGACTCTGACTCTGTGTGAGTGTACAATCCAGGGCATCACGGTGACTGTGTGTGAATGTACCATCCAGGGCATCACAGTGACTGTGTGTGAGTGTACCATCCAGGGCATGATTGTGACCGTGTGTGATTGTACCTTCCAGGGCATGAATGTGACAGTGTGTGAGTGTACAATCCAAGGCATCACTGTGACTGTGTGTCAGTGTACCATCCAGGGCATGATTGTGAGTGTGTATTTGTGTGTGTGTGTGTGTGTGTACCATCCAGGGCATCACTGTGACTGTGGGTAGGTGTACCATCCAAGGCATGACTGTGTCTATGTGTGAGTGTACAATCCAGGGCATCACTGTGACTGTGTGTGACTGTACCATCCAGGGCTTGACCTGTTCAACACTGTGGCTGTGTGTGAGTGCACCAGCCAAGGCAAGACTGTGACTGTGTGTGAGTGTACCAGCCAAGGCATGACTGTGACTGTTTTTGAGTGTACCAGCCAAGGCAAGACAGTGACTGTGTGTGAGTGTACCATCCAGGGCATGACATGTTCATCACAGTGACTGTGTGTGAGTGTACCATCCAGGGCATCACTGTGACTGTGTTTGAGTGTACAATCCAAGGCATCACTGTGTCTACATGTGAGTGTACAATCCAGGGCATCACGGTGACTGTGTGTGACCGTACCATCCAGGGCATCACTGTGACTGTGTGTGATTGGACCTTCCAGGGCTCGAATGTGACTGTGTGTGAGTGTACCATCCAAGGTATCACGGTGACTGTGTGTGAGTGCACCAACCAGGGCATCACTGTGACTGTGTGTGAGTGTACCATCCAGGGCATGACCTATTCATCACAGTGACTGTGTGCGAGTGTACCAGCCAAGGCAAGACTGTGACTGTGTGTGAGTGTTCCATCCAAGGCATGACCTGTTCATCACTGTGACTGTGTGCGAGTGTACCAGCCAAGGAATGACTGTGACTGTGTGTGAGTGTACAATCCAAGGCATAACAGTGACTGTGTGTGAGTGTACCATCCAAGTCATCACTGTGACTGTGTGTGTGTGTGTGTGTGTGTGTGTGTACCATACAGGGCATGACATGTTCATCACAGTGACTGTGTGTAAGTGTACCAGCCTGGGCATGTCTGCGAGTGTGTGTGCATGTACCATCCAGGGCATCACTGTGACTGTGGGTGAGTGTACCATCCAAGGCATGACCTGTTCTTCACAGTGACTGTGGGTGATTGTACCATCCAAGGCATGACTGCACCTGTCTGTGCATGTAACATCCAGGGCATCACTGTGACTGTGTGTGAGTGTACCAGACAGGGCATCACAGTGACTGTGTGTGAGTGTACCATCCGGGACATGACTCTGACGCTGTGTGTGTGTACCATCCAGGGCATCACTGTGACTGTGGGTGTGTGTACCATGCTAGGCATGAGTGTGTTTACGTGTGAGTATACAATCCAGGGCATCACTGTGTCTGTGCGTGACTGTACCATCCAGGGCTTGACCTGTTCATCACTGTGACTGTGTGTGAGTTTTCCAGCCAAGGCAAGACTGTGACTGTGTGTGAGTGTTCAATCCAAGGCATCACTGTGACTGTGTGTGAGTGTACCATCCTGGGCATGACTGTGAGTGTGTGTGTGTGTGTGTGTGTGTACCCTCCAGGGCATGACTGTGAGTGTGTGTGTGTGTGTGTGTGTGAGTGTGTGTACCATCCAGGGCATTACTGTGACTGTGAGTGAGTGTACGATACAGGGCATCACAGTGACTGTGTGTGAATGTACCATCCATGGCAACACAGTGACTCTGTGTGAGTGTACCATCCAGGGCATGACTGTGACCATGTGTGATTATACCTTCCAGGGCATGAATGTGACTGTGTGTGAGTGTACCATCCTGGGCATGACTGTGAGTGTGTGTGTGTGTGTGTGTAGCCTCCAGGGCATGACTGTGAGTGTGTGTGTGTGTGTACCATCCAGGGCATTACTGTGACTGTGAGTGAGTGTACGATACAGGGCATCACGGTGACTGTGTGTGAATGTACCATCCAGGGCATGACTGTGACCATGTGTGATTGTACCTTCCAGGGCATGAATGTGACTGTGTGTGACTGCACCATCCAGGGCATGACACTGACTGTGTGTGATTGTACAATCCAAGGCATCACTGTGACTGTGTGTGAGTGTACCATCCAGGGCATCACTGTGACTGTGTGTGAGTGTACCATCCAGGGCATCACAGTGACTGCGTGTGAGTGTATCGTTCAGGGCATCACTGTGACTGTGTGTGAGTTTCCCATCCAGGGCATGACTCTGACTGTCTGTGAGTGTACCATCCAAGGCATTACTGTGACTGTGTCTGAGTGTTCCATCCAAGGCATCACAGTGACTGTGTGTGAGTGTACCATCCAGGGCATGACTGTGACTGTGCGTTAGTGTACCTTCCAGGACATGGCCTGTTCATCACAGTGACTGTGTGTGAGTGTACCAGCCAAGGCAAGACTGTGACTGTGTGTGAGTGTACCATCCAAGGCATGACCATTTCATCACTGTGACTGTGTGTGAATGTACCATCCAGGGCATCACTGTGACTGTGAGTGAGTGTACCATACAGGGCATCACAGTGACTGTGTGGGAGTGTACCATCCGGGACATGACTCTGACTCTGTGTGAGTGTACAATCCAAGGCATCACGGTGACTGTGTGTGAATGTACCATCCAGGGCATCACAGTGACTGTGTGTGAGTGTACCAGCCAAGGCAAGACTGACTGTGTGTGATTGTACAATCCAAGGCATGACTGTATCTGTGGGTGAATGTACCATCCAGGGCATCACTGTGACTGTGTGGGAGTGTACCATCCGGGACATGACTCTGACTCTGTGTGAGTGTACAATCCAAGGCATCACGGTGACTGTGTGTGAATGTACCATCCAGGGCATCACAGTGACTGTGTGTGAGTGTACCATCCAGGGCATGACTGTGACAGTGTGTGATTGTACCTTCCAGGGCATGAATGTGACAGTGTGTGAGTGTACAATCCAAGGCATCACTGTGACTGTGTGTCAGTGTACCATCCTGGGCATGATTGTGAGTGTGTATTTGTGTGTGTGTGTGTGTGTACCATCCAGGGCATCACTGTGACTGTGGGTAGGTGTACCATCCAAGGCATGACTGTGTCTATGTGTGAGTGTACAATCCAGGGCATCACTGTGACTGTGTGTGACTGTACCATCCAGGGCTTGACCTGTTCAACACTGTGGCTGTGTGTGAGTGCACCAGCCAAGGCAAGACTGTGACTGTGTGTGAGTGTACCAGCCAAGGCATGACTGTGACTGTTTTTGAGTGTACCAGCCAAGGCAAGACAGTGACTGTGTGTGAGTGTACCATCCAGGGCATGACATGTTCATCACAGTGACTGTGTGTGAGTGTACCATCCAGGGCATCACTGAGACTGTGGGTGATTGTACCATCCAAGGCATGACCTGTTCATCACTGTGAATGTGTGTGAGTGTACCATCCAAGGCATGACTGCATCTGTCTGTGAATGTACCATCCAGGGCATCACTGTGACTGTGTTTGAGTGTACAATCCAAGGCATCACTGTGTCTACATGTGAGTGTACAATCCAGGGCATCACGGTGACTGTGTGTGACCGTACCATCCAGGGCATCACTGTGACTGTGTGTGATTGGACCTTCCAGGGCACGAATGTGACTGTGTGCGAGTGTACCAGCCAAGGCAAGACTGTGACTGTGTGTGAGTGTTCCAACCAAGGCATGACCTGTTCATCACTGTGACTGTGTGCGAGTGTACCAGCCAAGGAATGACTGTGACTGTGTGTGAGTGTACAATCCAAGGCATAACAGTGACTGTGTGTGAGTGTACCATCCAAGTCATCACTGTGACTGTGTGTGTGTGTGTGTGTGTGTGTGTGTGTACCATACAGGGCATGACATGTTCATCACAGTGACTGTGTGTAAGTGTACCAGCCTGGGCATGACTGCGAGTGTGTGTGCATGTACCATCCAGGGCATCACTGTGACTGTGGGTGAGTGTACCATCCAAGGCATGACCTGTTCTTCACAGTGACTGTGGGTGATTGTACCATCCAAGGCATGACTGCACCTGTCTGTGCATGTAACATCCAGGGCATCACTGTGACTGTGTGTGAGTGTACCAGAAAGGGCATCACAGTGACTGTGTGTGAGTGTACCATCCGGGACATGACTCTGACGCTGTGTGTGTGTACCATCCAGGGCATCACTGTGACTGTGGGTGTGTGTACCATGCTAGGCATGAGTGTGTTTACGTGTGAGTATACAATCCAGGGCATCACTGTGTCTGTGCGTGACTGTACCATCCAGGGCTTGACCTGTTCATCACTGTGACTGTGTGTGAGTTTTCCAGCCAAGGCAAGACTGTGACTGTGTGTGAGTGTTCAATCCAAGGCATCACTGTGACTGTGTGTGAGTGTACCATCCTGGGCATGACTGTGAGTGTGTGTGTGTGTGTGTGTGTGTACCCTCCAGGGCATGACTGTGAGTGTGTGTGTGTGTGTGTGTGTGAGTGTGTGTACCATCCAGGGCATTACTGTGACTGTGAGTGAGTGTACGATACAGGACATCACAGTGACTGTGTGGGAGTGTACCATCCGGGACCTGACTCTAACTGTGTGTGAGTGTACAATCCAAGGCATCACAGTGACTGTGTGTGAAAGTACCATCCATGGCAACACAGTGACTCTGTGTGAGTGTACCATCCAGGGCATGACTGTGACCATGTGTGATTGTACCTTCCAGGGCATGAATGTGACTGTGTGTGAGTGTACCATCCTGGGCATGACTGTGAGTGTGTGTGTGTGTGTGTGTAGCCTCCAGGGCATGACTGTGAGTGTGTGTGTGTGTGTACCATCCAGGGCATTACTGTGACTGTGAGTGAGTGTACGATACAGGGCATCACGGTGACTGTGTGTGAATGTACCATCCAGGGCATGACTGTGACCATGTGTGATTGTACCTTCCAGGGCATGAATGTGACTGTGTGTGACTGCACCATCCAGGGCATGACACTGACTGTGTGTGATTGTACAATCCAAGGCATCACTGTGACTGTGTGTGAGTGTACCATCCAGGGCATCACTGTGACTGTGTGTGAGTGTACCATCCAGGGCATCACAGTGACTGCGTGTGAGTGTACCGTTCAGGGCATCACTGTGACTGTGTGTGAGTGTACCATCCAGGGCATGACTGTGACTGTGTGTGACTGTATCATCAAAGGCATGACTGTGACTGTGCGTTAGTGTACCTTCCAGGACATGGCCTGTTCATCACAGTGACTGTGTGTGAGTGTACCAGCCAAGGCAAGACTGTGACTGTGTGTGAGTGTACCATCCAAGGCATGACCATTTCATCACTGTGACTGTGTGTGAATGTACCATCCAGTGCATCACTGTGACTGTGAGTGAGTGTACCATACAGGGCATCACAGTGACTGTGTGGGAGTGTACCATCCGGGACATGACTCTGACTCTGTGTGAGTGTACAATCCAAGGCATCACGGTGACTGTGTGTGAATGTACCATCCAGGGCATCACAGTGACTGTGTGTGAGTGTACCAGCCAAGGCAAGACTGTGACTGTGTGTGATTGTACAATCCAAGGCATGACTGTATCTGTGGGTGAATGTACCATCCAGGGCATCACTGTGACTGTGTGGGAGTGTACCATCCGGGACATGACTCTGACTCTGTGTGAGTGTACAATCCAAGGCATCACGGTGACTGTGTGTGAATGTACCATCCAGGGCATCACAGTGACTGTGTGTGAGTGTACCATCCAGGGCATGACTGTGACAGTGTGTGATTGTACCTTCCAGGGCATGAATGTGACAGTGTGTGAGTGTACAATCCAAGGCGTCACTGTGACTGTGTGTCAGTGTACCATCCTGGGCATGATTGTGAGTGTGTATTTGTGTGTGTGTGTGTGTGTGTACCATCCAGGGCATCACTGTGACTGTGGGTAGGTGTACCATCCAAGGCATGACTGTGTCTATGTGTGAGTGTACAATCCAGGGCATCACTGTGACTGTGTGTGACTGTACCATCCAGGGCTTGACCTGTTCAACACTGTGGCTGTGTGGGAGTGCACCAGCCAAGGCAAGACTGTGACTGTGTGTGAGTGTACCAGCCAAGGCATGACTGTGACTGTTTTTGAGTGTACCAGCCAAGGCAAGACAGTGACTGTGTGTGAGTGTACCATCCAGGGCATGACATGTTCATCACAGTGACTGTGTGTGAGTGTACCATCCAGGGCATCACTGAGACTGTGGGTGATTGTACCATCCAAGGCATGACCTGTTCATCACTGTGAATGTGTGTGAGTGTACCATCCAAGGCATGACTGCATCTGTCTGTGAATGTACCATCCAGGGCATCACTGTGACTGTGTTTGAGTGTACAATCCAAGGCATCACTGTGTCTACATGTGAGTGTACAATCCAGGGCATCACGGTGACTGTGTGTGACCGTACCATCCAGGGCATCACTGTGACTGTGTGTGATTGGACCTTCCAGGGCACGAATGTGACTGTGTGTGAGTGTACCATCCAAGGTATCACGGTGACTGTGTGTGAGTGCACCATCCAGGGCATCACTGTGACTGTGTGTGAGTGTACCTTCCAGGGCATGACCTATTCATCACAGTGACTGTGTGCGAGTGTACCAGCCAAGGCAAGACTGTGACTGTGTGTGAGTGTTCCAACCAAGGCATGACCTGTTCATCACTGTGACTGTGTGCGAGTGTACCAGCCAAGGAATGACTGTGACTGTGTGTGAGTGTACAATCCAAGGCATAACAGTGACTGTGTGTGAGTGTACCATCCAAGTCATCACTGTGACTGTGTGTGTGTGTGTGTGTGTGTGTGTGTGTGTGTGTGTGTGTGTACCATACAGGGCATGACCTGTTCATCACAGTGACTGTGGGTGATTATACCATCCAAGGCATGACTGCACCTGTCTGTGCATGTAACATCCAGGGCATCACTGTGACTGTGTGTGAGTGTACCATACAGGGCATCACAGTGACTGTGTGTGAGTGTACCATCCGGGACATGACTCTGACGCTGTGTGTGTGTACCATCCAGGGCATCACTGTGACTGTAGGTGAGTGTACCATGCTAGGCATGAGTGTGTTTACGTGTGAGTATACAATCCAGGGCATCACTGTGTCTGTGTGTGACTGTACCATCCAGGGCTTGACCTGTTCATCACTGTGACTGTGTGTGAGTGTTCCAGCCAAGGCAAGACTGTGACTGTGTGTGAGTGTTCAATCCAAGGCATCACTGTGACTGTGTGTGAGTGTACCATCCTGGGCATGACTGTGAGTGTGTGTGTGTGTGTGTGTGTGTGTGTGTGTGTGTGTGTGTGTGTGTGTGTGTGTGTGTGTGTGTGTGTACCCTCCAGGGCATGACTGTGAGTGTGTGTGTGTGTGTGTGTGTGTGTGTGTGTGTGTGTACCATCCAGGGCATTACTGTGACTGTGAGAGAGTGTACGATACAGGGCATGACACTGACTGTGTGTGATTGTACAATCCAAGGCATCACTGTGACTGTGTGTGAGTGTACCATCCAGGGCATCACTGTGACTGTGTGTGATTGTACCTTCCAGGGCATGAATGTGACTGTGTGTGACTGCACCATCCAGGGCATGACACTGACTGTGTGTGATTGTACAATCCAAGGCATCACTGTGACTGTGTGTGAGTGTACCATCCAGGGCATCACTGTGACTGTGTGTGAGTGTACCATCCAGGGCATCACAGTGACTGCGTGTGAGTGTATCGTTCAGGGCATCACTGTGACTGTGTGTGAGTTTCCCATCCAGGGCATGACTCTGACTGTCTGTGAGTGTACCATCCAAGGCATTACTGTGACTGTGTCTGAGTGTTCCATCCAAGGCATCACATTGACTGTGTGTGAGTGTACCATCCAGGGCATGACTGTGACTGTGCGTTAGTGTACCTTCCAGGACATGGCCTGTTCATCACAGTGACTGTGTGTGAGTGTACCAGCCAAGGCAAGACTGTGACTGTGTGTGAGTGTACCATCCAAGGCATGACCATTTCATCACTGTGACTGTGTGTGAATGTACCATCCAGGGCATCACTGTGACTGTGAGTGAGTGTACCATACAGGGCATCACAGTGACTGTGTGGGAGTGTACCATCCGGGACATGACTCTGACTCTGTGTGAGTGTACAATCCAAGGCATCACGGTGACTGTGTGTGAATGTACCATCCAGGGCATCACAGTGACTGTGTGTGAGTGTACCAGCCAAGGCAAGACTGACTGTGTGTGATTGTACAATCCAAGGCATGACTGTATCTGTGGGTGAATGTACCATCCAGGGCATCACTGTGACTGTGTGGGAGTGTACCATCCGGGACATGACTCTGACTCTGTGTGAGTGTACAATCCAAGGCATCACGGTGACTGTGTGTGAATGTACCATCCAGGGCATCACAGTGACTGTGTGTGAGTGTACCATCCAGGGCATGACTGTGACAGTGTGTGATTGTACCTTCCAGGGCATGAATGTGACAGTGTGTGAGTGTACAATCCAAGGCATCACTGTGACTGTGTGTCAGTGTACCATCCTGGGCATGATTGTGAGTGTGTATTTGTGTGTGTGTGTGTGTGTACCATCCAGGGCATCACTGTGACTGTGGGTAGGTGTACCATCCAAGGCATGACTGTGTCTATGTGTGAGTGTACAATCCAGGGCATCACTGTGACTGTGTGTGACTGTACCATCCAGGGCTTGACCTGTTCAACACTGTGGCTGTGTGGGAGTGCACCAGCCAAGGCAAGACTGTGACTGTGTGTGAGTGTACCAGCCAAGGCATGACTGTGACTGTTTTTGAGTGTACCAGCCAAGGCAAGACAGTGACTGTGTGTGAGTGTACCATCCAGGGCATGACATGTTCATCACAGTGACTGTGTGTGAGTGTACCATCCAGGGCATCACTGAGACTGTGGGTGATTGTACCATCCAAGGCATGACCTGTTCATCACTGTGAATGTGTGTGAGTGTACCATCCAAGGCATGACTGCATCTGTCTGTGAATGTACCATCCAGGGCATCACTGTGACTGTGTTTGAGTGTACAATCCAAGGCATCACTGTGTCTACATGTGAGTGTACAATCCAGGGCATCACGGTGACTGTGTGTGACCGTACCATCCAGGGCATCACTGTGACTGTGTGTGATTGGACCTTCCAGGGCACGAATGTGACTGTGTGCGAGTGTACCAGCCAAGGCAAGACTGTGACTGTGTGTGAGTGTTCCAACCAAGGCATGACCTGTTCATCACTGTGACTGTGTGCGAGTGTACCAGCCAAGGAATGACTGTGACTGTGTGTGAGTGTACAATCCAAGGCATAACAGTGACTGTGTGTGAGTGTACCATCCAAGTCATCACTGTGACTGTGTGTGTGTGTGTGTGTGTGTGTGTGTGTGTACCATACAGGGCATGACATGTTCATCACAGTGACTGTGTGTAAGTGTACCAGCCTGGGCATGACTGCGAGTGTGTGTGCATGTACCATCCAGGGCATCACTGTGACTGTGGGTGAGTGTACCATCCAAGGCAAGACTGTGACTGTGTGTGATTGTACAATCCAAGGCATGACTGTATCTGTGGGTGAATGTACCATCCAGGGCATCACTGTGACTGTGTGGGAGTGTACCATCCGGGACATGACTCTGACTCTGT
This sequence comes from Hypanus sabinus, assembly GCF_030144855.1. Lineage (NCBI taxonomy): Eukaryota > Metazoa > Chordata > Chondrichthyes > Myliobatiformes > Dasyatidae > Hypanus > Hypanus sabinus. Next base: position 13,163,540 of record NC_082733.1, on the reverse strand, counting down.
GTGAGTGTACAATCCAAGGCATCACGGTGACTGTGTGTGAATGTACCATCCAGGGCATCACAGTGACTGTGTGTGAGTGTACCATCCAGGGCATGACTGTGACAGTGTGTGATTGTACCTTCCAGGGCATGAATGTGACAGTGTGTGAGTGTACAATCCAAGGCGTCACTGTGACTGTGTGTCAGTGTACCATCCTGGGCATGATTGTGAGTGTGTATTTGTGTGTGTGTGTGTGTGTGTACCATCCAGGGCATCACTCTGACTGTGGGTAGGTGTACCATCCAAGGCATGACTGTGTCTATGTGTGAGTGTACAATCCAGGGCATCACTGTGACTGTGTGTGACTGTACCATCCAGGGCTTGACCTGTTCAACACTGTGGCTGTGTGGGAGTGCACCAGCCAAGGCAAGACTGTGACTGTTTTTGAGTGTACCAGCCAAGGCAAGACAGTGACTGTGTGTGAGTGTACCATCCAGGGCATGACATGTTCATCACAGTGACTGTGTGTGAGTGTACCATCCAGGGCATCACTGAGACTGTGGGTGATTGTACCATCCAAGGCATGACCTGTTCATCACTGTGAATGTGTGTGAGTGTACCATCCAAGGCATGACTGCATCTGTCTGTGAATGTACCATCCAGGGCATCACTGTGACTGTGTTTGAGTGTACAATCCAAGGCATCACTGTGTCTACATGTGAGTGTACAATCCAGGGCATCACGGTGACTGTGTGTGACCGTACCATCCAGGGCATCACTGTGACTGTGTGTGATTGGACCTTCCAGGGCACGAATGTGACTGTGTGTGAGTGTACCATCCAAGGTATCACGGTGACTGTGTGTGAGTGCACCATCCAGGGCATCACTGTGACTGTGTGTGAGTGTACCTTCCAGGGCATGACCTATTCATCACAGTGACTGTGTGCGAGTGTACCAGCCAAGGCAAGACTGTGACTGTGTGTGAGTGTTCCAACCAAGGCATGACCTGTTCATCACTGTGACTGTGTGCGAGTGTACCAGCCAAGGAATGACTGTGACTGTGTGTGAGTGTACAATCCAAGGCATAACAGTGACTGTGTGTGAGTGTACCATCCAAGTCATCACTGTGACTGTGTGTGTGTGTGTGTGTGTGTGTGTGTGTGTGTGTGTGTACCATACAGGGCATGACCTGTTCATCACAGTGACTGTGGGTGATTATACCATCCAAGGCATGACTGCACCTGTCTGTGCATGTAACATCCAGGGCATCACTGTGACTGTGTGTGAGTGTACCATACAGGGCATCACAGTGACTGTGTGTGAGTGTACCATCCGGGACATGACTCTGACGCTGTGTGTGTGTACCATCCAGGGCATCACTGTGACTGTAGGTGAGTGTACCATGCTAGGCATGAGTGTGTTTACGTGTGAGTATACAATCCAGGGCATCACTGTGTCTGTGTGTGACTGTACCATCCAGGGCTTGACCTGTTCATCACTGTGACTGTGTGTGAGTGTTCCAGCCAAGGCAAGACTGTGACTGTGTGTGAGTGTTCAATCCAAGGCATCACTGTGACTGTGTGTGAGTGTACCATCCTGGGCATGACTGTGAGTGTGTGTGTGTGTGTGTGTGTGTGTGTGTGTGTGTGTGTGTGTGTGTGTGTGTGTGTGTACCCTCCAGGGCATGACTGTGAGTGTGTGTGTGTGTGTGTGTGTGTGTGTGTGTGTGTACCATCCAGGGCATTACTGTGACTGTGAGAGAGTGTACGATACAGGGCATGACACTGACTGTGTGTGATTGTACAATCCAAGGCATCACTGTGACTGTGTGTGAGTGTACCATCCAGGGCATCACTGTGACTGTGTGTGATTGTACCTTCCAGGGCATGAATGTGACTGTGTGTGACTGCACCATCCAGGGCATGACACTGACTGTGTGTGATTGTACAATCCAAGGCATCACTGTGACTGTGTGTGAGTGTACCATCCAGGGCATCACTGTGACTGTGTGTGAGTGTACCATCCAGGGCATCACAGTGACTGCGTGTGAGTGTATCGTTCAGGGCATCACTGTGACTGTGTGTGAGTTTCCCATCCAGGGCATGACTCTGACTGTCTGTGAGTGTACCATCCAAGGCATTACTGTGACTGTGTCTGAGTGTTCCATCCAAGGCATCACAGTGACTGTGTGTGAGTGTACCATCCAGGGCATGACTGTGACTGTGCGTTAGTGTACCTTCCAGGACATGGCCTGTTCATCACAGTGACTGTGTGTGAGTGTACCAGCCAAGGCAAGACTGTGACTGTGTGTGAGTGTACCATCCAAGGCATGACCATTTCATCACTGTGACTGTGTGTGAATGTACCATCCAGGGCATCACTGTGACTGTGAGTGAGTGTACCATACAGGGCATCACAGTGACTGTGTGGGAGTGTACCATCCGGGACATGACTCTGACTCTGTGTGAGTGTACAATCCAAGGCATCACGGTGACTGTGTGTGAATGTACCATCCAGGGCATCACAGTGACTGTGTGTGAGTGTACCAGCCAAGGCAAGACTGACTGTGTGTGATTGTACAATCCAAGGCATGACTGTATCTGTGGGTGAATGTACCATCCAGGGCATCACTGTGACTGTGTGGGAGTGTACCATCCGGGACATGACTCTGACTCTGTGTGAGTGTACAATCCAAGGCATCACGGTGACTGTGTGTGAATGTACCATCCAGGGCATCACAGTGACTGTGTGTGAGTGTACCATCCAGGGCATGACTGTGACAGTGTGTGATTGTACCTTCCAGGGCATGAATGTGACAGTGTGTGAGTGTACAATCCAAGGCATCACTGTGACTGTGTGTCAGTGTACCATCCTGGGCATGATTGTGAGTGTGTATTTGTGTGTGTGTGTGTGTGTACCATCCAGGGCATCACTGTGACTGTGGGTAGGTGTACCATCCAAGGCATGACTGTGTCTATGTGTGAGTGTACAATCCAGGGCATCACTGTGACTGTGTGTGACTGTACCATCCAGGGCTTGACCTGTTCAACACTGTGGCTGTGTGGGAGTGCACCAGCCAAGGCAAGACTGTGACTGTGTGTGAGTGTACCAGCCAAGGCATGACTGTGACTGTTTTTGAGTGTACCAGCCAAGGCAAGACAGTGACTGTGTGTGAGTGTACCATCCAGGGCATGACATGTTCATCACAGTGACTGTGTGTGAGTGTACCATCCAGGGCATCACTGAGACTGTGGGTGATTGTACCATCCAAGGCATGACCTGTTCATCACTGTGAATGTGTGTGAGTGTACCATCCAAGGCATGACTGCATCTGTCTGTGAATGTACCATCCAGGGCATCACTGTGACTGTGTTTGAGTGTACAATCCAAGGCATCACTGTGTCTACATGTGAGTGTACAATCCAGGGCATCACGGTGACTGTGTGTGACCGTACCATCCAGGGCATCACTGTGACTGTGTGTGATTGGACCTTCCAGGGCACGAATGTGACTGTGTGTGAGTGTACCATCCAAGGTATCACGGTGACTGTGTGTGAGTGCACCATCCAGGGCATCACTGTGACTGTGTGTGAGTGTACCTTCCAGGGCATGACCTATTCATCACAGTGACTGTGTGCGAGTGTACCAGCCAAGGCAAGACTGTGACTGTGTGTGAGTGTTCCAACCAAGGCATGACCTGTTCATCACTGTGACTGTGTGCGAGTGTACCAGCCAAGGAATGACTGTGACTGTGTGTGAGTGTACAATCCAAGGCATAACAGTGACTGTGTGTGAGTGTACCATCCAAGTCATCACTGTGACTGTGTGTGTGTGTGTGTGTGTGTGTGTGTGTGTGTGTGTGTGTGTGTGTACCATACAGGGCATGACCTGTTCATCACAGTGACTGTGGGTGATTATACCATCCAAGGCATGACTGCACCTGTCTGTGCATGTAACATCCAGGGCATCACTGTGACTGTGTGTGAGTGTACCATACAGGGCATCACAGTGACTGTGTGTGAGTGTACCATCCGGGACATGACTCTGACGCTGTGTGTGTGTACCATCCAGGGCATCACTGTGACTGTAGGTGAGTGTACCATGCTAGGCATGAGTGTGTTTACGTGTGAGTATACAATCCAGGGCATCACTGTGTCTGTGTGTGACTGTACCATCCAGGGCTTGACCTGTTCATCACTGTGACTGTGTGTGAGTGTTCCAGCCAAGGCAAGACTGTGACTGTGTGTGAGTGTTCAATCCAAGGCATCACTGTGACTGTGTGTGAGTGTACCATCCTGGGCATGACTGTGAGTGTGTGTGTGTGTGTGTGTGTGTGTGTGTGTGTGTGTGTGTGTGTGTGTGTGTGTGTGTACCCTCCAGGGCATGACTGTGAGTGTGTGTGTGTGTGTGTGTGTGTGTGTGTGTGTGTACCATCCAGGGCATTACTGTGACTGTGAGAGAGTGTACGATACAGGGCATGACACTGACTGTGTGTGATTGTACAATCCAAGGCATCACTGTGACTGTGTGTGAGTGTACCATCCAGGGCATCACTGTGACTGTGTGTGATTGTACCTTCCAGGGCATGAATGTGACTGTGTGTGACTGCACCATCCAGGGCATGACACTGACTGTGTGTGATTGTACAATCCAAGGCATCACTGTGACTGTGTGTGAGTGTACCATCCAGGGCATCACTGTGACTGTGTGTGAGTGTACCATCCAGGGCATCACAGTGACTGCGTGTGAGTGTATCGTTCAGGGCATCACTGTGACTGTGTGTGAGTTTCCCATCCAGGGCATGACTCTGACTGTCTGTGAGTGTACCATCCAAGGCATTACTGTGACTGTGTCTGAGTGTTCCATCCAAGGCATCACAGTGACTGTGTGTGAGTGTACCATCCAGGGCATGACTGTGACTGTGCGTTAGTGTACCTTCCAGGACATGGCCTGTTCATCACAGTGACTGTGTGTGAGTGTACCAGCCAAGGCAAGACTGTGACTGTGTGTGAGTGTACCATCCAAGGCATGACCATTTCATCACTGTGACTGTGTGTGAATGTACCATCCAGGGCATCACTGTGACTGTGAGTGAGTGTACCATACAGGGCATCACAGTGACTGTGTGGGAGTGTACCATCCGGGACATGACTCTGACTCTGTGTGAGTGTACAATCCAAGGCATCACGGTGACTGTGTGTGAATGTACCATCCAGGGCATCACAGTGACTGTGTGTGAGTGTACCAGCCAAGGCAAGACTGACTGTGTGTGATTGTACAATCCAAGGCATGACTGTATCTGTGGGTGAATGTACCATCCAGGGCATCACTGTGACTGTGTGGGAGTGTACCATCCGGGACATGACTCTGACTCTGTGTGAGTGTACAATCCAAGGCATCACGGTGACTGTGTGTGAATGTACCATCCAGGGCATCACAGTGACTGTGTGTGAGTGTACCATCCAGGGCATGACTGTGACAGTGTGTGATTGTACCTTCCAGGGCATGAATGTGACAGTGTGTGAGTGTACAATCCAAGGCATCACTGTGACTGTGTGTCAGTGTACCATCCTGGGCATGATTGTGAGTGTGTATTTGTGTGTGTGTGTGTGTGTACCATCCAGGGCATCACTGTGACTGTGGGTAGGTGTACCATCCAAGGCATGACTGTGTCTATGTGTGAGTGTACAATCCAGGGCATCACTGTGACTGTGTGTGACTGTACCATCCAGGGCTTGACCTGTTCAACACTGTGGCTGTGTGGGAGTGCACCAGCCAAGGCAAGACTGTGACTGTGTGTGAGTGTACCAGCCAAGGCATGACTGTGACTGTTTTTGAGTGTACCAGCCAAGGCAAGACAGTGACTGTGTGTGAGTGTACCATCCAGGGCATGACATGTTCATCACAGTGACTGTGTGTGAGTGTACCATCCAGGGCATCACTGAGACTGTGGGTGATTGTACCATCCAAGGCATGACCTGTTCATCACTGTGAATGTGTGTGAGTGTACCATCCAAGGCATGACTGCATCTGTCTGTGAATGTACCATCCAGGGCATCACTGTGACTGTGTTTGAGTGTACAATCCAAGGCATCACTGTGTCTACATGTGAGTGTACAATCCAGGGCATCACGGTGACTGTGTGTGACCGTACCATCCAGGGCATCACTGTGACTGTGTGTGATTGGACCTTCCAGGGCACGAATGTGACTGTGTGTGAGTGTACCATCCAAGGTATCACGGTGACTGTGTGTGAGTGCACCATCCAGGGCATCACTGTGACTGTGTGTGAGTGTACCTTCCAGGGCATGACCTATTCATCACAGTGACTGTGTGCGAGTGTACCAGCCAAGGCAAGACTGTGACTGTGTGTGAGTGTTCCAACCAAGGCATGACCTGTTCATCACTGTGACTGTGTGCGAGTGTACCAGCCAAGGAATGACTGTGACTGTGTGTGAGTGTACAATCCAAGGCATAACAGTGACTGTGTGTGAGTGTACCATCCAAGTCATCACTGTGACTGTGTGTGTGTGTGTGTGTGTGTGTGTGTGTGTGTGTGTGTGTGTACCATACAGGGCATGACCTGTTCATCACAGTGACTGTGGGTGATTATACCATCCAAGGCATGACTGCACCTGTCTGTGCATGTAACATCCAGGGCATTACTGTGACTGTGTGTGAGTGTACCATACAGGGCATCACAGTGACTGTGTGTGAGTGTACCATCCGGGACATGACTCTGACGCTGTGTGTGTGTACCATCCAGGGCATCACTGTGACTGTAGGTGAGTGTACCATGCTAGGCATGAGTGTGTTTACGTGTGAGTATACAATCCAGGGCATCACTGTGTCTGTGTGTGACTGTACCATCCAGGGCTTGACCTGTTCATCACTGTGACTGTGTGTGAGTGTTCCAGCCAAGGCAAGACTGTGACTGTGTGTGAGTGTTCAATCCAAGGCATCACTGTGACTGTGTGTGAGTGTACCATCCTGGGCATGACTGTGAGTGTGTGTGTGTGTGTGTGTGTGTGTGTGTGTGTGTGTGTGTGTGTGTGTGTGTGTGTGTGTGTGTGTACCCTCCAGGGCATGACTGTGAGTGTGTGTGTGTGTGTGTGTGTGTGTGTGTGTGTGTGTGTGTGTGTGTGTGTGTGTGTGTACCATCCAGGGCATTACTGTGACTGTGAGAGAGTGTACGATACAGGGCATGACACTGACTGTGTGTGATTGTACAATCCAAGGCATCACTGTGACTGTGTGTGAGTGTACCATCCAGGGCATCACTGTGACTGTGTGTGATTGTACCTTCCAGGGCATGAATGTGACTGTGTGTGACTGCACCATCCAGGGCATGACACTGACTGTGTGTGATTGTACAATCCAAGGCATCACTGTGACTGTGTGTGAGTGTACCATCCAGGGCATCACTGTGACTGTGTGTGAGTGTACCATCCAGGGCATCACAGTGACTGCGTGTGAGTGTATCGTTCAGGGCATCACTGTGACTGTGTGTGAGTTTCCCATCCAGGGCATGACTCTGACTGTCTGTGAGTGTACCATCCAAGGCATTACTGTGACTGTGTCTGAGTGTTCCATCCAAGGCATCACAGTGACTGTGTGTGAGTGTACCATCCAGGGCATGACTGTGACTGTGCGTTAGTGTACCTTCCAGGACATGGCCTGTTCATCACATTGACTGTGTGTGAGTGTACCAGCCAAGGCAAGACTGTGACTGTGTGTGAGTGTACCATCCAAGGCATGACCATTTCATCACTGTGACTGTGTGTGAATGTACCATCCAGGGCATCACTGTGACTGTGAGTGAGTGTACCATACAGGGCATCACAGTGACTGTGTGGGAGTGTACCATCCGGGACATGACTCTGACTCTGTGTGAGTGTACAATCCAAGGCATCACGGTGACTGTGTGTGAATGTACCATCCAGGGCATCACAGTGACTGTGTGTGAGTGTACCAGCCAAGGCAAGACTGACTGTGTGTGATTGTACAATCCAAGGCATGACTGTATCTGTGGGTGAATGTACCATCCAGGGCATCACTGTGACTGTGTGGGAGTGTACCATCCGGGACATGACTCTGACTCTGTGTGAGTGTACAATCCAAGGCATCACGGTGACTGTGTGTGAATGTACCATCCAGGGCATCACAGTGACTGTGTGTGAGTGTACCATCCAGGGCATGACTGTGACAGTGTGTGATTGTACCTTCCAGGGCATGAATGTGACAGTGTGTGAGTGTACAATCCAAGGCATCACTGTGACTGTGTGTCAGTGTACCATCCTGGGCATGATTGTGAGTGTGTATTTGTGTGTGTGTGTGTGTGTACCATCCAGGGCATCACTGTGACTGTGGGTAGGTGTACCATCCAAGGCATGACTGTGTCTATGTGTGAGTGTACAATCCAGGGCATCACTGTGACTGTGTGTGACTGTACCATCCAGGGCTTGACCTGTTCAACACTGTGGCTGTGTGTGAGTGCACCAGCCAAGGCAAGACTGTGACTGTGTGTGAGTGTACCAGCCAAGGCATGACTGTGACTGTTTTTGAGTGTACCAGCCAAGGCAAGACAGTGACTGTGTGTGAGTGTACCATCCAGGGCATGACATGTTCATCACAGTGACTGTGTGTGAGTGTACCATCCAGGGCATCACTGAGACTGTGGGTGATTGTACCATCCAAGGCATGACCTGTTCATCACTGTGAATGTGTGTGAGTGTACCATCCAAGGCATGACTGCATCTGTCTGTGAATGTACCATCCAGGGCATCACTGTGACTGTGTTTGAGTGTACAATCCAAGGCATCACTGTGTCTACATGTGAGTGTACAATCCAGGGCATCACGGTGACTGTGTGTGACCGTACCATCCAGGGCATCACTGTGACTGTGTGTGATTGGACCTTCCAGGGCACGAATGTGACTGTGTGCGAGTGTACCAGCCAAGGCAAGACTGTGACTGTGTGTGAGTGTTCCAACCAAGGCATGACCTGTTCATCACTGTGACTGTGTGCGAGTGTACCAGCCAAGGAATGACTGTGACTGTGTGTGAGTGTACAATCCAAGGCATAACAGTGACTGTGTGTGAGTGTACCATCCAAGTCATCACTGTGACTGTGTGTGTGTGTGTGTGTGTGTGTGTGTGTGTACCATACAGGGCATGACATGTTCATCACAGTGACTGTGTGTAAGTGTACCAGCCTGGGCATGACTGCGAGTGTGTGTGCATGTACCATCCAGGGCATCACTGTGACTGTGGGTGAGTGTACCATCCAAGGCATGACCTGTTCTTCACAGTGACTGTGGGTGATTGTACCATCCAAGGCATGACTGCACCTGTCTGTGCATGTAACATCCAGGGCATCACTGTGACTGTGTGTGAGTGTACCAGACAGGGCATCACAGTGACTGTGTGTGAGTGTACCATCCGGGACATGACTCTGACGCTGTGTGTGTGTACCATCCAGGGCATCACTGTGACTGTGGGTGTGTGTACCATGCTAGGCATGAGTGTGTTTACGTGTGAGTATACAATCCAGGGCATCACTGTGTCTGTGCGTGACTGTACCATCCAGGGCTTGACCTGTTCATCACTGTGACTGTGTGTGAGTTTTCCAGCCAAGGCAAGACTGTGACTGTGTGTGAGTGTTCAATCCAAGGCATCACTGTGACTGTGTGTGAGTGTACCATCCTGGGCATGACTGTGAGTGTGTGTGTGTGTGTGTGTGTGTACCCTCCAGGGCATGACTGTGAGTGTGTGTGTGTGTGTGTGTGTGAGTGTGTGTACCATCCAGGGCATTACTGTGACTGTGAGTGAGTGTACGATACAGGACATCACAGTGACTGTGTGGGAGTGTACCATCCGGGACCTGACTCTAACTGTGTGTGAGTGTACAATCCAAGGCATCACAGTGACTGTGTGTGAAAGTACCATCCATGGCAACACAGTGACTCTGTGTGAGTGTACCATCCAGGGCATGACTGTGACCATGTGTGATTGTACCTTCCAGGGCATGAATGTGACTGTGTGTGAGTGTACCATCCTGGGCATGACTGTGAGTGTGTGTGTGTGTGTGTGTAGCCTCCAGGGCATGACTGTGAGTGTGTGTGTGTGTGTACCATCCAGGGCATTACTGTGACTGTGAGTGAGTGTACGATACAGGGCATCACGGTGACTGTGTGTGAATGTACCATCCAGGGCATGACTGTGACCATGTGTGATTGTACCTTCCAGGGCATGAATGTGACTGTGTGTGACTGCACCATCCAGGGCATGACACTGACTGTGTGTGATTGTACAATCCAAGGCATCACTGTGACTGTGTGTGAGTGTACCATCCAGGGCATCACTGTGACTGTGTGTGAGTGTACCATCCAGGGCATCACAGTGACTGCGTGTGAGTGTACCGTTCAGGGCATCACTGTGACTGTGTGTGAGTTTCCCATCCAGGGCATGACTCTGACTGTCTGTGAGTGTACCATCCAAGGCATTACTGTGACTGTGTCTGGGTGTTCCATCCAAGGCATGACTCTGACTGTCTGTGAGTGTACCATCCAGGGCATGACTGTGACTGTGTGTGACTGTATCATCAAAGGCATGACTGTGACTGTGCGTTAGTGTACCTTCCAGGACATGGCCTGTTCATCACAGTGACTGTGTGTGAGGTTACCAGCCAAGGCAAGACTGTGACTGTGTGTGAGTGTACCATCCAAGGCATGACCATTTCATCACTGTGACTGTGTGTGAATGTACCATCCAGTGCATCACTGTGACTGTGAGTGAGTGTACCATACAGGGCATCACAGTGACTGTGTGGGAGTGTACCATCCGGGACATGACTCTGACTCTGTGTGAGTGTACAATCCAAGGCATCACGGTGACTGTGTGTGAATGTACCATCCAGGGCATCACAGTGACTGTGTGTGAGTGTACCAGCCAAGGCAAGACTGTGACTGTGTGTGATTGTACAATCCAAGGCATGACTGTATCTGTGGGTGAATGTACCATCCAGGGCATCACTGTGACTGTGTGGGAGTGTACCATCCGGGACATGACTCTGACTCTGTGTGAGTGTACAATCCAAGGCATCACGGTGACTGTGTGTGAATGTACCATCCAGGGCATCACAGTGACTGTGTGTGAGTGTACCATCCAGGGCATGACTGTGACAGTGTGTGATTGTACCTTCCAGGGCATGAATGTGACAGTGTGTGAGTGTACAATCCAAGGCGTCACTGTGACTGTGTGTCAGTGTACCATCCTGGGCATGATTGTGAGTGTGTATTTGTGTGTGTGTGTGTGTGTGTACCATCCAGGGCATCACTGTGACTGTGGGTAGGTGTACCATCCAAGGCATGACTGTGTCTATGTGTGAGTGTACAATCCAGGGCATCACTGTGACTGTGTGTGACTGTACCATCCAGGGCTTGACCTGTTCAACACTGTGGCTGTGTGGGAGTGCACCAGCCAAGGCAAGACTGTGACTGTGTGTGAGTGTACCAGCCAAGGCATGACTGTGACTGTTTTTGAGTGTACCAGCCAAGGCAAGACAGTGACTGTGTGTGAGTGTACCATCCAGGGCATGACATGTTCATCACAGTGACTGTGTGTGAGTGTACCATCCAGGGCATCACTGAGACTGTGGGTGATTGTACCATCCAAGGCATGACCTGTTCATCACTGTGAATGTGTGTGAGTGTACCATCCAAGGCATGACTGCATCTGTCTGTGAATGTACCATCCAGGGCATCACTGTGACTGTGTTTGAGTGTACAATCCAAGGCATCACTGTGTCTACATGTGAGTGTACAATCCAGGGCATCACGGTGACTGTGTGTGACCGTACCATCCAGGGCATCACTGTGACTGTGTGTGATTGGACCTTCCAGGGCACGAATGTGACTGTGTGTGAGTGTACCATCCAAGGTATCACGGTGACTGTGTGTGAGTGTACCATCCTGGGCATGACTGTGAGTGTGTGTGTGTGTGTGTGTGTGTACCCTCCAGGGCATGACTGTGAGTGTGTGTGTGTGTGTGTGTGTGAGTGTGTGTACCATCCAGGGCATTACTGTGACTGTGAGTGAGTGTACGATACAGGGCATCACAGTGACTGTGTGTGAATGTACCATCCATGGCAACACAGTGACTCTGTGTGAGTGTACCATCCAGGGCATGACTGTGACCATGTGTGATTGTACCTTCCAGGGCATGAATGTGACTGTGTGTGAGTGTACCATCCTGGGCATGACTGTGAGTGTGTGTGTGTGTGTGTGTAGCCTCCAGGGCATGAATGTGAGTGTGTGTGTGTGTGTGTACCATCCAGGGCATTACTGTGACTGTGAGTGAGTGTACGATACAGGGCATCACGGTGACTGTGTGTGAATGTACCATCCAGGGCATGACTGTGACCATGTGTGATTGTACCTTCCAGGGCATGAATGTGACTGTGTGTGACTGCACCATCCAGGGCATGACACTGACTGTGTGTGATTGTACAATCCAAGGCATCACTGTGACTGTGTGTGAGTGTACCATCCAGGGCATCACTGTGACTGTGTGTGAGTGTACCATCCAGGGCATCACAGTGACTGCGTGTGAGTGTATCGTTCAGGGCATCACTGTGACTGTGTGTGAGTTTCCCATCCAGGGCATGACTCTGACTGTCTGTGAGTGTACCATCCAAGGCATTACTGTGACTGTGTCTGAGTGTTCCATCCAAGGCATCACAGTGACTGTGTGTGAGTGTACCATCCAGGGCATGACTGTGACTGTGCGTTAGTGTACCTTCCAGGACATGGCCTGTTCATCACAGTGACTGTGTGTGAGTGTACCAGCCAAGGCAAGACTGTGACTGTGTGTGAGTGTACCATCCAAGGCATGACCATTTCATCACTGTGACTGTGTGTGAATGTACCATCCAGGGCATCACTGTGACTGTGAGTGAGTGTACCATACAGGGCATCACAGTGACTGTGTGGGAGTGTACCATCCGGGACATGACTCTGACTCTGTGTGAGTGTACAATCCAAGGCATCACGGTGACTGTGTGTGAATGTACCATCCAGGGCATCACAGTGACTGTGTGTGAGTGTACCAGCCAAGGCAAGACTGACTGTGTGTGATTGTACAATCCAAGGCATGACTGTATCTGTGGGTGAATGTACCATCCAGGGCATCACTGTGACTGTGTGGGAGTGTACCATCCGGGACATGACTCTGACTCTGTGTGAGTGTACAATCCAAGGCATCACGGTGACTGTGTGTGAATGTACCATCCAGGGCATCACAGTGACTGTGTGTGAGTGTACCATCCAGGGCATGACTGTGACAGTGTGTGATTGTACCTTCCAGGGCATGAATGTGACAGTGTGTGAGTGTACAATCCAAGGCATCACTGTGACTGTGTGTCAGTGTACCATCCTGGGCATGATTGTGAGTGTGTATTTGTGTGTGTGTGTGTGTGTACCATCCAGGGCATCACTGTGACTGTGGGTAGGTGTACCATCCAAGGCATGACTGTGTCTATGTGTGAGTGTACAATCCAGGGCATCACTGTGACTGTGTGTGACTGTACCATCCAGGGCTTGACCTGTTCAACACTGTGGCTGTGTGTGAGTGCACCAGCCAAGGCAAGACTGTGACTGTGTGTGAGTGTACCAGCCAAGGCATGACTGTGACTGTTTTTGAGTGTACCAGCCAAGGCAAGACAGTGACTGTGTGTGAGTGTACCATCCAGGGCATGACATGTTCATCACAGTGACTGTGTGTGAGTGTACCATCCAGGGCATCACTGAGACTGTGGGTGATTGTACCATCCAAGGCATGACCTGTTCATCACTGTGAATGTGTGTGAGTGTACCATCCAAGGCATGACTGCATCTGTCTGTGAATGTACCATCCAGGGCATCACTGTGACTGTGTTTGAGTGTACAATCCAAGGCATCACTGTGTCTACATGTGAGTGTACAATCCAGGGCATCACGGTGACTGTGTGTGACCGTACCATCCAGGGCATCACTGTGACTGTGTGTGATTGGACCTTCCAGGGCACGAATGTGACTGTGTGCGAGTGTACCAGCCAAGGCAAGACTGTGACTGTGTGTGAGTGTTCCAACCAAGGCATGACCTGTTCATCACTGTGACTGTGTGCGAGTGTACCAGCCAAGGAATGACTGTGACTGTGTGTGAGTCTACAATCCAAGGCATAACAGTGACTGTGTGTGAGTGTACCATCCAAGTCATCACTGTGACTGTGTGTGTGTGTGTGTGTGTGTGTGTGTACCATACAGGGCATGACATGTTCATCACAGTGACTGTGTGTAAGTGTACCAGCCTGGGCATGACTGCGAGTGTGTGTGCATGTACCATCCAGGGCATCACTGTGACTGTGGGTGAGTGTACCATCCAAGGCATGACCTGTTCTTCACAGTGACTGTGGGTGATTGTACCATCCAAGGCATGACTGCACCTGTCTGTGCATGTAACATCCAGGGCATCACTGTGACTGTGTGTGAGTGTACCAGACAGGGCATCACAGTGACTGTGTGTGAGTGTACCATCCGGGACATGACTCTGACGCTGTGTGTGTGTACCATCCAGGGCATCACTGTGACTGTGGGTGTGTGTACCATGCTAGGCATGAGTGTGTTTACGTGTGAGTATACAATCCAGGGCATCACTGTGTCTGTGCGTGACTGTACCATCCAGGGCTTGACCTGTTCATCACTGTGACTGTGTGTGAGTTTTCCAGCCAAGGCAAGACTGTGACTGTGTGTGAGTGTTCAATCCAAGGCATCACTGTGACTATGTGTGAGTGTACCATCCTGGGCATGACTGTGAGTGTGTGTGTGTGTGTGTGTGTGTGTACCCTCCAGGGCATGACTGTGAGTGTGTGTGTGTGTGTGTGTGTGTGAGTGTGTGTACCATCCAGGGCATTACTGTGACTGTCAGTGAGTGTACGATACAGGACATCACAGTGACTGTGTGGGAGTGTACCATCCGGGACCTGACTCTAACTGTGTGTGAGTGTACAATCCAAGGCATCACAGTGACTGTGTGTGAAAGTACCATCCATGGCAACACAGTGACTCTGTGTGAGTGTACCATCCAGGGCATGACTGTGACCATGTGTGATTGTACCTTCCAGGGCATGAATGTGACTGTGTGTGAGTGTACCATCCTGGGCATGACTGTGAGTGTGTGTGTGTGTGTGTGTGTGTAGCCTCCAGGGCATGACTGTGAGTGTGTGTGTGTGTGTACCATCCAGGGCATTACTGTGACTGTGAGTGAGTGTACGATACAGGGCATCACGGTGACTGTGTGTGAATGTACCATCCAGGGCATGACTGTGACCATGTGTGATTGTACCTTCCAGGGCATGAATGTGACTGTGTGTGACTGCACCATCCAGGGCATGACACTGACTGTGTGTGATTGTACAATCCAAGGCATCACTGTGACTGTGTGTGAGTGTACCATCCAGGGCATCACTGTGACTGTGTGTGAGTGTACCATCCAGGGCATCACAGTGACTGCGTGTGAGTGTACCGTTCAGGGCATCACTGTGACTGTGTGTGAGTTTCCCATCCAGGGCATGACTCTGACTGTCTGTGAGTGTACCATCCAAGGCATTACTGTGACTGTGTCTGGGTGTTCCATCCAAGGCATGACTCTGACTGTCTGTGAGTGTACCATCCAGGGCATGACTGTGACTGTGTGTGACTGTATCATCAAAGGCATGACTGTGACTGTGCGTTAGTGTACCTTCCAGGACATGGCCTGTTCATCACAGTGACTGTGTGTGAGTGTACCAGCCAAGGCAAGACTGTGACTGTGTGTGAGTGTACCATCCAAGGCATGACCATTTCATCACTGTGACTGTGTGTGAATGTACCATCCAGTGCATCACTGTGACTGTGAGTGAGTGTACCATACAGGGCATCACAGTGACTGTGTGGGAGTGTACCATCCGGGACATGACTCTGACTCTGTGTGAGTGTACAATCCAAGGCATCACGGTGACTGTGTGTGAATGTACCATCCAGGGCATCACAGTGACTGTGTGTGAGTGTACCAGCCAAGGCAAGACTGTGACTGTGTGTGATTGTACAATCCAAGGCATGACTGTATCTGTGGGTGAATGTACCATCCAGGGCATCACTGTGACTGTGTGGGAGTGTACCATCCGGGACATGACTCTGACTCTGTGTGAGTGTACAATCCAAGGCATCACGGTGACTGTGTGTGAATGTACCATCCAGGGCATCACAGTGACTGTGTGTGAGTGTACCATCCAGGGCATGACTGTGACAGTGTGTGATTGTACCTTCCAGGGCATGAATGTGACAGTGTGTGAGTGTACAATCCAAGGCGTCACTGTGACTGTGTGTCAGTGTACCATCCTGGGCATGATTGTGAGTGTGTATTTGTGTGTGTGTGTGTGTGTGTACCATCCAGGGCATCACTGTGACTGTGGGTAGGTGTACCATCCAAGGCATGACTGTGTCTATGTGTGAGTGTACAATCCAGGGCATCACTGTGACTGTGTGTGACTGTACCATCCAGGGCTTGACCTGTTCAACACTGTGGCTGTGTGGGAGTGCACCAGCCAAGGCAAGACTGTGACTGTGTGTGAGTGTACCAGCCAAGGCATGACCTGTTCATCACTGTGACTGTGTGTGAGTGTACCATCCAGGGCATCACTGAGACTGTGGGTGATTGTACCATCCAAGGCATGACTGTGACTGTTTTTGAGTGTACCAGCCAAGGCAAGACAGTGACTGTGTGTGAGTGTACCATCCAGGGCATGACATGTTCATCACAGTGACTGTGTGTGAGTGTACCATCCAGGGCATCACTGAGACTGTGGGTGATTGTACCATCCAAGGCATGACCTGTTCATCACTGTGAATGTGTGTGAGTGTACCATCCAAGGCATGACTGCATCTGTCTGTGAATGTACCATCCAGGGCATCACTGTGACTGTGTTTGAGTGTACAATCCAAGGCATCACTGTGTCTACATGTGAGTGTACAATCCAGGGCATCACGGTGACTGTGTGTGACCGTACCATCCAGGGCATCACTGTGACTGTGTGTGATTGGACCTTCCAGGGCACGAATGTGACTGTGTGTGAGTGTACCATCCAAGGTATCACGGTGACTGTGTGTGAGTGCACCATCCAGGGCATCACTGTGACTGTGTGTGAGTGTACCTTCCAGGGCATGACCTATTCATCACAGTGACTGTGTGCGAGTGTACCAGCCAAGGCAAGACTGTGACTGTGTGTGAGTGTTCCAACCAAGGCATGACCTGTTCATCACTGTGACTGTGTGCGAGTGTACCAGCCAAGGAATGACTGTGACTGTGTGTGAGTGTACAATCCAAGGCATAACAGTGACTGTGTGTGAGTGTACCATCCAAGTCATCACTGTGACTGTGTGTGTGTGTGTGTGTGTGTGTGTGTGTGTGTGTGTGTACCATACAGGGCATGACCTGTTCATCACAGTGACTGTGGGTGATTATACCATCCAAGGCATGACTGCACCTGTCTGTGCATGTAACATCCAGGGCATCACTGTGACTGTGTGTGAGTGTACCATACAGGGCATCACAGTGACTGTGTGTGAGTGTACCATCCGGGACATGACTCTGACGCTGTGTGTGTGTACCATCCAGGGCATCACTGTGACTGTAGGTGAGTGTACCATGCTAGGCATGAGTGTGTTTACGTGTGAGTATACAATCCAGGGCATCACTGTGTCTGTGTGTGACTGTAGAATCCAGGGCTTGACCTGTTCATCACTGTGACTGTGTGTGAGTGTTCCAGCCAAGGCATCACTGTGAATGTGTGTGTGTGTACCATCCTGGGCATGACTGTGAGTGTGTGTGTGTGTGTGTGTACCCTCCAGGGCATGACTGTGAGTGTGTGTGTGTGTGTACCATCCAGGGCATGAATGTGACTGTGTGTGAGTGTACCATCCTGGGCATGGCTGTGAGTGTGTGTGTGTGTGTGTGTACCCTCCAGGGCATGACTGTGAGTGTGTGTGTGTGTGTGTACCATCCAGGGCATTACTGTGACTGTGAGTGAGTGTACGATACAGGGCATCACGGTGACTGTGTGTGAATGTACCATCCAGGGCATGACTGTGACCATGTGTGATTGTACCTTCCAGGGCATGAATGTGACTGTGTGTGAGTGCACCATCCAGGGCATGACACTGACTGTGTGTGATTGTACAATCCAAGGCATCACTGTGACTGTGTGTGAGTGTACCATCCAGGGCATCACTGTGACTGTGTGTGAGTGTACCATCCAGGGCATCACAGTGACTGCGTGTGAGTGTACCGTTCAGGGCATCACTGTGACTATGTGTGAGTTTCCCATCCAGGGCATGACTCTGACTGTCTGTGAGTGTACCATCCAAGGCATTACTGTGACTGTGTCTGAGTGTACCATCCAAGGCATCATAGTGACTGTGTGTGAGTGTACCATCCAGGGCATGACTGTGACTGTGCGTTAGTGTACCTTCCAGGACATGGCCTGTTCATCACTCTGACTGTGTGTGAGTGTACCAGCCAAGGCAAGACTGTGACTGTGTGTGAGTGTACCATCCAAGGCATGACCATTTCATCACTGTGACTGTGTGTGACTGTACCATCCAGGGCA
Organism: Hypanus sabinus; assembly: GCF_030144855.1. Lineage (NCBI taxonomy): Eukaryota > Metazoa > Chordata > Chondrichthyes > Myliobatiformes > Dasyatidae > Hypanus > Hypanus sabinus. The sequence goes on along the minus strand of NC_082733.1, from coordinate 13,144,879 downwards.
TGACACTGACTGTGTGTGAGTGTACAATCCAAGGCATAACTGTGACTGTGTGTGAGCGTACCATCCAAGGCATCACTGTGACTGTGTGTGACTGTACCATCCAGGGCATCACTGTGACTGTGGGTGAGTGTACCATCCAAGGCATGACTGTGTCTATGTGTGAGTGTACAATCCAAGACATCACTGTAACTGTGTGTGACTGTACCATCTAGGGCTTGACCTGTTCATCACTGTGACTGTGTGTGGGTGTACCATCCAGGGCATCACTGTGACTGTGTGTGAGTGTACCATCCAAGGCATCACAGTGACTGTGTTTTAATGTACCATCCTGGGCATGACTGTGAGTGTGTGTGTGTATACTATGCAGGGCATCACTGTGAATGTGGGTGACTGTACCATCCAAGGCATGACCTGTTCATCACTGTGAATGTGTGTGAGTGTACCATCCAAGGCATGACTGTATCTGTGTGAGAATGTACCATCCAGGGCAGCACTGTGACTGTGTGTGTGTGTACCATCCAGGGCATCACTGTGACTGTGTGTGACTGTACCATCCAGGGCATCACTGTGACTGTGGGTGAGTGTGCCATCCAAGGCATGACTGTGTCTATGTGTGAGTGTACAATCCAAGACATCACTGTAACTGTGTGTGACTGTACCATCTAGGGCTTGACCTGTTCATCACTGTGACTGTGTGTGAGTGTTCAATCCAAGGCATCACTGTGAATGTGTGTGTGTGTACCATCCTGGGCATGACTGTGAGTGTGCGTGTGTGTGTGTGTGTACCTTCCAGGGAATCACTGTGACTGTGTGTGAGTGTACCATCCAAGGCATCACATTGACTGTGTTTTAATGTACCATCATGGGCATGACTGTGAGTGTGTGTGTGTGTGTATACTATGCAGGGCATCACTGTGAATGTGGGTGACTGTACCATCCAAGGCATGACTGTGTCTACGTGTGAGTATACAATCCAGGGCATTACTGTGTCTGTGTGTGACTGTAGAATCCAGGGCTTGACCTGTTCATCACTGTGACTGTGTGTGAGTGTTCAATCCAAGGCATCACTGTGAATGTGTGTGTGTGTACCATCCTGGGCATGACTGTGAGTGTGCGTGTGTGTGTGTGTACCTTCCAGGGCATCACTGTGACTGTGGGTGAGTGTACCATCCAAGGCATGACTGTGTCTATGTGTCAGTGTACAATCCAGGGCATCACTGTGTCTGTGCGTGACTGTACCATCCAGTGCTTGACCTGTTCAACACTGTGACTGAGTGTGAGTGTACCAGCCAAGGCAAGACTGTGACTGTGTGTGAGTGTACCAGCCAAGGCATGACTGTGAGTGTGTGTGTGTGTACCATCCAGGGCATCACTGTGACTGTGAGTGAGTGTACGATACAAGACATCACAGTGACTGTGTGGGAGTGTACCATCCGGGACCTGACTCTGACTGTGTGTGAGTGTACAATCCAAGGCATCACAGTGACTGTGTGTGAATGTACCATCCAGGGTATCACAGTGACTGTGTGTGAGTGTACCATCCATGGCAACACAGTGACTCTGTGTGAGTGTACCATCCAGGGCATGACTGTGACCATGTGTGATTGTACCTTCCAGGGCATGAATGAGACTGTGTGTGAGTGTACCATCCAGGGCATGACACTGACTGTGTGTGATTGTACAATCCAAGGCTTCACTGTGACTGTGTGTGAGTGTACCATCCAGGGCATCACTGTGACTGTGTGTGAGTGTACCATCCAGGGCATGACTCTGACTGTCTGTGAGTGTACAATCCAAGGCATCACTGTGACAGTGTCTGAGTGTACCATCCTGGGCATGACTGTGAGTGTGTGTGTGTGTACCCTCCAGGGCATCAATGTGACTGTGGGTGAGTGTACCATCCAAGGCATGACTGTGTCTATGTGTCAGTGTACAATCCAGGGCATCACTGTGACTGTGTGTGACTGTACCATCCAGTGCTTGACCTGTTCATCGCTGTGACTGTGTGTGAGTGTACCAGCCAAGGCAAGACTGTGACTGTGTGTGAGTGTACCAGCCAAGGCATGACTGTGACTGTTTTTGAGTGTACCATCCAGGTCATCACTGTGACTGTGGGTGAGTGTACCATCCAAGGCATGACTGTGTCTATGTGTGAGTGTACAATCCAAGACATCACTGTAACTGTGTGTGACTGTACCATCTAGGGCTTGACCTGTTCATCACTGTGACTGTGTGTGGGTGTACCATCCAGGGCATCACTGTGACTGTGTGTGAGTGTACCATCCAAGGCATCACAGTGACTGTGTTTTAATGTACCATCCTGGGCATGACTGTGAGTGTGTGTGTGTATACTATGCAGGGCATCACTGTGAATGTGGGTGACTGTACCATCCAAGGCATGACTTTGACTGTGTGTGAGTGTACCATCCAGGGTATGACCTGTTCATCACTGTGACTTTGTGTGAGTGTACGATCCAGTTTATCACTGTGACAGTGTCTGAGTGTACCATCCTGGGCATGACTGTGAGTGTGTGTGTGTGTACCCTCCAGGGCATCAATGTGACTGTGGGTGAGTGTACCATCCAAGGCATGACTGTGTCTATGTGTCAGTGTACAATCCAGGGCATCACTGTGACTGTGTGTGACTGTACCATCCAGTGCTTGACCTGTTCATCGCTGTGACTGTGTGTGAGTGTACCAGCCAAGGCAAGACTGTGACTGTGTGTGAGTGTACCAGCCAAGGCATGACTGTGACTGTTTTTGAGTGTACCATCCAGGTCATCACTGTGACTGTGGGTGAGTGTACCATCCAAGGCATGACTGTGTCTATGTGTGAGTGTACAATCCAAGACATCACTGTAACTGTGTGTGACTGTACCATCTAGGGCTTGACCTGTTCATCACTGTGACTGTGTGTGGGTGTACCATCCAGGGCATCACTGTGACTGTGTGTGAGTGTACCATCCAAGGCATCACAGTGACTGTGTTTTAATGTACCATCCTGGGCATGACTGTGAGTGTGTGTGTGTATACTATGCAGGGCATCACTGTGAATGTGGGTGACTGTACCATCCAAGGCATGACTTTGACTGTGTGTGAGTGTACCATCCAGGGTATGACCTGTTCATCACTGTGACTTTGTGTGAGTGTACGATCCAGTTTATCACTGTGACTGTGTGTGAGTGTACCATCCAGGGCATGACCTGTTTATCACTATGACTGTGTGTGACTGTACCATCCAGGGCAGGACCTGTTCATCACTGTGTCTGTGTGTGAGTGTACCAGCCAAGGCAAGACTGTGACTGTGTGTGAGTGTTCCATCCAAGGCATGACCTGTTCATCACTGTGACTGTGTGCAAGTGTACCAGCCAAGGAATGACTGTGACTGTGTGTGTGTGTGTGTACCAGCCAAGGCATGACTGTGACTGTGCATGAGTGTACATTCCAAGGCATAACTGTGACTGTGTGTGTGTGTGTACCATCCAGGGGATTACTTTGACTGTGGGTGAGTGTACCATCCAAGGCATGACTGTGTCCATGTGTGTGTGTACAATCCATGGCATCACTGTGACTGTGTGTGACTGTACAATCCAGGGCTTGACCTGTTCATCATAGTGACTGTGTGTGAGTGTACCATCCAGGGCATCACTGTAACTGTGTGTGACTGCGCCATCTAGGGCTTGACCTGTTCATCACTGTGACTGTATGTGTGTGTACCATCCAAGGCATGACTGTGACTGTGTGTGAGTATACCATCCAGGGCATGACCTGTTCATCACTGTGACTGTGTGTGAGTGTACCATCCAGGGCATGACCTATTCATCACTGTGACTGTGTGTGAGTGTACCATACAGGGCATCACAGTGACTGTGTGTGAGTGTACCATCCAAGGCATGACTTTGACTGTGCGTGAGTGTACCATCCAGGGCATGAACCTGACTGTGTGTGAGTGTACCATCCAAGGCATGACTGTGACTGTGTGTGAGTGTACCATCCAAGGCATGACTCTGACTGTGTGTGAGTGTACCATCCAAAGCATGACTGTGACTGTGTGTGAGTGTACCATCCATGGCATCACTGTGACTGTGTGTGAGTCTACCATCCAGGGCATCATTGTGCCTGTGTGTGAGTGTACCATCCAGGGCATGACTGTGACTGTGTGTGAGTGTACCATCCAAGGCATGACCTGTTCATCACTGTGACTGTGTGTGAGTGTACCATCCAGGGCATCACTGTGACTGTGTGTGAGTGTACCCTCCAGGGCATCACTGTGTCTGTGTGTGAGTGTACCCTCCAGGCCATCACTGTGTCTGTGTGTGAGTGTACCATCCAGGGCATCACTGTGACTGTGTGTGAGTCTACCATCCAGGGCATGACTGTGTCTGTGTGTGAGTGTACCATCCAGGGCATGACTGTGACTGTGTGTGTGTGTACCATCCAGGGCATCACTATGTCTGTGTGTGAGTGTACCATCCAGGGCATGACTCTGACTGTGTGTGAGTGTACCATCCAGGGCATGACTGTGACTGTGTGTGAGTGTACCATCCAGGGCATGAATGTGACTGTGTGTGAGTGTACCGTCCAGGGCATGACTGTGAGTGTGTGTGAATGTACCATCCAGGGCATCACTGTGACTGTGTGTGAGTGTACAATCCAAGGCATAAATGTGACTGTGTGTGAGTGTACCATCCAAGGCATAAATGTGACTGTGTGTGAGTGTACCATCCATGGCATGAATGTGCCTGTGTGTGAGTGTACCATCCAGTGCATCACTGTGACTGTGTGTGAGTGTGTGTGTGTACCATCCAGGGCATCACTGTGTCTGTGTGTGAGTGTACCATCCAGGGCATGACTGTGACTGTGTGTGAGTGTACCATCCAGGGCATGACTCTGACAGTGTGTGAGTGTACCATCCAAGGCATGACTGTGACTGTGTGTGAGTGTAACATCCACGACATGACTCTGACTGTGTGTGAGTGTACCATCCAAGGCATGACTGTGACTGTGTGTGAGTGTACCATCCAGTGCATGACCTGTTCATCACTGTGTCTGTGTGTGAGTGTACCATCCAGGGCATGACTGTGACTGTGTGTGAGTGTACCATCCAGGGCATGAATGTGACTGTGTGTGAGTGTACCGTCCAGGGCATGACTGTGAGTGTGTGTGAATGTACCATCCAGGGCATCACTGTGACTGTGTGTGAGTGTACAATCCAAGGCATAAATGTGACTGTGTGTGAGTGTACCATCCAAGGCATAAATGTGACTGTGTGTGAGTGTACCATCCATGGCATGAATGTGCCTGTGTGTGAGTGTACCATCCAGTGCATCACTGTGACTGTGTGTGAGTGTGTGTGTGTACCATCCAGGGCATCACTGTGTCTGTGTGTGAGTGTACCATCCAGGGCATGACTGTGACTGTGTGTGAGTGTACCCTCCAGGGCATCACTGTGTCTGTGTGTGAGTGTATCCTCCAGGGCATCACTGTGTCTGTGTGTGAGTGTACCATCCAGGGCATCACTGTGTCTGTGTGTGAGTGTACCATCCAAGGCATCACTGTGACTGTGTGTGAGTGTTCCATCCAAGGCATGACCTGTTCATCACTGTGACTGTGTGTGAGTGTACCATCCTGGGCATCACTGTGACTGTGTGTGAGTGTACCCTCCAGGGCATCACTGTGACTGTGTGTGAGTGTACCCTCCAGGGCATCACTGTGACTGTGTGTGAGTGTACCATCCAGTGCATGACCTGTTCATCACTGTGACTGTGTGTGAGTGTACCATCCAAGGCATGACCTGTTCATCACTGTGACTGTGTGTGAGTGTACCATCCTGGGCATCACTGTGACTGTGTGTGAGTGTACCATCCAGGGCATGACTGTGACTGTGTGTGAGTGTACCATCCAAGGCATGACCTGTTCATCACTGTGACTGTGTGTGAGTGTACCATCCTGGGCATCACTGTGACTGTGTGTGAGTGTACCCTCCAGGGCATCACTGTGACTGTGTGTGAGTGTACCATCCAGTGCATGACCTGTTCATCACTGTGACTGTGTGTGAGTGTACCATCCAAGGTCTCACGGTGACTGTGTGTGAATGTACCATCCAGGGCATCACTGTGACTGTGTGAGAGTGTACCATCCAGGGCATCACGGTGACTGTGTGTGAGTGTACCATCCAGGGCATGACTGTGACTGTGTGTGAGTGTACCATCCAGTGCATCACGGTGACTGTGTGTGAGTGTACCATCCAGGGCATGACTGTGACTGTGTGTGAGTGTACCATCCAAGGCATGACTGTGACTGTGTGTGAGTGTACCATCCAGGGCATCACTGTGACTGTGTGAGAGTGTACCATCCAGGGCATCACGGTGACTGTGTGTGAGTGTACCATCCAGGGCATGACTGTGACTGTGTGTGAGTGTACCATCCAAGGCATGACTGTGACTGTGTGTGAGTGTACCATCCAGTGCATGACCTGTTCATCACTGTGACTGTGTGTGAGTGTACCATCCAAGGTCTCACGGTGACTGTGTGTGAATGTACCATCCAGGGCATCACTGTGACTGTGTGAGAGTGTACTATCCAACGCATCACTGTGACTGTGTGTGAGTTTCATCCACGGCATGACTGTGACTGTGTGTGACTGTATCGTCCAAGGCATGACTGTGACAGTGCGTGAGTGTACCTTCCAGGGCATGACCTATTCATCACTGTGACTGTGTGTGAGTGTACCAGCCAAGGCAAGACTGTGACTGTGTGTGAGTGTACCATCCAAGGCATTACCTGTTCATCACTGTGACTGTGTGTGAGTGTACCAGCCAAGGCAAGACTGTGACTGTGTGTGAGTGTTCCATCCAAGGCATTACCTGTTCATCACTGTGACTGTGTGCAAGTGTACCAGCCAAGGAATGACTGTGACTGTGTGTGTGCGTGTGTACCAGCCAAGGCAAGAGTGTGACTGTGCATGAGTGTACATTCCAAGGCATAACTGTGACTGTGTGTGAGTGTACCATCCGGGGCATGACTCTGACTCTGTGTGTGTGTACCATCCAGGGCATCACTGTGACTGTGTGTGAGTGTACCATCCAGTGCATGACCTGTTCATCACTGTGACTGTGTGTGAGTGTACCATCCAGGGCATGACTGTGACTGTGTGTGAGTGTACCATCCAGGGCATGACTGTGACTGTGTGTGAGTGTACCATCCAGGGCATGACCTGTTCAACACTGTGACTGTGTGTGAGTGTACCCTCCAGGGCATCACTGTGTCTGTGTGTGAGTGTATCCTCCAGGGCATCACTGTGTCTGTGTGTGAGTGTACCATCCAAGGCATGACTGTGACTGTGGGTGAGCGTACCATCCAGGGCATGACCTGTTCATCACTGTGTCTGTGTGTGAGTGTACCATCCAGGGCATCACTGTGTCTGTGTGTGAGTGTACCATCCAGGGCATCACTGTGTCTGTGTGTGAGTGTACCATCCAGGGCATGACTCTGACTGTGTGTGAGTGTACCATCCAAGGCATGACTGTGACTGTTTGTGAGTGTACCATCCAGGGCATCACTGTGACTGTGTGTGAATGTACCATCCAGGGCATGACTCTGACTGTGTGTGAGTGTACCATCCAAGGCATGACTCTGACTGTGTGTGAGTGTACCATCCAAGGCATGACTGTGACTGTGTGTGAGTGTACCATCCAAGGCATGACTCTGACTGTGTGTGAGTGTACCATCCAAGGCATGACTGTGACTGTGTGTGAGTGTACCATCCAAGGCATGACTGTGACTGTGTGTGAGTGTACCATCCAAGGCATGACTCTGACTGTGTGTGAGTGTACCATCCATGGCATCACTGTGACTGTGTGTGAGTCTACCATCCAGGGCATCATTGTGCCTGTTTGTGAGTGTACCATCCAGGGCATGACTGTGACTGTGTGTGAGTGTACCATCCAAGGCATGACCTGTTCATCACTGTGACTGTGTGTGAGTGTACCATCCAGGGCATGACTGTGACTGTGTGTGAGTGTACCATCCTGGGCATCACTGTGACTGTGTGTGAGTGTACCATCCTGGGCATCACTGTGACTGTGTGTGTGAGTACCATCCAGGGCATGACATGTTCATCACAGTGACTGTGTGTGAGTGTACCAGCCTGGGCATGACTGCGAGTGTGTGTGCATGTACCATCCAGGGCATCACTGTGACTGTGGGTGAGTGTACCATCCAAGGCATGACCTGTTCATCACAGTGACTGTGGGTGATTGTACCATCCAAGGCATGACTGCACCTGTCTGTGCATTTAACATCCAGGGCATCACTGTGACTGTGGGTGAGTGTACCATCCAAGGCATGACCTGTTCATCACAGTGACTGTGGGTGATTGTACCATCCAAGGCATGACTGCACCTGTCTGTGCATGTAACATCCAGGGCATCACAATGACTGTGTGTGAGTGTACCATCCTGGGCATGACCTGTTCAACACTGTGACTGTATGTGAGTGTACCCTCCCGGGCATCACTGTGTCTGTGTGTGAGTGTACCCTCCAGGGCATCACTGTGTCTGTGTGTGAGTGTACCATCCAGGGCATCACTGTGTCTGTGTGTGAGTGTACCATCCAGGGCATCACTGTGACTGTGTGTGTGTGTGTGTGTGTACCATCCAGGGCATCACTGTTTCTGTGTGTGAGTGTACCATCCAGGGCATCACTGTGTCTGTGTGTGAGTGTACCATCCAGGGCATGACTGTGACTGTGTGTGTGTGTGTACCATCCAGGGCATCACTGTTTCTGTGTGTGAGTGTACCATCCAGGGCATCACTGTGTCTGTGTGTGAGTGTACCATCCAGGGCATGACTGTGACTGTGTGTGAGTGTACCGTCCAGGGCATGACTGTGAGTGTGTGTGAGTGTACCATCCAGGGCATGAATGTGACTGTGTGTGAGTGTACCATCCAGGGCATGAATGTGACTGTGTGTGAATGTACCATCCAGGGCATCACTGTGACTGTGTGTATGTGTATCATCCAACTAATGACTGTGACTGTGTGTGAGTGTACAATCCAAGGCATAAATGTGACTGTGTGTGAGTGTACCATCCAAGGCATGAATGTCACTGTGTGTGAGTGTACCATCCAGTGCATCACTCTGACTGTGTGTGAGTGTACCATCCAGGGCATCCCTTTGTCTGTGTGTGAGTGTACCATCCAGGGCATCACTATGACTGTGTGTGATTGTACCATCCAGGGCATCACTGTGTCTGTGTGTGAGTGTACCATCCAGGGCATGACCTGTTCATCACAGTGACTGTGTGTGAGTGTACCATCCAGGGCATGACCTGTTCATCACAGTGACTGTGTGTGAGTGTACCATCCAGGGCATCACTCTGACTGTGTGTGAGTGTACCATCCAGGGCATCACTGTGTCTGTGTGTGAGTGTACCATCCAGGGCATGACTGTGACTGTGTGTGAGTGTACCATCCAAGGCATGACTGTGACTGTGTGTGAATGTACCATCCAAGTTATCATAACAATAATTCCTCATTCTCTGATTCCTGCAACCTTGGACAAGAGCAGCATGTGAATAGGAGCTCTTCATCTCTGAGCTACTCTCCGACTTGCACCGGATCATGACTTGAATGTATTTCTACATCACCAAAGTTCAGAAAATCACTGAATACCATCACCACAGAGACTGTAGTGGCTTAATAACGAAACTCAACAATGTTATAACCAAGGCAGAAGGAGCTGGGCAACAAGTGCTGGCCTTTCTATATATACCCACAACGTCACGGTGCATTGGTCTTTCTGAATATTTATGGTCATGAAGTGCAAAACAATCGAGGTGGTAATTTTAATGTTGAGCACCCTGAGTGCTTTTGTAGCTGAATAAATTAAAAATAAGTGGCTGAAATCCTCCAATTAGGAGAAAAAGAAACAAATGAAGAATCACTGATGAAAAGGTGAGCAGGTCTTTGCTCCGTCTGCATAAGCAGGATTTCCCAGTGACCAACCATTTTAATTCCAATCCACACTCCCTTTCCGATGTGTCTGTCCTGGGCCCCCTTCCTGCCGTGATAATTACCTCCCACTGACCATAAAAGAGCTTTTGAATGAAAGATATTTGAAAACCAAGTATCGCAGGATAGTGATGAAGCTGGGCTTATTGCATACCTTTATTGTGTCATCACCTGGACTTGTGTACCATTGTGTCAATACAGAGAAGAGTATGAATGGTTGTCTTGGACACTTGTGTTGTGATCGCAAGACCCTGTTGGACATTAGTACTGTGAAGTACTGCAGTTAGAGCTCATTGGTTCATTTGTGCAACTGACAGCGTTACTTTGGTTGGGGCGAGGACTAGGCTCTTGCCACGGGGTCACTTGTTTCAGTTGCCCAGAGGAGGAGACACCAAGAGTGAGAGCAGAGGCCAATGCAGGCATGCTGGAATCTGTAATCGATTGACGGGCTGGACCCAGTGCTCGGTGCTGCCCTCCAGTGTTCATGTGGTGGAAGAACAAACTGGACCAGGAGACCTTACCATCAATCTATAGTCATGCCACTCAAGGTCTCAGGCTTTGTAAAAGACTGTATCTTCCTCTGCAATTGTAACCAATCTGCAGTGTGCGTATGCTGTTGGTTATGTGTTTTGCACCTTTGCCCTGATTCATTTGGCTGTATTGATGGTTGAATGATAATTAAATTTGAACTTGATGAGCATGTTTTTCTTTCATACCTTGAGCTCTCCAGATTAACTGAAAAAAATATTTTAATCACTATCCCTATCCTTTTTGGGGAAAAGTGCTGTGGACAAATTGATTTATTTCAGCTTCATTGGTTATAAAGTGTTTGCGGATATCTTGAATTTTTGAAAAACTAAAGATGCTTACTATTTCAAATTACGTGTTAAGTCAATTCCAATTATGTAAAACTTTGTCTCTAATATGATTGATGGTGGGGGGGGGGGATTAGCCAATCATGTTTTTATCTATCTGGAAACACATGATGTCTCCATACTCAGGGCAAAGGAGGTCATTATGGGATGACGAAATTCAAATCAAAAGCTAATTTTGAATGTTGAAGATCATTTGGCCCATGCAGTATGTTCTCCAATTCTGCTTTTGTACAGCTTATAGTTTTTCTGTTCCACCCCATTTGGAAGTTCATTACAAGAGTGAGTCATTTATATGAAAATAAATCTTCCTAATTTAGTTCCCAAAATGATGACTTTTTAATCGGATGTAATTTATTTGACTCTCACAAATTAATTTAACTTCTTTTTTTTTTGGATGTGTGCTCCCAATACTAATTGTTATCTTGGCCCACTCCTTAATCTCACTCCTCAGGTGCATCTTTCCAAGATGAAGATTGCACATTTCAACACTATTCCTCACAGTTTAGACCATTTACCCAATTACATAATTTTGATCAAAAATAATGCTAACTGTGGCAGTGTCTGAACTCCTTAAACTGGGGACAAACTGACAGTCAATAGCACGTAAAAGATAATGTAAAAATGTGTTAGAATTGAGGCCATAATGTGGTACAAGGTGAAATGAAATTATTGCATGTAGTGTGAGACAATGATGGATTAGAAATTATGTAAATGATGGTGTATTAGAAATTAAAGCCTAATGGTTCAGAACGTAAAATTACACTGATATCGGTGTTACAGGCAAGCCAAAGAAATTGTGCTCAAGTATGAAGGCAGGTTGACGAGGACGAGAGGCTATCAAGCAGCTGGGGCAGAGGTAAGTCGAGAATCTAATGCGCCAAAGGAACAGTTTGCAAATTAAAAGAATTTAAACTAAGCAATCTGGTGTTTGTTCAAGACACTGTAATTGAATTCAATCAATTTAATTAAGTTCAGAAAAAAATCTAATAATAAAGTGAATGGCATGCACAGAGATTAAAGGATTATTTATTTTAAAGTTAAAGATTGAATTTTTTTTAATCCTTATTTAGCGATACAGCATGGCAACAGGTCCCTCCGGCACAGCACGCCCGCACCATACCACACTTTGATGTCTTGAAGTTTGCTTATTACACGATAAAGTTGCTCTCCTCACAAATGATCTTTTTTCAAAGCACCAAACGCTAAATATACAATCAAACGGAAAATGCTGGAAGTACGTCAATAGGCCAGGAAACAGGGTCAACATTTCAGGTCCGAGACGTTTCGTCAGAATTGGGAGGACCATCCCACTGACTAATCAAACAAGATTGCTGGAGGAACTCAGCAGATGAAGCTGGGTCTGTGGGGAGAAATGGACAGTTGCCATTTCAGATTGCTGAATAGACTGATGTTTTCCTCTTCGTCATGTCATTTCTTACACGTTAGGAGCTACTCCACTGCACCCACTGGGTACATCCTGTCTCATCAGCAAGGCAAAACACCCAGTTGGGCTTCAATATCCAATAGCAGATGTGACTTGGTAGACGACTCTCGAGCAGATTGGCTGAGCCCTGAAGGACACGTCTGGCAGACAGAGTCTGCCGCAGGTACAGGGTAGACACCATGAGGGGTGAGCTGATTGACCTCATGTCATCTTGGAGAAGCGTCCCACATAGTTCTGTAAGGACACACCTTTACAGAAAGGACACCTCCCGTCATGTTCTACTGCACTGCAGCCCTGCGGTTGTGCTAAATGAGACAGACTGACCGCTACAACCATGAGGTTCTGTGACCATTTCGCAGCAGCAAAAATGTACACCACCGCAGTCTGTAACCTGGTCTCCTGACACCCCTCACTCTCATTACCATTAATCTGGGGATCAATGGGAAGTGCGATAAAAGATGTCAGGAGGAATGTCAAATATTTCCAAAGATGAGGTGCTATCTAGTAAACCACAAGATTATGTGTGTTGATCATTAAAAACAGGATGTAACAGGTGATCTCACAACCACCCAGTGTGTTAATCATCAAAATCAGCATGTAAAAGACAAGTTATGCCACAATCATCCAATCAGATTAAGGTTATACAAATTTGCCTCATCTTGGACAGCCTCACAAGGACAGTAGACTTCAGGGAGCCCCACCTGCTGGTTCCCTTCTGAGTCCATATCATCTCCAGTTGAAATATCTCACTGGTCTGGTCCACCATTGTTATTGACTCTTCACCATAAAACTGCCCACACTTGCGGCAATTCAAAGTAGCCGCTAACCATCGCCTTCTCAAGGGAAGTAAGTGATGACAATAGATGCTGCCATCCACATCCTGGAAATAAAGAAATAAATACAAGCTGGAAGTATTCTCCCATATACTGTATATGGGGGGATAAAAGTTTGTTTCCACTCAATGCTTTTCAATGAATTCAGCCTAAAGCATTAACTCTGTTGCTCTCTTCATAAATTGTGTAATATAATTGAGTATTGTGTTCAGTTCTGGTTGCCTCATTTTAGGAAGAACGGGGGTGCAGAGGAGATGAATCTGGGTGCTGCCTGGATTAGAGAGCATGTCTAGTGAGTGAGGGCTTTTCTCTCTGGAGGGAAGGGGGATGAGAGGTCATTTAATAGGGATGTATCAGATGATAGAGTCAGAGACCTACTCACAGGGCAAAAATGGCTAACACTGGGCGGGATTAATTTTAAGGTGATTGGAGAAAAGTATAGGGGTGATGTCGGAGATGTTTCTACACAGAAAGTGATGGGTGCATGGAATGCCCAGACAGGGGTGGTGGTTGGGCCAGATAGAACAATTCGGCACAGGAACAGAACATTCAGACAATGTTGTGCTGAACCAGCTGAAAAACAAATCACTAATCCCTCCTACCTACACAATGACCATGTCCCTCCATCTTCCTTACATCCATGTGCCTACCCCGATGTCTCTTAAAAGCCTCTAAAGTATTTGCCACTACCACCATACCAGGCAGCGCATTCCAGGCATCCATGACTGAGTAAAAGAAACTGACCCCCTCGCAGCCCCCTTGAACCTACCCCCTCTCACCTTCAGTGCCTGCCCTCTGACATTTCAACCCCAGGAGACAGATACTCCCTGCCTGCTCTATCTGTGTCTCTCATAACCTTGTAAACCTCTATCAGATCTCCCCTCAGCCTCTGCCACTCCAGAGAAAACGGCCCAAGTTTACCAGCCTCTCATGATAGCACACGCCCTCCAAACCAGGCAGCATCCTGGTGAACCTCTTCTGCACCCTCTCCAAAGCCTCAACATCCTTCCTGTAGTGGGGCAACCAGAACTATATGCAATGCTCCAGATGTGGCCTAACCAGAGTCTTATAAAGTTTTGCAGCATTTTCTGTTTTTATTTCAATTTTCCAGCATACACCCTGTTTTTTTCCAGCACCATTGGTTTTGATCCTTCCCTCACCTGTGAGGAAGTTAGCAGAAGCAATAGTTTGGTGTTGGCCGCTGTAGTATACTGACAGTCTTTGCTTTAAAACCTAGATGTGGAAGAAATTTGGGAGACTGGTGTACAATATCATGGTACTTTTCATCCCGTGGGAAATGAGAATCAAGAAAATTGAAAGTAAGTCGGTCCTGAGGGGGTCTAATGGGGTGTACTTTGTTTGAACGCTGCCTTCTCTCTGCTACGTTGACCACTTTTCCACGTGGTGCTGACCAAAATCAGCAGAGGTGTACACGTCCACCACAATAGGAAACATTCAAAAGTATCGTTTAAACTCTTAGGTGTTTTGGGGGAAAAGTGTGTAAATCTTGTGGCTCTTGAACCCATTAGATAAATTAGTAAATTTTCACTCCGTGTTGTCCTGTGTTCCCATCGCACATCACTGATTAGAACGAACGAAAGCCGAGAGAAGGCAGTTGTATGTGAGTGGGACAGAGGGTTGGCCTTGCTCTTTCATCTTGGAAATTTGCGGGTCCTGCTTACCCCAGGCTAGAAAAATGAATGGCTTCTCCATTCATAATACCAGAAGTACGATGAGTGTACACAACTTGACCTTGGGCGGGTATGTCTCACTCGGTTGATCAGGTGTGGGCTGCAGTGGGATTTGGGAAGCTGTATTTATGTTGGCATGACAGTTCTGAGGTTTAGCTGAGGCTCGTGGTTCAAACGGAATGGAGAGATGTGACTGCAGCTGACTGGACTGGAAATGTCCGATACTGAAATAAGACAGCTCCAGTCCTTGCACATTCTTTGTCTGAAGAAGAATAGAATCTATTTAAACGCACATCGAACGTCTCAGTATCTATGTTTCCTATTAAGAGAATGCACTGCTGGAAGTAAACTATTCTCATCAGTATTGTTCTGTCGTTGATAGGTCATTTTGGATCTGGTGTGGCTTCTTACTTTATTTTTTTGAGATGGATGTTTGGCATCAACATAGTGCTGACGATAATGACAGGAGCATTTGTCATCTTACCAGAGGTAGGTGTCTACTGCGTGGAATAGCTAAATATAATTTGCTTTAGTTTTTCCAAAACCATGCAGGCATATTTTGCCCCACACCTAGTCTGCTCACCTAAATAGTTCTAATCCGCACTGATTTACATAAATCCCTTCTGTCCCGTTGTATTAATGGCGTTAATATTGCTTGGAAGCTGGAGGCTAAAGAAGGCAGCCTGTTCTAGGTTTAAAGGGTGGTGTGGGTGGGTAGGAGGGAGGAATGGACTTGTTTTGCTGTTGAGTTGGTGCTTGCTGTGTTCTGTGTTGCTCTGCTGAGCATTGTATGCGTGCTATGCTTGCACCCTCGGGTGCACGTTTCAGTGTACTCGTGGGAAATAAACTCGAATCACAAACCTTGTCCGCAACATCTGCCTTATCAGATTGGCTTGGCTTGGTTTCTGCTCTGCCAGAAGCAGACATTGGCTCTACTGAAATTAAAATCATGGTCTTTATCCAGAACTCTCTGTGGCCTGAAGATGCCAGTTTCAGTTCCTGGAGGTTATGTCATGGACATTCCACTACACAACCCCTGCTGCTGATGGTTATCTACTATCAGCCTCACAGTGTTAGATAGAAAGCTGCAGATTCTGAGACCCGAATGGATAATGCTTGTCAGTATCTCAAACAGCCTTTCTTTCCATTTACAATGACTCTGTAGCAATAAACCGCAGCTCAGAAAGCAATCAGAGGTTCATTCACTCTTCCTGGATGTTGGGTGCAGAAACAGGTCTTTTGTCCAGAACTGTGCAAATAAAAACTTAAGAAGTTGTCACACTTAGTTATAAAGTTCTTAAAGTCTTCAATTGCATAGCAAACTAACCTCAAAAAAACTTTTTTTTCTGTTTCTGTAACTTAAAAGAACAAGAATAGTAAAATTAAGATGATAGAAAGTCAATGATTTTTTTTGGTGTCTGCTTTAATGCTAAATCTGTTCCCGTCTTTAGTGGCACCCTGCATCACCATTAATAAGGTAGACAAAACTAGCTATCCCCTTCATTGTTTTCTGGTTGCGACAGTTCTTTGTTGCAAACAGCTTCTCAGTTTGTTGAATTGGCAGGTAAGGGAAAGGGGGTATACGTGCCACAAGGATCACTGGATCTTAATGATGAGCTTTCTTCTGGGTTAGTAGCTACCATTACTGTTTTGCTGACAACAGTGCAAAGACTGCGTGAAAGCTGAAATTGCACACGCTGGGCTTGTACCAAAATGGCTGGGGCAGAGTACGCAAGACTGACGGACCTTGGTTCCAACTGCTCACAACAACCTGGAGGAGAGACGGTGAGCAGAACTAATCGCTGCCCAATACAGAGGGAAAGTGATAGCAGTGGCTCCACCCCCAGATCCAGCACAGTTTTCAGCTCCTTATTGTGGACGTTGAAGCTTTGTTCAGAACTTGGACTCAGCAGCCACCTGCGAACACACAACAGAACTACACTACCATCGTCAGATAGGACAGACATCCAACATGTACTAAACCCAACACAAGTTGCTGGACAAGCCTGGACAAATGCAGTTCTTCTCACTTTCACCCTCCAGGCTTTGCCTTATGTACCGTCCTACGCCATCTAATTCTCTGCCCTAACTTGCTCAGCTGACCCCTCTTTTTTGCCAATTCTGTATCTGTGGGAGTGGCTGCATGGGGCAAAAGTTTCTTCCTAATTACCCCTCTCCCATAATTGCTTATTCCTACGTTAAATGTATCCATTCCAGCCACCTTGCCAAGCTGTCTGTGAAGGGGCAGTGTCTGCTTCTCCTACCTACTGCAAACCACCTTGAGGTACATGACTGTCCAAAGCATTGGATTTTACATCTGGAGGTGTGCCTTTGAAGCCCATCCCAGCAACTGGGGAATTTAAGTTAGCATATTTAAATGCTCTGACATAAAAAGTTATTATCAATAACGTTAAGCAAATTATTGGATTGTTGTTAAGGCCGCAAAGACATACCATAGGAGCAGATTTAGGCCATTCAGCCCATTGAGTCTGCTGCACCATTCCATCATGGCTGATTTAGTACCCCTCTCAACTCCATTTGGATACTTCTGTCAGAATGCCATTTCTGGATTGTGGTTTGGTATTGTCCTGCAGATCTCAGTGAACAAATTCCTGCTCCTCGGTCTAAGTACATCAATGGGTGTAGGCTTCCTAACGAACAGTCCTCAGATAGTCAGGATGCACAATGTTCCTCCCTCCCCATCATCCTCAACATCGGTTCTCCCCCAACCCCCGGAGCTGCGTCCTGAGCCCATTGTAGTTCATTCTGCTGACACAAGGCTGCACGGTCAAAGATCCGAACAATCGCATTGTCAAGTTCTCTGATGACATGACCGTGGTGAGACTCATCACCAACGACGATGAGATGGCCTACAGGGAGGAGGTGAGAGAGCTCAAGGCTTGGCACCGGGCAGATAATCAATAATCTTTTCCTCGTTGTCCACGTGACAGTGGAGATGGTTATTGACTTCAGGAGAACAGGAACACACACACGCACACGCACACATTTACATCAGCAGCACAGCCGTGAAAACTGCAAGCAGTTTCAAACTCCTGGGAGCGCACGGCACACACAACCTCCCGTGGGCCCAGAACACATCCTACATAGTCAGGAAAGCTGGCCAACACCTCTGCTTTCCAAGGAGGCTGAAGAGAGCTGGACTTTGCACATCTGTACTCCTGCCGTTCTGCTGACTTGCAGTAGGGGGCACCCTAACAAGCTGCATCGCTGCTTGGTCCGGAAGCTGCACAGTGCAGGCAGGAGGGCTGTACAGCCGGTAGCCAAAACTCCCATTAGATCACCGGCACCAGCTTACCTGCCATCAAGGCCAAGCTTACAGAAAGGTGCCAGAAAAGGCCATTAGCATCATGAAGGACGACACCCATGCAGCTCATAAACTGCTTGTCCTGATCCCAGCAGAAAGATGGCTACACAGCTTCTGCGCCAGGGCCACCAGACTCAAAACAGTTACTTTCCCAAAGCAGTAAGGCTGATCAACACCTCCTCCCTTTAATTCCATTACTACGTTATTATTTCCTGTCAGTTATCACATATGTAGCCTACTGTCACTTTATGGACATACAATCCAATCTAGGTGTATAAGCTATCTTATCTGTTTATATTTATTGTGTGCTGTATTATTATTATTATTATTATTATTATTATTATTATTATTGTGCTCTTGTGATTTTTTTTGTGCTGCATCAGATCTGGAGTAACAATTATCTCATTCTCCTTCACACTTGTGTACAAGAAATTAAATTAAACAATCCTCAGTTTCCTGCAATCTCCCCATAACCTTTGACACCCTTACTAATCAAGAAACATAGAAAACCTACAGTACGATACAGGCCCTTCGGCCCACAAAGCTGTGCCGAACATGTCCTTACCTTGGAAATTACCTAGGCCTTACCCGTAGCACTCTATTTTTCTAAGCTCCATGTTGCCATCTAGGAGTCTCTTAAAAGACCCTACCGTTTCCCCCTGCCCCACTGCTGCCGGCAGCCCATTCCACGCACTCACCACTCTCTGCGTAAAAAAAAGCTTACCCCTGACATCTCCTCTGTACCTACTTCCAAGCAACTTAAAACTGTGCCCTCTCGTGTTGGTCATTTCAACCCTGGGTAAATGCCTCTGACTATCCACACGATCAATGCCTCTCATCATCTTATACACCTCTATCAGGTCACCTCTCATCCTCCATCGCTCCAAGGAGAAAAGGCCGAGTTCACTCAACCTATTCTCATAAGGCGTGCTCCCCAATCCAGGCAACATCCTTGTAAATCTCCTCTGCACCCTTTCTATGGTTTCCACATCCTTC
Source organism: Hypanus sabinus (assembly GCF_030144855.1). Taxonomy (NCBI): domain Eukaryota; kingdom Metazoa; phylum Chordata; class Chondrichthyes; order Myliobatiformes; family Dasyatidae; genus Hypanus; species Hypanus sabinus. The sequence continues at coordinate 13,125,703 of NC_082733.1, read as the reverse complement.
CTGTAGTGAGGCGACCAGAACTGAGCACAGTACTCCAAGTGGGGTCTTGACCAGGGTCCTATATAGTTGCAACATTACCTCTCGGCTCTTAAACTGAACCTTTTAGCATCTGCTTTAAGTGTACCCAGTGACTCATCTTCCACTTGCGTTTGTGTCAATGAATTACTCAGATTCACCACAGCCTGGCTCAAGAAGCTCCTCCTCGTGTCTGTAAAATCTCATGTGGTTCACCCACATCCTTCAGCAAAGGAAATCCAGAGATCCACACAACTTTACTCATCCCTAACGTGTCCTAGTAAGTGTTTCAGAGATGGATAATAGATACCAGGCTGGCCAAGGAGATCCCCTTCCCGTGAATAAATAATCAACATTTCTTTGAAGTTCTTGACAAGATGTTGTGGTAAACTGAACTGAAGGAGCTTCCTAAGAGATGATATTAAGAGGAGGATGGCATTAGGTGTTATAAAAAGATGTAGATCCTTCAACTCTGATTGCCATTGAATGTAATATATCTCCATGTTGCATTGTGTGTTATTGGCTTACGAGCATAAACATATTCAATTCTTTTTCCATTTAGTCTCATATCTGGTGACATCAGTTCAGTAATGTGGATAATGAAATTGCATCTGTTTTTGTTTTCGTAGCTTTTAGCAGGAGCTCCATTTGGCAGTATTCCAAGCAAAACTATTCCTGCGGGGCATGTTGGATCTGCGCAAGATCTGGACACCATCTGGTCACTTGGGGCAAGCATATCACCACTTTTGCCACACAGCCAATATTACCATTCAGTAAATTGCTCAAACGTTTCATTATGCCAGTGTCTGTTTCTGACTTTAACTCTGTCCGTCACACAGGGCTACCTCCAGTACTCCGTTATGTTCTACGGCTACTATGGCAACAAGAGGAAGATCGGTTGGGCAGGCTACCATTTGCCTCTGGCCTACTTTATGGTTGGAATGGCGGTGTTTGCCTATAGCTTCATCATCCTTTTGCGAAAGTAATCATTCTGAAAAAAAAACACACCATCGTCTACGCGGCCAAGAAAGAATTTTGAATTGTTTAGTGTATTTCCTGCTCATTTTGCAACGTTATTAGAATCATTCAGCGTGAAAATTGGGCCCTTCAGCCACCGAGTCCATGACAACACTTACACCAATTCCACGCTAACTCCCACTGGATTCTGTCCCTCACCCACACACTATGTGGCCATTTAACCCTTCCAGATTGTGCGTGTTTGGAATGTGAGAGGAAACAATAGCACCTGGAGCAAATCTAGTCATGGGGAGAATGTGCGAGGTGCACACAGTCGGGATACTACCTGGGTCACTGGACCTGTGAAGCTGTGGCTTCACGTCCTGCATGACTGCAGTGCTTTCTTTAACTCTGCAGGACAAGGGAAGTGGGCCGTGCCTCATTTACATAACTCATTGCCGACTCCCGCCCAGCGTCCATCTTGATTTACATAGTCCTTGATGATGTGAAGCAATAGCCTCAATGTTTAGGTGTTCTCGGGCCCTAACATTCAGGGGTGAGGGTTACGTTTTAGTTTCCAGCTCTGTGTGTGTGACGGGGTGCATGTCGAAAAGCTGGAGGGCGGCATGCGAAAGAATGAAGATATCCTGTTTTTCTCCGCTTCTTAGAATGGCAAAGAACTCTAGGCTGAGCATGGCCAGTGCCTCCGATGAAAACTACACCTTCTGCTGGAAGGTCTTCTGTGCCTGGGATTATCTCATCGGTAATCCCGAGGCTGCTGAGAGCAAGACAGCCGCAGTCATCAACAGTATTAGAGTGAGTGCCTCCCAATAACCCAACCCTGCGGGCATAAGTCGTGGAGTTCTCGAATTTTACCAACCTTTACAATTTTAACATCTTGCCTGCACTTTTAATTAATCCCACTCATTCCCCGGAGATCAGCATGTCCCTCTGCCTGCTTCCACACCCTTTCAGCAGGACCATCGTGGGACACAAACTCATGCTGAATTAAATATTCCTCTCTGTGATGCATCGGTAAATCCCTGTATTACTTTATATCCATCTCCTCTGATCGCCTGGCAATAGTTCCCACTAATTTACTCAAGTGAGGACTCCCCGTGATGCACTATCAATAACTCTCGGAGACGGGAGGCGAACGATAGGCTTTCATTAGCTGCAAGAGACCACGATTAGTAGCAAGAGACCACCACACAACATCCTGGAGACTGACGGGGGAGCAGTGCCTCCAATCGCCTTTATACAGGGGTCTGTGGGAGGAGCCACAGGAGCAGTCAGCAGGGTGCCTGTCCAGACAGGTAGATGTAGTTCACCACACAGGGTCTGTGGGAGGAGCCACAGGAGCAGTCAGCAGAGGGGCGTGTCCAGACAGGTATATGTAGTTCACCACACCCCATTTACTTGATGTGACTTTTGAAAGTGTCCCTGTGTGTGTTAGAACTCCCTATTGATCAGCAGCTGGGTTAACGCAGAACGTAATATTTCATTTTTTAAGGAGGCTATTCTGGAGGAGCAAGTGAAGAAAAAGGACAGAAGCCTGTAAGTATTGGCAGCAATGTGACGTAGAAACCAAACTTGAGCACCCAGTAATAATTCACTCAAAAATAACACGTTTTCCCTTAATGTTTTTACAGGGCAGTGATTATTAGTTTAAGAATCCTTGCTAATATACTGGTGCTTCTCTCATTGGCCGGAAGTATTTACATCATTTACTTCGTTGTTGACCGCTCACAGGAGCTGGAGCGCACTAAGATCGAGTTGACGCTCTGGGAAAAGAATGAGGTATGCACTCGTCCTTGAGTCCGTTTTGGGTGGAAACACTTGCTGCAGAATGCACTCGCTCACTGTCTGCTTTGCATTCAGGTGAGTGTCGTCGTTTCGCTTATTACAATGATTGCCCCTTCCGTATTCGAACTGGTGGCTCAGCTCGAGATGCTGCACCCCAGAACGACACTGCGCTTCCAGCTCGCCAGGTACTTCCCAATCCTGCCCACTGTTCCCATTCCTGCCCACTGTTCCCATTCCTGCCCACTGTTCCCATTCCTGCCTTCTGTTCCCATTCCTGCCTTCTGTTCCCAATCCTGCCCACTGTTCCCAATCCTGCCCACTGTTCCCATTCCTGCCCACTGTTCCCAATCCTGCCCCCTGTTCCCAATCCTGCCCACTGTTCCCAATCCTGCCCACTGTTCCCATTCCTTCCCACTATTCCCATTCCTGCCCTCTGTTCCCAATCCTGCCCGCTGTTCCCAATGCTGCCCGCTGTTCACAATCCTGCCCGCTGTTCCCAATCCTGCCCACTGTTCCCATTCCTTCCCGCTGTTCCCAATCCTGCCCGCTGTTCCCAATCCTGCCCGCTGTTCCCAATCCTGCCCGTTGTTCCCATTCCTGCTCGCTGTTCCCAATCCTGCCCGCTGTTCCCATTCCTGCCCGCTGTTCCCAATCCTGCCCGCTGATCCCATTCCTGCCTGCTGTTCCCAATCCTGCCCTCTGTTCCCAATCCTGTCCTCTGTTCCCAATCCTGCCCGCTGTTCCCAATCCTGCCCGCTGTTCCCATTCCTGCCCGCTGTTCCCATTCCTGCCCGCTGTTCCCAATCCTGCCCCCTGTTCCCAATCCTGCCCGCTCTTCCCAATCCTGCCCACTGTTCCCATTCTTGCCCACTGTTTCCTTTCCTGTCCGCTGTTCCCAATCCTGCCTGCTGTTCCCAATCCTGCCCTCTGTTCCCATTCCTGCCCTCTGTTCCCATTCCTGCCTGCTGTTCCCATTCCTGCCCGCTGTTCCCAATCCTGCCCCCTGTTCCCATTCCTGCCCGCTGTTCCCAATCCTGCCCGCTGTTCCCAATCCTGCCCGCTGTTCCCATTTCTGCCCTCTGTTCCCAATCCTGCCCTCTGTTCCCATTCCTGCCCGCTGTTCCCATTCCTGCCCTCTATTCCCAATCCTGCCTGCTGTTCCCAATCCTGCCCGCTGTTCCCATTCCTGCCCGCTGTTCCCATTCCTGCCCGCTGTTCCCATTCCTGCCCGCTGTTCCCAATCTCTGCTGCCAGTGTGGACCTAGCCACTAGTGATGATACAGTTCAAGCAGTGAATTCTGATCTGCCTGTGCCACTGTAAGTTAAGGCCAGGACACATTTAAATGCACCGAGATGCAGTCCGTGCTCAACTGAGATCCCATGATATGGTGAGGGAAACACCTCAAGTAGGGTGGAGGAGATGGGCAGCGGAGGAGCAGTATCAGTTGCCATCTGTATCGTTCAACATTAGAGGGCACTGCCTAAAATAATCAAACAGGAACTTTGGATTCTTTATCCATTAACTTGGGCTGTAATCTGATTTTTTATTTTGTAATTCTTCTCAAAAGGATCAAAGGTTCCTGTTATATCATAGAACCTTGTGAGAAATACTCGGAAGGTTAGGCTGTACCTGTGGAGAGAGAATCGGGGTTAATATTTCATCAAAATTGGTAAAAGTAACAAAACGGAGAAGAAGATTAATTGTAAAATCAGGTAATTAATCATTGTGAAGTGCTAAAAACCTACTGAGACGTACAGCAGCTATCAGTGGACAGAGGGAGTAAGTTAACATTTCAGATCAGAGACCAGCTTCTGATTTTATTTCATATTTTCAGCATGTGCGTTTGTTCTGATTTTAACACAGCCGTACATTTTTAGTATTCAGTATTTTTACTCTTTTGTGGTGAATTTCAGATTCATTCACATCCTTCTCATTCACCAGCCTTTACCACCACCACTACTTGTATCAGTCAGCCTCCCCTGGTCTCTACTCCACCGCCCACCTTCCATTGTTCCCCTTCTTCATGCTTCTCTTTTCTCCGTAACTTACACCTACCTCGTTCATACCCTTTCCCAACTCTGATCAAAGATCACTGACAGGAAGCACTGATGGGAGGTGAATGAAAGCTGAAATTCACCAGCGTCGAAGTGGGAAAGTGTTGATTGACAAAAATATGAGAATGTTTAACTGAAAAGCAAAAAAAGATTGCAGATGCTAGAAATTTGAAATAAGATTATCATCGGCCATAAACATTAGTTCTTTTTCTCTCTCCACAGATGTTACAGAAAGTTTCATACATCAGATTTCCAGAATGTGTACTGTGCTTTTGGTCTAAGTTTCTTTTCATTTTCTCGCAACTTAAGGAGATCTCACCTCCATTGCAATATATTTTCTGATGTTGCGATGTGAAAAAGGCATTAGCCATGATTTGATTATGAAGCACGGCGTCACTTTCACTTTGGATTTGTTAATTTCCTGTCTGTTCTAACTGCAGGGTGCTGGTGTTGTACTTGGGCAACCTCTACAGTTTAATCATTGCTCTGCTTGACAAAGTGAATAGCATGAGCATGTCGGTAGGTGTTTAAACTTAAAACACTTGTGGTTCCAACAGGGCATTTGATTCAGGGGAACAGTAAGCTAACCCTCAGGGAATCACAGGGCGTTTCCAACACTAAAGTGAAAGATCATCTTCAGGAACGCAAATTCACATTGAACCCATCCGTTACACACAATATCGAAGGAACAGGATCTATATACTTCACTCAATAACTACAGCCTATCCCCATTCATTATAATTTCCCAAGAAATGAAGGGTGCAGAGAAAAGAGGAGCTGATAACTGGCCTAATGTTATTAAGACGAGACTTTATTAAATTGTTTTGCCTTCCACTGTTTAATTCTCTTCTCCTGTCCACCCCACCTTTCCCCTGTATTATTATAAGGACCACAGTTTCATAGTGCTGTCCACCAGCATTATAGAAGGGCTACATCCCTATCATTACTTTCATGATTTTTCATTGAATGCCTTGTTTTAGAGCAGATATGTTCCTATGGGAAGTTTCTATCTCAAAGCACTGCATCTGTGGGTGTACGATCTATAGGCAGGGGAATTCTGATTGACTTGTAGGTAGAAGAGAGGGGATAGAATCAGAATCAGGTTTATTATCACTGTCTTAAACGATGTGAAATGGTGGTTTGCAGTGCAGTGCAAAGACATAATGTTACTATACATTGAAGTAGTGGTCACCAACCTTTTTAAGCTCAAGATCCCCTACCTCGGCCTTAGTGAAAGGCAAGATCGACCCCAGATCAATTAGTTACACGCATGCGCACTGGGGCAGAAAAGACCGGAAGTAAAACCCCGCAACCCAGAAGTAGAAATAACGTGTAACCACCAGGGTGCCCGCCCTTTTTTTGCACCGCAGACCGGTTTAATATTGACAGTATTCTTGTGGACTGGCCAATGATGGGGTGGGGATGGGGAGGGTGGTGGTTGTTAAACACCACTGGAATACTGTATAGTGATACTCGAAGAGGGTTACTTATGTCCAGTCTATTCCGCAATTTAGTTTTCACAGCTCTCGGCACTTGCTTCTGTCCCGCTTGCTCACGTTTTTTCTGCTGAGAAAACTCAGCGGGTTTGTCTTTAAGTACAGGGTGCTTTGGACTCAGGGTACTGAAGCAGTTTTGAGGGCTTCATTGCCTCATTAGACAGCCTCCCGCCCACCCACCAGCTGCCAGATGCCTTGGCCAGGTGTAGCTGTTCGGTAAGGGCCAGAGGTCCCCGTGCTGGGGCCGCAGCGGTCGCAGACTGGAGAGAGCGACTAAGCAAGCGAGGAATGCGACAGGGTGCCCACCCACCCCCATGTAGGATCGATCGACCGACAGAAGTTTGTTTCAGTAGATCACAGTGCGGTAGCTGCTCTTTATGAAACCATGACCCCGAATTAGGTCGTCTGCGAATATTTTAGCACCGGGTTCCCTATGAACATTCGGTGTGCTAAACAGGTTTAGAGGCAGCACTCCAGGCCGGTAGCAACGGCACTTCCCGCCGGCTGCGCGAGGTGGCCGGTGATCCCTGGCGCAAGCGTGTCACCGCGTTTAGGCGGCTGATGACCTCGTGTGGGTTCAAGTTCAACAGTGCGCGTGACAGGGAATAAGCAAAGGTGCGACTGACTCATATTGTTTCCTCGCGGCCCGGTGGTTGGGGACCAGTGAATTACACTGTGTAGTGCGGGGGAGCTACACGCATGCGCACTGGGCAGAAAGAACAGAAATAAAACCCCGCAACCCAGAAACAATCTCTCAACAGTATTTGTGTATTTATTTTTCCTTTTTTTCGGGATCTACTGGGAAAGTCTCAAAGATCGACCAGTCGATCGCGATCGACAGGTTGCCGACCACTACATTAAAGAATAAGTAAGTAGTGCAGAGAAAGGAATAATGAGGTAGTGTTCAGGGGTTTATGGATGACTCAGAAATCTGGTGCCAGAACGGAAGAAGCTGTTCCTCAATTGAGTGCGAGTCATCAGACTCCTGTATCTGCTTCCCGGTGGTAGTAATGAGACGAGGGCACGTTCCAGATAGTGAGGGTCCTTGGATTTCGCTTTCTGGAGGCACTGCCTCTTTCAGATGTCTTCGCTGGCTAGGCAGTTGAGTCCATTGCTGGAGCTGTCTGAGTCCTTAACTCTCAACCTGTTACGATCCTCTATACTAGGCTGCGAAATCCTCTACACACCTGTAAAATTGTACATTTGTAGAAATTTGCAAGGATCTTTGGTGGCAAAATCTCCTCAGTCTCACAACAAGTTGATCCACTGACTTGCCTTCTTCATGGTTACGCCAATGTGTATGACCCAGGACAGATCCTTAGAGATGCAGACACCCCGGATCTTTATTAACTGGAAATCAATTTTATGTGGTCTGAGAAGAGATTACATGTACAGATAATCAAAATTTAGTATTATATTATTGAGACTTCTCTTGAGAATTTGACATTTATAGAAGCAGCAGGCAATATCTGTCAGTTCAGAATGTCTTTAATCGTTAGCTTTTTATAGCTTGACGGGTTTTTACCATTTTCTGCACTTTTATGCCATTTCTCCCCCTTTCCCAGTGATTTGTCCCAGTGCGTATTCCAGATATTGCCCTCTAGGCGTGGCATTGATTAAAAATTGAAAATGTTAGGGCGAGTGGGTATTTTACAAATTCAGCAATAAGCATGATGGAATTGTGGAATTGCTTCTGTTGACTTGCTGGGCTCAAAGAGTTTAATCTCAAGGTGACAGCCGTGTTCAGTGTCAGTAGTTTTGCAGCTATTAGAAAGTTGAGTGTTCGAGAAGCCCAAGTACGCAGTGGCAAAATCCACCATTACATTTAGGATGAGAAGTTAAACTGAGACACTGTCTATCCTGTTAAGTGACCATACATGGTCTAAGTTGGCAGAAATCCTGACTAATATATACGTATCGTTTCAAAAAAATGGTGCTTTGAAATTCATCTCAAACAGATTATTCTACTCCAGAATATTTTACAATTATATCCTTCTGAGGATACAATGAAATGAACTGATCATTAACACATTGCTGTGCAAAAATTGGGCACATTTAGTAAGTAATTCATCGGTTGCAGAGTACTTTAGTGCAACCTAATGTTGGGGAAATTGTTATAAATGTGGACTCCTTATTCTGTTGAATTGTTCGAAGTACTTGTAATTTAAAACAGAATAAATCTAAAACAATCTATATATTCTGAACCTTAAATGTAGTTTGAACAATGAATTGGAAATGATGAACCAGTAATGTTTAATCTAATCTTAGAATTTCCATATGTCTATACACTTCCTACAGGATAATGTTAATGATACGGGCACAGCATTTTTAGCAACCAGAGCCTTCCCAGAGGAGAATCTCTCGACCATTGTACCTGACATTGAGTTGAAGCAGAATATCACATTCAGTTCAGCAGACAACAAAACAAAGCCTATAATCAAGTTTAATAAGACTGCTATATACGACTACAACATCCTGACCCAACAAGATCAATGCTGGGAAACCTATGTAGGGCAGGTTTGTACAAAATGCTTTGCCTTATCCTGTGCCTTGTTGCATTAGAACAGAAAGGTGACTTAATGAACATTGAGCACCTCCAGAACCTCAGTGACGAACTGCAGCTAGCACAGTTCCTGGGATTGATTGACTGATTGAGATAGAGTGCGGAGAAGGCCTCTCCAGCTCTCTGAGCCATATGCTGCCCAAAAGTCTCCCAATTTAATCCTAGCCTAATCGTGGGACAACTGACAATGACCAATTAACCTACCAACCAGTCAGTCTTTGGACCATGGGAGGAAACTGGAACACCCATGGGACAACCCACCTGGTCACAGAGAGAACATACAAACTCCTTACAGGCAGTAGCGGGTCACGTGTGCTGTAAAGCATTGTGCTAACCACTATGCTACTGTGCTGCCCCATTATAAGCCAACTTCCCCCCAGACTCTGTCCATTGGTGAATACTCTGGGTCAATCAGAGAACAACCGGACTCTATCTTATAAGTATGCGTTAATCATGATTGCGAAACAGTATTTTATCCCATCTCCAATACTTATTCAGAACTTCGAAGTGAGTATGTGAAAAGACAATGAGTTAATCTGTTTCCTCCAGAATAGTCTTCATTTCCTAGAAAATCTAGGATAATACTGGAGAATTGGGAACTCTAATTCTTTTGCACCATGCTGTTCTTGAACCTTGAAATAAAGTTTTAGAAATGTGGAGGCTTCAGGTTACAATTCATATAAATTCTGGGAATTCCAGCAATGACACTCAGAGTAGATGATGTGATACGATGACAAAATATCACTCTTAGCAGCTGTTGGAATTTCTGAGCTTAACAGTGAGATACTTTACGCCCTTTGGCCCAAAAAGTCCATGCCAAACTATCGACCTGCATCTGGATCATAGTCTCTCCATACCCCTCCCATCCATGTACGTATCCAAATCTCTCTTAAATATTGAAATCAAACCTGCGTCCTCCACATCTGGTAGGAGCTCTGCTTGCGTTATACCCCTCAAAATTTTGTACACCACTATCAAATCTCCTCTCATTCTTCTACACTCTAGGGAATAAAATCCTAATCTATTCAACCTTTCCCTGTAACTCAGGTCCTCAAGTCCCAGCAACATCGTTGTAATTTTCCCCGTACTCTTTCCATTTTATTGACATCTTTCCTGTAGGTAGATGACCAAAACTCTACACAATACTCCAAATTAGGCCTCAGTAATGTCTATACAACTTCAACATAACAAACTCCTGTACTCAGTATTTTGATCTATGAAGGCCAGTATGCCAAAAGGTTTCTTTATAACTCTGTCTAGCTGTGATGTGACTTTTAGGAATTGATGGGTCTGTATTCCCAGAACCCTCTGTTCTACCACACTCCATAGTGCCCTGCAAGCTCACCATGCAAGTCCTACCATGGTTTGTCCTCCCAAAGTGCAACACTTCACATTTGTCTGCATTAAATTCCATCGGCCATTTTTCAATTGATCCAGATCCCACTGCAAGCTTTTGATAGCCTTCCTCGCTTTTCACCACATGCTGAATCTTGGTGTCACCCACAAATCTGCTGATTCAGTTTACCACATTAACATCCAAATCATTGAAAAACAACAGCAGACCCAGTACTGATCTCTATGGCCTTCAGTCAAAGTGGCAACTATCTACTACCACTCTCTCACAAATCTTATGTCCAATCCCAAAACACTGAATCTTTTTTTGATAAACCTCCTATGTGTTACCTTGTCAAAGGCCTTGCTAAATCCATATAGACAACATTCACTGCCTCGCCTTCGTCAACTTTCCTGGTAAATGCCTCGAAAAGCTCTATATGATTGGTTAGACATGATCTAACACACACAAAACCATGTTGACTATCCCTACCCAGTCCCTAAAAAAATACTTATATATCCAGTCCTTTAGAGTGCATTCCAATAATCTATCCATTCTTGAGTTCACCAGCCTATAATTTCCTAGCTTATTCTTAGAGCCTTTCTTAAACACAGAACAACATCAGCTATCCTCCAATCCTCTGGCACCCAGCTGGTGGACTTCGGGGCGAGAGGTCCTGAGTTCAAATCCAGTCAGCTCCCTTGCACGCTCTCCATCTGTGCTGGGTTAAGAGCTGGTGATCTCTTTTAAAAAACTCACCCGGCAGAAGGCAAAGGCAAACCACTGCCGTAACCTGCCAAGTACATGATTTCCCAATGTGTCAGAACGGTGTGTAGGGAAATCATCCGCCAACTGGAAATTCCAGATGCAACGTACCGACCAACGAATCCTCTGGCACCTCACCTGTGGCTAAAGATGTTTTAAATCTATCTGCTAGGCCCCCTGCAATTTCTGCTCTAACCTCTGACAGGGTCTGATGGAACACCTTGTCAGGCTCTGGGGATTCAGACACCCAAATTTTCCTCAAAACAGCAAATGCCACCTCCTTTAATCTGTATATGCTCCATGAATCCACTGCTGCTTTGCCTTGCTTCTATAGGCTCCGTGTGTCACAATACAGGTAGGCACCTCCTAGTCTCCACCCAGCTAACAGGAGTCACCTGCCACTCATTTCCAACTGGTCACCTGCAGCCTATTTAAACCAGCCAGCCTGTAACAGTTCTTCTTAGCCTTTGGGTATTGTGTTGTCATGTTCAGTATCTGTTCTGTTGTTCTGTGGCCCCTCATGGCTTGCTATTTTGCCATTTATTATTAGTTACCATTCACCACTAAATCATCTTGATTGCTGTGCTTTTGGGTCAAGCCTCCTCTCAAATCCCTGACGGGGTGTGTGAACCAGCGATTGGCATAGCAAAGTACACTTACCTAGACAAAGTTGTGTGTCAACACGAGTAAACAACCCAGAAGCAGCAGGAAACCATTGACCATCTGCTTTCCACTCTCAACCAACTCTCCATCATTACAGCAACCCCATGCCAGTCAACCTCCTCCCTTGGAGCCCTGATATCTGGTGCCCAAAAACTTCAGGTCCCCAACCCAATGCCGTAACCTTCTGTCCCAGTGTGTCATACACTTCAAGTTTCAGCTGTCTCTGTGTTCTACGGACTGAGCCAAGACTGCCTTTGTCATCTTTCTCTTGACTGGGTGAGCTCTAACGTAGGCTGCTGCTAGCTGGGTCAATAAAACCACTGCTTGCAATAAATATGAGGAATTCACCGCTGAGATGCACCTGATTTTCGACTATATGGGAAGTGGAAGGGCGGCAGGGGATCAGATAGTTCACCTGCGTCAAGGCTTGTGCTCGGTGCTGGATTACACTGGAATTCAGGACCCTTGAGGTGGAGTGCGGTTGGAATGCAGAAGCACTGATGGACCATTACCGTCACAGCCTTTCAGAGTGCTTGAAAGATGAGCTGTCTACCTGGGAGATGCCCACCAACCTCACAAGTCTCATTATTCGGCTCGAAGGGCCGAATGGTCTACCTCTGCACCTTTTGTCTATTGTCTATTATTCTGCCCCCCCTCCCCCCATATTGAAGTGTCGAATGGAATGACCTCCAGATCACCAACCAGAACCCCAGTTCTGCTCCCAGAGCCATTTCAGGTTGCAGGACCCTCATCAGCAACACGTCCAGAACCTCTGCAGTTAGAGAGTGCTCCCTTAACCCCCAGAACCCATACAGTTAGAGAGTGCTCCCTTAACCCCCAGAACCCATACAGTTAGAGTGCTCCCTTAACCCCCAGAACCCATACAGTTAGAGAGTGCTCCCTTAACCCCCAGAACCCATACAGTTAGAGAGTGCTCCCTTAACCCCCAGAACCCATACAGTTAGAGAGTGCTCCCTTAACCCCCAGAACCCATACAGTTAGAGAGTGCTCCCTTAACCACCAGAACCCATACAGTTAGAGTGCTCCCTTAACCCCCAGAACCCATACAGTTAGAGAGTGCTCCCTTAACCCCCAGAACCCATACAGTTAGAGTGCTCCCTTAACCCCCAGAACCCATACAGTTACAGAATGCTCCCTTAACCCCCAGAACCCATACAGTTAGAGAGTGCTCCCTTAACCCCCAGAACCCATACAGTTAGAGAGTGCTCCCTTAACCCCCAGAACCCATACAGTTAGAGTGCTCCCTTAACCCCCAGAACCCATACAGTTAGAGTGCTCCCTTAACCCCAGAACCCATACAGTTAGAGTGCTCCCTTAACCCCCAGAACCCATACAGTTAGAGAGTGCTCCCTTAACCCCCAGAACCCATACAGTTAGAGAGTGCTCCCTTAACCCCCAGAACCCATACAGTTAGAGTGCTCCCTTAACCCCCAGAACCCATACAGTTAGAGTGCTCCCTTAACCCCAGAACCCATACAGTTAGAGTGCTCCCTTAACCCCCAGAACCCATACAGTTAGAGAGTGCTCCCTTAACCCCAGAACCCATACAGTTAGAGTGCTCCCTTAACCCCCAGAACCCATACAGTTAGAGAGTGCTCCCTTAACCTCCAGAACCCATACAGTTAGAGAGTGCTCCCTTAACCTCCAGAACCCATACAGTTAGAGAGTGCTCCCTTAACCTCCAGAACCCATACAGTTAGAGAGTGCTCCCTTAACCTCCAGAACCCATACAGTTAGAGTGCTCCCTTAACCTCCAGAACCCATACAGTTAGAGAGTGCTCCCTTAACCCCCAGAACCCATACAGTTAGAGAGTGCTCCCTTAACCCCCAGAACCCATACAGTTAGAGTGCTCCCTTAACCCCCAGAACCCATACAGTTACAGAATGCTCCCTTAACCCTCCACTCTCCCAAGAGCATGAACATTGCTGGAGAATCACTTCCTGCAAAGCAGCCAATCACCCATGCCATCAAGTGGCCACTGCATCCAGGAAGCAGGACAACGAGGTAGAGATGAGGGGCCTTCTGTCTCGTTAGCTTACCCGGCCCTTCATTCCAGCTCCATAGCTCGACTGACTCTCTCTGTCCTGCTCACCTCATTAGCTCTACATGCACATGAGGCTCTGGTTAATCAGGAGATCACTTTCTTGACCGGAGTCTGCATGTGCAGCTTGGACTCCCTACCAAGCCCATCTCTCACCCCTTCTGCATTACAGCCATTGATGCTTGTCTCTCGGGGTCGCAGATGGTCAAAGTATGCACATTGAGCATCAGAAAGCATCAGGACTCCATCCAATTCCTCCTTATCGACTCACCTAACACTTCTCTCATCTTGGGTTCCACTCACGACCCTCACACAACCTGCTTATCCATTTTCACTGCCGAGTCAGGGATCCACATGTCAGACCACTTGCCTGGGACCTCAGTTGACTTCACTCTGTAAATACGTGGAGACAGAGGAAACTCTTGAAGGGAACCCGCAATGTAGCCATTGCCTTCAGTAAGAGGGAAACCAACATCCTGTTGACTCACAGAACACAACAGTGTGATTGTATCTCCTTTCGGGCACCACCCTCCCTGAGGTCATCTGTTCTCCCTCTCCCCTCCTGAGACCCAAGTCATGAATGACTACATCACCAAGGTGCGACAGAATGGTTTCATTTGACCATCCCAGTCCCCAGCCATTTCAGAATTCTTCTTTGTCTAGACAAAAGCTGGGGGTCTCTGTTCTTGCATCAACTAATGTGGGCTCAACAAAATCACAGTTGATGAACAGCATGTTCGGACCGCTCTGCGGGGCCCAGATCTTCACCAAACTCGATCTATGGAGCACGTACAACTGATCCACATCTTTCAGGGGGATGAGTGAAAGACTGTGCTCCTAACATCCACTGGCCACTACAGATACCTGGTGATGCCTTTCTAACTTTTCAGCAGTCCAACCATTTTCCAAGCCTGCATCCACGTGATCCTCTGTGACATGCTACATAGGTACGTCAACCTTGTAGGCATCCTCATCTTCTCCAAGGACCTCCAAGAACATGCCTGTCAGGTCCATTCAGTCCTTCAGCGACTGCTCGAAAACCAACTGAACTGCGAGTTAAAGAAATGCCAGTTCCACGCCTCAGTCATTTCCTTCCTGCGTTACGACCTTTCACCCCAAGGCATAACCATGGATACAGAGAAAGTGCACCGCATTGGCCCTGGCTGCACTCCCTCAAACAGCTAAGGTGCTTCTTGGGCTTCTCCAGCTTCTACTGCCGTTTCATCAGGAACTACAGCAAATCACTGCTCTCCTCATCCCCCTCACTTAATCGTCTGCCTCGTGTATAACCTGGGCTGCTGCCGTGGACCACGCTTTCAAGGAGCTCAAGAGACACTTCACCATTCTCTGCCATCCAAATGCTTTTGGGAGGTTTGTGGTAGAGGTAGAAACATCTGATGTGGGCGCCAAGGCCATCTTCTACCAGCATGGACCCTGGTTCGCTTTTGCCGGAATGCTTAACAGGGCATGGAAGGCCATCCTAACTGCCAACCGTACCTACTGTCATCTGGCCAACCTCCAGCAGCACCTAGCCGGACTACTCCAGCTTGGGGACTGTGTCTGGCTGTCCAACTGAGATCTTCCCTTGTGCACCGACTCCTGCATGCTCTTGCCCCGGTTCATTGGTCCCTTCAAGATTACGCATCACATCAGTGCAGTCACTTACCATCTCCAGCTGCTTCTGTCCCTCACGATCACACCTACTTTCCATGTTTCTTGCCTCAAGTCCATTATCCATGGACCATTCAACACTCCTGAGCCTGTACCTCCAGACCCTAAGATGGTCCAGTAGTGTACATGGTTTGCCAGTTGAAGGGTTCACGTCATTGTAGATGGGATATGCAATATCTGGTCGACTGGGAAGGGAATGGCCTGAACAAGAGGTCTTACAGCTCCATGCATGGATGACCACTCTGACCTTCCAGAAAACCAGTCTTGTCCCTTGCCATCCTTTTGCTCTTAATATATCTGTAGAAGCCCTTAGGGTCCTCTTCCACTTTGTCATGCCTTCTTTTAGTCCTGCTGATTTCCTCCTTAAATGTTCTCTTACTTCTCTTGTACTCCTCAAGTGCCTCATTTGCTCTTTCCTGTCTATACCTGCTACACGGCTCCTTTTTTTAGAACCGGAGCCTCAATATCTCGCAAAAATTGAGGTTCCCTAAATCTTTTATCTTTGTCTTTTATTGTGAAAGCTCCATACTTTCAAAATCCCACTTCTGAAAGCCTCCCACTTACCAAGTACACCTTTGCCAGAAACCAGCCTGCCTCAACCAGCACTTGCCGGATCCTTTCTGATACTTTCAAAATTGACCTCTCTCCAGTTTGCAATCTCAACCCAACGGGCAGACCTATCCTTCTCCATAATAATTTTTAAATTTTATTTTATTGAGATACAGCATGGAATTGGCCCTTAGGGTAGCGCTGCCCAGCAGTTCCCCAATTTAATCCTGGCGTTATCACAGGGCAATTTCCAATGACCAATGAACCTACCAACTGGTACCTCTTTGGACTATGGGAGGAAATCAGAGTGCCCGGAGGAAACCCATGTGGTCACAGGAGAAGGTACAAACTCCTTACAGGCAGCAGCAGGAATTGAACCCTTGTCACCTATGCTGTAAAGCGTTGTGTGAACCACTACACTACCATGCTAATGGCATTGTGACCAAAATTGTACCCCGACACAAACTTCCCTGATCTGCCTTGTTGGACTGCTGTGATTTCTGTGACTAAGATGGCTTTGTATCATCGTCTGAAATCAGGAGGTGGGGGAGGCTCCTATCCACAATAATGATGATAATTAGAGCATTAAAGCAAACTAAATATTGGAAGTAAACTAATCGAGCTGATGCTGGTAATGGGATCAGAAGAAAGTTAAATGGCAACCATAGAATCAGTGTTCTCAATAGTGCTGATGATGTGGGTCAAGGCTGTGAAAATTTTCCATTACATGCTAATAATGTTAACAGAAAATCTGCACTAAAAGTTATATGATGAACACTTTAAATGACTGTACCAACACAATCTAAAGAGAAGATCTTTCTGTATCTTCAGGAGATGCTGAAGCTGTCTATTATTGACATGCTTTTCACTGTCGGCAGCATTCTGCTTATTGACTTCATCCGAGGGCTCTTTGTTCGATACCTGAGTGATTGCTGGTGCTGGGATCTGGAGAATAAATTTGTGAGTATCATACTAATTTAAACATCGCACCACGTTCATGAATTGTTTTGCATCATGCTCTCATCTTTTATTTAAAATCTGTTACAGCCTGAGTATGGGGAATTCAAGATAGCTGAGAATGTTCTGCATCTGATATACAATCAGGGGATGATATGGTATGTTGCTCCATTCTTTAATCTGATTTTTGAACATAAATGATAGAACAGTACAGCCCAGTACAGGCCCTTCGGCCCACAATGTCGTGCTGACTTTTTAACCCACTTCAAGATCACTCTAATCCTTCCCTCCCATATAATCCTTCATTATTCTTTCATGCATGTCCACTCTAACTTTGCCTCCTATTGTCCACCTCTATCAAGTCTCATCTCATACACATTCTCTCCAAAGAGAAAAGCCCGAGTTCACTAAACCTTTCTCTAAAGCTTGTACACCCTTCCAATGATGAGGTGGCCCGGTACTGAACAAAGTACTCCAAGTGTGGTCTAACCAGTTTTACAGAGCTGCAACATTACCTTGTGACTCCTGAACTCAGTCCCCGACTACACTCCAAATAGCTCTTTAACCAACTTGCACAACATCTTTGAGGGATCTACGGACTTTGACTCCAAAAGCTCTCTGTTCCTCCACACTGCCAAGAATCCCGCTGTTAACTTCGTTCTCTACCATCAAATTCGACCTTCTGAAGTTCACCATTTCACACTTCTGTGGAAAGAAATCATCTGCCAATTCTGCATGTGATCAATGTCCTGCTGTAACCTACAACAGCCTTCTCTACAATCTACACCACCACCAACCTTCATGTCATCTGCAAATTTACAAACCTACCCATCAACTTCCTCATTTAAGTTATTTATAAAAACCTCAGAGCAGACATCCCAGAACAGATCCCTGCAGTAGAATACACTCCACCCACTGCCACATTCTGCCCTCTGTGGGCAAGCCCATTCCTCCTGATTTGCTGGATGAGCCTGCCAGGGAGATTGTTGTCAAACCCCTTACTAAAATCCATAGACTCCAAATCCTCGGCTCTGTCTTCATCGAGCTTCTTTGTCACTTCCTCAAAAAAGTCAATCAGGCTCCTAAGGCACGACCTGCCCCTCACAAAGCCATGCTGACTATCCTCAATCAGGCAATGCTTCTCCAAATACTCATAAATCCTGTCTCTAAGAATCCTCAGCAATAGTTTGCCACCACAGACGGAAAACTCTGTTGTATAATTAGCAGGATTATCCCTATAACCTTTCTTGAACAAAGGAATAACATTTGCCATCCTCCAGTCTCCTGGTACTACTTGTGTGGCCAGTGAGGACGCAGAGATTATTGTCAATGGCACAGCAACCTTGTCCCTTTCTTCCCAAAGTATCTGACATATCCTTTCCTGCCCCAGTGACTTATCTGTCTTTTTGGGTTTTTTTAAGTTCCAACACTGCCTCTTACTTAAACTCGCCGTTTCCAGCATATAAGATCATAAAATATAGGAGCAGCATTAGGCTTATCTAGTCTGTTCTGCCATTTCATCATGGCTGATCCATTTTTCCTCTCAGCCCCGATCTCCTGCTTTATCCCTGTGTCCCTTTCTGCCCTGACCAATCAAAAATCTATCAATCTCCGCCGTAAAAATACATAAAGATTTGGCCTCCACAGCTGCCAGGGGCAATGAATTCCACAGATTAACTGCTCTCTGGCTAAAGAAATTCCTTCTAATCTCATTCCTAAAAGGACTCCCCTCCATTTTGAGGCTGTGTCCTCTGGTCTTAAACACTCCCACCATAGGAAATATTGGCCTGTTCGACACTGACCTCACATCCATTAAAGTCTTTCTCTTTGTCTGTCAGGAGGCTGGCGAATACTGAGTAAGATATTCATTAAGCTCCTCCTCTACCTCCTCCAACTCCAGACACACATTTCTTCTTCGGTCACTGATTGGTTTTACTCTCAATCTAGACGTCCTCCTGCTCTTCACGTTTTAAGGTTTTTCCTATTCCTACTCGACAAAGCCTTCTCCTGAGTCCCTTAATCTCCTTCCTGGCTACTTCTAACTCTTAAGAGCACTGCTTGATCATTGCTTCCTATTTACACTCCCAAGTTCCTGCCAAATAGCATTATAAATACTGATTAATTACTTTCCTGTGTTGTCTGCTCTTACATTTGATCACAGCTGAGGGAAAGGTCAGAGAATCATGGTTATTATCTCTCAAATCACAGCAAGATCTGTCACATGACCAGATTCATTGCCTAGTAATAGATTCAGTACTTCTAATTGGCTTGTGTACATATTGTGCCAGGAATCCTTCTTGGATACACCTAACAAATCATTTGAAATCTCTGTCCTTGAGTACTGAGCCATTGAAATGTATTCAAGACTGAGACTGACTGACTTTTAACCTACAGGTGAATTGGGGATTGAGGGGATTGGGCAGGAAACTGAGACAAAGACAAGGCAGCCATGATCTTGTTGGATTGTGGAAAAGGCTGAAGAAGATCGATGTCCTGTTGTCAAGTCACTTGCACGTTTTTGTCATGAGCATCACAGGCACATACAGTAGTTACAGACAACACACAGAATATAAATTATACAGCCAATGAAGAGAAAAAAGAGCTGTGTAACACAAGTCACAATGCAAGAAAGACACAGCTAGAGACATGTCCATGGCAGTGTAAGAGATAGGCTCTTATAGTGTTCTGCTGCTGATGTAGGATTAGGGTTGTGTAGGTCGGTCCAAGAAGCTGATTGCTGCTCTTACTCTGTGTTTATGGCTGATTTACATCTAAGCACCAGGAAGATTGGCGGTTTCCACTGATGTAATTGAAGGAATAATTCAACTGTTATACCCTGAACCTGAACGTGAGTGAGTTTAGTGATATTACCAAAGTTCTACGTTCTCCCCGTGACCGCATGGGTTTCCTCCAGGTGCTCTGGTTTCCTCCCACAGTCCAAAGACGTGTCGGTTGGCAGGTTAATTAGTCATTGTAAGTTGTGTCATTTAAGGTAAAATTGGATAGGTATATGGACAGGAAAAGAGTGGAGGGTTATGGGCTGAGTGCAGGTAGGTGGGACTAGGTGAGATTAAGAGTTCGGCACAGACTAAGAGGGCCGAGATGGCCTGTTTCCATGCTGTGATTGTTATATGGTTATATGGTTAATTGGTCATTGTAAATTGTCCTGTGATTAGGTTGGAGTTAAATTGGGGGGTTGCTGTGCAGTGTAACTCAAAGGGCCGGAAGGGCCTAGTCCACACTGTATTTCAATCAATCAATCCTTAATCAGCTCAATAGAGTGTGTGTGAAAAGCCAAAAACACCTGGATCTCAACCCTACAGCTCTGAGGTTAGGGCTCATACCTGGTGATGGTTCTTTTCCAGGGCTCAACAAACTCTACTCTTCAACAAATTGATTTCCTGTACTACTTTACCCTCATACGAGTTAAAGCTGCTTCGCGTTCAGAGTGATAGTGCGATCCTCATGATCAAAGTGAAACACGACCACACCAGGGATCCTTGACTGGGATTCTCGTCATTTTGTTTAATTGTTGTTTGACCGTTATGTTTAAGGTTTTTAAAAAGAAGGGCCTAGATAGCAGAAACACACCTTCAGTAATCACGGACATATGATCAAATGTTGGACAATTACAAAAGAGGACAGAAGTTTCTTCAGCAAAATAGCATCCAGGATTTACTTACATGCTTAATGAGCGAGACAAAAGATATCATAAGATGGAGAAGGAGAAGATAGTGAAAAGGAGACAGGATAAGTGAATTTACCAAAGGATAGTTGAAATGAGTGGTCTGTGTCATTATACATAATGCTTACACAAACAGCACTGTTCAATGTAGTCACACAAGAGCCATGATTCAGTAGTTTGGACCAAGGACGAAGAAGTCATTTATATTTTGCCCACCGAACCACTAAAGGGTGGAATAGCAACAGGATTACAACTCCAGACCCAGATGGAGCTGTAAATATGCTCTTACCACGGGTGGTATGGGACTCTTGTGTACTTGCTGAGGAATTTGGCAGAGTCGGCTCTAGTCAAGTTGCTTCAATTGGTCATCGCAAGTAGCAAAGATATTCCTCAACTTTAAACTTATTACTTTTGATGAAGAAGCATCCTTAGAAATACTTCCATCCATGCTGGATATGCATCTGATACCTTCATGCTCATTTTTCTACAACTGGACCAAAATTCCCTTGCATCTTCGGCAGCTAGTGGATCTTATATGCTCTTGACTTTGCTTACATTCCTATGCAGCCTCTATCTATTTGCCTATTTCTGGTCTCCAGGCAAGACTTCTTGAACCTGCTTGATGCATGAATATCTTTCTTGTAGTTCCTGCAAAATAATTGCTGTTCCTTGTGGTTGAATAGTAACAATGATTTCCAAAAGAATCACACTTTTCTTACTACTTAGCTAGTACCTTTTTCTGTAATAGACAACAATTTCATATTCTCCTTCCTATCTGTGATAAGTATGTTCATAGAACTCATTGAGGACAAGGCTGCATTGCTGGGTTGTGATTGATGAACTGTCCACATATCCTGGCAATAATATATCTAATATTGGTGTCTCACATGAAGATGTTGTGTGGCACGTGGCCAAGTGGTTAAAGTGTTGGACTAACGATCTGAAGGTCATGAGTTCGAGCCCCAGCCAGGGTAGCGTGTGTGTCCTTGAGCAAGGCACTTAACCACACATTGCTCCAGTCCACCCAGCTGAAAATGGGTACCGGCAAAATTCTGGGGGTTAACCTCGCGATAGACTGGTGTCCTATCCGGGGGAGAGTCTCGTACTCTCTGTCGCTTCACGCCACGGAAACCAGAAATAAGCACCGGCCTGATGAGCCTATATGACTCGGGACAGACTTTAACATGAAGATGTTGCAACAGAAAATCAGAAGTATCAGCTCAGTATACTGTCTACTCTTCAACTGCAGAACTCTGTTGCTTGTGAACAGTATTAATGTCAATCTCTGCACTGCAGCCAAGATCTCCATAGATTTGCCAAGAATATCCTACAGAGGCATGAAAAACATCATTCCAGCTATACAAAAGTACTTATGTAACTTTGATACTCTGTAGACCCTTAGTTTTATTACTGTTCTGTGTTGGAATGAGTCCTGAATGCAAAATCAGTCCAGGGCACATTTCCATTCTGCAGGCTTTGAGACGAGGTTTCATCAGTGCAGTAAGGGGACAGTGGTTTCATCTGATTATCATGAGAAAGGACTGGGCAATCTGCAGCTTCCAACTCTCAGAATGTAGCTTCTCACTTCCTGTCCACTTCCACTTTATCTTGTGATTCAGGAACATGGCGGAAATACCTTAACACTTTGCTTAATGACAGCAGGAACGTTCACGGGAGTTGAGATGTTGAAATGCACCTGGACCTTTTCCTTAAGGGTTTGGAGTCTTTCCATGTACTTTCCTCGCACCCAAACATACTTCAACTTCTCAAAATTAAACTCAACTTTTAGATTCTCTTTTTATACTTGTTCTGTCCATCTAGTCGTAGAGATATTCAAGTACCCTGTGTTACCTGGCAGACTTTGGATTAAGATATATTGTCCTCTGGAAAAATGTCTGGAGACTTTACTGCCCCATTTGGAAATCTGCCACATTGGAACAACCCAAGGTGAGAATCACTACTACTTTCAATCATTCTATAATTCTGTAGCTTCTCTTGCACTGTGAATATTTCTTCATTTAGCTGAGCAAATGAATTAGAAGCAATACCTATATTTCTACCTTTGCTTCTCTGTTGATTGTTACCTTAAAATTGCAAGAAATCCTATTGATGTCTATCTATCTTCACTCAAGGAATCCCAATCAAAAGAACTCACTTTCCTGCCTCGTGCTGTATCTTCAATGAGTCTTAGCCTTTTCTTTAAAGTTGTGCTTTGAAGGCTAGTATTTCCCAATGTTTAATTTTGGTTTCCTTATCTCACGTGCTTCCAAGTTTGTTGTGGAAAATCTTACTATTTGTCAAATACAGCTGTAAAAGACAGTTTCCTTCAGTCTCTGTGTCACTCCTCAAGTTAGCCTCATCTTGGATAGCAGAATCCATGTCCTGGAACATGGTTTCAATTTTATAACATCATTCTCTTAAATTCACACATCCCTATCACCTTGATCTTTTCCTCGGTGTAAATACGAAGGAAATCTTCCCAGTGTTGCATGACTAGTTTCAGTTTCCATTGATACTTAATCCTTCGTTGAATGCTGATGTCATAGAGTCATAGAAAAGTGCAGCACAGAAACAGGACCTTCAGCCCTTCTAATGCATGCCAAACCATTTAAACTGCCTACTCCCATTGAGCTGCACAAGGACCATTGTCCTCCATACCCCTACCCTCATGTACATGTATGGATAGGTTCAGCATCATACTAATTCCTTGCAATATAGGCATCTGTTAGTTTCATGAGACCATAGATTTGTGCCTTGGAAGGTTTCCAGGGCGCAGGCCTGGGCAGGGTTGTATGGGAGACCGGCAGTTGCCCAAGCTGCAAGCCTCCCCCTCTCCACGCCACCGATGTTGTCCAAGGGAAGGGCACTAGAACCCATGCAGCTTGGCACCGGTGACGTCGCAGAGCAATGTGTTGTTAAGTGCCTTGCTCAAGGATACAAACACGCTGCCTCAGCTGAGGCTTGAACCAGTGACCTTCAGGTTTCTAGGCCACTAGGCCATGCGCCAACACCCTTGCAATATAGTAATATAATATTCAGCCCATCAAATCTCTGCCAGCCCTAAATTATTTCCCTATAAATTATTCTTCCAGTCACCTACATTAACATCCCCTGATTCTCCTTTAGGCCACTGCTGTAGGTAATCTGTCAACCAGCAGGTCTTTGGGATGTAGGGGAAACCACAGTCAAAGGGAGAATGTGCATCCTCCATACAGACAGCACCAAATGCCATCAGTAAGCTCGGATCACAGGAACCTCCTGACAGCTACATTACCTGCAGCAATATTTAGAGTCAAAGTTGAATATAGCATCCATCTACAGCACTGCCTTATCTCCTGGTTGGCTGGAAGTATGTTTTTATCAACCTGCATGTTTTAGTATCCACACCAGCTGGCAAAACCAATGCCTCTTCCCTTCTGGATTGAAAATTCAATCTGCATTGAGAAAGCATTCTATCTTTTCAATCCATGATTTGATAGAACTATTAGAAAAGAATCTGAAGCACCAATTTGGCCATTTGGTGGTCATCTGCCATTAGTAGACACAGAAGGCAAAACCGATCAAACTTGCAGTATCTTGCTAGCCCATGTTATTCCACAACTCCAGAGAAGGAAAGCAAAAAGCTCGAAATAGGCAACCATCCAATTTTGTCCTCGCTCATCCTCACCATTGTTCATCATAGCACTGCTATGCAAAGAGAAAGAGAATAAAGAGGAGTTCATCAGGTCACAAACAAGAAGAAGTCTGCAGATGCTGGAAATCCGAGCAACACGCACGGATGCCGGAGGAGCATCTATGGAAAAGAGTACAGTCGACGTTTCTGGCCGAGACCCTTCATCAGGACTGGAGAACAAAAAGAGATGAGGAGTCAGTGAAAAGGGGGGAGGGAGGAAGAAACACAAGGTGATAGGTGAAGCTGGGAAGGGGAAGGAAGAAGTAAAGAGCCGGGAAGTCAATCAGTGACAGAGATATAGGGCTGGAGAAGGGGGAATCTGACAGGAGAGAACAGAAGGTCATGGAAGAAAGAAAAGGGGAGGAACACAAGAGAGGGAGGTGATGGGCAGGGACGGACAGAAGGTGAGAGAGGGAAATAGGAATTGGGAATGGTGAAGGAGAGTGGGGGAGGGGCCATTACCTAAAGTTTGAGAAATTGATGTTCATGCCCTCAGGCCGGGGTCTACCCAGATGGAATATAAGATGTTGCTTCCTCAACCTGAGCGTGGTCTCATAGCAACAGTAGAGGAGGCCATGGACTGACATTTCAGAATGGGAGTGGGAAGTGGAAGTAAAATGGGTGACCACTGGGAGATCCCGCTTTTTCTGGCAGACAGAGCATAGGTGCTCGGCGAAGTGGTCTTCTAATCTAGGTCAGGTCTCACCGATATACAGGAGGCCAAACTAGGAGCACCGGACACAGCAGATCACCCCAATAGTCTCACAGGTGAAGTGTCGCCTCAGCTGAAAGGACCGTTTGGGGCCCTGAATAGTAGTGAGGGAGGAGGTGTAGGGGCAGGTGTGGCACCTGTTCCACTTGCAAGGTTAGGCAAGGGAGCCTCGAAGGGAGCGATCCCTGCGGAAAGCAGAAAGTTGTTGGGGGGGGTGAGAGCGAAAGATATGCTTGGTGGTGGGATCCCGTTGGTGTTGGCGGAAGTTATGGAGAATTGCATGCTGGACACGGAGGCTGGTGGGGTGGTAGGTGAGGACAAGAGGAACCCTGTTCCTGGTGGGATAGTGGGAGGATGGATGAGAGCAAACATGTGTGAAATGGAAGAGATGCAGTTGAGGACAGCATTGATGGTGGAGGAAGGGAACCCCCTTTGAGGAAGGAGGGTACCTCCTTAGTTCTGGAATGAAAAGCCTCATCCTGAGTACAGATGTGGCAGAGACAGAGAAAATGAGAGAAGGGATGGCGTTTTTACAAGTGACGGGGTGGGAAGAGGTATAGTCCAGGTAGCTGTGAGAATTATCAGATCAAGCAGCATTTATGGGGGAAAAAGAACTGCCAATCATTCAGGTTGGGACCCTGCATCAGCACTCATTGCTTAGCTGTAAGAAGCCATTTATATTTTTTGTACTCAGCAAAAGAGGGCATGGATAACAACCCTGAGGTGAAAAATTTCTGCCAACCTTGAATAGACTCGGCATCCACAACTTTCTATGTTAGACAATGACCAGATTCACAACCTTTAGAGAGAAGAAATCACTCTTCATTTCTGTCATAAAATGGGTGGTGACATCTCCTGAAGCTGCATGCTATAGTTCCAAATCCCCCTCTGATCATATACCCTGACAGGTTTCCTTGGAGCTTGTGTCAGTAAGATTGTCCCTCGCTCCTCTGAACACTAGTGAATATAAATCCAATATACCTAAGTTTTCCTTTGTAAGATAACCCTTCATCAATGAAATCAATGCATGAATCTCTTTACCTTCTCCATGGAAGATGTATGTTTCCTGAAATGAGAAGACCAAAACAATTTAGACAACTGTAGTCTCACCAGAGTCCTGTATTGTTGAAACAAATCTCCCTCTCCATTATAATTCACTCCTAATGCAGTAACAGCAAACATTCTATATTTGTCTTTCTAATTACTTGCTGCACCTGCATGCTAATGTTCTGTGTTCCTTGTACAAGACCGTTCAAATCTCTGAGCGCCTGCATTCATTTGACTCATCCTGTACAAATAATACTATTTGCCTATTCATTTTATCGAAGTGGATAACCTCGCTCTTCTGCAAATGTCATCTATATTTTTGCCTACTCATTTATAATTCTTCTAGACTTCACCTGCCTCCCACTAACCCCCCCCCCCAAAACTGTGTACCTCCAGGGTGCTTTGAATATATTCAGTATTTTCAACCAGATCATAAATATGAATTGTAAATAGTTAAACTACTACCATTCATCCCATATGACACCTCACAAGTTTGCTAAGCTGAATTGAGCTGCTTTGCCTTAATGAAATAATCTTCTATTCATGCAAATATTATAATGGACCTTGTACAGTAACCATCTACAATACACCTGATCAAATACTACTTATGAATCCAAACACACTATCTCCATTGCTCACCATATTGGTTACATGTTTAAAAAACTGTATGAATTTTGTCAAATACTATTTCTCTTTCCTGGAACCACAGTGAGTCTGCCTAATCATTCTTAAGGATTTACCCAATGAAAGATGTTAAGCTGACTATCCTATAGTCCCCTGCTTTTTCTCCCCTTCCTTCCTTGAATAGTGGTCATGAAATCTAAAATACTGACCCAATTCTTCTTTGCAAAAAATGATTAAACTTGTGTTCATTTCTAACATAGACCACCAGTATTTGATTTAAATCCATATATTTATTCATTAGGATGGGTGCTTTCTTCTCCCCGTGCCTTCCAGCATTCAATGTTCTCAAATTGATTGGCCTGATGTATTTAAGGAGTTGGGCAGTGTTGACCTGCAATGTTCCACACCAGCAAGTTTTCCGAGCTTCAAGGTCAGTTCATTGCACATAGTTCTACGCTCAATACTCCCTAAGTGAAAAAATAAGATTAATCATAATATGTGGGGTTACTTAAACCATTTGCTTAGTTGGAACACCACAGTCCTATGGCATTTTGTGATCAGTCAGTTGGTAATGGATCCATGTGTTAAAATTAGGCCAGCCAGTGGTCTTATAACATCTGTACCAGACTTTGAGGCAGGTGCTCTCAAGTTCAAATCCAGCCAGTTCCTTGCTTTCCATGCATGCTGGGTTGAGCGTCAACCTGGCAACTCAGGTTGGAACTCATGGAAATGGCAGGAAGGACAAGGTGTTAAAAAAAAACCTTCCTCTTTGCATTTACTTTCTAATTCCTTTGAAAAAGGATCTAGTGCTTTCCCAGCATATATGACGAATAATCACTTCTCAAATTTCCAGACAGGTACAGGTATTGATTTTAACTGACATTACCATGACAAATTCCACCATCTTCATTAGGGATGATGTTCTTAATTAGAGAGAGACCTTCATCTTTGTTAAAATTCTTTTCCTCTATTTTTTTACCATGGCTTCCTTCACCAGGCGGTCCCAAAGGCCATTGGTGCCACCCAGTAATTTTGTGCCATCAAAGTCAAACCTATGCTTATTGTGTACTGGAATTTGATTGCAAACAAGGTGGGAGAGCAGATTGGATAAGGACTAGCCAATCAGGAGGGATGGACTATGGGGGTATAAATACCACTGGACTAGATGTGCCCAGGCATCATCTGTGACAATGATGGTGGAGTTTGTCATGGAAACATCTCATATTTTCCTAATATAAGCCCTATTTGTGACAGATGTAATGCAGAAGTGGCTACTCTAACCCATATGTTTTGGTCATGTGTAAGTTTAAATAATTTTTGGAGGGATGTGTTTGGAATATTATCTAAAGTTATAGAGATGGATGTTCAACCTAATCCACTTACAGCAATTTTTGGGATTTTCCCAGAGGAAGCAAGAAAAGTGTCTGCCTCTGCCCAACATGTGATAGCTTTTTCAACTTTACTGGCTAGGAAAGCTATTTTGCTACACTGGAAAGAATTTAATTCACCCACTGTTTTCTATTGGCTCTCCTCCATCATGTCTTGTTTAAGTTTGGAAAAAATTAGAAGCCGGACATTTGATACATCTTTTGATTTTGAACAAGTCTGGCGACCCTTTATTCAATATTATCACATGATTTAATTTATCTTTATTTATCTATTTTTCTTTATTCTCTTTGGAGAATATCCTTGTCCATGAAGGTTTGGAGATGACTGGAAGGATGTGGTTTTTTTTCTCTCTCTTTCTTTTTTAAGTTTATCCTCATTTGGACTGCCCAATCTTTCTTTTTCTTTCTTTTTTTTCTTTCTCTCTTTTTTGTTTTAGTTTAGTTAGTGGGGTTTTTCTTTCTCGATCAATAAAATTTCCAATCTTTTTTGTTTACGATTGCTATGAGGAGTTGTAATTTCTCTCTGACCATTGTATATATAACAGCATAATATATTACCTATTTGAGTTTGATATTATATGCTTTTTGTCTTTAATATTGCTGTTTATATGTCTTTTATATTATCTACTTGTTAAACTCCTCTTTTGATTTGTATTTGTATATTCTTTATTTGAAAATCAATAAAAAAGATTGAAAAATGAAATGAAATGGAAACATCAGTTTTAATTGATACCTGTCCAGGCTGGAAGCCCGAGAAGAGCTTATTCCTTCTAATTCCTTTGTCTCTATTCTTTTCGGTTATGTTTCTTACTCCTGTGATCACAAGAATAAGAGACAATGCATGTGTTTCATTTCACTTGCACCTCCGTGGACATTTTCTGTAGAATTGAATTCTATTAGTGTATCTGCAATTGGTAATTTCCCCAGTACCAACAGGAGATGTCATGCTTATAGTAAGATTACAGTACTGAAGTCCAGATTCCCTATTTTCTCCTGGAGTTGAGTTCAGTGCTAAGTGCTTACCCAGATATTTCCTCATGTGTTTCAACAGGACTTAATTAGAGAAATTTGGAAGTGGGACAAAGAATGGGAAGATGCTCTGGAACTGGGATGGGAATTCTGCTTTAGCATAGGCTTATGTAACACCAGGAAAATTCCAAGCAACTGTGTATCAGGGAGAATAATTTATTAGCAATAGACCTGCCACTAATTCAGCATCCAGTTAGTGTTATTAACAACAATAACATATATAATAGTCAAAAGCAACCAAGTTATATATTAAATAGAACTATCCACCCTTTTTACTCAAAATACAACTACTGGTGATCCAAATTTAAGGGCAATAGAGTGAATTATTTTATCTCATATTTCCAATATTCATATTTCTTTCTTTTGTCTTCTGATAACTTCCTCTCCATCTACTTGCACCTTCCCCTGACTCTCATTCACCCCTTTCAGACAACGTCACCACCACCAGCCAGTCATTCACCCCTTTTATTATCTCTGCCCTCTTTCCTTCTCTGCAACTTCATTCTTGTTTCATTTCTAACTTCTCCCAGTTCTGATCCTGAACTGTCAACTCCTTCTCTCTCCGCAGATGCTGCCTGACCTGTGGAGCATTTCCAGCAATTTTTTTCTTTATGATAATTCCACACTTATTGTGCTCTGGGATTCTACTCAAGAGAAGGGGATGACATTTCTCTGACCATGAAATTAATTGACCTTGATTCTGCCCTTCAACCTTGTGCTTCTCATACAAAACAGATCAGTCTTTGTGCTCTACAGTTGGTATTGATATCAATTAACTATACTTCTTACCAGAAAAAAAAACTGAAGGTTTATAGTTAAATATGACTCGTGGAGATTACTTCTTGGACACAAGCATCCCATTTTGCAGCCTCAGCACTGTACAGTTACCTGAAAACAGAGACTGATGTGAATTAAAAGCATTCAGTTTCCTGTCCCTGTCCTTCAACACACACCGTTGTTGAGTTACGCTCTGTATTAGGTGTCGTTATTACCTCTGGATGTAGTCAGTGATATAAACTGAGGAAGTTTTACTGTTCTGTGTTTGTTCTCCCAGGTCTAACAACTTCTACCTAGCCATGACCTTGTTCATGCTCTTCTTGTGTATGCTACCAACAGTGTTTGCCATCGCAAGGTACAGGCCATCCTCGACCTGCGGGCCTTTTAGGTAACATACTTTGTAAAATCATGTCTTACTTTTAAAAAAAGACTGTTTTAATAAATACCATTGAGGCAATATTAATTCAGATTTTGGATTTTTTTCACCAGTGGCCAAGATAAAATTTATGACATTGTGTTTGAGACAATAGTGAATGATTTCCCTGGCTGGTTTAACACGGTGATGGGTTATGTCACCAGTCCTGTGGTGGTTCTGCCTGCTCTGCTTCTCCTCTTGTAAGTACAACATCACTGACGGTGATTCCTCCACCTGCCCCACCGTGCTTCTTTCAGAACACCTACACCTCCCTGATTTCTTGTTACTGGCTGAGGAGAACTGAAGTAAATTTTAACTCAAAAGCTACAGGAAGGATTATTAGAAGCGATCTATTGTAATGTAACACTTGTGGCTTCTGTTATATTCTGTAACAGGCAGGAAGGGAGTAGCAGAGACTCGCATTGCCACCGCACATTCAGCACCTCAAAATGTTTCAAAGATGTTCCAATGGCGCATCACTCTTGAGGTTGGACTTTGAATATGGGAAGGGTAATGAACAGTCTTTACACAGCGAGGTTCTGCAGCTAACAATGAAACCAATACCAGACTACCCCGGTGTTAAAGAGTCACGGAAGAATAATTATTGGCCATGATATGAAAGGGAGAAATGTGGCTTTACTTAATTTCTCATTTGAAAGATGGCATCTCCAACAGTACTACACTCAAGTGTTCAGCTTCTGATTAGCTCGCAAAGACTCAGGTGCCAAGTCTGATGCTCTTTTTATGGTTATTTTGTGTAAAATTGGATTTCAGTTACAGTGAATATTAATGAACACTGTGATGGTGAATGGTGGTGAATATTGGTAGCTGAGGTAAAGCTGTTTGAAGTAGGGGTGTACGCCGAGCTTGGCAATTAGCCTGCAGACATTTCATCACCAGTCGAGGAGAAGTCCTCAGTGTTTCTCTCCGGGAGTGCTCACACTTATACAGGCCAGGACCGAGCGAAGGGGTGGGGGGTGCCGATGTAAACACAAGCACTCCCCGAGGGAAACGTCACTGACTGCGCGCTGATGGTATCACCACTGCTGGTGATGAAACGCCTGCAAGCTTGGTGATTGCAACGGCTTCAAACATAATGGTGAATGCTGCAGTCGCAGTACAAGTGTAAACAGGCATCTTCATAAGTTTTCCATTGGGACAGTCTTGGGACTTATTGCCACATTGCCACTCAAAGCAGTTCCTGTTGTATCAATACAGTTGTTGGAAGTGTAATATACATACTTCATACAAAGTACAGCCATGAACGAATAGGGATCAAACTCCTGCCATTGTGGATGGTGTCCATGGGCTGACTTGCTTCTGTCCGTATACATGACCAGCCTACAGATACAGTTGCCATGCACTTTAGATTATCTGCCACTGTACAAAATGAGCACACCTATCAGCCTCCATAAACAAGGTCATAGTATTACAGGTG
Organism: Hypanus sabinus; assembly: GCF_030144855.1. Taxonomy (NCBI): domain Eukaryota; kingdom Metazoa; phylum Chordata; class Chondrichthyes; order Myliobatiformes; family Dasyatidae; genus Hypanus; species Hypanus sabinus. Next base: position 13,094,022 of record NC_082733.1, on the reverse strand, counting down.
GAACACGCCATTTGGTTCACCTTGTCCAGAGGCACCTATCTGATTTAACCTTGTGTTCCAGCACTTGCCCAATAGCTTTCCACACCTAGGCAATTCAAAAGCTTATTTACACTTCCCTTCAATGTTGTCAGCCACTCTGCTTCCATCATTCTCTCAGGAAGGGCATTATGGGTGAAAATACCCCCTCAAATTCCTTTGAAATCTCTTGCCCCTTATCCTAACTCTATGTCCAGTTCAACCCTAACGTTCCACGTGCCCAAAGTAAGTTCAATATGATTTGTGACCAGAGCAAATCGAATATTCCTCATGGCGAAGGCACACCCATTCCTCCCTAAGATCAATATTTCCAGCATTTTCACCCAAATCAAAACAATGCTCCCCTTAACCAAGGTGTTTATGCTCTTCCACGTGGCAAAAGCAAGTCAGGCACCCCAATGACCAAAACATTACCCACTAACAGTGCTCCCTATAATCAAAGTATTTTCAGCCTTCCACACAAGCAGGACCTGCCGAATGCATCCCACAATGAAGGCGTGCCCCAGAATCCTCATGACAAGCACATTGTACATACAGTATAGTAATGTTACAGTCCGTCAAGGAGCTAACACTTATAACAATTGTCTAAAACCATTCCCTTTTTGCTACTGATACATTCTTGTTCAATGATTAGTTCTTTTTCTCCATCCAGTATGCTGATCTATTATCTCCAATCAATCGCCCGCTCACTGAAGTATACCAATAATCAACTCAGGATGCAGCTCCAAGTTGTATGTACATTATATCAGATCCTTAGCATGATCTTACGTGAGTAAGTTTCATTGGAGCAGAGGAGAACTGAATATTCAGGTCTTTTCTACCTACAGGAAAGAACTGAAGATAAGAAGAAAGTATTCCAGATGGTAGCAGGTAGGAGAATCTCGCATAACCAATAAATTGTTACATAATTCCACAAAACAAGTTAAACTGGAGAGAAATTACATTGAACGTGCGTCAATTCTATATTGTGGAGATGTTACCAGTTACTTCCAAAACGTTCATCTCCTCTGTACTAACTAGAATCTCAATACTTTTGATGGGCGTGACAACATGAGGTCATCTTAAAGTATCCTGCTTGTTAAGAGAATTGGTCCTTGAAATTACTTTGACTGAAATGAAATTGGAATTTAAAAGTAAGTGTTCTTATTAGTAATGATAACTATGAACTATTTGGAGGAGATTTGGTATGTCACCAAAAACACTCGCAAATTTCCACAGATGTTCTGTGGAGAGCATTCTAGCTGGCTGTGTCATCGTCTGGTATGGAGGGGATCGAAATAAGCTGCAGAAAGGTAAACTCAGTAGGCTCCATCGCGAGCACTACCCTCCATAGTATCCAGGACATTTTGAAAGAGCGAAGCTTCAAAAAGTGACATCCATCATAAGGTACCCCAATATCCAGGTCATTCCCTGGATGGTACACTCACACACAGTCACTGTGATGAACAGGTCATGCCTTGGATGGTACACTCACACACAGTCACGGTGATGCCCTGGATGGTACACTCACCCACAGTCAAAGTGATGCCCTGGATGGTACACTCACACACAGTCACAGTGATGAACAGGTCATGTCCTGGATGGTACACTCAGACACAGTCACAGTGATGCCCTGAATGGTACAGTCACACACAGTCACAGTGATGCCCTGGATGGTACATTCATACACAGATACAGTCATGCCTTGGATGGTACACTCACCCACAGTCACAGTGATGCCCTGGATGGTACATTCATACACAGATACAGTCATGCCCTGGATGGTACACTCACCCACAGTCACAGTGATGCCTTGGATTGTACACTCACATACAGTCACATTTATGCCCTGGATGGTACACTCACTCACAGTTACAGTGATGCCCTGGATGGTACCACTCACACACAGCCACAGTGATGAACAGGTCATGCCCTGGATGGTACACTCACACACAGTCACCGTGATGCCCTGGATGGTACACTCACACACAGTCACAGTGATGAACAGGTCATGGCCTGGATGGTACACTCACACACAGTCACAGTGATGCCCTGGATGGTACACTCACACAGAGTCACAGTGATGAACAGGTCAGTCCCTGGATGGTACACTCACACACAGTCACAGTCATGCCCTGGATGGTACACTCACACACAGTCACAGTCATGCCCTGGATGGTACACTCACACGCAGTCACTGTGATGCCCTGGATGGTACACTCACACACAGTCAGAGTCATGCCATGGACGGTACACTCACACACAGTCACACTCATGCCCTGGATGTTACACTCACACGCAGTCACCGTGATGCCTTGGATGGTACACTCACACGCAGTCACTGTGATGCCCTGTATCATACACTCACACACAGTCACAGTCATGCCCTGGATGTTACACTCACACGCAGTCACTGTGATGCCCTGGATGTTACACTCACACACAGTCACACTCATGCCCTGGATGTTACACTCACGCACAGTCACCGTGATGCCCTGGATGGTACTCTCACACACAGTCACTGTGATGCCCTGGATGGTACAATCACACAGAGTCACAGTGATGCCTTGGATGGTACACTCACACACAGTCACAGTGATGAACAGGTCATGTCCTGGATGGTACACTCACACACAGTCACACTCATGCCCTGGATGGTACACTCACACACAGTCACACTCATGCCCAGGATGGTGCACTCACACACAGTCACAGTGATGCCCTGGATGGTACACTCACACAGAGTCACAGTGATGCCTTGGATGGTACACTCACACACAGTCACAGTGATGAACAGGTCAAGCCCTGGATTGTACACTCACACGCAGTCACTGTGATGTCCTGGATGGTACACTCACACACAGTCACAGTGATGAACAGGTCAAGCCCTGGATTGTACACTCACACGCAGTCACTGTGATGTCCTGGATGGTACACTCACACACAGTCACACTCATGCCCTGGATGGTTAACTCACACACAGTCACTGTGATGAACAGGTCATGTTGCTGCCACCAGGAAGGAGGTACAGAAGCCTGAAGGCACACACTCAACGATTCAGGAATGGCTTCTTCCCCTCTGCCATCAGGAAGGAGGTACAGAAGCCTGAAGGCACACACTCAGCGATTCAGGAACAGCTTCTTCGCCTCTGCCATCCGATTCCTAAATGGACATTGAACCCATGAACACGACCTCACCACTTTCTTATTTCTATGTTTGCATGACTTATTTAATTTAACTTTTTAATATATCTATACTTACTGTAATTCATGTTTTTCCCTATTATTATGTATCACATTGTACTGCTGCTGCAAAGGCAACAAATTTCACAACATATTAAACCTGATTCTGTTGCTGAATCCACTTGATTACCGTAATAGCTTGTTCACTGGGGTATTTGAAGAAGGAAATTTGCCATCTTCATTCTTCCAGAATCTCAGTAATATTGTCCTTTATTAAATCCCTAGCCGCAACATCTTTTGTGGTAAAGACTGATGTAAAATATTCATTTGGTAGCATTGGCTCTGTGAATAGGTTTCTGTTTTGGTTTTCAATCAGCCTTACTTTTCCCTTATGTACTTCACACACTAGTCTTTTCTCATACTCTTCTGCTGTTTTTTAATCATTTTCCAGCTGAATTTTCACTAATCCATCTGGTTTACACTTTCTTTGCACCTGTCATTTGCTATTTTAATTTCTATCTTTTTCACCAACCAGAGAACTCTGGCTTTAATATTGTCACCCTTCTTCACCATGGGAATGTATCTTGCACCATCTCTCCCATCAAACCTTTGTTTTCCATTGCTCAATTGTAATTTTGTGTGCCACCTTTTGATTTCAGTTTACAGTGCCCACCCTATTGAAATTTGACTTCCTCCAATTGACTATATCATCTTTTAAATGGTCTTTGTCATTTTCTATAGCTATTCTGAACTTTACGATACAGTATTATGATTGCTGTTTCTCATTGATACTTGCCTGCTAAGCCTGGGCCAACTCTCAGGACCAAGTCCAGCTAAGGCACTTCAGAACCTCTCCTGCCCTGTCTGTTACTAACCCAGTTATATGTAGAAGGGGCTACTGCTCTATGACTTTTGCATATTTATTTCCTTACAGATCTGCTTGTCCTCATTTTTCTTCAGATATCAACCTGTAGAATAGCCCCAGTGATGTAATCATACCTCTGTTTCACATGGATGATTATATGAATTGGGCACAGCACGGTAACACTGTGTTGAGAATTGATATAATTGATGCTTTTAGATTTTTTTTTCTGGACTAGATAACATCAAGCAACCAGAAATTTCATATTGTCCAAAGTAATTCAAGCATCAGTCTGGAGAAACACAATTACAATGAGAATGTGGTTCCTTAGGGTAATGCGGTAACCAGAGAGCTAGTTAAAGCTGTTAGTATTTATTGAAACACTTAAATCATTTATTTCAGAAGATCGCATTTTGGGATAAAATATAGATGTGATTTCAGATGGTGCTTTATCACTGTATCATGTTTGGGAGTGAAATAAGGTGATTTTTGATGTATGGTTCCTAAATCTGTCTTGTTTCCCTCATGTAGTCAATCAGTCAATGGAGATCAATTGCTACAGTTGATCATAACACCATTATCATTGTCAGGATGGTAGAGGTGAACCAGATGGAATCTGGCCTTTTATCCTCTCACAAGGATATGAAAAGATCTTTACCAGCAATTACATTTAGTGCAAAAGCTGGAATAAGATCAGGTAACACTGAGAACGTGGACAATGTGAACTGTCAGATCTTCCACACTGTCAACTGTAAACCAACAAAGTGTCCACATCAAGCCTGAGTTAGGGATTCAAGCTTCTGAGAGCACACCATTCTTCAGCACAATCCTTTTTCAAAGTTTTGTTGGCTTAATTTCTAAAAACCTTTCTTCTTTTACAGCAAGATTTCAGCACCTGGAGGAAGGTCACAAGAAATCTGAGCATGAGAGTGACGCCACAAGCCAGGAGTCCTCCATTCAGTCGTCGCCCCGGAGGAATGGGAGCATCATGAACTCTGACATCCCCAACAGTGCAGGGACTCACATTCGGAGCATTTCGCATCAGGTGGATTGTCCTGCCAGTGCCCCTCGGGGTACTAATCTAGCACAAAGCCCAGCTGCTAGTGTTGCCCAGAAACACTTCCCCCAAAGGTTAGAGTGCTCTTTCTAAACTGCTCCTCATCTTGTGCATAAATTACAAAGAAGAACCTTGCTGAGGTTCTTTACAAAGTCATTACGTTTTGTGTGAATTTAATTTTAAATTTTGCTTTATATTTGTCTTACCCTTTTCTCGAAGGAATGAACTTCAAGCTTGCGGCATCAGCGGTTCTGGACAACAAGAAATCAGGTCATTTACAGTGTTGCCTCTTACTTTAATCCATGAAGGGTGGGGTTACCACTAGACACCAGTGCACTTCACTGGAAAATCAGCAGATGAAGTGTGAGCCCACCCTTCATAGGGAGATGTCAGACTTATAACCCAAGTCTTAGTGGAGGAGCAACCCAAACAAATCAATATACCGATTGGACACTAAGCACGGTGGTGGGGGCGGGGATTGTTAATCCTGTATGACATGCTTTTCAATCCAATCCAAACACAATGTTTCAAAGTCAAAGAGTGCATTCGGCCTTTTATTAAGAAACTAGTAAAACAAACAATCTTGAAGCAATAAAAACTAATGAAACTAAAACAAGCGATATAACAAAGTAAGAAATCTTAGTGTATTAAACGTACTTAAACTTTCTTCTACTTAATTAGGCAATCTTAGGTGAAGTTAAGTGGTCAATAAAAGGTGATACCACCCTGGCGCACTCCCTCACTCTACTGAACTTCATTGTCAAAGCATGAACATGTAACTAAAACTCTTCGCTTTTAGCACACGCCAACCCTCATGACTAACTACCATAATAAATGTGCAACACAAAATACACTACAGATAGAAAATAGATACATGACAGATAAGAAGCATTATACAAAAGAGGCTGAAAACGTTCAGGAAGGCAATGTTTAGGGTGTTAACTATTTCTGCTCTGGGAACTATCCGGAAATTGTGCGTTGGTTAGGTAATTATGTTTCATCAAATTTATTTTATCATCATAAATATATCTTCTTCATGAATCAATAAAAGTACAATTATTTTCATGTTACTATTTCTATAAAAGATTTTTCCTGATGTATTTAAACAAGGGTAACCTGTCACTAATTCAGCTGATAATAATCCAGATGAAGGTTAGCATATCACACAAAGGTAGCATTTTAACTATTGTTTTCTGACAATTTTAAAATCACTGGAGATTAAGGAGAAAATAGTATGAAGCCACGGAAGAGTTTTGATGTGCATTAGTCAGGTTTTGAGAAAGTTTTTAAAGCATGCTTCCTAGTGTCAATACACCAAGGGAAATTATTGTAGCTTGAAGAGCATTTGTGAACTCACCCAGTAATTGGGGGATCTGCAACAGAATTTCAATGTTGGGAGGTTAATGTTGCTGTAAGCTGCAGCTAGTGTAGGTGTCTAGCCAGAGAACTGAGGGGCAAGGGGAATTGATGGCATGCAAGGTATTAAGCAAAGGAATGGGATTGATAGGATTTCTCTGACAGCCAGCATAGATTTAGCTGTGTGACCTCCTCCTGTGCTGTAAGGAAATATAAAATGAGCAGTATATTAGATGGAGCATTTCTATTTTCAGTAATTGCTTCAACATGGTTCTGAACTATCATGACTGTGAGTTATGATGGAGAGCAGTTCAGACTGGGCAGAAAAACAGACAGCTTATTTTACACTTTCCCGGTTTTCATTTTGGTCAATATAGTGTGAAAAAAGAGACTGATTTAATTGCGGCTCCAACATCCCCAGCTTTTTTCCTGAGCCATCTTGACAAAGCCCGAACCCCCTACTCTTCTGCTGTTGGTCCTCATTTCCCCCTCCCCCCAGAGCAACAAAAAATACCAAATTTACCAATCCCAAAGTAGTAGTTACTTGAAAACAAATCAGAACCACTGAACACTAAGCCAGAGTAATCAACGCTGTATGACACACTTCCAAATAACGAATTCCCAAATCGTCAAAGGTATGTTCAATCCTTTCTTACAAAACCAGCAAAGATCTCGTATCAATAAAAACTAATGTAACTAAATTAGCGATATAGTGATCTTAGCGTACAAATCTACGTATCTAAGCATTCTAATTAGCGATATCAGAATTCCTGTTCTATATGTATTTAAGCAGTCTAATATTATTCCCAATTAACGTTCAATAAATAGTATCATTCCCCTTGGCTTACTCATTCTCCTCAAAACTAAACAACTAAGCCGAGGTGAGAATACGTAACTATACTCATTTGTTTCTACCGAGCCCCAACCCATGTGACAGATTACCATAATAAACACACCACAAAATACAATACAGACAGAAAATAGATATGTGGCTCCAACGAACAGAGAATAGATACATGGCTCCTAAACCAATCCTTTTTTGAATGCTAATTTCTCCTCTCCAAATCCCACCAACCTCAGACTCTCCTCTTTTCACCCCGCCCCCTTCCCACCCCAATACCACATCAGCTGGTCCATCTGAACCCGATGCCCAAACTTCCAAACGTCAGTCCACATTCTGGCACATTCTAGGTCCATGTTCCGACCTCTCCCATCTCGATGCCAAATGTTGAACTCCCATGCCTAGAAGATTAAACAATTTCCCAATCAGTTACTGTAATGTTGAATCAGGTTTGCGGGTCTGGCAAGTGAGACAGAAAACATTGACTGTGAATAGGTATAGTAATTCTTTATTTACAAGCAGTAAAAATTTGACCAAATAGTCATGTTCTCCAAGTTACGGAAACTACAAAGCTGAGTACTCAGCAGACGTGTATTCAACAAACGTACCTAATTAAAAGTGGGCACAGAGCATATACCTTCCCAATGGTCATGTGCACTGCTTGCCTTAAACAAAAGAAGAGAGAAAAAAACTCTCAAACGTGCTCTCTATATACCCCGGATATTTGAAACTGGACACCAGGCAGCTATCCAATGGGAAAAGCAGCTGCAGTTTCTAAACTAACCAATCACAACAGAAGCGACTTTTGACAATTAGAATAACCCATCCCTTGTGGGACACTCCATCCCTTAAAAGTTGTGAACATGATGATCCAACCCTCAGAATAGTATGCCTCTTGCAAACTCCTTAAGTTACATGTAAAACACAAGAGTACAATACCCAGTACAGTATTCCATCAGTCTCTCTGTGCCCCAAAAGGCCACCAGCCCCACCCCAGAATGTAATAGCTAATGGGATGGTCCCCCACTTAATCTTAAACACTGACTCCAGGATATGGTCAACCACATGAGTGATGTTCTCCAACCTGTCAGGAATGTAAGTGCAGCATTCTTAGCCAGTAACAGTACAAGTACCGCCTTCCTTTGCAAGCAGGTAATCTAAGGTCATAGGCATCAGTTTCCGGGACAGTCTGGCCGTACCATGCTGAGAAAGGCTATTATTCAAAACCTTCCTTTGTAATAGCTCTCTTACTGACCAGCATGGGCAAGGTGCTCCTCCAGGGCACTGGGGTGGTAGTCGTATGGCACCATATATCAACTGAACCGCCCCGTGGGAACCACGGCTAGGCTTAGCAACTGCATCTCCAGTGAGTGCCATTCAGCAACCAACAAGTGCCCCGCTTCATAAGGACAAGAAAATCTGCGGGTGCTGGGAATCTAAGTAACACACACAAAATCTGGAGGAACTCAGCAGGCCAGGCAGCATCTATGGAGATGAATAAACAGTCGATGCACAACTCCATTTAGCATTGACACAGCCGACCCAGGATACTGTTCCTGCTGACACTTGCCAGCCACCGTACACCTTGTACATTCCACCGACAGCAACATTCTGTCAGGTGGGGAATTCACTTTAAGAGTCAGGACATTCCAATTAAACAAATGGTATGTAGGGAAATACCAGCCTTTAAATCATTTACTCCACCAAGGCTATTAAGGCTCAAGTCCCTTAAGCCCAACAGCTGGTGCTAATAAAGATAGCACCACTCCTTTTATTGGAAAAACCACAAGTCAATATTCTCTGGCGGGCTACCTCTATCACAGTATATTTCTGTGGTAAAGCATGGTGGCGTTGAGTGCCCCATTTCGGTTGGGGTTTTAAATTAAGAGTGGGATACCTATGTTTAACTGCAGTATTACTCAAAACCAGTGATGCATTATGCTCAGGGGAAGCAAGCTGTGTTCTCAGGCTGTCACTGATCGTGTGTTGGGATGATAGGCTCCCTAAAGCACCCATCTCTCTCTGTTAGGTAGGATCACTCCAGTACCCTCCTCATCCCATATCTTCAACAACCAAATGGCCAAAGACTCCCAGCCAGTTATCTACACCTATCCTCTAAACTCGCTAATTCTTCAGCAGAAAATTCTCTCTCTTTTGTCTCAAAGGTGTCCATTGTACCATCCCTCACACATTCCTGATCCTCCTCTCCCTCCTGAGAGGAAGAAGCCGTGAGTCGATGCCCGCCACAGCAGGTGTGGGGGTGCATGATTACCCGCCTGGCCCATACTGTTTCGGAGATCCGGGCCAACCTCTCTCCCTCCCTTTCATCATCCAGCCAGACATCTCCATCTCCCAGCCCCACAGTAGGATCATCACCCCAGCTCATCATGGCTCAAACCTTAACAGGGTTGGGCTGTCACCCAGCTCAGCACACAGCATCTTAGTGCTCAAGCTACATAAGCTGACAAGCTGTCTCTGTATTCTTATCCTCCAGCTTTGCAACCCTACCCTGAGCCATTGAAACAGCATTATGAAGGATCCCGTGCACCCCTCATGCAATCTCTTCTCCCTCCTGCCGTCTGGGAAAAGGCTCCGAAGCATTTGGGCTCTCACGACCAGACTATGTAACAGTTTCTTCCCCCAAGCTATCAGACTCCTCAATACCCAAAGCCTGGACTGACATCTTGCCCTATTGTCCTGTTTATTATTTATTGTAATGCCTGCACTGTTTTTGTGCACTTTATGCAGTCCTGTGTAGGTCTGTAGTCTAGTGTAGCCTTCTCTGTATTTTTTTTTAATTACACAGTTCAGCCTAGTTTTTTGTACAGTGTCATGTAACACCATGGTCCTGAAAAACGTTATCTCATTTTAACTATGCTCTGTGCCAGTAGTTATGGTCGAAATGACAATAAAAGTTGACTCGACTTGACTTGACTTGATAGTGAGTCTCTCTGAATAATACAGCGCTGACTGAGATTTTCCAACTCATTCTTAAGGCTCGCTGTTGTTTTACATTGGTGTCTTACAATCACTGCAAACAGCCTGAAAGCATCCCGCCAACTATCCTTTCTCCTGGGGAAACCCAGCGATTTAAGTATGGAAAAAATGTGGTTTTCCATTTCAACCCCGGCAAAATGTCTGACCAATCTACCGGCATTCCATAACCCATCAGTAGGTTAGCAAGACGTCATCTGACCTGGGACTCTCCTGGATATTACACGTCATTATTGACCGGCATTGATTTTAATTTGCATTTTGCCATATATCCTCCAGGCACTCTCTCCAGCTGCCATGTCATCTCCCTGAATCACTGCAAGCAGAACATGCGACAGAATCTGCCGCCTATGGAAGGTTCTGGAGCAACAAACAGTCTGCTGAAAACAAGAGCTGTTTGTGGGAGGAAAGGAATTGGCTTGCCCCAGATTCTGATGCAGGGTTTCAACATGAAACATTGACAATTCCCCTCCTCCTGCAGATGCTGCTCAACCCACAGAGTTCCTCCAACAGTTTGTTGCCCCAGATTCCAGCTTTTGCTGTCTCTTATGTCTCCAGGGGATCTGGAAATTCAGCACAGCTGCTGAGATTATAGATCCATCTGATCAAATTTTTTTTGGAAAGATTGCTGTCAATAATAGTAGGCATAAAGCTCCAGACTAACATTGTGACTCTTTTACTGCCCATTCCACTGATAGTGCTTAGGACAGCCATGAAGGTCCACCTTCTCTAATGGTGTTCAGAACTTCTTCATCGCGTCAATAGCTTCTCAGTCTTCACTGCTGTCAGTCATGTACGTTCTGTGTGGAGACTCAGGAATACCATCACACCCAGATGTAGAAGGATTCTTCATTGCTGTTTCCGTAACAATTTTAATTGTTTTACCAGTCAGGGTTGTTAGCCCTGAGCTGAAACCCCCCCCCCCCAAACCTGGGGGACCGGTGGACCGCCCTTAGTCTTGACCTGTTTGGCATGGTTGATCCTACCAAGAGAGTTTTTCACCCAGAGAGTTGTGGATCTGTGGAATGCTCTGCCTCAGAAGGCAGTGGAAACCAATTCTCTGCATGCTTTCAAGAAAGATAGAGCTCTTAAAGATAGTCAAGGGATATGGGGAGAGGGCAGGAACGAGGTACTGATTGTCGATGATCAGCCATGATCACATTGAATGGCGGTGCTGGCTCGAAGGGCTGAATGGCCTACTCCTGCACCTATTGTCTATAAGAGCCAAAGCATAAAGCCCTGTCTCCAGACAATATAGCTCTCTGGGTCACTGAGGCACACAGGCCTCCAAACCATGGCGAAGTTGTGGTCCTCTTGGAGTATGACTCTTAAACAGCCAATGTGCTGTTACGATTTAGTGTAACCTGGAATGACCCAATCCTGTGAAAGAGTAGATGTTAAAATATACCTTGTGAAACAGTCCGCATCGGAGTTCTCACCCTCTCCTAACACTGACTGACACGGTAGAATCAATACTCACTCCAATAGAGACAAGTCTCAAACTGGGAAACAGGTGAATGAGAATGACCCCAGAAAATGGGAAATTAAGGAATAAAGAAAATCTTACGCCTGAGGGAATTTTTCTACTCCTGACCTCTCACTGGCATTTTTATTTTATCTTTACTGTCTCGTCAGGCGTCCAGGTCCCATGCCAGGAGCTACAGGTGGCCTTTATAGAGCAAGGCCTTCTTCTGTCCGATCTGATGTCCCATTTAGGAAGTGCATCAGGCCGCTAAGCTACTCACCAGCAGAGGGTCCCCCACAGACAATTCTCGGCCGCAGAGTCCACACAGCCCATTATATACTCGTCAATGAGCGTGGATCGAGGAAGAGGTTAATGCATCCAAACACTCGGATGCCAAAGCATTACAAGGTGGATGAGTCCAGGGAGGTGGTGGAAATGCTGCCAAGAAGCGTGAAAAGGTTTTCAGTGCACGGAGCACAGAGGGCAGATTCGCAGATGCACTTCAGCGAGGAGGAAGATGAAGAGGACATGGAACAAAGGGCATTTAGCAGGTCACCTCGCCCCCACTCGCTGTCTGATCTCCACCAGCCAACTCGCTTCTACATCGGCGACAGCAAGGACAGTCGCTTGCTGATCGGGAAGGACCTGGCCCAAATTCAATACGAGTCGTACCGTGAAGAGCATGAGTTACCGCAGGATCATGCTGCTCCCGGGACGTCAAACACCCAGCAGAGCAGCAAAGAGCAGGGTCCTGCCGGCAAGTTGAAAGTGAAGCAGAAAGCAGACCAGTCACTGACTGAATCAGACTCGCTATCTGTAGCATCGAGCAGCGATCAGCAAAATAGCAGCACCGACCAGTACATTCAGGTCATTCACAGTAAGGAGAAGGTCTTGAAATCTTCCAGTGACAAACTAACTAGGCCCAAGTTAAGAGCAAAAGTTGAACTAACTGCTGCAGAGGCTAATGAACTGATATGTTCAAATGTCTAAAGCAAAGCCTTAGTTTGCACACAAGGACAACATGTACAGAACGTGATACTGCATGGGGATTTGAGAGGGCTAATACAAGTGATGTTAAGGGGAAGTTGAATAAGTACATGAATGAGAAAGGAACAGACAGCTTTGATTGCAGTGTTTGATGATGGAAGTAGGCTCACAGGGGACAGGAACAGTGGTTGGACCTGTGGGTCCAGAGAGACAGTTACCGTGCTCAAAAACAATGGGAGTAACCGTGGCATCAGTGCAAGCTATTCAATGCTCACCCTAAGTACCAACCTTCTCAAATGTCTATTCACCTGCTGCTGGACTCCCTGGCAGCAACCTTGACAGGATTGTCCAACATTATCCTGGGAATCACCATCAATGCCGTGTCAGAATGGCCTGGGAACACTTCTAAAAGCATTTTGCTCCAAGCTAATGTTTTTAATTATTTCTGTGTTTTAATGACTTGTTTATTTTTCAAGAATTTAAATTTTATTTTCTATAACTTAATCTTAAGTAATGTTTTTTCAATAATGTCTCCGAATGTCAGAAGCATTAGGATGTTGTTCAGATCAATGACAGCTTGAACAGAAGGCAGAGCTCTGGGGCTGAAGGCCGCAAGGTGAGCCATTCCCAATTGTCCCATGAGTTTACAGGTGTAGGCGGATTTTCCAGGAGGTGCAGTCTGGTCCAGTAGTTCTCTAAGAGAATATCTAACCTTTCCAATTTCTTACAGGGCACCTATCAACATTTTGAAATTGATTAGAGAATGCTAACTTGACATTACACACTCTTACACCACTAGGGCTAGTTTCAAGGATAAGATCAAAATATTATCAATACAAATATACTCCTTTTATCAAAAAGCTGAAATAAAATAGAAAGTGTTAGAAGTTCACAGCAAGGCTTGACAGCATCTGTGGAGAGAGTTAATAAATCAGGTAAGTGATATCTTTGCAATTCTGTCACTTTCTTTACCCTGCCTTCTGCTTTCAGAGTTAGAAAGTGACCAATCCCTCGACGATGTTCTGGTTCATCCTTCCATCCACACCAAACCTCAGTCCCTCCTCCTTTCCTGTCGTCCAAGCGGTACAAACTCACTGCAGGGAGTGAAGCAACAGTTTACTTCCGCTAGTTCCAACGAGGCATGCTGTAGTCAGTGCGCAGTGAGCTCCTCTGGGGAAAACTAGCAAAGACTGGGTGACCACTTCCATCCAGGTGCCTGTAATTTTCCAATTCTCGCCCACGAATTGTCCTCCACTTTTTCAGCTAAGTCCACAAATACCAGAAAACCTGCAGGTGCTGGAAATCCAAAGCAACACACACAAAATGCTGGAGGAACTCAGCAGACCAGGCAGCATCTATGGAAAACTGTAAACAGTCGACATTTTGGGTCGAGACCCTTCATCAGGACTCCTCTTCCTTTCCAGTCCTAATAAAGGGTTAAAAAGTCTACTGTTTTCCATAAATGTTGGCTGGCCTGCTGAGTTCCCCCAACATTTTGTATACGTTGCTTCAACAAAGTCCAATCCAATTTCCAGGACAGGCATCTGATCTTCTGGCTGGGTTCATTGCATTGATTACACTGCTCCACAGTCAGTGACTCCCAAAGCAGTTGCTGTTTAATTGCAATGCACAGGGTAGCTGTGTCCGACTTCCATGCCTGCACGTGGCAGGAGGGAGTTGGGCATCAGGTGCTGGTAAAACTTTCCTCCTAATCTGCTGCTGGACTCAGGCCACATCCATTTTGAGCTGAGGGCCAAGAACTTTTCTGTCTCATCAGCTATCATAGTGCAACCCTTTACATTTCACTACAAATGACAAATGTTACATACCCCATAACTGGGTCACTTACCAGCAAAGATAGAGAGGTCCGTTGAAGTCTGATGATATGATTTTTAATGGTATTTATTGATAAAAATACACAAAAATAATATCAATGCAAACATACATATAATATACATCGTCAATACTAAATTTAAAAGCGCAGATTTAATAATAATCAATAAGAAATAGCTCTATCATTGTCTAGGGGGATAATGTATTGTCCAATGGAAATATAAAAGTCACTTTAGTTCATTCAAGCTGCAGCTTTTGGTTGGAGAGAGAGACAGATTAAAACTTGCCCATTCCTTTTATGATGTCGATCCTTCGAGAGTCGTTGGGGCTGATTTCTCCTTTAGACAAGCCGCCTTCAGTGGTAGGGCCTCAATCCCGGGGCAACGGGAAAGGACACATGTGGGCCCTCCACCGGCTATCGCTATTAAACGCCGTCACGGAACTTCTAGCGTTTCTCCTGGTGCGTGTCAAGGGCTGTTCCTCAGACCCTCTTTTATCCTGACTTACAGGGTCTCAGATGTCAATCAGGGTGGAATGATGCCACCCCCCAACCAGCCCACGCTGCCTGAGGGCTTCCATGAAGTACAGTATTCAATACACAATCCCGTCTCCAAGAGACAATGACCTGTTCCGTGGCTTTGTACCGCTGGGGCCAGGACATTCCAAACGTCTCTCTCTCATTTCCTGGGTCTCCTGACCTGACTTAATAGCGATCTTGCAATTCTCAAAAGGGAGTGGGGGGGGGGACAGGGACAGGCGTAACACAAATAAATCTAAATCTAAGCCTGAATCCACTTAAACGGGGTTACCAACTTTAACAAAGTACAGGAGATAAGTAGGTGACTTTTAATGTTTTACCAATTCTAGTACTTTTATTAGATTATTTTTAATTATGGAAATCCTTTGGAATAATTTGTAAGTGCCCCTAATTAGTAGAGACATTTAATAACTGTTGAGAAGGCCCTTTGAGATGAATGAAATGATCACCAGTACCTAATATTTAAGATTACTGCACGTTTTGCAAGTGTATTCAATCCCTCAAACATATTACACTTTTCTATTGCATATTTATTTATTATTTGCAATAAATAGAAGAGCTGCCATTGGAGCCACTGCCTTGAACTATTGTAGTCCTTGTGGTGAAAGTGGGCCTGGAGTGCCGTTGGGCTAGGAAATCCATAATAAAGACACACAGGAGATTCCACAGACACTGGAAATCATCAGCGATGCACACAGACTGCTGGAGGAACTCAGCAGGTCAGGCAGTATCTGTGATGAGAAATGGAAATGCCACCTGGAGTTAAAACGCAAATCAGCCTGGATGCGGTTGGTTGAAGGAGTTCAAACAGATGAATGGTCAGCTCCTCTAAAATATGCTGTCAGTCTGATCAAAAAACTGCCTCCAGAGATATACAAGAGATTGCATATGTTGGAAGTTCGAGTGAAAAAGCTAACTTCAGAAGGAATTTAACATGTCAGGCAGAATCTATGAGAGAGGCAGATGGCTTTTTGGGTCAGACCAGGGGATATGAGTCTATCGGATCATTGGAATCTGGTTGAGGATGCAGGTTATCTCATAACATTTTAAGTATTTAGACAAGCATTTGTATCACCAAGGTATCTTTCTGGTAGAAGAGATAAAAGGGTATACTATTTTATAAATGGAGAGAAAATTCAAGAATCTAAGGTGCAGGATTCCCTAAAGGTTAATTTGCAGGTTGAGCAGGTGGTGAGGAAGGCAAATGCAATGTTAGCATTCACTTCAAGAGGACTAGAATATAAAAGCAAGGATGTAATGTTGAGGCTTTATAAAGTATGGGTGAGGGATCTCTTGGAGTGTTGTGAGCAGATTTCGGCCCTTTATCTAAGCAAGGATGTGCTGAAACTGGAGAGGGTTCAAAGGAGGTTCACGAAAATGATTCCAGGTTTGAAAGGCCTGTCATATGAAAAGTATTTGATGTCTCTGGGCCTCTACTCACCGGAATTCAGAAAATTGAGGGATGACCTTATTGAGACCTATTGAATTTTGAAAGGCCTGGATAGAGTGGATGTGGAGCGGTTCTTTCCTGGGGGGAGGGGGGGCAGTCCAAGACCAGAGGTCACAGCCTCAGAATAGAGGGGTGCCCTTTTAGAAGGGAGATGAAAAGGAAGTTCTTTAGCCAGAGTGGTGCATCTGTGGAATCTGTTGCCACAGGCACCTTAGGAGGCCAAGTTATTGGGTACATTTAAGGCAGAGATTGATAGATTCTTGATTAGTCAGGGCATGAAGGGATACGGGGAGAAGGCAGGAGATTGGGGCTGAGAGGGAAAATGGATCAGCCATGATGAAATGGCGGAGCAGACTTGAAGGGCCAAACAGTCTAATTCTGCTCCTATATCTTGTGTTCTTATGGTACAGAAGGATACAGAGCAACTGCTGATATGTGTGATTAGTGTAGATAAAAGTTTGATGGTTGACATAAACCAGGTGGGTTGAAGGGCTTGTTTCTGTGCTGCATGAGCTGAATTTAATCAGGAGGTGCTGCTAATCATTTAGTTACATATATAGCTGAAATAAATATCATCTTGTGATGGCAGACATGCTGAATTAATATAGTTTGTAAATCAATATGACTAAATTTTAAAGGGAATGTTTTTAATTAGTGTAAAATAAATAAATGATTGTCTCTCCCCCTCTAACCTTTCTTTGTAACCAATGGGAAAGGTCCTGTGTTCATTCAGAAAGACACAAGAGTCTGCAGATGCTAGATTCAGGTGTTTGTTGTATATATGAAAGGTGTATGACGTGTTAAACATTCTCAACAAGATTTGCGACTGTTTCATACAAAATGGGATTTGGATGTTTGGCCAAAGCTCGACCAATGACTGAGGTTTTGATGAAGTCTTAAAGAAGGCAAGAGAGGCTAAAAGATTAAAAAGAGGGAATTTCAGATCTAAAAGGTGGTTACTTCCTTCCTAACCAAGGCTGGCTTAAGAATTTTGTACAACTCAAATGTAGCTTAGTCACGTATAAATGATTGCTGGCTGCAAAGAGACTGAAACTGTTTCCCAGTATCATCCATTCTACTCCAAGGACTCAACTATTTCTCTAACTTCAATTATATGTATGCACAGGTCATTAATGTCAATGCATGCTTGAAAGTAAATTCTGAATTTAAAGTTCACACTTTGTGTTACGAATAATCCTAACTGACCTAAAATTCTGGTGTGTTTAAATAAAATCTTCATTAATAAAAAAATTCATTGAAATCTGAGTAAGTCATCTTCTATTGCTTAACAGTACAATAGGGTCTCTTCAGGAAACTGAGAGCCTGAACAAGGACATACATCAGCCCTGCCAACCCAGTAAGCAGTCTGCTAAACCTCCACTGCATGGTAAGAATGTCCTTCCTCAGGTTAGGACATTGAAACTGCACACTCTATTCAAGATGTAGTTTTACAAAGGACCTGTGCAAGTTGCAAACAGTTAAATATGAAAAAATAAGAAAAGAGAAAGAAAAGTCATATATTTGTGCCCAAACTATTTCTGCATCATGGTTTAGCAGGGACAAGAAATTGCACGTGCTACATAGATAGCACAGAGGTGCAAAACTTTATAGGACAGTTATGAAAGGGAACTTTAATTATCCAAGTTTAAACTGGGATAGTAACAATATTAGGGCTGAAGAAGCTGAAGGGCTTCTGAAATATGTTAAAAATGCTTTTCTGGACCAAAATGTTTCTTGCCCGATCAGGAAGGAGGTATTTGTGAATCTGGTTTTGAGGAATGAGAAGGATGAAGGGCACAAAGTTTTGGTAGAGGTACCTTTAGGAGATGGTGATTGTAATGTCATAAAATTTAGATTGGCTACATGTATCAAGTATTCCAAAAAGCATTGAAAGGTTGTGGTCAGTGTCTTAATGATTTTCTCCTGAACTGCCTCAAAAATCCAGGGATGCATCTGATCTGGTGACTTGCCTACTAATGAAAACCAGCTTTCCTAATACCTACATCCCATCAATTTTTAATATAGCCAGTGTCTCAAACGTGCCCCTTCTCTCATGAATCTACATGCAAAATATTCATTTGGTACCTCACCAAAGCCCTCAGCTTTTTTGTGTGTAATTGAAAGTAGGTCGATTTCAATGCAATGTGGATGGATCTGGCCAGGTAAACTAAAACCAAAGGTTAACAGGTAAAAGTTAGGTAAAAATAAATCAATAGCTAGCCTTTAAGGAAGAGATGGAACTCATGAGAGGCAAAGAAAGAACAAACTCAAGGCTCCCTGGTTGATGATAGAGATACAGAAGAGGAGAAAGCAAAAGGAAAAGCCATTTCTAACAAGTGTCAGCTTGTAAATACAAACGGAGCCAAGGTGATAATAAAAAAAGAATTGGAGGGGAAGTATAAACTAAAGAAACAGAGGTAAAATAAATAACTTTTAAGAAAAAGATAGCTGTCCTTTTAGAACAGGGGTGGGCAAACTTTTTGACTTGTGGGCCACAAAGGGTTCTAAAATTTGACAGGGGGGCCAGACCAGGAGCAGATGGACGGAGTGTTTTGGTAATACACCTCATAAGAGAAAATAAAATATCATGGGATATGTAGAAAACATGTGCTTTAATTTCAATTGAAAATGAACAAATGCATTAGAACAAAATATCTGTCTTTGAAGTCCCATGGTATTTAGCTATTTATTGAAATGACTTTTAAAACACTGAAAATTAAATGAATAAAATACAGCTTTTTTTAATAGTAACAGTTATTATTTTAAAGCTCTGAAAATTCTGTTATCCTTCAAGATATTATCATCATCACTCTCCTCCTGACTGTCTTTATTTCAAAAATGGTAGGAGATGCAGGTCTACTTGTTCTGCTCCTTCTTATTCAATTGTCCCCTGTGCCAAAACTCAACAACAACCAGCACAAGGACAGAACAGTGACAGCGCGCCAGTATGCAGAGCGCGTTATTTGGTTTATTTGGTTATTTGGAGCGCATTTTTTATTTTGAGAATGTACGTGCACCTGCGCACTACTCATGTCCATCACTTAACAGAAATGACATGTAACATGTAAGGCTTATTGAAAAAAATATTTTCAAATGCATTTTTTACATAACACACCGAAGAAACTTATTTTTAATTTCAGTGGGAACAGTGTTGTTGGTCTCCCTTTTTAGCTTGCGCATCAAAGTCTGGATTTAGTTTTGTTGTGGCGATTCTCAGGAAGGATCTGAGGTGTTGGTCAGTTAACTTTGGATCTGTGGCTGGCTTTGTTGATGTTCATGACGCTGAACACCTGTTCACACAAATAGGTTGAGCCGAACAAAGAGTAAAGCGCAAATGTGGAGTAATACGCTGCACCTCAACAAAGGTCAATGTATATAGAGTGCGTCATCTATTGGGAAAACGCCAGAATTGCGGGGAAAAAACATTAACAAGGTTAATTAATATAATTTCATCAAGTTCTGCGGGCCGGATTAAAAAGCTTAACGGGCCGCATATGGCCCCTGGGCCGTAGTTTGCCCATGCCTGTTTTAGAATCAAGAAGTCTTTTATGAGCCTATATGTAGTACAAGTATAACGCAGAGAGGAGCAAAACCGATAAAGGACAAAACAGGAAATATACACATGAATGCTGAGTGTTGTAAGGAAATAAATTAAAACTTAACATCTATCAAAGTAATAAAGAGAGAGAGAGCATGTTTAAGACAATGGATATATTAAACATTGATAGCATGGAGGTTTTAGACAAGTTGCCTTAGCCTGGTCACTAGGACTGGATGGGATGCATCCTTAGATTTTGAAGAAAATATGAGAGGACATTACAAAGATACTGACCATAATCTTCTAATGATATTTAGATTCTAGAGTATTGTCAATGGACTGGAGAAGGACAAAAAAAGGAATAATGATATGTCTATCAACTACAAGCCAGTGCATTTAACCGTGCTGGAGGGAGAGATTTTAGAAACATTGATCTAGCGCAGGACTGGCAGATACCGGGGGGGAGGGGGGGGGGTGGGAGGGAAATTAGGACAAGCCAACATGGATTTGTTAAGAACAAATTGTGTTTAACCTGTTTGATGGAATGTTTCGATCAGATAACAATTGATGAAGATAATATAGTTGATGTAATGTAGGTGGGTTTTTAGAAGTCATTTAATCTGGTGCAGCATCATCAAAGTTAAAGAATTTGTCATTCAAGTTTCAAGATTGTTTAATGCCATTTCCAGTACACAGGTGTAAAGGAGAACAAAATAATTGCTACTCCGGAACTGATGGAGCACAAAAAAACACAATAAAATCAAGATAAAAAAACACAAATACATAAAGTAGCTTACATACGTAGATTGATTGAATGTCCATAAAGTGACGTTAGGTATATTAGGTGACTTTGACAGGAAATGATTAAAGTACTGGTGGTGGGGGCTGTGAAGGGGTGAGTTGGTGGGTGGAGGTATTGATCAGCCTTACTCCTTGGGGAAAGTAACTGCTTTTGAGTCTGGTGGTCCTGACGAAGATGCTATGTTGCCTCCTCCTTAATGGGAGTGGGGCAAACAGTTCATGAGCAGGGTTGGTGGGATCTTTCACGATGTCACCTGCTCTTTTCTGCCACCTTTCATATATATGTCCTTGGTATCAAGTAGGTTGGTGCCAGTGTTGCATTGGGCAGTTTGGACAACCACTGTAGGGCCTTCCTGTCCACTGCAGTGCAGTTTCCATACCATGCAGTGGTGCAGAACATTAGGATGCTCTCTACTACATATCTGGAGAAGGACATGAGTCTGGACGTGCAGAGTCCAGCTCTCTTCGGAAAGTAGAGGTGGTGGTGAACTTCCCCAATTGCATTGGATGTGTTCTGGGAGCATGAGAGGTTGTGTGAGATGTGTATCCCAGGAGTTTGAAACTGCTCCGCAGATTCCAGTACTGCGCCACCGATGTAAAGAGAGGTGTCAGTTCTGAAGTCAATAATTATCTCCTTTATCTTGTCGACACTGAGGAGAAGGTTATTTGCCTGGCATCAGGCCTCAAGTTCTATCACCTCATCGCTGTTGATGATGAGCCCCAACGCTGTCATGTCATCAGTGAACTTGACAATGTGATGACTTAGAGCTTGACCATTCAGTCATGTGTCAGCAGAGGGCTCAGCACACCGTCCTGGCAGGACCTCATGTTGAGGATGATGGGGGTGGAGGAGCATTTGTGTATCCTGGCTATCTAGGAGTAACACTGAAAACATGGAGACAAATTGGCCAAATAACAGACGGCAGAGGTGAATTATTTATCATACTATTGAAAGATGAATATAGTGTCATACAGGGGGTCACTTAGGGACTATTTGTTCTTTTGATTTACAGAAATAACCTGTAATGGGCTGGATTGATCAGACCCAAAAGACCCAGACAATTCTAAGTGTCTTGGAGATGTAGTCATAATTGGACAAGCATGTCAAAGTAACTTAAGCTTAATTTATTACCATAGAATATAAAGCATAAATAAACCACACAAAATTCTACATAGTAAGTTCCAAAGATTTCAGGGCTAATGAGTCTTTGTCTCCACTTGATCGTTGCTGTTGTCGGGGGAAACTCTGAATTCTGACTCAGGAAACCACCCTGGGCCTCCTGAGCACTGATCACAATTCCTCCAGTCTAGGTGAGGTCCCAGGAACCGAGCGAAAGGTGCCTCAATAGAAAGAAGTTCAAAGGTTCACTTTACTATCAAAGTATGCATGCAGAAGACAAGTCTCAGATTTGTCTTCTCCAGCTAGCCATAGGATACAGAAAACCATGTGAGTGGTTGAAAGAAAGACTTCAATCCCCATCCCCTACACAAAAAGAAAAAGAAACAGAAACTCACAAACCCCAAACACCCCAACCCCTCCCTCGCACAAAAGCTAACAGATCACCCAAACCCTCAGCCCGCTGATCTGCAATAAGATCAGCGAGAACATGGTGGGGCGAGAACATGACAGAAACATGGAACTGAAAGAGGCCAATGTGAACTACAGTTAGTTTGAACTGCAGTCCAATCCATAAATCTCAGAATTTCAATAGCATCTCAACATTGGGACCTAGCAGCCCTTCCAACAACAGCGACTCGAAACCAGCAGCCCGTCCGACAGCAACAACTCAAACCAGCGGCCCCACCAAGGGCAGCAACTCCAACCAGTGGCCCCTCCGACAGCAGTGACTTTACGCCACTTTTACCAGCACCGGGATGAACTTGCCTTTGACAGAGCTTGTCTTGAGAGCTGATTGAGAGCTGCTGTACCATCTTAGCTGCGAGCTTAAGTGTTGGCGGCTGTAGTCTTTCTTGGCCTCAAGGTACCAGAGGAATGAGAACAAGAGATTAGCTGTATCTGTGTGTCTCCCAGTGCTGGTGGAACTCCTAAAGAAACCATGCTGAGTTTGTGGCATGAGAGCAAAAGATCAAATAGTTTGTCTGTCGCTGTGTGCCTTGGTTTGGTCAAGATGGCACCAGCAAGCAACAAATCCAGATAGGCGATCATTTCAGTTTTTCTACTTCTTCTACTTATTCTTTTTATCTTCATTTTGTTTTTGAAACTGTTGGAGCTTGGGACTTCAGGTATGTTGTTTGATTGAGTGGGCTAGTGCTCTGCAGGCCCCAAGAAAACTCCAGGAGAGAAAAGCGAGCACCAGCTACCACGAGAAGCTCAGAGACAAAATGAGGGGCCATGATTGACTACATTTCTTTGCGATTAAAGCGTCCAGGTAGATTGAAACATTGAGCCAAATCTGGAGGAGGGCAAACAGCTGATTCGTGTCACTTCCCTTGGAGAGTCCGTTAGTTGTGTCACTTTCCTCAGGAAGGCCACTGGTTCATGTTGCTGCCCTTGGCGGGGCCACTGGTTTGAGTTGCTGCTGTTGGAGAGACTACCGATTCGAGTCGTTGCTATCAGAGGGGCTACTGGTTCCTTCCCAGGCCACCAGACAAAGCCTTCAGCCAATGCTTTCATTTTGACCATGCCTGGATGAACAATTGATGAAGATAATATAGTTGACGTGATGGATTTTTAGAAGTCATTTAATCATTAGTCATTTGGAAAGACTCCAGCCGCTAACAGCAAACATTTAACAAACCTACTGTGCTTAATTTGTATTGACACCTTACCTGCTGTGAGCTCACAAAGTGTTAAAGTTACACTTGGAATTGTTCTGACTTTCACCTGATATTTTTACAAAATTTAATACATGACCTAGACTTGGGACATGCAAATCACAATTTCTAAATTTGCAAATGACACAAAAAAGTAAAGTGAACTGTGAAGATCAGGACAGGATACAAAACGAGAAATGGAATGGGCAGACCAGCAGATGAACTCCTTACAGAGAAATGTAAGGTGATGCATCTAGTTAGGAATAGTGAGGAGAAGCAATATAGAATAAGGGCCACGATTTGAAGAGGAACATAAGAGTTTGACCTATAATATGGATGTACAAATCGTCAAAAGTGTCAGGAAAGATTGAGAAACTGGCAGCTGGACTTCTGTCTTCATCAAATAAAACTTGGAATATAGAAACAGGAAAGTTATGCTAAACCTTTGTAAAACACCATAAATGGTTACCAGAACATGAAGCTGTAAGAGGGGGCACAGAAAACAGATCATGAGTGGTTTCTGGGGTGAAAGGCAACAGCACCAAGAGTAGATCAGCAGTGAGGTTGGAAGTGTTTTCTTTGAAGAAGGGAAGAATATAAGTTGATTTAATAACAATGTATTGAGACCGAGTGGAAAAGTGTGTCAGTTCCCTTTAGATGAGGAGTCAGATACAAGCACTCGTGGGATGTATGCTGCTTTTCTACGACAGGATTTCATATAGATGTGTGAAATGTTTAAATAAATTGCCAAACTAAATGTCGTCTACTTACACTTTTAAATAATAGTTTCACATATATCTCTACATTTTAAGGGTAAACAGTATTAAGGTAAAATACATTAAGAATAAAATCAAAAACTGTATTCACATGAAGTGCCAAATATTATCAGCCTACAAATATATTGTCCTTATATAAATAAATAGATAGATAGATAAAAAGATAAATAAATAAGTCTTTTCACACTAACTTTGCATAATCACTCAATGAGCTTATTTTCATAAAAATAATATTGAAGGCAATAGACTAGCTCCACTAAGGCTACCAACTAAACTAATATGTTAAATTTGAGTTATAGACTAAATTTGATTGTGTTGCTTGAGAATTCTGGATGCACAAGTACTGTAATTGAATGCATAAACATGTATTTACTGTCTATGTTAATGTGGATCCACTTCAGAACAAGATTTCAGAAATTTTGCTGGTAAATAAGGAATTGACAGAGGAATTAAACAATGTTTTTCCCCAGATAAAAAACAACTAATGAACAGTACCAGACTGAAAAAAAAGAGCTTGAGGAAGTTAATGCTCACAAAAAAAAATGGAGCAAAGCAACTGGAGGATTATAACCTGTATCCCAAAGGTGTAAAAGAGGCTGCTATGGAGACAATGGATGTACTGTTTGTCATGTTCCAAAATTTCATATTTTCCAGAATGGTTACAACAGATTGGAAGAGAGCAAATGGGACCACGTGGGTTTCTTCTGCATGCTGTGGTTTCCTCCCCCTGTCCAAAGGTATAATGGTTGGTAGGTTAATTAGTCATTGTAAATTGTTCCATGATTAGGCTCGGGTTAAATCGGGTTTGCTGGGTGGTGCAGCTCAAAGGGCCAGAGGGGCCCATTCCATGCTGAATCTCAAAAAATTAAAAATAAATAAATAATCCATATTTATGAAGTGTAACAGGGCACTTAAATTGTGAGGATCAGGAAAAGTCAGCACAGAATAATGGGAATGAAAATTTGTCAAAATCTTTTCATAGCATAAATAGAACAGTCAATGTAATATACAGTACATTCAAATCAGTGTGAGTTCATCAGTCTGGTGGAAGAAGCTGTCCCGGAGCCTGTTGATCCTGGCTTTTATGTTGCAATACTGCTTCCCAGATGGTAGCAGCTGGAATAGATTGTAGTTGGGATGGCTTGGGTCCCCAATGATCCTACGGGCCCTTCTTTCACATCTGTCCTTGTTAATGTCCTGACTAGTGGGAAGCACACACCCACTCTCTGCAGAGTCCTGTGATTAAGGGAGGTATAGTTCCCATACCAGTCAGGATGCTCTCAATGGTGCCCCTGTAGAAAGTTCTTAGGATTTGGGGGCCCATACCAAACTTCTTCAACTGTCTGAGGTGAAAGAGGCGCTGTTGTGCCTTTTTTACCACACAGCTGGTGTGTACAGACCACGTGAGGTCCTCGGTGATGTGGATGCCGAGGAATTTGAAGCTATTTACCCTCTCAACCCCAGATCCATTGATGTCAATAGAGGTTAGCCCATCCAGAGCCTGTGGCATGTTGAATTGTCAGGTGAACAATTAGTTTTTGGTGTACTGCTGATCATGGTTGTTCTTTGGGTGCTTTGCTATTGCTTGCTGGGTGGTGAATGCTAATGGTTTTTGCTGAAGTGGGGTCGGGGATGGGAGGGGTGATGCTTTGCTGCTGCTTGTGCCTGGGAGAGGGGAGTAAGGGGTTTTTGGGGTTGTAATAATTTTACTGTTACTCACTCTTTGGGGTACCCTTCTGTTTTTATGGATGTCTGCAAAGAGCAAAAATTTCAGGTTGTATATTGTATACATTCTCTGATATTATACAGAGCTAATGAACTACTGGAATAAATAAGAGAAACCAGAATATGTAGGATATTTGTACGTCTAAAGCACCCGATATAGTGTTGCTCAAAGGTTATTAAACTTAGACCATGTGGAATTGGGGCCAACAAACTGGCATGGATTGAGGATTTGTTATGGGGAGATAACTGAATTAGATTAAATGGTCATTTGCAAGTTTGAAGATTGTTGCAAGGGGAGTGATTCAGGGATAGCAGCGCCAACCATTCACAATCTATACCAGTGTTTTGGATGAGAGAACTAAATGTAGACTATCCAAGTTTGCCAGTGATGCAGAGCGTGGTCATAGTACAAATTGTAAGAAAGATGCAGAAAAGCATCAGGGCAAATGAACTAGCTAAGTGAATGGGTGAAGACATGGCAGGTAGAAAAGTATGTGAAAAAAATACGAGGTATCCACTTTGTTAAAAAAAATAGAACAGTAGATTATTTATAAATGATGAGAGATTGAAAGGTGCTGCTTTTCAAAGAGATAAACACGAGATTCTGTAGATGCTGGAATCGAGAGCAACAGCTGGAGGAACTCAGCAGGACAAGCAGCATCTACAAAGAACAAAGAATACAGCACAGTACAGGCCATTCAGCCCACAATGTTGTGCCGACCCTTAAACCCTGCCTCCCATATAACCCTCCACTTTAAATTCCTCCATATACCTGTCTAGTAGTCTCTTAAATTTCACTAGTGTATCTGCCTCCACCACTGACTCAGGCAGTGCATTCCACGCACCAACCACTCTCTGAGTAAAAAACCTTCCTCTAATATCCCCCTTGAACTTTCCTCCCCTTACCTTAAAGCCATGTCCTCTTGTATTGAGCAGTGGTGCCCTGGGGAAGAGGCGCTGGCTGTCCACTCTATCTATTCCTACAGAAAGGGATAAGCACTTGACGATGGCAGGTTGAGACCCTTCATCACAACTGGAAAGGAAGGGGGAAGAAGCCAAAATGAGAAGGTGGGGTAAGTGCAAGAGGACAAGCTAGAATATGATAGGAGAAGCCACACAGCTGTTTAAAGGGACCTTGTATTCGAATCAGTTGAAAGTTAGTATGTAGGTAACTGGGAACAGAAATGATACGTAGGCCTTTATTAAAAAGGATTTTGAGCACTTTGCTCTTATTTTGCTATAATTATATAGTGCCTTGGTCAGATCACATCAGAGGGATTGTGAATAGGTCTGGTCTGCTTTCTTCTTAGGCAGTCTCTTCGGATTAGGATAACATGCTTCCATCTAAGTTGTGGAAGCTGTCACTTGGCTGATAAAACAATGTGGGAACCACACAGTCTTCCACTGATGGGACAGGAGGCGTCTGACAAGGCAGCAGGTAGCCGCCTGCTCCTGACAGAAGTACCCAATACTATTCAGCATGCTGTTTCTTCACTTTCAGTTGTCTTGAGCTAGGGATTCCCAAGTGTCACAAAGTGTTGGAGGGTATCAACTGGCTAAGAGGCATCTGTGGAGGAAAATGGACTGCCAACTTCAAGTCAAGACCCTTCAGCTGGACTGAAACATAGAGGGCAGCTAACAGCATATGGAGGTGAAGGGAGGGGTTGGACCAAAAGCTGGCAAGTGATTCCTGGATCCATTAGCGGAAGGGTGACAGGCAGATGGAAAAGGGAAAAGACACTCCAGGCACTGACCAAATCTTGGATCCTTTCCTGTATTTCTCTGGCCAGATTTAATGAGGTTAAAGTCCTCTATTAGGTGACCCCTTGGCCTCCACATTTTCGGAGGAAAGAGCCTTGGTTGTTTCAATCTTTTTTGACAGTTGTACCCTATCAACCCTGTAAGACCTTGAATGCTGCTAAATCCTTTTTTGCTTATGGAACAAAGGTGCAATTTAAATACGTAATTATACCTGATTTGAAGACACTGTCATCCCGTAGAAACTTGACAGTCATTTGATACAAAGCAAGCTTCCACAAGACCAACAAAACCGCAAAAAGACAAATTTTTAAACGTTACCTAAGTGAAAAGATATCATCATCACACAAGGAAAACATCAGTTCTTCTTTGTTATGTTTTAAAACAGACCAGGCATGGTCTTTGTCCACCCATTCTGAAGAACAGAATCCCTGGCTATGCAGAGTTCCCCCACTCTTGTACCGAGAACGTTAATTTAGATTATGCAGTTGTGCCTGCCTCCGGACCAGGAATTGAAACTGAAAACGCAATCATGACACACCAACAAACCAAAAATTGCAGACATTTCTCTGTCCAGTCGCCTTTTAGCCGCTGATAGGGGACGTACACGTATTAACTCTCAGAGAACTGGATGTCTTCTTTTAACTGTACGAAGCATTGTTGATGGCGTATTTTTTTGCACAAAATGAATCAACGGCTCTAAGTAACCGCACCACCAAAAGAACATTCTTTTCTATGTCTCACACAAAAAAAAATGACGATCAGGAGAGTGTTGACACTTTCCTGAGAGGCAGCTGACTGGCTGAGAATAAGTGGCACCATCGTTGCTGCCTCTGGCATTGAGCAACAAGGAAGCTTAGCTGGGGGGGGAGGAATTCCCTGACTGAGACAAAAAGTGGGAGAGGTATTCGCCCATCAGGTGGGAACGCCTCTGCATCGCTCGCACCCTCATTGCGAACCCATGCCACTCGCTCTCGCACCTCATCGCCCGATCACCGGCCGCCTCATCTCCCAGCCCCGCGGGGGCGGACGCTCTCCTGCGGTACCTGCCGGGAGTTGTAGTCCAACGGCGTTGAGCCCTGGCTGCTGGCGGCGAGCAGGGAACTTCAACTCCCAGAGCGCAGCGCGGCGCGGCGCCGGCAGTGCGAGGATGGGAAAGCGCGGCAGACGCCGGTCGCCGGGCGGAGAGGCTGTTGAGGGTGGTTTCTGCAGTCTGTGGGGTGAGTCTCGGCTGCGGGCCAGGTGAACCGGCTTCACCTCCTCTCAGAGTGAAGTCGCGGGCACGGCGTCGATGCGGTATGAATTACAGAACGGTGGCGGACTCGGTGGCCGAGAAGCTGCTGGGTTACAGCAGGGATGACAGCGGCTGGAGGGTTTGCAAGAGGACGGTGAGTCGTGGGGGGGAACGGGGAAGGATGGAGGGAGCGAGTGTGCAGCAGAGCCGGTACTTCTGCTGGGCTCAAGCGTCGGAAACTGCTTGGTTTTGCGATTGTTGCTTTTCAAATAATGTTGTCAGCAGCTACTGTGTTTTTGATTTTGTTTTGAAACCAGTTTGTAGTATTGAAAATCAAAATAGAAATTATCGTGTTTCTAACGTTTTGTTTAAATCAAAATGTGTTAACTGTCATTGTTTGAATGGATGCGTCCTTTTCAAGTGCAAGTACCGGGTCACCTTGTTGAGAGAAAGGTCTTCCTTTTGACGAAGTGTTTCACTTAAAACAGCAATGGTTTTGACAGCATCTGTTGTGAAGTTGTATATGGTGAACCCTGCCTTGTTTATTCTAATTGGATGTTTTGGAGGAAAGAAAATAACCCAAAATAAGAAATAGATTGTATCTGTATAATGTAATTTTAGTATCACATAGTTTTGCCTATTGTGAGTATCTCCGTCTTCCAGAGTTTCTTTTTCAATTTATCTCTCTCTGTCTAACCTTTGCCCTGACGTGATATGTCACTACTGCTACTAAGGCAGGCCCTCAGGATCTAGATTGACTATCCTTCACTCCGGTTTGGACTTTAGATACGCCTGTTGAGCGAATACGTTTCCCATACGCCCCCAGAGATGGGGTAGAATGTGCTTGCCCACTATGCTGCTATGAGCAGCAGTGAAAGTTCCCTGTGAGGGGACATGAGGTTCTCATTGCCACCTGGAATGCTGCAGTCATGGGCTCGGGATTTCAACCATGAAAATGTTACCTTTCCTCACAAAGATTTTGAAAACAACTTTGAATTGTTTTCTCTATCCAGCTGATTATCTCTTGCCATGTCAGTTCTAAATATGGTGCCTATTTCAGTAGTCTGGTGTTGGGAACCAACATCAAAGCCAGCAGAATACAAGAGGAGATTCCGCTAGCTTACTTATCCTTCCGGAGATTTGGACCATTTCCCTGTACAGTCCCTTGGAAGTGTAGAGAAGGAACAGGCAGTGAAGTAAGATGGATACCACTGCTGCTTAGTAGCTCATGAGCTCTGTGAGCTCTAATCTTATAATACTCTTCCTTAGGCAGCTAAAGTTTGCTGGCACACTGAAGGTGAAGATTAATGTCTGCTTTCATTGAGAAATGTTTCCTGAAATATGGGAAGTAGTCAACAATTTCCACAGGTCGTGCTGTGTACCTCTTTATCACCTGATGATGCTACTGCACAGCGTTTGTTGATTTGCAAATGTTCAACATAAAGTCTGTTCTCCTGTTTTCTTCAGAAGACAAGTTGTTGATGACTTGGGGCTTAGCCTCCAAATGAGCAAGTGCCATCAGCAAAGTGCAGCTCAGTGACTAAAGTTGGAAAGTGGGCCAGCTGTTGGAGGGAATCACCAAAGCTGAATATCCTTATCTGCCCTATAAATTGCTCCACTCCATCAGTAATCCTGTTGGTGGTAAAGTGCAGGACTGTAGTGAACAATAGACAATAGGTGCAGAAGTAGACCATTCGGCCCTTCGAGCCTGCATCGCCATTTTGAGATCATGGCTGATCATCTACTATCAATACCCGGTTCCTGCCTTGTCCCCATATCCCTTGATTCCCCTATCCATAAGATACCTATCTAGCTCCTTCTTGAAAGCATCCGGAGAATTGGCCTCCACTACCTTCTGAGGCAGTGCATTCCAGACCCCCCACAACTCTCTGGGAGAAGAAGTTTTTCCTTAACTCTGTCCTAAATGACCTACGCCTTATTCTCAAACCATCCCCTTTGGTACTGGACCCTCCCAGCATCCGGAACATATTTCCTGCCTCTACCTTGTCCAATCCCTTAATAATCTTATATGTTGCAATCAGATCCCCTCTCAATCTCCTTAATTCCAGCATGTACAAGCCCAGTCTCTCTAACCTCTCTGCGTAAGACAGTCCGGACATCCCAGGAATTAACCTTGTGAATCTACGCTGCCCTTCCTCTATAGCCAGAATGTCCTTCCTTAACCCTGGAGACCAAAACTGTACACAATACTCCAGGTGTGGATTCACTAGGGCCCTGTACAAATGCAAAAGGATTTCCTTGCTCTTGTACTCAATTCCCTTTGTAATAAAGGCCAACATTCCATTAGCCTTCTTCACTGCCTGTTGCACTTGCTCATTCACCTTCAGTGACTGATGAACAAGGACTCCTAGATCTCTTTGTATTTCTCCCTTACCTAACTCTACACCGTTCAGATAATAATCTGCCTTCCTGTTCTTACTCCCAAAGTGGATAACCTCACACTTACTCACATTAAACGTCATCTGCCAAGTATCTGCCCACTCACTCAGCCTATCCAAGTCACCCTGAATTCTCCTGACATCCTCATCACATGTCACGCTGCCACCCAGCTTAGTATCATCAGCAAATTTGCTGATGTTATTTTCTATGCCTTCATCCAAATCGTTAACGTAAATAGTAAACAGCTGTGGTCCCAATACCGAGCCCTGTGGCACCCCACTAGTCACCACCTGCCATTCCGAGAAACACCCATTCACCGCTACCCTTTGCTTTCTATCTGCCAACCAGTTTTCTATCCATGTCAATGTCTTCCCCCCCGATGCCCTGAGCTTTGATTTTACCCACCAATCTCCTATGTGGGACCTTATCAAATGCCTTCTGAAAATCGAGGTACATTACATCCACTGGATCTCCCCCGTCTAACATCCTGGTTACATCCTCGAAAAACTCCAACAGATTAGTCAAGATCATGCTGGCTCGGCCCAATCCTATCACTGCTATCTAGATATGCCACTATTTCATCTTTAATAATGGACTCTAGCATCTTCCCCACCACCGATGTCAGGCTGACAGGTCAATAGTTCTGTCAATTTGGAGAAGTACACTGGTGTGACACTTAGTTGACGTCGGTCTGCATTGAGATTGAGGGATCGACAGGATTCCTGTCATTCTAATCGTTGTGTGATCCTTTTGGAGATACTAAGGAGCAGAATCATATTTTAAACTGCCACTGATTACAGTGTGCATGCTTGAATTTTCATGCGAAATCTGTAATGTTTTTTTCTGTGGAAAATGATTGAATAAAAAGTAAGAAATGATTAAGTTTATATTCAACAATCCATGTTTCTGTTAGCTGTTCAAAGTACCACAAAACCAATATCAATTGTGTCAGGTCCATGTGACTCTTCAAATATAGGATGAGCTTTTTTTACACCCAGCCTCTTGAGCAATTCATCAATTGAATAATTCTGACATCTGTAACCATTACTTTCTCTGCAACAAGGTGGCAGAGTTATCACAGAAATAGTCATTAACGACTGATCTAATTGCTGTTACAGAAATGAGGCTGCAAGGTATCCAAAGCTGGGAACTACGTGTTCTAGGATAGTCAGCATTCAGGAAGGACAAGCAAACAGGGGAAGGGATAATATTCATCGTTAGAAATCATCTTGCTTAAGTAGATAAATTGGATTATTATTGTCATTTGCACCGAGGTGCAATGGGGGGGGGGGAGGGGGAACTGTTTTGCAAGCCAACCATACAGATCATTCATCTCATCAGTCCAATGAGGTAGTACAAAGTAAAAGCAATAACAGAATGCAGAGTAATATGTTAAATTTACAGAAAAAACACAGTGCAGGCAGACGATAAGGTACATACCATGACGACTTAGAATTAGAATTGATTGGTGTGGGACTAAGTATTAATCTGATGAATAAGGGGATTTGATATCTATGTGCAATACAGTAATTATGGGGGACTTTGATCTATATATCTGCTGTATTTGATTTATTATGGAGTGGACTTTGTAGTTCACGTTATAATCTGTTTCTGGTCACCCTTTTTTTTTGTTGCTGTTTTGGCCAATTTTGATCGGAGTGGCCTGCAAATAATGAACACTGAGCTGAACTGAATATGGATTCTTTCGATTTTGTGTTTTACATTCAGCGTTTTTCACTTTTTTTGATGCAGTTTGCACCATTTTCTTCATGATGGGAGGGAGGTGATGTCTTTCTTTGTACGGGTTCCATGGTTTTCTTTGTTTCATGCCTGTCTGTGGAGAATATGAAACTCAGGGTTGAATACTGCTTAATACTTTGGTAATAACTCTACTTTGAATTAGCACTGACACAGAACAAGTGAAACCTCCCAGTGGCCACCCATTGTAATTCCACTTCCCATTCCCATTCTGATATGCCCATCCATAGCCTCCTCCACTGTTGGGGTAAGGCCACACTTAGGTTGGAGGAACAATACCTTGTACTCCATTTGGGTAGCCTCCAACCAGCATGAACGTCGATTTCTCAAACTTCCAAGAATGCCTCCACCCCCTCCCCTTTCACCCTTTCCCATCCCCTTGTCCCTTTCTCATTTTATCTTCTTGCCTGCCCATCGCCCTCTAGTGCTCCCCCCCCCTTTCTTCTTTCTTCCATGGCTTTTTGTCTCTTTCACCAATCAACTTTCTAGCTCTTTGCTTCATCCCTGCCCCTCCAAACTCCACCTACTGCCTGGCATTTCTCTCCTCCCCCCCCCCCCCCCACCAACTTTTGAGATTTTTTTTCCAGCCCTGCTGAAGGGTTTTGGCCCAAAAACACGACTGTCCATAGATGTTGCCTGGTCTGCTAAGTTCCTCCAACACTTTTATGTGTTGTCCAATATAGAGGTTGAATTTCCAAACTGTATACAAGATAGATTTCCAGATCAGTATATTGAAGAACCAACAATGGAACAAGTTAGACTGTAGAAAAAGGAGGGATTAATTTGTAATGGTGACAGAATTTTACATTGCTTGAAAGTGATCCACTTTGAGTTTTCAATTTAATTTGGGTAAAATGTGAAGGGTAGGTTAGCTACAGCACAATTGGAAACCATATTGAAATGTAAGACATTCAGCATTTACATTTCAACATGAAATATTACGTAGCTTACAAAAATAGATAGTATTTAAGGGACAAGAGAGAATGTGGCCCATTCATGGATTAGGGGAAAATTTTTATAGTATTATCTGAATTCAGCAGGGGTTGACTAAAACATTGATAAATGGAAAGAAGAAAATGAGAACAAATCAGACAAACATAAAGACTATAGGTGCTTCCACCTACAAGTAAAATGGAAAATACTAGTGAAGGCTAATGTGGGTCCCTTACAGAAGATGGCTGAATTTACAATAGGAGGGTTGGAGGAAATTGCAGAGAAATTTATATCTCAAAAAGTAAATACATCAGTATTGGAGAACCAAGAGTTCAAGTGCAAATGATGAGGTAAAACAAATTCACTCTCTAATGAACCAGAAAATGCTAGGACCTATTGACATATTTTGGTTCTGTTAGCTATAGCAACTGTGGAAGTTCTGGTTATGATCTTCCAAAATTGTCTCCACATGGAAAATAATCAGAGGGATGCAAATTTGACCCCATTATCTCTAAAAAGGAGAGAAAACAGAATGACCAGACTGTTAGCTGTTACCAATAGTTGTAAAAAGTTGAGAGTCAGCAAGGGTTTACAAATGGGATAACATATTTTACTAATCTGGAGTTTTTTTTGTGGCCGTATCTGGTAGTGTGGATGAAGGGAATTCAGTGGATGTGATACATTTGGATTTTCACAAGACTTTTGTTAAGGTCCCATCAATGAAAACGGATAGAATGTGTGAAATCTGGGTTTGCGTTCATGTGGATTGGGAGTTAGTTATCAGAAAGAGAACAATGATTAGGAATGAATGTATCATGCCAGCTTGAAGTGCCTAGGAATTGGTGTTTGGGCTCCAGTCATTCACTTTGTATCAGTGATTTGACTGAAGGAAGGTTAACTGAGAATGTGAAACTAAGTGTAACTTGGAGTAATGATGATGCAAAAAAGTGAGTTTTTCTTTTTAAGTAGTAGAAGATGGAGAAATGTTGATATCCAAAGGGACATTTGGCTCAATCATTGAAATCAAGCATCGAACAGTTTGAAATGAAAATGGCACATTGGACTTTATTGTAAGAGGATTTGAATATGAGAGTCGATGTCTACTTTGTGAGTTTATTCTTGGAGTACTGATTGCCTTATCGAAAGGAGGGTGTACTTACAATCAAGGTAGTGCAAAAAAGATTGACCAGAATGGTTACTAGGATAATAAATATGTCAGGTGAGGAAAAATTTAGTAGGCCAAGTTGGGCCCCTGTTGTTCAGAGTTTAAAACAATGAGAAATTATGACTAGATTGAAAAGTATTTTGTCAAGTACTCGGTGTTTTTTTACATACTAGGAGTCTGGAGCTTGAGGTCAGTTTCCAAATAAATGAATGAACTAGTTTGGATGGAACTAAGAAGAAAATCTTTTCACCTGGAGATTTCTTCCCTGGATGTCTCTGGCTGATAGATTCATGGGTATTAGGGATTAGTGGGAAAAAATAGGGAAAGCAATGATCTTGTTGAATTGTAGAATGGATCGGAAGGACTGAGTGGTCCATTCCTGCTTCTTTTGTTCTTCGTTCTTTAGTTTGTTGTTATAACTTGTGTTTTTTTTCTAAATGAATAGCAGGTGTGCTGAACCTTTATCTATTAACTATTGAATCCTAAAATATATCAATCTACCAGTGTAGCCCAAAAACTCGTTGAAAAAGCTATATTAGTTACATGTCCTAATTCAATTTGCTACAACATGTAACAAACAAAATTTGGCACAAGGCTGGGGCTTTCAGGAGAGATCTTGGTTAGAGGTATAAGGGCCTCCTGAAACATGAATGAGGGTTGTGCATACCTTTTATTATTTGTTGCTTCAGGTATATTTGGGCCTCCTTTGGGATAAAAAGAAATTCCTTTGCTATTACTTAAATTTTAAATCAGAGTAACAAAACTAGTTGGCTTAAAGATTCAAACAGTCAGTTTGCTGCTTTGAACTTTTTTTGAGCAGAACAAAAGAGAAACAAGAAATAGGAAGTTAGAAGTTAAATGATTGGTTTTTAATTTGGACTTCTCTGGTCAAAATTTAGCTACTCTTTAGAAAATGGGTGTAGAATTTATCCATGCCCATTTCTAGCACCTGTTGTCACATCAAATCAACGACTGCTGCTGTCCTGAGCCTACAGCAACTTTAAAATTCTTTCCAAAAGCAAATGAGGGAGTACTAATGTGACAGCAGATTTTGTGTTAATGGGATTAATCACTTCCATTATTTAGCCTAGTTATTTTGAACCTAAAATAACATTTTATTTCTTCTCCTTGCCATGATTAAAAAGAATGCATATGTTTACTTGTGTTTTGATATTTTCTGTACAAAATACAATTTTTTAAAATCTGTTTCTCTTTGGTAGAATGATGTTTGTGTATCCTGGAGGCCATCATCAGAATACTCTGGAAACTTGTGAGT
Source organism: Hypanus sabinus (assembly GCF_030144855.1). Classification (NCBI taxonomy): domain Eukaryota; kingdom Metazoa; phylum Chordata; class Chondrichthyes; order Myliobatiformes; family Dasyatidae; genus Hypanus; species Hypanus sabinus. The sequence continues at coordinate 13,057,303 of NC_082733.1, read as the reverse complement.
ATGGAGAAATGTATACTTAAAGAAATTGCCCTCTGAGAGTAGTTCTGCTTAAATGAATTGTGCCTTGTCATCCTACAATGTCAGCTGACATATTTGCAGATCATATGTGAATGTTAAGCATAGAATTAATTAGTGCAGCGTAATTCTTTCTGCATTCAGAAGTTAGAAGGGTATTAGATATGTACAGAAACTCCTATTGTGCTAAGTTTACCAAGGTCACAAGATATTGGATTTCGAGAGGCTTTGACTCTTGGTCAGAATCTTGACATGGGATATTTAAATGTGGAATTGATGTGTGGAAAAAGCTGATATCTGCAATGGGAACTGAACTTCAGGGTTGTCATTTTAAAACAAAACCCACATAGTTCACTAATGTCCTTCAGAAGAGGAGACATGGCATCCTGGACAGATCTAGATTATTTGAACGAAACCCACCTAGGTGAGTTCCCAATGATGGGTATCTGCTCAAAATGTTGACTGTTTATTCCTCTCCTTAGATGCTACCTGATCTCCTGAGTTCCTCCAGCATCTCATGTGTGTTGCTTCACCAATGTATTTGATTCCATAATTATCTCCAGACGTAGGCTATAGAGTTAATCTGGGGGTGGATACTGCCAGCTTTGCCAGTACTGTCTATATCCCATGAATTTATTCTTTAAAAAGCCACAAAGCAGCATTTCACATAGGGGAAAAGACTGAGTCAGCTCAATCACAGTTTTCCAGAAAGCAAATTGTTAAGGGAAATGGAGTTGAGGCTCAGAAGGAGAGGAACTTGTCCTGTCTACATGATCTATTGAGTTGATCAGGAAGCATGTTCTGAGTTTTCAACAGTACTTTGCAGAACTCTACATATCACACCTGTCCCTTGGTATTTTCTCAACCTGTAGCCTATGTCTGAAGACTAGTATCCTAGTATGTATTTTTTCAATATATTTGGCTAGTTCCTACATGTGTGATTTTGAAATATTTATCTAATCACTCAGTTAAATTTGGAGTTTGCTGTTTGCAAATATTTGAATTGAGTAAGATTAATGTTCTGGCTGTACCAATGTCCGGAGCCTGAAAAGAAACCTGCTGGGAGGGAGATTGCCAATGATGCCAATTAAATGTTAATTTGCATGATACTTGCCATAGAAAAAGAAACTTCAGGGAGATGTCATTTTGAAACAAGGCTTTAAGACAAAGAAGAGTTAGTGAAAAAATTGCTGGACACAAAAGGTGGTTTTCAAGGAGGGTACTATAAGAACATGGAGTAATAGAAGCAAGCTTGGGCCATTCAGCCCTTTATGCCTTGTGTACTATTGAATAAATCATACCTGTTCTTCTCCTTCTTGTCCTTGATGGCTGAACCACTTGATGAGCCACTCAGGACAGATGTAACAAGTTTGTACCTTTCACTGACATTAATTGGAAGGAGAGACTGAAGACATTAGATGATTGTTTTAAACTGGGTATGTTGGGTGCCCTGGAGAAACTGTTGTCTCCATATTCACTGCTGTGTAAAGCAGCATGCAGTTACAACCCATTATTATTTTCATATTTGACCATCATAAATCCTAGAACTAAAAATATGTGGGAGCACAGGTCAGGCAGAATAGAACTCCAGATCAGAAATAGACGGTACTCTTAACTGCAAAAATCATCTTTGTTTTCTGCACTAAAACATTTAATCAATTTGAAATTCTCCTAATTTTAATTGTTCTTAAAAATAACAGTTATTCTAATTACCTTTTCCCTTTGTTGTTGTGGTCTTTGATTCAGGTACAAAGGTGAAGGGACAATTAAAGCTGCACCACGTGAAGTTTGGGAATGTCTGAAACCAGTGCCTGATGGACTAAGGGTGAATTGGGACAAAAATGTGAAAGTGTTTGAGCTGATTGAGACTATTGATGATGTAAGTTTATTGGCCATAATTGATTTAGCTTGCAAGAAGAATTTGCAGTTTAGTCACTCTAGGTAGTTGTTTGGCAATAATTGCTCGCTTAAATGGTATTGAGTATGCCTACGAGAAAATCAATCTCATGGTGACATGATAAATTTACTTTGAAACCCATGACATGTACATTATATAAGTTAATGACAGCCATGTGTCCAGGTATACTACATCTGACATTTGAAGTCTATGTTATCTCAAGATGGTGCCATCCTCTCACTGAACAAATTTCAGAGAGAGATACGGCACAGAAATAGATCCTTCAGCCCACCAAGTCTGTGCCAACTATCAATCCCAGCCATTTTAACTAATCCCACATTGAGCTCTTTATTTTCCTCCCTGTATTTTCATCAACTTCATCTAGATTCAACCACTCATACACTGCAGCAGGGGTTTCCTGGGGTCCATGGACCCCTTGCTTAATGGTATTGGTCCATCACATAAAAAGGGTGGGAACCCTTGCACTAGATACAAATTACAGTGCCATCTCTGGGATGTGAAAGGAAGCGTTTTCGGTTTTGATAACTGAAAATGCTAGAGTCGGTTATCAAAGATGTGATAATAGCACATTTGGAAAGAGGTGAAATCATCGGACAAAGCATGGATTTGTGAAAGGAAAATCATGTCTGACGGATCTTATAGTATTTTTTTGAAGATGTAACTAGTAGAGTGGATAGGGGAGAGCCAGTGGATGTGGTATATTTAGATTTTCAAAAGGCTTTTAACAAGGTCCCACACAGGAGATTAGTGTGCAAACTTAAAGCACACGGTATTGGGGGTATGGTATTGATGTGGATAGAGAATTGGTTGGCAGACAGGAAGCAAAGAGTGGGAGTAAACGGGACCTTTTCAGAATGGCAGGCAGTGACCAGTGAGATACCGCAAGGCTCAGTGCTGGACCCCAGTTGTTTACAATATATATTAATGATTTAGACGAAGGAATTAAATGCAGCATCTCCAAGTTTGCGGATGACACGAAGCTGGGCAGCGGTGTTAACTGTGAGGAGGATGCTAAGAGGATGCAGGGTGACTTGGATAGGTTAGGTGAGTGGGCAAATTCATGGCAGATGCAATTTAATTTGGATAAATGTGAAGTTATCCACTTTGGTTGCAAGAACAGGAAAACAGATTATTATCTGAACGGTGGCCGATTAGGAAAAGGGGAGATGCAACGAGACCTGGGTGTCAATGTACACCAGTCATTGAAGGTAGGCATGCAGGTACAGCAAGCGGTGAAAAAGGCAAATGGTATGTTGGCAATCATAGCAAAAGTATTTGAGTACAGGAGCAGGGAGGTTCTACTGCAGTTGTACAAGGCCTTGGTGAGACCGCACCTAGAATATTGTGTGCAGTTTTGGTCCCCTAATCTGAGGAAAGACATTCTTGCCGTAGAGGGAGTACAGAGAAGGTTCACCAGATTGATTCCTGGGATGGCAGGACTTTCATATGAAGAAAGACTGGATCGACTAAGCTTATACTCACTGGAAATTAGAAGATTGAAGGGGGATCTTATTGAAACGTATAAAATTCTAAAGGGATTGGACAGGCTAGATGCAGGAAGATTGTTTCCAATGTTGGGGAAGTCCAGAACGAGGGGTCACAGTTTAAGGATAAAGGGGAAGCCTTTTAGGACCGAGATGAGGAAAAACTTCTTCACACAGAGAGTGAATCCGTGGAATTCTCTGCCACAGGAAACAGTTGAGGCTGGTCCATCAGCTATATTTAAGAGGAAGTTAGCTATGGCCTTTGTGGCTAAAGGGATCAGGGAGTATGGAGAGAAAGCAGGTACAGGGTTCTGAGTTGGATGATCAGCCATGATCATACTGAATGGCAGTGCAGGCTCGAAGGGCCAAATGGCCTACTCCTGCACCTATTTTCTATGTTTCTATGCAAGAGCACCCAGAGGAAGCCAGTACAGCCCCAGGGACAACATGCAAATTCCACACAAACAGGGCTTTCCTGTTACCTTGCACCTGCTCAGTCTTGTCATGGTGTAAGAATTGAAGGTTAAGCTGTCACATCTGCCACACCCCACCTTCTAGTTTGGTTGTCCTTTGCCCAGTTTGATTCCTTCTACACACATTTCAGTTTCAGTTTAGTTCATTCAACTCATTATGTCATTGATCATTAGTACCTATTTGATATCTTTTTTTACTCATGCACTGGGCTTAGATACCTTCAAATAATCAAGTTTTTATTTGAAAAGTGTTCTATTAATATGTTACTTTCTTTAATGAAATACAAGCAATTCTCTGTAACATTAAATTTTTTGGAAAATGAACATTAGGAAATCTAAAATTTGCTCTTTTCCACTGATGCTCTAATGCAGAAGACAAAAAATAAACTTCTAAAACCAAACTTATAGTAACAAAAATCTAGCATGCCTAGGCCTTTTGCACAGTACTGTAAATGAACAGGACAAAAAAGTGGATGGGTGGATTAGCAAGCTTGCAGGTGATATAAAGATTGGTGGTGTTATGGATAATGTAGAGGACTAGCAAAGAATACAATGGGATATAGATATGGGCAGAGAAATGAAAGATGGAGATTAATCTGGGCAATTGTGAAGTGTTGGAGCTTGGTAGGTCAAATGCAAAGAGACAGTTCATAGTTAAGATCAAGACCCTTAATCGTGGTGTTCATAGCTCCCTGAAAGTGGCTACACAAGTTGATAGGGTGGTTAAGAAGGCAAATGGCATGCTTGCCTTTTTAGTTGAGAATTAGTTCAGTAGTCAAGAAGTTATGTTGCAGCTTTATAAAACTAGTTAGGCTGCATACAATTCTGGTCATCCCACTATAGGAAGGATGTTGAGGCTTTGGAGAGGGTGCAGAAGAGGTTTACCAGGATGCTGCCTGGTTTAGAGGACGTGTGCTATCATGAGAGGCTGGACAAAATTGGATTGTTTTCTCTGCAGTGGCAGAGTCCAAGGAAAGATCTGATAGAGATAAGATTATGGGAGTCATGGATAGAGTGGACAGACAAATTCATTTTCCCGGGGTTGAAATGTTTAATGCAGAGGGCATGCATTTAAGGTGAAAGGGGTAATTTCAAAGAAAATGCGAGGGATGAGGTCTTTTTTTTTACATAGAGAGTGCGTGCCTGGAATGTGCTGCCTGAGGGGTTGGTAGTAGCAAAAACATTAGGTACTTTTAAGAGATATTTAGATAGGCACATGAAAGTGAGGAAAATGGAAGGATATTGGCCATTGTGTAGGCAGAAGACATTAGTTAGCCATTTGATTTCTAATTAAATTGGTTCGGCATAACACTGTGGGCGAAAGGGCTTGTTCCTGTGCTGTTCTATAGTTTCGAGGTGATTGAAGGAAAGTATGGTGGGGGGGTGGTAAGTCCTTTATATAAGGAGAGCAGTGGCTGCGTGGAATGCCCTGCCAGGGGTGATGGTCGAGGCAGATACATAAAGAACACTTAAACTCTTCAATGTATCAAAATGGATGATACAATAATGGAAGGTTATGTAGAAGGGAATGGTTAGATTAACTTTAGAGCAGGTTAAAAGGTCAACATAACATTGTGGGCTGAAGGGCCTGAACTATGGTAATGTTCTATTCCCTGATCATGGTTTTCCCATCCATTTAGTTTTAAAAGCCTCTTTTGTTTATCCCTTCCCGGGACATTGGAAGACACAGCTAAAACCTACTGTGAGCTCTTAATTACTGTAAAGACCTTCCCATTTTAATGTACCTAAATTAGGTATCAGACTGCTTAATAGCCAGTGTTTTGCACTCCTGTTTATTAGTACTTTGCAATGTATGCCCTTAATCCAAAGAATACTGTTTGTGGGTTTTCTTTTAAGAATTGTTCAAATCAATTGATAACTACCTTCATATTCTGAACTGCCTTCACGATCTTCAGCGTCCTTCCAGACCATATGTCTGTAGTTTATCTGTCCTCCTTGTCTGCTGCCCTTTTTGCTTACTGCATTGCTAGCTACAAGCTTTGCATGTCCACTTTTAGTAGCGTCTTCATGTTCCTTTCTCTGATTCTGCTTTCTTACTGTAGTCTGACATGCATCATCACTCAAAGGATTCTTACTCCGCCTCTGATGCAGATCACTATTTTTAAATTTGAATTGTGCTGCAGCCTATAATTGACAAACAATTCTGATTAATTTTGGTTGTTTTTAAATACTGGTAATGATCTAAAAGTGCCCAATAACTGCCATGTTAGCAAGTGAACTTAATGACCAAATCCACATAGTACAAATAAGTAATATTATGTGATGTCTGCTTATAACTATCAAGCATTTTTATTCAAGAGGAAATGTTTTGAAAGTGGCAGTATTTTGAAAAAAATGTGCTATTTTTAAAAAAGAAACTGCAAATAAAGCCAAATATTTAAGAAAAATGGTCTATTTGAGAACTTGGCTGAACATATGTGGAAAAAAATGTCATATCGTAACTACTCAACAGACGTGCATGATGAATGAATTCCTGACTGTTTGCCCTGTATCCCTCTAGACCATGTCTGTGTGCAGGACTGTTACACCATCAGCAGCTTTGGGCATTATCTCCCCAAGAGACTTTGTGGATGTCATTTTAATCAAACAATATGAAGACGGAACGATATCCTCAAATGGTAACTAACACACGGCCTGTTTAACTGAAATGTAGAAATGGGGTCAAAACAAATGTTCCAGTGTGGAGGTTTCAGAAAAAAAATGTCTTCAATTCCTGTTACTCAAGCATTATGAATATTTAATGAGATTCAAGGAAGTGCCCACAAATTCAGGGTAGTGTGTTCACACTTAAAATGACGCAGACGCTCACTGTAATAACAATTACAAACAGGTAATGGGCCTGGCTATAACTATCATCTGTGAGTGAATACATGTTACAAATTCAAATATAATTTGGTTCATACAGTACCGAACCACAGTGCAGGGCCCTAGGATCTAACAAAATAAGCCTGTGTGGTTTCAGTGTTTTGTGCCACTACTGTTTGAAGTGACAAGCATCCTTTTTTCTTCACAGCTACTAATGTGGAGCACCCTGGCTGTTCTCCTAAACCTCATTATGTTAGGGGATTCAATCATCCCTGTGGCTGTTTCTGTGCTCCCATTCCTGGGTAAGATACCTTTTTTAATTTTTCTAGATTTTTTTCATTGAAAATTGTTCCTTTCTTCCCTCAAATAAGTTTCTCAGTCAAAAATATTGTATATTTTTCATTTTATTGAGGATAGATTAACCCAGTTTCTGTTATGGGTGACCTTAAACTTTAGGATTATAAATCCAGCATTATTCTGGTACAATTATAAATTTGGACCAACTGGTTTAATGATGAATGAGATTTGCATTATCCAAGAGCAAGAGTCCAAAACTCCTACAAAAGGTAATGGGATTTGGCCCAGTGCAACATCCTCACTACCCATACCATGCTCTTTTCTTGATGGCAGCAGCGAGAAGATATAAATGCCCCAGGATTTGCACCACCAGCTTGAAGAACAGTTACAACACCTCAGTCATCAAGTTCTTAAACAAAAGAGGATAACTACATTCATTCTATTTCCTACAAACAAAGTTCTCAGTTTAAGGACTCTTTAACTTTCTAACACACTTGTTATTTATTGCTATTTAGTTATATTTGCATTTGCACAGTCTGTTGTTCATTAATCTTGTTTACAATTGCTGTTCTTTAGATTTGCTAAGTACGCCAATAGGAAAAAGAATCTCAGGGCTGTATGTGGTGACATGTATGTACTCTGATAATAAATTTCACTTTGGAAACAAGATTTTTGTCACAAGCTAACACAGATGTTTTAAACTAAATAAGTAGGGCATGTCAATCAAGAGAAATGTCTTTAATAAGAAACAAGGGAGCTGTGTAGGGAAAGTGAATGGGATAAAGGTAACTAAATTGATTTAAGAAACCTAGAAAGAGAAGTGCATATACACAAATAGTATCCAGATGAGAAAAGTTGTAATAAGACGAATAGGGTCAGAGGGAAAAAATGCTGACTAAAAGTGTTAAAAAGACAAATATAAAGGCGTTGTACCTTAAAGCATGAAGCAATCATAAGAAAGCAGATAAGTTAATAGTACAATAGAAATACAAGAGACTGTCAATGCTGGAATTTGTAGTAACAAAAAAACTGCAAGAGCAACTCAAGTGGGCTAGGCAGCATTTGTGGAGAGAGATCAGCAGTTAACATTTTGGGTCCAGACCCTTCATCTGGACTACAAGGTTGAGAGGGGGCAGCCAGTATAAAGAGGTGAGGAGAAGAGGTGGAAAAAGTTCTGAAAGTGATCAGTGAATCCAGGTGAGGAGGGTTGATAGGCAGGGAGGAGAGAGGAGTGGGAAAAGCATCGGAGGTGATGGGTGGAGACAACAAAGGGCTACAGATAATTAAATCCAAAAGGAAGAGAAGGTGGAGCATGGAATCAAATAAAGGAGGTGATGTGCACAGATGGGACAGTAGGGCGATGGAGTCCAGTGGGAGGAGTGTGCAGATGATGGACAGATAGTGGAGAAAGAAACAGGACAATAGGGTCAGGGTCAGTTTTCCCTCTAAGGTGTGTGTGCGCACACATCTTTTGCTACTAGAGCACAAAGGAGTTTCAACTGCATAAAAAGTTTTCACTTTATCTTGTTGGCATGTTAAAAATATTTCATAATCACATTTCCCTTTCTGAATTCTGCTGCGGACAATGTTGACAATGTGGAGTTTGCAACGATTTGTCTGCAGATTTTAGAACTGGCTTATTTGTATTGTTTTTATTGAAGAAATTATTCAGTGTGCACATGTTGTCACTGGAAAAAGAAAATTGCACAGCATACTGGTCATTACAAGTTAGTGGGGACATTGATTGGGGCGGATGTAGGAAAAACTGAATAGATCAGGAGGAGAGAGAAAATAGATACCTTAAATAGTGATTACAGAGATATAGCTGCAAGGTGGCCAGGCCTGAGAGCTGTACAGCCATGGATATTCAATATTCAGGAAGGACAGGTAATCTGGGAAACAAGGTGCAGTGTGTTGAAATTGGAATAATGTTAGAAAGGATGTTGTTGAGAAAACTGAGATATAGAATCAGCTTGGGTGGAACTTGGAATCACTAGGGCAGAAAACATTACTGTGAATTATGTATCGGTGTCCAGACTATGGTAATGAAGAGGGTGGTACCAAACGGGACGTGGAGACGTGTGCATTAATCTCCAGTACTGTACTTAGTTCCCACATAGACTGATCAATAATTACTTTTAAATCTTTCTATATTTCAAAAAGTGCAAGTCATTATTAGCATTCAGGAATGTGGACAATGTGCCTGAATGCTTCTTAGGCCGCACCTAAGATGACTTGCTTACATTTCCAGTTCAGAGAAGTGGATGATGCCTAAAGTCCTGAGATGTGCATCAACTGCTCACAATTTAGACAGGGCAAAGCTTTGGTCCAATGACTAGAGGATCTGAGTACAAGACATTTTACTGTAATTAATATAGGGCCTTTGACGTGACTGTGCCTGAAATAATGTGTACTGTTCTGGTTTCCCTACCCAAGATGGCAGGATGTACATTCCATAAAATTAGTGCAATAAATTCACCAGTTTAATTCCTAGCTTGGAGGGAATTGCCACATGAGAAGCAATTAAACAAAATCGTGCCCGTTCCTATGAGCATCAGAAGAAAGGGTAGATCTTTTTGAAATATACCAATATTTTTGCATACTGTCAAGGCAGATGGCAGGATTTTGTTTTCCTTGGCTGGAGTGACTAGAAACAAGGGTCTCCGTCTCAAAGTAAGGGATCCGTTTAAGGGATTTGAGAAGAAATATCTTCACTTAGAGTAGAGTGACTCTTGAATTTTGTATCAGAGTACTGTAGTGTCTTATTTGCTGAATGTATGGATTCCTGGATAATTAAGGGATATGGGATTAATACAGCAAAGTGGGGCTGAGGTAAGAGATCAACTGTGATATTGAATGTCAGAGCAAGCATAGGGAACTAATTTGCCTTCTCCTATTTCTTATTGTGTATTTGTCTCAATTTTAGGGAGCCACGAAAGACCCATTTGACTACATTCTTTCAGACTGACCTGGGTGGGTATCTCCCACAGTCGGTAGTGGACTCTTTCTTTCCATCTAATATGGCTGAGTTTTACAGCAATCTGTCAAAAGCTGTGAAGACTTTTAAAGCCTGATGAATCTCAGTTTTCTGCACGTCTCCTCAACAAACCTTCTGATTTTATTTTTGCTGCATTGAAGATCAGTTTTTGATTTGAAGATATGTTTGGATTGATTTTTCATCTTTTTGAAGAGAATAACAATTCCACCATTATTTTAGAACAATGAATAGAATGGAGAATGAGTTTGAGTTAAACATGAGGACCAAAAATAATATGTTTATAGACATTATTAATAAATTAAAGCAGAGCTATTTAAATTTTCATTAATTGGGTATCCAATTGAGAATATCTTTATGTACTTAGATTTTTAGTACATTTTAATCTTGGACCAAAATTATTAACTTACCCAGCAATGAATAATATACAATTTTATTTTTCTAATTGTATAAAGCACAGTGGTTAGATCAGCAAATAGGCCCCTTTATTTAAATAAGTTGGATATCCTATTTGTCAAATGTAAAATGAAAAGGATTGATCACTGCAAAATGTGTTGTGACATGTTGTTCAGAACTTTGTCATTACAATAAAATAAGCACTAGTTTTGTTTTGCTATTTTCAATGGCATTATGCCGGAGTAGAACTTGAATTACAGAGCAAGGAGTGTCATGGTGGCTGGATTGCATGATCATAGGATATATTTGTGCCTGGAGCAGAAACAGCATGTACTGCCTGGATGGTCTGAGTTCTGATTCTTAAAGGCAATTCATGTGATGAATCTGTAATATAACTCTTCAAAACATTGAAATTATAGAGTGCAGTGGGCAGCCATTTGGCTACAGTATCCATGCCAATAAAAGGTGCATTTACTTCTAGAAGACTATGTAGTGAATTACTTATTTAAAAACTAAGCCACTTTCCAAACAGTATTTGGCAACCATGTTTGCCATGGAGTGATGAGGACGGCTCAGGTTTTTAAAAAAAAACGAACTGTGGGGTTTAAGCTGAGAATGAAAAATAGTGGAGAAAATTATTATTTTCAACCCAGAGTATTAAAAGAAATAACTTTAGAAATTAATAGTTTAATCGCCGTCTTCCCAACTCTTAACTTGGGCATTGTGCATTAGAAAACTACCATTGTTATACCACTAATGTCTGCAGGATAACTACAGTTGGAAAATAGTGAATGGAATCTTAAGTTCAGGAAGCATTTGCAGATACTACAACAGACCTCGAGTGCAAGAGTGCCACAAGTTTTAATAAGTATTTATTCTTCCAGATCCCCAGTGTTAGCATTCACCAGGAGGACTCCACAGAGTCAGTATATTTATTCCTTCAAGCAACATGTTTCCTAGTAATGTGCTATCTTGCATGTAAATGGTATAATTAATATTGTTAAATTTGTTGAAGTGCTCCAAGCAGGAACATTTCCATTTGTATGAATGTTTTTAATTGCTGCATCACTACTAGCACCAACTCTTGGTGATGTGAAATATTCCACAGGTATGGAATTTCATTAAATCTGAATTTTACCTTATTAATGAAAGGTGGGTTAATTTGCACAGTTTTAATTCTGTAAACTTAGGCCAGTGATGTGATGCCTTTTTTCTCAAAAAATAACTTGCACTTTTTTAAGGTTTAGTTTTGGATTTAATTGTGACCAAATCACTTATTTATTTGGAAGTGTTGAATTTCATAACTTCATAAACTGGAGAAATTGTTGTCCCTACAATGTGTACTTGAAATTCATGCAATAAACATTCATAATTCACATGCTTGCACCCTGACTGTTGATTGCGATCTATCTGCAGTTTCAAATACACTTTGTTGACAGTGTTCAAAGAAAGTCTTTAAGTAATACCATTATTGACCGGTCTGCTGTTTTCAAATAGTGGGGTTGTAGAAAGATTTTATAAAACTGCTTTTTAACTCTGCTTATAGCTGAAAATGGATGACAGTAAGCTGTATTACTAATTTCAATATACTCCTGGCCTTAAGTTTGGTCTGTCTGAAAACAGCAATACAGGTAGTAAATTGGGTAATTTTGTCATTTCAAATTATCAGCTTGCAGTACCAAAAGGTCAGCCTATAAGTGCTATAAGCTGGTAAATGTATCTTTATTTCTGTGCTGTAATAAAATTGTTTACTTAACAGAAATTAACTACTTTCTAAGTGATTTAGAAATTATCAGGAGATGTTATTTATGTAGTTTACAGAAACCATTCAATATGGTTTTCTGTGTGATTTTTAACAAAAATGAAATCTCAAGAGGTAACCTAATAATGAGTAGAAATGTAGTGTGGAAATAGATAACTAGTCTGTGTTTGTCTCTGATGAAAGACTGCATGAAAACACTCTCAAACTCAGCACTATTATCTATTAGATAGGATCATTGAGATGAATGCTAACATTGCATTTGCCTTCCTTACTACCAACTCAACTTGCAAGTTAACCTTTGGGGAATACTGTACTAGGACTCCCAATAAATTTTCCCTTCCTTTTCTCACTCAAGTAAAATCTCTTTTTTAAAAAAAATCCTACATTTTTTAAAATTTGCTTGATTGTCACTGAATACAATAAGGTTTGGCTGTTCGTAAGGTTTGGCTGTGGTAAAAATGTTACTCATATTTAAGAACTTGCATTAACCAAGAATCAGCCATGGTTCAACAATAGTACTTGTAGCTCTGAGCCAGAACATTCCTCTCACTTGCGATTTATGCACATAATCTAGGCTGCTATTCCATTTTAGTGGTGATGTGCTGTGTTTTGACTGTTGCATGAAACAGAGTTTCCATCTTTGTTCAATAACTAAAAGATCCCATGGCTGCATTTACAACCACATTTTGGTCTGATTGAACTTGAATACAAAGAAGCTGCTGTGTTTCCTGCATGGCAGCAGTGGTTAAACTTGTGAAAGTATTTGGTTGGTTGCAAGGTGCTTTATAATGTCCTTGAGTTGTGTATAGTGCTGTGGAAATGTAAGTAGTTTCTATGATAAATTTTTATCCAGTACTAATTTCAGACCTCTGTCACACAGCTGACGTCTTTTTATTTGTGCACTTGGAAGATCAATTCTCCACAGAAATCAAATTTGTAAACCACTTTTAAAATCACAATATTGCTGAAGAAACAGCTATAATTCACTGCCCTGACCAAGATTACATGAAAATTGCAAAAACAATTCAAACCCAGTGCCCAGAATTTTATCATCAATGATGGTAAAAATCTTCAATGCATTAAAGCTGTAAACAATGAGGTGCAAAAGCAAAAGTGACGGAATCCATAGCTAGTCGGATACTTCTGTAAAGCAAAGAGACTAGCTAACAAGAAAGGTCCAGATCAACAAGAACCTTTAACTTTTTATACATTCTTATGAAGTTGCTTGTTCCCAATATTTTCTGTTTTAATTCTGGTATTTTTCCTCAAATAAGGAATGTCAAGGTATTGTAGAATGGGCTGGAGATTTCAGTTTAATACCACAAACAGCTAATTCTTCTGTTATTGTGCAGTTGGCCCCACCTTCCAGTTTTCACATCATGAATTTCAGAAGGGGACTTGAATGGATGGATTCACGAGTTTTGGGAAGGATGAGATCTTAAGATTGAGTAAAGAAAATCTTCAGGAATTAATGTCCAGTTAGGTTTCACGAGATGTAGTTTAGCTGAAATGGCTTGTAAAATGGCCATTTGAAGGGAGTGGCTAGGAGTCCCTATTATAAGGCGAGATTAAGGGAGGATGGACGTATGTGAATTGACATCACCAATGACAAGTCACTGGAGATATTGGGGCAGTAGAGAGCGTAGTACAATGTGAGATGAAAACAGGGACATTTCCAATAATTGACAGGCTGAGGGAGAGACAGACAATCCTTGCTAAGGACCCAATACTGGTCAACAGCTCATTGCATGACTAAATGAAGCAACCAAGTTTGAAATACGGTAACAAGGTTGGTAAGAAGTTTATTTAAGTACAGGTCACCAGTTCTAAAAATTTTACTTTTTCTTCTTTCCACAGGAAACGCTCGGCGTAATTAGTCTGCTTTTATTTGTGATTGAACTGAGATTTGGAATGATATGTTCCTGTCTTATTTTTGATGAATAAAATTGCTCAAGATAAAATCCCAACTATTCACAGAAGTAGCAAATTAAAAGGTTAACCACTTCCTTCTGTAACAGTCATAGCAATGGGCAATACCATATAGTCCACTTTCTAGATTAACTGAATTATGTGAGTATAAATGAGTAGCTCCTTATTAGCAACTTTGTTCAGCGTCTTGTGATATCTCCGTGTCTTTGGCTGTGATAGGAATGGGGCCTTTCCTCCTAATTACTGCCGTGCAGGGGCCATCTGGCAAGGATTTGATGATGTTCCAAGCCTCAAAGCGGCTAAGACCTTGGAGGATAGTGGAGTTTAGTTGTAACAGTTCATCTCCAGGCTGAATAATGTTATTCTGTTCTACTGCTCCTCCTGTAATGGAGAAAGAAATTTTAAGAAAATTTTCATCGTCAAAGGTTTGAAAATGTGATGTAAAACTCAGAGTTCTAACACACTACATTAAGAACAGCAAGCCACAAATGTTCAGTGCTCACGCACAAACACACACATGCAGCCTGTTCTCATTCAAGTAAACAGAGCCTGAGGGAAGTCACACATATCTGTGCAGTTCCAGATACCGCAACCCCAGGAAGTAGTTCATGAGGTTCATTATGGGGAGTTCTCTCAGAGAATAGGCCATTCAGTAAACAAGTCTCCCAAGCAGTAGAGGAACATCAACATCAAAAAAATATGCAGAGTTGAGTTGTGGGTAATGGATAAAGTTGCACCGAAGTTGCTACTTTTAATTGATTGTGACAAACACACTTAAAAAAGCAAAACTTTTTGTCATTGGTTTGCTTCAAGGAGACTGTAATAGAAACAGGGAGGCTATTCCAGTGCCTACAGAATACCTTGTAATTAAATAATATCAATATATATCTTATGTATTCCCAAATCAACTGGCTTGTGGTCAAGTTGGGCCAAGATGCCGTCTCTGGCAAGGTTATGGCTCAGACTTGGGTTTTTTTTTTGTTTCGTAAGGATGGTTTTGGGGGCAGAGATGAGAGTTAGGGGTCAGGTTAGGGTTTAGAGACAGGGATGTGGGGAGTTAGAGGGCGGGCCAGAGTCTGTTCTGCATTCCAGACTTCATATTCGAAGGCCAGCAATGATGTGGATGAAGGACATCTGTGGACAGATGTCAAACTGGCAAGCACTGTGGGAGAAGACCAGCAAGGGCAAAGGGCTACCCGCATCCCGACAGGTCAATGATCAGCAGGATCTGAGGTCTGTGTGGGTAAGAGCCACAAGGGCCAGTGACCCATAAGTACTGTACGTCAGTCAATGAATCCCAAATTCGAGGTCTGGAGTTCAGGGTCCCATCATCAGCGAGCCTGGAGTTTGGGGTCCTATCATCAGTGAGTACTGGGGTCAATACTGAAGTTGAGGCCCAATGGCTGAAGCCCTGGTTCTGCAGGTCTACTGGGCTGAGGAATGCGGAGGCTTGATGTCTTTTGAGTCCAATGAAGACCAGAGGGCTGAAGGTGGTCTATCCTGGGGTTGAAGTACTCTGTGCTGCTGCTGTTCTGAACACTGTGGGCACACTACGTTGGTGCAGCATGTGTGGCAACACTTGCAGTCTAGGCTGTGTTGGGTGTTAATACAAGCAAAACAATTCACTTGTACTCATTGTCCCTGTTTAGTGTGGAGTGAATATTCCTCAACCTTACTGCTTTTAGATCTCTAAGACACAGTACGTGCTCACTACAATTCATTAGAGACCTGCCCATATGTACAAAACAATTCACACACTGTCTGTACTTTAGAGTCATAGGGCACTATAGCACAGAACCAGATCCCTCGGCCCATCTAGTCTGTGCCAGCCTGGCCTCCTGCCTTGACCCATCTACCTGCACCCACACTGTAGCCTTCCAAACCCCTCTCATGACCATAAGATATAGGAGCAAAAGTAGGCCATTCAATCATGGGCTGATCCACTTCATCCAGTCATCCCCACTCCCCTGCCTTCTCATACCCTTTGATGCCCTGGCTAATGAAGAACCTACCTATATCTGCCTCGAGGCTAGATGCAGGGAACATGTTCCCAATGGTGGGGGAGTCCAGAACCAGAGCCCACAGTTTAAGAAAAAGGGGTAGGCCACTTAGTACGGAGTTGAAGAAAAACTTTTTCACCCTGAGAGTTGTGGATGTGTGGAATGCTCTGCCCCAGAAGGCAGTGGAGGCCAATTTTCTGGATGGTTTCAAGAAAGAGTTAGAGCTCTTATAGATAGCGGAGTCAAAGGATATGGGGAGAAGGCAGGAACGGGGTACTGATTGTGGATGATCAGCCATGATCACAGTGAATGGCAGTGCTGGCTCAAAGGGCTGAATGGCCTACTCCTATACCTATTGTCTATTAAATGCACCCAATGACTTGGCCTCCACAGCCACTCATGGGAACAAATTCCACAGGTTTACCACCCTCTGACTAAAGTAATTTCTCCGCATCTCTGTTCTAAGTGGACGTCCTTCAATCCTGAAGTTGTGCCCTCTTGTCCTAGACTCCTCTACCATGGGAAATAACTTTGCCATATCTCATCTGATCAGGCCTTTTAACATTCAGAATGTTTCTATGAGATTCCCCCCACATTGTCCTGAACTCCAGGGAATACAGCCCAAAAGCTGCAAGACATTCCTCATATGGTAACCCTTTCATTCCTGGAATCATTCTTGTGAATCTTCTCTGAACCCTCTCCACTGTCAGTTATATCCTTTCTAAAATAAGGAGCCCAAAACTGCACACAGTACTCCAAGTGTGGTCTCACAAGAGCCTCAACATCACATCTTTGCTCTTATATTCTATACCTCTAGAAATAAATGCCAACATTACATTCGCCTTCTTCACCACCGACTCAACCTGGAGGTTAACCTTTAGGGTATCCTGCATGAGGACTCCCAAGTCCCTTTGCATCTCTGCATTTTGAATTCTCTCTCCATCTGCCGGTTTATTTTTCCCACCAAAGTGCATGACCATACACTTTCCAACATTCTATTTCATTTGCCACTTCTTTGTTCATTCCCCTAAACTATCTAAGTCTCTCTGCAGGCTCTCTGTTTGCTCAACACTACCCTCTCCTCCACCTATCTTTGTATCGTCGGCAAATTTAGCCATAAATCTATTAATCCCATAGTCCACATTTACCCGCCCAAGCCTTTCTTAAAAGTTACAATTGACCTCTCATCTACTACTTCCATTGGCAGCTAGTTCCTTGCTCACACCACCTTCTGAGTGAAAAAGTTGTCCTTCAGATTCCCCTTAAGTATTTCACCTTTCACCTTAACCCTATTATCCTCTAGTTTTATCTTCACCCAACCAGAAGCAAAAAAAAACTTGTTATCGTTCATCTCATAATTTTGTATACCTCTGTAAAATCTCTCATTCTCCTGTGCTCTAGGGAATAAAGTTACAACTTATTCAACCTTTGCCTCTACCTCGGTCCTCAAGTCTCCGCAACAACCTTGTAAATTTCCTCTGCACTCTTTCAAACTTATTGATATCATTCCTGTAGTTAGGGGATCGGTACTGCACAATACTTCAAATGCAACCTCACCAATGTTTTATGCAATTGCAACATAACAACACAACTATTGTACTCTTGTTTATGAAGGCCAACATGCCACAAGCTTTGTTTACCACCCTATCTACCTGTAACGTCACTTTCAAGGGATTATGGATCTGTCTTCCCACATCCCCTTGTTTTACCATATACTTCACCGCTCTGCCATTCACCGTATAAACCTTATCCTGGTCTGTCCTTCCAAAGTGCAACATCTCACAGCTGCCTACATTAAACTCCATCTGCCATTTTTCAGCCAATGTTCCCCACTGGTACACATCACTTTGCAAGCTTTGATAGCCTCTCTCACTGTCCCACTATACTACACAGCAGGATGCTTGAGCAACAAGACTAGACCTGTTGTTACATCTTGTTTTTTTGCTCAACAGTGAGGCACGATTGTGGGCTAGCAGTGTGTGTGAACTTTCATAAATCATTCTATCCACATGATTTGCAAACACTATGTTCCATGTGCGAGTTGACCTTGGGATTTTTATACCTTTACACATTGTGAACGAAAATCTCACATAGACTTTGGGAGATGAGTTTTCCAGGAGTCCACAGCATAGAAGTGCCAGTCTCGCTAATCTCCTGTCACTTTCAGAGATTGATTCTGTTTTAATTAATCAACCACAGATGCAAAGACATGGAAACTGAGGTATGTGAGTTGTGGGAAGAGTTAAACTCTCAATAAGTTTCCCTTGATGGATGACGATTGGTTGCAAAAAGTGCCAGTTTCTGAGTACAGTGCAGAGCACCCACGTCACACACAGTAGAATATTCCCAAGCCACTTTTGAGGCCAGGTGGGGAATCTTCTGCTGACAAAGGAAGCACTGGAGCCAGCATCACAGACCACAACACAAGACCCTCTTTTCCATCCACTGCTTCCCTCCCAAACAACTGCAGAGCCAACATCAGCACCAATCCCATCCCTACTGCCCATGCCACTCACCTAACCATTTTATATTTTCTGGGACTTCCTTAGATTCAGGATCAGTTCCTGAGGATTGGAAAATGGCTGATGTTATTCCATTTATTAAGAAAGGAGGGAGGGAGAAAACAGAGAACTATCAACCTGTCAGCCTGACATCAGTGGTGGGGAAGATGCTAGAGTCCATTATTAACGATGAAATAGTGGCATATCTAGATAGCAGTAATAGGATTGGGCTGAGCCAGCATGGATTTACCAAGGGTAAATCATGCTTGACTAATCTGTTGGAGTTTTTCGAGGATGTAACCAGGAAGTCAGACGGGGGAGATCCAGTGGATGTAGTGTACCTCGATTTTCAGAAGGCATTTGATAAGGTCCCACATAGGAGATTGGTGGGTAAAATCAAAGCTCAGGGCACTGGGGGGAAGACATTGACATGGATAGAAAACTGGTTGGCAGATAGAAAGCAAAGGGTAGCGGTGAATGGGTGTTTCTCGGAATGGCAGGTGGTGACTAGTGGGGTGCCACAGGGCTCAGTATTGGGACCACAGCTGTTTACAATTTACGTCAACGATTTGGATGAAGGCATTGAAAATAACATCAGCAAATTTGCTGATGATACTAAGCTGGGTGACAGTGTGACATGTGATGAGGATGTTAGGAGAATTCAGGGTGACTTGGATAGGCTGGGTGAGTGGGCAGATACTTGGCAGATGACGTTTAATGTGAATAAGTGTGAGGTTATCCACTTTGGTAGTAAGAACAGGAAGGCAGATTATTATCTGAACGGTGTAGAGTTAGGTAAGGGAGAAATACAAAGAGATCTAGGAGTCCTTGTTCATCAGTCACTGAAGGTGAATGAGCAAGTGCAGCAAGCAGTGAAGAAGGCTAATGGAATGTTGGCCTTTATTACAAAGGGAATTGCGTACAAGAGCAAGGAAATCCTTTTGCATTTGTACAGGGCCCTGGTGAGACCACACCTGGAGTACTGTGTACAGTTTTGGTCTCCAGGGTTAAGGAAGGACATCCTGGCTGTAGAGGAAGTGCAACGTAGATTCACGAGGTTAATTCCTGGGATGTCTGGACTGTCTTACGCAGAGAGGTTAGAGAGACTGGGCTTGAACACACTGGAATTAAGGAGATTGAGAGGGGATCTGATTAAAACATATAAGATTATTAAGAGATTGGACAAGATATATGTTCCAGATGCTGGGAGAGTCCAGTACCAGAGGGCATGGTTTGAGAATAAGGGGTAGGTCATTTAGGACAGAGTTAAGGAAAAACTTCTTCTCCCAGAGAGTTGTGGGGGTCTGGAATGCACTGCCTCAGAAGGTAGTGGAGGCCAATTCTCTGGATGCTTTCAAGAAGGAGCTAGATAGGTATTTTATGGAAAGGGGAATCAAGGGATATGGGGACAAGGCAGGAACCGGGTATTGATAATAGTTGATCAGCCATGATCTCAAAATGGCGGTGCAGGCTCGAAGGGCTGAATGGTCTACTTCTGCACCTATTGTCTATAAACCACTCTATCTCATAAAGCAAGAGGGCTGACAACTGCATAGATACATTCATAAATGAGGCCGTATCTTGGTTGATCAGGTGCCACCCTGTCCGGCATTTGGTAATACAGCCCACAATGGGCTTATGAATATTTGTCACTGAGGGTCCAAACTCACCTTTTCCTCCCAATCTTTCTGCACGCAATCATACACCACTCCCTGAATTATTTGCGTGATGTTTCATAACTTGAAAAAATTCTGCTTTATAAGCTGGTCAATCTGCTTACCTTTAAAAATTCTGTTGATAATCAGTGGTTTGTCTCCATGAATGGAGCCCTTTCCTCCTTCCAAACTGAAGCCAACTCCTGCAGTGTTCTTTTCAAGTGTCACGGTGAAAGTGTTCAGTTTGTTTTCTGTTGTAAATCATAACAGCAAAGCTTGGTTAATAGATCTACTCAACAGATTCTTCTTTAATTATCCTTGAATAGATACATGAGGCAAAGGGGAGCATGCAGAAATGACTTGATCACTGAGAAAGTTAGGCAAACAATGATGTTTGTGGTTGGATGTACAGGTATTCTATCCACAAACACTCCATATATGAATGTTCCCCAAAATCAATAGAATTCCCTTCGCTCCACGTAGGAACACAGTGGACTCTGGTTAATTTTGCCAATGGTTAATCAGGGAAGTTGTTTATTTGGGAAACTCTTAAAGAACAAATAGTTCAAATAAATAGAATTCCCTTCATTTATCTGGAATGATATGCTGCTTAATTGGGACAGGAGACTGCTGCGGAACAGTTTCCAACTAGCTTCAGTCATTATGCCATGCTTAGAGCGATCAGTTTTTAAGTAGCATCAGTTTGTGTGTGTTTGTGTTCAAGAAGCAATGATTTTTGTCACTGATTGTTGGCAAGAAATAAACAGTAAGCCAATTTGGAACTATTTTACTGACGGCAGTTTCAAGCATTCAGTCTTGGAGATGCCAGAAACAGTCATGTGTAGAATTTCACGACTTCAACAAGTTAGAAATTACGAAGGTATTGGCAATCATCTTGAATGTTACAACAAAATAAAGATTTGGAGGATGCAATCATACAAAGCATTGAAGGTAGTCCATTATCTGCACTAGGTTTTACAGTTAATCAAAGGAACACAGCAGATGAATTCTTCTGTCAATAACTATTAAGAACTAATACAATTTTATCATACTCTAGAGGCATTGGTAGTGTTCTAATTTGTTCTATTTTTTCATTTAAATACATAAATTGTTACAGTTAAATAGTAGTTTTTTTAAATATACCTTTTAAACTATTTCCATGAAACTTTGGCTAATTGGGCAGCTACTTAATAGAGCCAAAATGTACTGGTCCCAATTAACTGGAATCCACTGTATACCTGAATACATATAATACACCCTAGCCTTTTCATTTTCAAGCCACAAAACCCTTTCATAAATTGAGGAATATCTGTATGCCAGATTTTTGATTAACTTCTGACTGTGCAACAAATTTGTATTTGAACAAATGGATTGCATTGAGATGTACAGGTCTGTTCCTGACAGTATTAGTCTTGCTAAAATGTGATACCTTCTACCAATCTTACAGTGGCGTTCATAAGACTCACGGTTTAAACAGCATGGCAAAGCATATCTGTGGTGGATGACTTCTGGAGGTGCATTCAAGACTGTTTGCAAAAGAAAATTTCATATAGAATTGTCTCTACCTGAACCTGCAGGGTTCTCAGTCGTTGGGGACTCTGTTGAAGTGCTGAACTTGCTTTCACTTTCCTTGCCCTTGTGCACCACAATTACCGCTTGCCTTGGCATTCGAGCTTGGCGCAGGATAGTCAGACCCTCAGAGTGAGTCGCACCTTTCAATGACTGCCCATTGATTGACAAGATCTCATCCCCCTTTTGAATTGTTCCTTCCTGCATGGCCAGGCCGTTTGGAAACACCCTGTGGACCTGGCAATGGAGGGCAGTAGAAGATGGAGAACAACAGGCTGATTAGTGTAGTTCAGGGCTGACAAAATCAGTCGCCCCTTCCTGGGGTCTAAAACATCACATTCATCTCAGGGCCCTGCATCCTAGGACAAATTCTGGAGGGAGTGCAATTACCGTTTTGCCAGAATTCTATTCCATAATTAAAAGGTTAATTTACAGACTAGTTGCACATTCCAGGGCTGCACTCTGTTAAATTTAGAAGATTAAGTATCAATCTTATCAAAATCTTTAAGATAATGATGTGTTAATTGTGTAGCTGGAGAAAAGCTAATATATCTCCAGCCTTCTGGAGAAAACGCATCTTTTAAATGAGTAGTACCTCAGGGTCCTCTCTTGTGCAAAAAATGCATTGAGGGCAATTCTAAGATGTGGCTTGTACCAGCTACCAGTATATAGATACTAAAAAAAAGTAAGAGCTAGCAAAACCTTGCCCGACGAGGCAGTACAGTCATGGCTGTGCCAGTGTTTTTCTGTTACCAGGATGTAGGTTCAATCGTTCCACTTAATATCAGGGAATGTATACAGTATACAACCTGAAGTTCTTACTCTTTGCAGACATCCATGGAACAGAAGAAACCCCAAAAGGATGAATGACTGAAAAACATTCTGTAATATGCAAAGTAACCCACAGCTGCCTCGTGTACCCGTCATTTGAGTTTAAGTGCAAAGGCATTCTGTTGAGACAATCCTCACTCTCCTGTCTCTCTCTTCTGCAGAAGCAGTTACAGCTCTGCCCAGCCTTCCCATTCTCTCTCTCTCTCTCTCTCTCTCTCTCTCTCTCCCTCTCCCTCTCCCTCTCCCTCTCCCTCTCTCCCCCCCCCCCCAGAGTTCACAGGAGAAGTGTTGACAAGGTTTCAGCAAAGTGAGTATCCCAAGTGCAGAGAAGTGTCACTGTAAAATGCACGTGGGTTTAAGTAACACTCAGGCTCTGTGGTAATGTTTCTTTTCCCTTGTTCAGGTGGTCGTTGTATGGTGAGCTTGTCATGGAAGCTCAATGCCAGGATCACCAGCAGACATTTCAATCATCTGCCAACCTCAATAACTTTCCTGGTGGCTAAAACTAACAAGAGCTTTGCCAAGCTGAAGGTCAGTCTGATGTTGCAGTCCAAACCTCTCAGTCATCTCAAAATGTCTACAGGAAACCACCAAACCACTGACAATACTTAACACCCACAAAAGGATTGCTCTCTCTGCCTTTACTTTAGTGAAATAGACACACTAACTGACTTTGGGGACTGGATCCAGGAAATCTTTCACAGACTCCTAAACCCGAAAACACTCAGAGAGTTGGCCAAATCAGCCTTCTGCTTCCAAAAATTCTTCCAACAAACACGTGCCTTGTATCCCAGTGCCAGTGTCCAACCCTCAATTAAAGGGATGAAATTCACTGGTGTACTTTAATTGAACAGGTGAACTATCTAATAGGATCTTTTTGTTGGGTGGAAGGTTCCAGGACTGAATTCTCAACATCTGATCTGAATGAACAATATTCACACTGTGGAGAGTGTTTCACTTCACTTCCCTTTACTGCTGGTACTCACAGTAGTCACTTTGTTTTCACAGTCCACACCACCTCCAATGCTGAATCCCAAACCAGAGCCTTCTTCTTTGTGCAAGATCACGACATGGATGTCATCCAGTTGCTGTAAAGTGAGGATAATTTTAATGAAGATTTGAGCCTACATGCGTTTGCCAAAGATTATCTTGGAGGGATCAGCGGATGCGACTGGGCATGTGCGGAACAGAACGAGGGGCAGCTGTCCATACGTAGGGCGAGGGGAGTAATGGGATTAAGGAGGAAGGGTCTTTAGAGTGAGTGGGACCTCTTCTCAGGCAGGAAGGACAGAAGCCTACAGCCCCCCAGCACTTTCTTGAAACACTGCTTTCCTACAACCTTCAGGCTCTTGAACCAATCTACACACCTCTAACCCTACCTCAGCAATGGGATGCTACAAACGACTTCTTGCTCAACCATGACTATTTTATTGTTGTTTTTGCACACATATCTTGTTTTCCTCAGCCATTTTTTCTTCTTCACTCCTGAGTGTTCTATGTTCTGAGTGTTTGAACCTACACGTCTGTGATGCTGCTACAAACAAGCCCTTCATTGTACCGGTACCGCACCATACTTGTCAATAAACCTGACTGCCAAAGACTAATCTGTTCTTTTTTTTAATGTCTTGTCTGCAGGGTTTTTTTATTCACTGGCACGTATAATTTATGCTCTGTCTGTTGCCTGTATCAACGTGCCTGTGATGATGCTGCAAACAAGATTTTCATTATAACTGTATCTCACTATACTTCGATTGACGACAATAAATTCCACTTGACATGCCTTACAGAAAGGGACCCACATCTTTAGTTTGAGGAGCATGGCTGAAGGGTAAGCCCAAAGCTTATCCTTCCAATGCACCCTTGATTAATGAGGAGTGTGACGAGGAAACATTTGTAAGCAGAGTGGAAAGAGTCTATAGAATGAAGTGCGGTATCTGGATCTGTAGAGGAGGAGACTATCTTTAGCAGGTGAAGAGTATCTGCGAGGTCTGGAAGAAGGTGAGAGGAGCATCTGTACTGAACGGAAAGCAACTGAACAGTAGGGAGATGTCTGCAGGATCATAGTAGCATCTGCAAGGTGAGAGCAGCATTTGTAATCTGAAGGAAGAATTCAAATTGAAGCAGGAGGGGCCATTTGGCCCATTGTGCTATTCTGCTATCCCATAATATCATGGCATATCTTGCACCTGTCTGCTATTTTCCTGTTTTTTGCCCCATTTCGCCTGATTCTATTCTCTGTCTTAAATATATTCTGTAAATGGCCCTTCACGTGTTGGTAGAGATTTCAGAAGATTCACTATCCCACTGATGAAGAAGTTTCATTTCCTTTCTATACTGACTGGTCAGCCCATTATTAGACCATAAGATGTGGCAACAAAATTAGGCCAATCGGCCTATTGAGCCTGCTCTGCCATTCCATCATAGTCAATTTAATATCCCTTTCAAGCCTATTCTAATGCCTTCTCCCCATAACCTTTTTGATACCCTGAATAATCAAGAACTTATCAACCACCACTTTAAATATTCCCAATGACTTGGCCTTCACAATGAATTCCACACATCCACCAGCCTCTGGCTAAAGAAATTCTTCATCATTTCTTTTCTGATGCTGTGCCCTCTGATCCTAGACTCTCACGTTATAGGAAATATCCTCTCCTCTTCCACTCTGTCTAGGCCTTTCAATATCCAATAGGTTTCAATAAGATCTCCATCATTCTTCTAAACTCCAGCAAATACGGGCCCAGAGCTGTCAAACATTCCTTATATGTTAACTCTTTCATTCCTGGGATCATTTTCATGAACCTCCTCAGGACCCTCTCCAATTCCAGCACATCTTAGATAAGAGGCCCAAAGCTGCTCACAATACTTGTCTGACCAATGTGTTATAAAACCTCAGCATTATATCCTTGCTTCTGTATTTTAATCTTCTCAAAATGAACGCTAACAAGGCATTCGCCTTCCTCACCACCTGGAAGTTAACCTTTAGGGAACTCTGGATGAGGATTCCCAAGGACAGAATTTATTCTCTTCACTTCTTACATAATTTATGAATAATTTATTTCTACCTAAATGCCCGTGATGGTGCCGCAGGTTTTATTTTCTTCTTGTGCACAGGACAATACACTCAACTTGTTAGACAAGTTTCTGAGCAGTGAGGGGATGAATCTGCAGGAGCAGGGTGGGGTTTACAGCAATGCTGGCAAGTGTCTGTAGGGTGGGTGATGCTAAGAAGGGAGGAGTCTGCAGGAGCAGGGTGGGGTTTACAGCAATGCGGTCTGCAGGTGTCTGTAGGGTGGGTGATGCTAAGAAGGGAGGAGTCTGCAGGAGCAGGGTGGGGTTTACAGCAATGCGGTCTGCAGGTGTCTGTAGGGTGGGTGATGCTAAAAAGGGAGGGGTCTGCAGGAGCAGGGTGGGGTTTACAGCAATGCGGTCTGCAGGTGTCTGTAGGGTGGGTGATGCTAAAAAGGGAGGGGTCTGCAGGAGCAGGGTGGGGTTTACAGCAATGCGGTCTGCAGGTGTGGAGGAAAGAGCTTGTCGGACAAATGGAGCGTCTGCAGCCTGAGGTCTAAACAGAAAGAGAGGCACTTTATTAGGACGGGGCAGCGCCGGTGGTTGCGCAGAGGGGGCTCATATTGTGAGGGTTGGGTCCTGTCAGCTGAATAGCAAGGGGAGGTGTGGGCCAGATCAGCCTGTACGGTGAGGAGATAAAGGACTAACTGTACAATGAGGTATGTGTCCATGTTTGAAGGGCAATGTTTGCAGAGTGTGTAGAGCTCTCTTCTGGGTGAAGGGGACACAGGGAGGGTAAGGGGAAAACAACTAGGATGAGAAGAAAGAGTGTATAGGAGGAGGGAAGTGTCTGCAGCTTAAAGGGAGTATCAGGACATGAATCATGTGAACGATGATGGGGATGTGGACAATTGTCAGGATGCTGAGAGGAGAAAGGATGCAGGTGGCAAAGAAGGGTCTGTTGGGTTAGGAAAGGTGTCTGTGAAATGAATGGAAACCTTCATAGGGTAACAGGAAAATGTCAGTGGAATGTAGTCATCAATGGATCATTGAATTAATAGGCTCATCTGCAAGGTGAGAGGCAGCTATGGTTGTGTAAGGAAAACTGTCTGTATGGGAGGGGATGCATCTATAAAGTTCAGAGTTTGTTATTGATGTGCCTCAAGATTAAGGCGCGTATTGATGAGGTGGGGATGTGTTGTTCGGAGGCTCTCTAGGTCAACAGTATCTCATTGCCTGAGGTATGTCTAGAGAGGTGACTGTAACAACCACTACATTACAAATGTCTGTAACATAACTTAATTCATTTCAGTTGCTATAAAACTAAAACAGTTACTTTTCTCTCATGCTGTTCATAATTTGACCCCATCAACCATTTCCTTTTGCTGAAAATACAATTTTGTTCGAAGAAAATTTGACAGCTAATCAAAACATTTTGGCCTAATTATTTAAAGTCTCCACACCAGACACTGAGCCTCATTAATGGTCAGATCAGCAGGGAGTCAGTGCTCCACACAAGTATGATTTAAGTTTGTAGACTTTATATTCCTATTTGATCAAGGAAGAGCTGATTTCCTGCATTTTCACAGCTGACAGCAGAGTGGAGAATGGTGAACGGACACAACCTGGATCGATTAGCAAGTGCTTTAACATTAAAAGGTAAGGACAACATGGAGACGTCCTGTGCAGAATGTAATCATTCCATTTCCGATGCCTTCCCAGTTCTTTGCTGGAGTTGTTAAAATTACTTGTTTGTAAAATAATGAGGAGGTTTCATGATCCACATGAACAACTGCAAGGCCATCTGGGAAATCATTCTAACAGTATTTTCATGACATATGTGAGTGATAATAAACCTGATTCTGATATGGGTCTGTATCGTGGACTGAGAGTGGGAAGAGGGCAGAGAGAGGGGAATCATGGTTGGGAAAAGAGGGAAGAGAGAGGGGAGGGAGTAGGAAGCACCAGAGTTTGGAATCCAATGACCTTGCCTGGTGTCTCAGGGCTGGGTGTGTCTGCACCCACACCACCCCCACCCCACCCCTGGCACTCCTTCTCTGCCACCTGTCCCACACCGCAGAGTTCTGCCCTTGCCATTCCCAACTTCCTTTGCTCTCGCACGTTGACAAATACAGTACTGCGCACCCTAGCTGCGCCTAAGACCTCTATACAGAACTGTAAGTGATCCTGCTGTAAATGTAGAGCCTTATCCACAGAGTGGGTACATATCGGCGACTTGCCTGGACCACTCGTGATTTGTGCTCCGATTTCCCAAGTCTCTCCAGTAAGTCACTGTAAAACACTTTGCACAGAGTATAAATCTGCAGGTACATTTGTGTTAACATATCACAATGTGATTGAAAGCTTGTAACCCTGTTGCTGAGGGGGCAGGGATATAATGCCAGATATGCAGATGAATTTCACCACAATCAAAATAGCAGAATAATCAAACATGTATACCAGTTCATTTGTGGAGCCTCTAAATTGGACCTTAAGGTTAAAGATTCTCATGTATGTTTCCAAAAGCCTTTTAATACTCATTCTTAAAGAGGCATTATCCTATGGTCGGTGTTAATTTCGTGCCATGCATTCATGTTCTAACCTTTAAAGTTTCCTCATCCAGACTCTTTACTTCTGCTATTAATTTCTCCAGTTCTTCTGCAGGAATCAAGGACATAACGGACTGTGCAGAGACACAGGAAGATAGCGATAAGCCGCACTCTTTCTTTCCATCTTCTTTTCTATCGTCGTCCTTCTGGTTTTCCTCCGCCAGATTAATAGTGCAGACTCTCAACTCTGCAAGACTAGAGCACAACATACTCTCTCATTCCCATGAATATTTGTGGGTGCAAAAACTTAACGCAACCTCTCCGATGAAATAGTGAGTAAAACAAAAGTCACAAAAATAACGATGACATTAAGTTTCAATTCATCTATACTTAAATGTGTATCTGATTTCCAAGTAACTGCAATAGCTTTTTTGGCTACTGCCAGTGCAATTTTTATAAATTCTTTCTGATACTTATTTAGTTTGAGTTTCGGTTTTATCCCTTCAATATCACCTAGTAAAAATAATATTGGATTATGAGGAAATTGTGTTCCTGTAATTTGTTCCAGTAAAAGTCTTAAATTTGTCCAAAAAGGTTGAATTTTAGAGCAAGACCATGTCGAATGTAAAAAAGTACCAGTTTCCTGGTTACATCGGAAACACTGATCCGATAAATTTGGATTAAATTTTTTACGTTTTACATTTAAGTATAGATTCTTGGAAGAAAGAAATCTATGGTTGTATTCCATTAGAAAAAATTACTTATAATTTAAGAGATAAATATGAAACATTTTTGAAAATTTGGAGCCCTTATTTACAAAAGACAGGATTAAATATATAGATACTTTGAAGATGAAACAATTGGTTATTAGGGGAAAGAAATAAATATACATATTAAAATTATTACGAATTCCATGGAGCATGTGGAGATCTTCCAACAACCAGGCATTCTTTCTTTCTTTCTTTCTTTCTTTTTTTTCTATAGGGCAGTTAGGGGGGAGGGGTTAAGGGGAGGGGGTATGGGTTATATACATTGTTTTTTCATACTTTGTAATCATTTAAAAATGCAATAAAAAAAGTTCTTAAAAAAAAAAGTTTCAATTCATCCAGGAGGGAAGGGATAAGCTCTGTCAGGATGGAGTGCACTTATAATTGAATCTAAAAAATAATAAGGTCTAGGGCACAAGTTAAGTGAATTACTTGATGGTGTATTTGTTCATTTCTTGTGTTTCATTTATTTAAGTTTTCTCTTTTAACTGAAGACCGATAACTTATATTTCTGTCTGTAAGTAAACCAGCCATTCTCAAACTATTCCGATTACAGAATCGCACACAGTACCAGTCGCCCATATCACAGCACTAACATAGTGATTTAACAAAGCAACACACACACACACACACACACAATGCTGGAGGAACTCAGCAGGTCAGGCAGCATCTATAGAAATGAATAAACAGTCAATGCTTTGTGAGTGTTGCTTTGGGTTTCCAGCATCTCGTGATAGCGATATTACAGGCTCCTTGAAGATTAATTCATTCGTATTACAGGTTGCAAATGTCATCAACTCCTCCATTTTACAGGGTTTATGCAGCAGTAGCTTGCTACCATTGACCTCGGTGATAATAAATCCCAGTAAAAGTCCTGCTAAGGACCAATTAGTGCATATTATAAACTTACCAAGTCAGTGGGTTTTCTAGTCTGTGGATAGTGTTGTGAGTACATTGACATTTTTAGCCCGTGGACCATGTGTGCAAAACTCATTAAACTCAGTGGCCGCCCTATTGTGGAAGCATAGGACCTGAGCAACTTTTCAGGCGTGAAATTACCATTTATTTCCGTGCCAGCCTTGACTCAATGGTGGCTCTCAAATGGGCCTGAAGTATGTGGATTCATGTTGCACGCACAGTCATCCTGTCATCTCAGTGTGGTGAACTACATGTGCCTGTCTGGACACGCCCCCTGCTGACTGCTCCTGTGGCTCCTCCCACAGACCCCGGTATAAAGGCGATCGAGGCCTGAGCCCGGCCTCTCAGTCTCCAGGATGTAGTATGGTGGTCACTCACTGCTGGTTCCTTCTTCCAGTCAATAAAAGCCGTTATCTAGCCTTTACATCTCAGAGTGAGTTATTGATGGTGCATCACTCAGTTACCATTCTGGAGTTTTAGCAAGAGGGAAGGTTTAATGAGATGTTAACCCAACTTATATTTTCCATTGCACATAAGAGGTGCCATGGCATTTTTCAAAGGAAGCAGGGGAGCCGTACTGAAGCTCTGATTAGAATTAGCAGCAGGGATATATGTGTTCATTGGTTTCACAAGCTGTTCACCCATTCAGTAAGGTCATAGTTGATCCATCCTTGGTCTCGACACCTGATCTCTCTTCGTTTATCCCTCAAACAATAATTAAAAACCTGCCACTTAGAATTTTAACAAAGAAGTAGGTCTCGCTCTAAGTAAGAACTGAAATATGATTGTAAGCTAGGTGGGACAGTGGAAACTGATTGGCTGAGGACTAACCAATCAGGAGGGACAGGAGTATAAACACCATCAGACTAGATGTGCCTAAGCATCATCCCTGATGCAGATGTTGGTTAAAGTCAACACCTGTGCCCGTCTTGTTGCCCGAGAAGAGTTTATGCATCACATACGCCCGGAAAACACCAAAAGATTTTTCATGTCACTTGGTGCATTGACCTTAATACTCGTGATACTTTGTGGTGTGAAAGTTAAGCACAACTGCCACTGCTTTACAAAGTTATTTTCTTGGCAACAAGGTGTCCTGAATCACTTACTTTATTCAATTAGCTTTTTTTGGAAAGTAAAATAAGGTCACATGCCATCTGAGAAAATTGGAACCCGAAAGGCTAGCAAATTAAAGAGTTGCAGGTTACAAATATATCTGATCAAATATGAAAATAAACAGATAAATCAGTAAAGCAAAGCAAGCAATCAGTTTTATTTCTGATGGTATAGAAGTCACCAGTAGGGATGTTATGTTGAATTATTTGTGAACTTTGTTTAGACTTCGCTCAAGCAACGTGTGAAGCTCTGTGTGCCATTTTAAAAAGGTGTGAAACTAAAGGCAAGGATGATACTGAAATCGTGTGGTTACATCTGTCAGAGAACGACAGATACAACCAAACCTAGATCTCTATATTCTGGCACAAGGAAACTGTTAAGATGTCCCAGATTTAAAATTCTGAAATATTGCAACAGAGGAGGTCAGGGAGAGTCGTTTTTTGACGGGGGACGGCCATCTAAATAAGCTTGGAACCAAGATATCAAGGAGAGAATTCTGGACAATTTACTAGACAGTTGGTCATAGGTACTGAGGGAATTTCTGCATTAGTCATGGAATAGGAAAGGGAAAATTCAGCAACGTTACACCTGACACCCTGTGAGGGGTATAGGCAGGGCAAATGCAAGCAGGCTTTTCCACTGAGATTGGGTGGGACTCCAACTAGATGCATGGGTTAACAGTGGAAGGAGAAATGTTTAAAGAGTGCATAAAGGGAAATATAGCCTTGTATCCTTTCGGGGAACATGACTTGGCTGTCAGCTATCAGATTTCCAGCATTGGCAGATTTTCTCTTGTTTATGAAGGGAAATTTCCTCACTTAGTGGATCACGAGTGTGGAACGAGCTGCCAGTGCAAGTGGCACATGCAACAGACATAAAGTACAGGAGGAACTCAGCAGGTCAGGCAGCATCCATTGAAAAGAGCGAACAGTCAATGTTTTGGGCTGAAACCCTACTTCAGGACTGAGGAGGAAGGGGGGAGAAATCAGAATTAAAAGGTGCATTGAGGGGAAAGAGGCTCACTGGAAGCTGGTAGGTGAATCCAGGTGGGTGGGAAAGGTCAAGGGCTGGGGAAGAGAGAATCGGATAGGAGAGGACAGTGGACCACAGGAGAAAGGGAAGGAGAGCTGGGTCCAGGGGAAGGATGGTGAGAAGACATGAAAGGTCAAAGAGGAGAATTGAGGAAGGGGGCTGAAATTTGGTAACTAGAAGGAGAGATTGATATTCATGCCATCAGGTTGGCGGGTACCCAGATAGAATATAAGGTGTTGTTCCTCTACCCTGAGGGTGGCCTCATCTTGGCACAAGAGGAGGCCACGGACCAACATAACGGAATGTCACTTTGGATGTGTCCACAATGAGAACTGAGATTACAGTCATCTAACTCAAAAAGTAACAAAGGACTAAAACACTTTCTGTAAATCTTTTGCCATTTGTAAAAATGAGAGCTTCATTGTACTGCTCAGTGGGCAGGGAGAGCAGATTGGGGTTGGTATTGGCTGATTAGTCTCAGGGAGGAAGGGAACTCTAGGTTGGTACGTCAGCCCTGTGCTACTCCTGGGCAAACTACCCATGGATGGGCTAGTAGAAGGCAGCTGTCATTTTATGCTAAAGAATGAACGTTGCATCTCATCCTACCTGAGAGAGAAGCCTTTCTCCAACTGATTGCTCACTGTTGGCGAAGACAATGGCGACTTCTCCGCCATCGACAGGTCCTCGGATGGAGTGGAGGGGTGCGAGTTCCAAGGACTTCCACAGAAAGACACCGGTGACAGGGGGAAGGTGAGCATACTTCTCATCAGGGCGTGTGACAGCTGGTTGCTGAAGGTATGCAGTTTGTCGCTGCTGGCCGAGAACTGTCCTTCTCTCAGTGATTTTACCTGGCAAGAGTCATAGGCGGTGCTGGCGGCCAGAGGAAAACTTCGAGTCCGCAGCCCCGGCGATTTCACGGGCTGTGTTGGTGTCACTGGTGAGCCAGGCAGTGAGGCGGATGATTCGCTACTGGCACTATAACATCTTCTCGGACCAGAGGAGGTATTGGTGGCTTGGGCTACTGGGGTCAACTCGTCCACCAGGGCCTGAGACTCAGGCCCCACATTCCCATTATCAGGAGGTTGCTTTGAGGTATCTGGAGATATCAACTTTACTTTTGAACCTTGTTCACCGCTTGGGGCAGAGGCAGTCCTTTCCAGGGCTTTACCCGAGGTCAGCTGTGAATGAGAATTGTTTCTGGTTTCTTTGTCCCGAGTATCTGAACTGGAGAAAGTTTCAAAGGAGTAGATCTTGTCTTTGATGGATTTGACTCGTTGAGTGAGCGACCCAGTCGAGGCAAAGGTCCTCTCGTTGTTGCTTTCCTTGGTAGCGCCACTGGCCTGGTTCCTGCTCTTTAAAGCTTTCAGGCTTTTTTGGGACCACACTGGCTTGGGAGCTACAGGAGGTCCTTTCTTTACTGTTGTCTTTACATCCAGATTCCCAATTGATGACACATCATCC
Organism: Hypanus sabinus; assembly: GCF_030144855.1. Lineage (NCBI taxonomy): Eukaryota > Metazoa > Chordata > Chondrichthyes > Myliobatiformes > Dasyatidae > Hypanus > Hypanus sabinus. The sequence continues at coordinate 13,023,803 of NC_082733.1, read as the reverse complement.
TCTGGCTTCAGCTGTAAGTCATTTTTAGGCCTTGATGTAGCCCAATTCTTACTGGACTCAGTCCCAAGGGCTTTTCCTTTGGGCAGCATTGCAATATCTTCAGTTGATGATGCCTCCATTTTACCACAGCCGGGACCCTTTAGACAAGAAGTGGGAACACAAGATGAGAGTTCCGATGCCTTTCCTTCCACCACTCTGTCAGCTGGAAGCTGTCTTTGCCCTTCTAAAGCTGAGACTCCTTCCAAATCCTGGGCTGAAGAAACTGCTTCCCTTTCCAGTTCATGTTTGTGAGCAGTGGCGTTTAAGTTGTGGTTGTCGACGGAGGCAGCATCGGCGTGCCCGTTGATATGCTTGCTCGCGATCGCCTCTTGATTTCCAGGCAGTTGTGGGAGTACTGACTGAGTGGGAAGTTCCTGTGAATCTGCCATCACCTTGTGAGCTGCCTTACCCACCAAGTCGTCCACCGCTGTAGGAACAGCTGTCTGCTGGACGTTTTCTGCTGCCTCAGCCGCTCTAACAGAGGTTTCCTGTTTCTCGGCCTTGCAGCAAAGATCCAAACATGCCTGCCTCCTCAGCAAAGGCCTTGCCGTCTCCGAGCAGTTCGCTACATTGCAAAACAATTAATTAATAGCAATGTTCAAAAAGAAAATCTTGCACATTTGCTAACACTTAGCTCAACAAGTTTGTCCTACACATTAATTCATCACCCCTCTGCGTTTGGCTACTGCTGGTTTGCAAAATCCATGCGGGGGCAGAGGGTGGGAACTTATTTGCATTCAATATCTCAAAGACAACCACAAGCCATAGTTGTGCCTCTCAGTTCAGGAGGCTAAAAACACTTCCTGTTGAGAAAGTCAGAGCAAAGCAGTTTGAAAAAAACTTTTTTTGACATATGCAAATTGCATGCATGGGTCTTGCTAGGGTTTTCAAATGCAGAATTCACAATTTAATGCACTTCATTTTTTTGTTCAAAAATAGGAAACTGAGGCATGGCGTGTGATTTATTACTTATTTTTAACCACAAGCCTTTAGCTGTTAGCATGTGTTTTATAAAGTTTCAATATGTTAAACTCTTCTGTGTTTCCTGTAAATTGCTCCATTCGTGCTAAGGCCATGTCATTTTAATCACCTCCCTTATGCACGTATCCCTCCAAGAGGACTACACCTTGTCACAGTTTGCAGGCCTGTGTGCCTCAGTGACCTGGAGAGCTATGTCGGCAGGAGTCAGGGCTTTATGCTTTGCTCGTAGTAGGGTCACCCATGCCAAACATGACAAAGGGTACAGGCCGGACCTAGAGTGGTCCACCACTCCTCCAGGTTCAGGGTTCAGCTCGGGCTAACAACCCTGACCGGTAAAACAAAATTTTTAAGGAAACAGCAATGAAAGATCCTTCTACATCTGAGTGCGATGGTGTTCCTGAGTCTCCACCGCGGACGTGTCTGACTGACAGTACTGAAAACCTAGAGGAGGTGACTGACATGATGAAGGAATCCTTGAACACCGCCAGAGATGGTGGACCTTCATTGCTGCCCTAAATGCCGGTGGTGTAATGGGCAGAGAGTAAGTATGTAAGCATGTATTCAGTTAATATTGATGCATTAAAAATATTTTTATACCTCCCCAGACTCATCTAGTCCAATACTTTTGCAAGAGTAAATGAAACATACCTCGGTTTGTTCCTCTTTGGTCCGGATGATAGGAATTGCGTAGCGCTAAATATTGACTTTGGTCTGGAGCAGATAATTGAGTGAAGGCTTCTGAACAAGCAGAAACTGCTTGATGTTCTTGTGACTGCAGTTTTTTCACTTCCTGTAAAGCAAACAGGAAACCATCACTGACTTCAAAGGTGTTGTTCACTGCTGCCTGCCTCTTCTCCTTAACAAAGGAATGAATGTTTAGATGTTCAACCATCATCGGCTGAGGAGACTAGGGATACAAATAACTTGGTTGGTAATTTCTTCAAACTACATAATGAAACATTTCTCAGTTGTCCATTATGTTGGATCCTGAAAATCATAATGAACCATCCAGTCTTTCTCAACTTACCAATGGAACTTTCACACTTCAGTGGTGTATTCACCGCCTCTAGGTGGTGAATTTAAGCCCCACCTAGAGGTTTGTATGCTCAGCAGTCCCGTAAAGTACTGAGGGAGTGCCGCACCGTACAGTTTTGGATGAGAATTTAAAGCAAGGCACTTTGGGCAGTGGAGAGCAGGACCCTTCAGAAACCCCTGAAGCCCAAGGTCATGAGCCAGAATTACACATCATCAGAGGCTAACCAACTTCAAGAGATGTCCTGGTGGGTAGTATGGGAAAGGGATACTGACGTTGCGATAACAGGGTGACTGGTCTTATAGTGGTACAACTAGCTGAATGGGAGTGGTGGGCAGAGTTTTGGATGCTGATAGAAAGGGGCGTTGCCACTGAAGCGGTGATCAGAGACTTGGGAATCAGAGTGTCATATCAGAGATTGATGGTGGGTCAGTGAAGAGAAAAGCCCAGAGGATGAAGTTATTGAATTACTTGGCAGGCTTTCTCATCTGTGCACTGCTGGGAACACCATGTTATCTCAGCAGTGTCCAAAGATGGGCACAAGCCAGTCTAAGCTTCCTCTCAGTACTCCAGAAGGAATTCCTCAATGAGGAACCTGAGGCAGGATCAAAAGAATTGCCTCTAAAAAGTATCAGCGATACAGATGGGAAAAGGAATGGAGGAAACTAAGTCCTATTACAATTATGCTACACTGTGAATTTGAATTTCCCCTGGCAATTGGGGGAGTTGTAAGGCCTTGTAAGGGGAGTTGCCATTGTAAGGCCTTGCGTTGCATTAATTTCTGTCACAGTTCCTTTGTTAATAGAGGTGAATACGCCTCAGAAATACCTTATGGGCCAAAAGGAGCTGTGGAACACTCCAAGGTTAAGAATGGTTAATATAGAAACATGGGAAGTTCTATTTGCATGCGCATTCTTCTTTTCCCCCTTGACAAGAGTATTGGAATTTCCAAGATTTCTAAATTGAAGGGCTCAAATTTAGGTGTTCCAGTCCTGAAACCAAAGTTTCCCGTGGTTTCATTATCACCAGTAAACTATCAAAAGCAAAGAAAAATTAGTGTAATTAACTGAAGCTTGAGTTGTTGTAAGGTGGATTGCACCAGCTTAAAACAAAAAGGTTCCAGAGCAATCTACAAAAGGAAATAGGATAAGGACTTAGGTAGGCCTTTGCGCCCGTATGGTGTCCCTCGCTCGATAAATGTCGGTGAGATCAGAGCTTGGTATCGCAGCTCTGCGTTCATGGACTGTGGACCTTTTCAGACTTGTGGTTTTTATATTCTCTGTTCTTATTGCCTGTTCCTTTCCGTTGTGTTGTGTGACGGGAGGCTGTTTGGGGGTTGATGTACTGTTAGTTATTTTTGTGGGAGAGGGCCAATGTTCCTGTTCCGCTTTGTGTTGGGCGAGTGGGGTTCTGGGGGTTGACGATCGGATGGGGTTCCTTTTAGTAGAGGGAGGGCTGGGTCTGATGTTTCTTTCTGAAAGGCTTTCATGTTCCTTCCTTGTTTTGTGGCTACCTGGAGAAGACAAGTTTCAGAGTTGTATATGGGTACATGCTTTGATAACAAATGAACCTTTGAAAGGAAACACTTAAAGGGCTGTTAGTAAAGAGCAAGTGAGTGGGACTAGTTGAAGAGCTTGCCTAAAGACCAAGGCAAAAACAATGGGCTAAAAAGCCCTGTCCAGGAGTATATTCATCAGTGACTGTAACAGATAACTCAAGCCAGCCACATACTGTATCTAACTGACTCAATGGAGAGCTGCTAAGTGTTCAGTTAGTAGCTGAAGGCAGCATCATACAGCTTGGCACATTTCAACATCTTACCTCACATCAGTCATTGCTCATTTCACTCAAACCACATCAACCCGTATAGTACCTTAACGATGAGTTGCTTTACAGTTTCATAATTATATCCTCACTGGTGCAGCAATGCTATTTGGTGCAAAAGCCCCATTACTAATTAATCAATGCGGAAGATCACCTTGGAACGTCGCCTGTTAGCTTTAAAAGATATTTCAGAAATGCAAGAGTTGATTATCATTTGCTTTCACTGCTGCTTAGCTGAGAGTTGATTAGTTAGCATTTGGTTCATGTTGTTTTATAGTGAAGAGAGGTGTCTCAGCAGCAAAGCCATACAATCATAGAGCCCAGAAACAGGCCCCTCAGCCCACCATCCACACTGACCCTTTTTGCCCATTTACTCTAATCTGTTTACCAGCATTAGGACCATATCCTTCTATGCTTTGAATATTTAATTGCCTTTTAAATGTTACAGTGGAGCTTTTTTTTTCCCTTCTTTCTTCCGCTATCAGTGGCATCTCTGAGCATTATTTTTGCTTACAGTAAGAGGCTTTTTGCACAGTTGATACTGAGATTCGCGTCTGAGAGCGTGCTGTTAGACGGGAGCAGGTGGCCCCTAGATGGGAGAGAATCAAAAGCAGAAGAAAGTGTGCAAGACAGGGTTTATTTTTAAACTTCCCATAACAGGTCCAGAATGAGCCTTTCGACCACAGCCTCCAGAGCACAAAGTAGGAATTGAAACATTGACGACTGGAAGAAAAGAACACGGATGAAATGAGAGCAATGGGATTTCATGGGTCTTTGGAAGAATTTCTTTCCCTTTTGCATTTGTTCTGTGTGATATTCCATTCTCCATGTTGTCTGCCACAATTCTCCTCACACTGGTGCTCCACAGGCCTGCATCCTCAGTCCCCTAATCTGCTCCCTCTACGTCCACAACTGTGTGGCCAGATTCTGCCCTAATGGGTTTGCGGATGGCACCACTGTGGTGGGCTGAATCTCAAATACTGATGAGCTGGAGTGCAGGAAGGAGACAGAGAGCTTAGTGACACAGTGTCATGACAACAACCTTTCTTTCAATGTCAGCAAAATAAAAGAGCTGTTCCTGGACATGGAACGGGGGGGGGGGGGGGGGTAGGGGTGGCGGGTGCACATTCTCCTGTTTATATCAATGGCACTGAGGTTGAGAGGGTTTAACACTTCATATTCTTAGAAGTTAACATCACCAATAGTTTGTCTTAGTCCAAAAACCTAAACACCATGCCCAAAGAAGCAAGCCAGTGCCTCCACTTCCTCAGGAAGCTGCAGAAACTTGGTGTGTCCCCCTTGGCCAGATTTTCTCGAAGCTCCACAGAAAGCACTCTGTCCTGGTGCATTGTAGCTCGGTAAGGCACTCTCAGCCCAAGACTGCAGAGACTTGTGGATCCAGCTCAGCACCTCACAAGAACCAGCCTCCCTCCCCATTGTGGATTCTGTCGATATTTCTCGCATAAACAATGACCCCCACCCATCCCAGATGTTTCCTCTTCTCCCCCTCCCATTGGCCAGAAGATACAATCGCCTGGAAGCACGTACTACCAGACCCAAGGACAGTTTTGACTCTGCTGCTGCAAGACTATCAAATGGCCCCCTAGCAATGATAAGACTGACTCTTGACCTCATGATCTACTTCGTTATGGCCTTGCACCTTACCTGCACTGCATTTTCACTGTAACACATTATTCGGAGTCCTGTCACTGCGTCCCCTTGTACTACCTCAGCGTATTGACGTGACGAAGTGATCAGCTTGAACAGCATGCAAAGTGTTAAAGTGCACCTCGGTACACGTGGCAATAATAAACCAATTTACCAATTTAAAAATCACCATAGCAGCCAAGAAATTAAATCCAGTGACTCGAATAATCTGGATTTAAAGGACTATGAAAAGGTGAGTATGGAACTATTATGTCATTACAAATATGCATTCAATTGACGACCATCCATCTTGCTTTTGCTGTATGTGATTGCTGATTATTTAATTTACCAAACCACTCAGGTAGCATTAAACCAGCAAAACATCTGGAGCATTGCATATAGTTCTGGTTGCCCCACTACAGGAAAGATGTTGAGGTTTTGGAGAGGGAGCAGAAGAGGTTTAGAGGGCATGTACTATCACGACAGACAGATTGTTTTCTCTGGAGTGCTGGAACCCAAGTGGAGATCTGATAGAGACTTATAAGATTATGAGAGGCATAGACAGAGTGGGCAGAGAGTATCTGTTTCCCAGAATGTCTAATACCAGAGGGCATGCATTGAAGGTGAGAGGGGATAGGTTCAAAGGGAATGAGAGGGGGAAGATCTTTGCCCAGGGGGTCTTGGTGCCTGGTTTGCAATGCCTGGTCTGGTGGTAGAGGCAAGTACATTAGAGGCTTTTAAGAGACATTTAGATAGACACATGGATGTGAAGAAGATAGAGGGGTATGGACATTGTGTAGGTAGGAGGAATTAGTGTTTGGGTGTTTTCGATTTGTTTTTTAGTTGGTTTAGCACAACAGTGTGGGCCAAATGGCCTGTTCTGGTGCTGTACTGCTCTATGTTCTATAACCAGTTAGATTTCCTCAGCCCCCGCAGAGATATTTTAAACAGTGGTTGCATGATAGTCCCAATGACCAATGTGGTTATGGGCATATCACTGAGAGATTCAGTAATCCTTGAGGATGATGATATTAGTTGCTACTGGATTCACATTGCGTAGGATAAGGCCTTTCCTTCACATACTCTATTAGCACAGAGCATGGAATGGAAATCTGAGAAAACCAAGAACAGATCGGGATGTATCCCAGGAAGAGGCACCTAGGATGGGGATGAGGACTGTGGGAAACAAGGCCAGGGCTGGCGGTGCACATTGGTTTGGTTGGGGGTGGGGTCATGGGTTGCAATCCGGACTAATGACTGATAAACTGGAGCAATTTGGTTGCTGAGTCAAAGATGAACAATTGGGGCAGGTGGGATGGGATCAGTAGTGTGGAAGGAGAATTCATAGATTCATAGTTATACAGCACAGAATAAAAATGTTGTTGCTCAACTACCCTTAAGGCACCTCTGCTAATTTAGGGCAAACATTCCAAATTTTGTGAGGGGTCTTTGCAGGGTCAGGAAGTGAGAACCAAGATTCTTATCTAAGCTCATCCCATCTGGCCCATTGTGGATCTCTAAATCATTGTGCGTAATAGGGGGCTAGATGAGTAACTGGCAAGTAAATAGTTTAAAGGATCTTCTTTTAATACGGTTCCAAGTGTCTGGCAAGGAACCATTTGTGTTTAAATTATGTAGAAGTAACTCTTTCTGCAGAATCAGGCTTCCAGTCGATAAAATTCCTGAAGGAAAATCGTGGAAGTGATTTCTTGATCCGAGTTGCACTTCCTCAGAAACCAGTGTGTATGTCTAGGGTCCTCTTACATAACCCTTGGAACAACAAAAATCAGAATTGGTTATTAAGGCCAGATTTTTGTTCAGAGGTGATTTCTTATTGAAATTAGATCACATAATATTCAGAAACACCATGTTATGCAATCCAATTTTGTAGGCAAACTTAAGGCTACCGGGCTTTGACCTCAGCAAAAGTCGTGGTAGTGTAGCGGTTAGCATGACGCTGTTACAGCTCGGGTGTTCTGGAGTTCAGAGTTCAATTCCAGCGCTGTTCTACGAGGAGTCAGTATGTTCTCCCCGTGGAATGCATGAGTTTTCCCTGGGTGCTCCAGTTGCCTCTCACAGTCCAAAGGTATACCAGGTAGGTTAATTGGTCATTGTAAATTGTCCCGTGATTAGCTTAGGGTTAATTGGGTTTGTTGGAGGTTGTGCGTGGTGGTTCAAAGGTCCAGTGGGCCTACACTGCGCTGTATCGCTAAATAAAATAAACGAATATCCCAAGAGATTGCAAATGCTGGAATCTTCAAACAAGCTTCTGGAGGAGCCCAGCAGGCCATGCAGAGGCTGGGGGAAGAAAGGAAAGGGGGCTTCGACTTAAAGTGTTCACATTTCCTTTCGTCCCACAGAAGCTGCTCCAGCTGCTGAGTTGTGCCCACAGATAGTTTGTTGCTGAAATAAAATGCCCCACTCTCTGACCCTTCTTGCAACGTTCAGGATGTTTGCAGCTAAGGTGGCAGAAGTATCATCAGGGCAATTGAGCAACAGCCTTTTTACTAAGCCCATGCCAAGAGTCAACATTGCATCTGTTCAGACCTCGTCTCCCCTGACAGTGGAAAGACTGAGATTGTCTAACTTTCCATCTGAGGTCATGTCTTTACACTGAGGGTAGTGCAAACCCGGAGTGAGCTGCCAGAGGAAGTGGCTGAGGCAGGTACAATTGCAGCATTTAAGAAGCACTTGGATCAGTGTATGGAAGGGAGGGACTCGGAGTGTTACTGGCCAAACGTGGGCAATGGGGACTAGCAGGAAGGATGTTGTGGTCAACAGGAACAACCATTTGGGTGGAATGACCTGCCTCCATGCTGTATTCCTCTATGTTAATGTGGATCTCCAGTCACCTCTGTAATAAATTGATCCTGTTGGGAACCCCTGCAGCTCGTCGTCCTGGGCGGTGGAGTTGGTGGACGCGTCCTCTTTGAATCATTATTGTTTCTATCGGTCACTTCTGATGCAAGCTTATCATTAGTTTTGATGAAATAAAAGTCCTGATTGGGACCACCCAGTTGTCCATGCTCTATCGTTGGTGACATCCCAATCGTGACCGTCTGTGGACTATCCAATCCAGGTACGTCTGCCTGTAGGCCTTTGCTGTGATTGACATAGATGAGCGTGCCAGAGTTCACGGCTGCGCTGTTAAAGTAACTGCTGTCACTGCTGGAGCGAGTCATTGGCTTCTGAGTTTTCCTGGTAAAACTCCTGTCCATGCACTTTTCCCATGCCTTCTTTCTGTGCCAGCTTGCCTCAGTTTTCCTCAAGCCTTTAAAAGAAGAGTCACAACCTTAGTGGAGCTCTGTTCTCCTGGAACCGTACAAAAGAAGACCCCGTACTTTACAGTGAACAAAAATCCTGAGGCAGCGTTTCGACCCAAAACATCCACAATTCCTTTACTCCAACAGATACCATTTGGTCCACTGAATCCCCCCAGCAGTTTGTTCACTACTGTACAAAAATATCAGGTTTCTTCTTGATTACACTTAGGAATTAACGTCAGAAGCATGCTAAGCCATAGGATATTCAACCTGGCTAACTTGCTTAATTATTTCAGATGTATCAAAATGGTCAACTCAAGGATTTGAAATATTCCAAGGGCTGCACAGCGAGTCCTAACCTCTGCCCCTATCTGTCTGGAGTTTGCAAGCTCTGTCTTAGTTTCCCCCTTGTGCTCCACATCCCAAATACATGGTTTTGGTAGGTTAGTTACCACTGCCAGTTGTCTCTCATGTGTGGGTAAATGATGGAATCTGAGGATGTCAATATGGGGGAAAAACACTCAATGGCCTCCATATTAGTTACCTCCTGTACCTAATAAAGTGGCCACTGAGTGTACGTGTGTGCTTGTCTGCTGCTGTAGCCCAACCGCTTCAAGCTTTGATGTGTTGTGCACTCAGAGATGCTCTTCTGCACTCCGCTGTTGTAATGTGTGATTATTTGCGTTACTATTGCCTTCCTGTCAGCTTGAACCAGTCTGGCCATTCTCCTCTGACCTCTCACATTAACAAGGCTCACAGGATTTTTTTTGTTGTTGTTTTTGTCTTATATTTACCTTGTGCGTTCCATTGATAACTGTCCTTATTGAACCGTGCATTCTCTACTGTTTGTAGAATTGTGTCATGAAATTGCTGCTCAGAGATCTGTAATCACAAAGAGTTATTGTTCATATTTCAACCATCAACATCAAAGAATATACAAACAAATTCAGAGATTGAACCAAAAAAGCTATCAGTCTTGTTGATCAGTGAAGATTTTACAGAAATATACCTTTATTTCATTTAAAGAAACACACTGTACATATTGATTAAGACAGACACAAGATACTGCAGATGCTGGAATCTGGAGCAACAGATAATCTGCTGGAGGTACTCAGTGAGCCAAGCAGCATCTGTGGGGGATAAGGAATTTTTGATATTTCAGGTCAAAACCCTATATTTGAACTAAGGGTGGAGAAGAGGAATAGCCAGTATAAAGAGGAGAGGGGAGAGGTGAGACTGGGTCTGGAGGTGATTGGTGGAGCAAGAAAGAGGAGGGATGGGAAGATAATGGATTAATCAAACCAAGTAGGGAAGGGGGAGTGGCAGAACTCAGAGACAGGGGCAGGTGGAGGCAGGGAGCCAGGTGGACAGAAGGAGGGGTGAAGCTGAAGGTTGAAACAGGTATGAGGCCAATAAAATGTGTTAATTAGATTAATTTTTGTTTTTGCACCTTAATCACGTTAATAAAAGTGCAACAACAACAGCAGGGAGGGGGAGGTTGAATACCAGGTGCAGGTCTTTGGCTGGGTCATCCTTTAAAATAAAACGCTCTGCCAGCCGCACTTTTGTGCCGGATGCCATCTTTACAGCCCAAGCACTATCTATTCCTCAGCTTGGCAGCGACGTGATCTTTCCTGTTGGATTTTTCTGTCCATTCCACACACACCCAGAAAATCAACAACTGACGTTTGTTGTTGTTTGAAAGGTTCAGAGCCTTCAGAAAAGAGTTCCGTGGGTTTTATGAGTTAAAGCTGCCACCAGGAAGCAACAGATGACAGGATGTCAGAGTATCTGACTGAGAATGTCCACATTGAGCAGAAATGGGTCTGGTCTGAATTTCTGATACACCAAGTTCCAAGTTGGGATCATTAGCTCATTAAACATCCCTCGCATAAGGCATGGCAATAGTAGTAAAGAGAAGTTACTGTTTACAATTCTGAGGCATCATTAGGAAGAGTTTCAGAACAATAATGGCTAATTTCCGATTGCTACCTGCAGTGATAGTAGAGATACATCACATAGGTCCGAACAACAAAGAAACTACTGTCTCAATTACAACAGAGACTACTTAGCTTAGAATTATTGCCGGAGGAGAATAAATTTAACGGGATATTCGGTTCAGTCCAGCTGTGGTCTTGGATCTCAACTCACAGTAAGGGCAGCAAATTATTCACATTCATTTTATCACCTTCTGCCCAGCTCATAACGTAGGCATGGCCATTAAGATGGCAGCATGTTTGACATCACAGCCTCATGGGCACTGTCTCTGTAGTGTGTACCATCCACAAGATGCTCTGTGACAACTAACTAAAGCAGTGACCAAACCTGCAAACTAAGGAGGGACAAGCAGATACGTTGGAACACAACCCCTCCTACTCAAATCATACAGATTTGAAAACCTATATTCACGGTTCCTTCCTTGCTGTTGGGTCTAAATCCTGGAGCTCCCTATTCAAAAGCATGAGAGAAGAATAGTGGCTTGCCGCATTATCACAAGGGTAATTAGGGATGAACTTGTATGAACACATTCAGTACTCCCTCATCTATACATCACTTTGCTTCACTCTGAGGGAACATGTAATGAGATATTATCTGGTGTCAGACTTGGCATTATAATTTTGTGGTCTTGAATCTCCTTAGCCAGTGTCTACATTGGAAATGTATCCTCACCAAATATGCACCACATCCAAAGTGCTACTGGATGTACGAAACCAACCTGGGACAAAATGTGAAGCACAAGCTCCTTAGTAAGCTCTTTTGCATCCAGTCTCTGCGCACCTCCCTCACAAATGCACTATTAATGCAAATCGTGCCTTTTGCAAATTCCTCAATTTTGTTGAAGAAGTGAAGTTTTCAGTTGACTTTCTGCAACTCTGAAACTCTCTCAAACCCAGTCTTCCCATTTGCAAAACACAGTTCCAATCCTTCCTTCCAAAACTCCCACTCCTCAATTCTACGTCCATTTTCCTCGATAGTTTATGTTAAAAACCTAGTCACACTGCAGTAAATCCGTAACAAGTTGTGAAAATCCTAGGAATTAATTTGAGTTTAGATCAGCAAAAGAAAATCCCTTGGGATTGGATGGAATTTTGGTCAGAATGACACCATTGACATCGTTCCTGGTCCTGTCAGATTCATGATAGCTGAGTCAGGTTCAATTAAACCCCTCTGATAACGTCTGCGATCCGATCATCTTACCAAGGGATCAGGATGCCGACTAATCACCAGATCATTTGGTCCAGACCTACAGTGCTGGAGAAGGATGTAAGCTTCATTCAGAGTCAGATTGTGGATGTTGGTTGTATTAATCTTTAAAATCTGATCACCGCACCTACAACAGAAGATAAAACACAATGAAAAATGTCACTTATTTAACTAAATAATAGTACATTATACACACATCACAACTTGCTGTATATATGAAGAGCAAATCCTCTCCTCGTTGGTACAGCCAGGAAAGAGGTACAGGAGCCTGAAGGCACGTGCTCAGTGACTCAGGAACAGCTCCTTCCCCTCTGCCATCCAATTTCAAACTGGACGCTGAACCCATGAACACTTCCTCATTTCTTAAAAATCTATTTCTGGTTTTGCACTACTGATTTTAACTTAACTATTTAATATACATGTATATAATTCCTTTACTTCTGTTTTTTTCTATTTATCATGTATTGCATTGTACTACTGCTGCCAAATTAACCAATTTCATGACATATGCCGGTGATATTAAACCTGATTCTGATAGGAATGCCCTGGATGAAAATGTGGAGGGGTGGGTTGACAAGTTTGCAAACAACGCAAAAATTGGTGGTCTTGTGGATAGATTGGAAGATTGCTAAAGGAAACAGCAAGTTATAGATCAGCTGCAGACATAGGTGGTGAAATGACGGATGGAGTTGTATCATATGCAAAGGGACAATACACAGTTAATGGCAGGAACTTTAACAGAGTTGGTGTACAGAATGGCTGCTCTGGAACTGAAAGGATGGTATAGAAGGTGTACGGCCTTTATTCGTCAAGACATTAAGTTCAAGAGTCTGAACATTATGTAGCAGCTTTGGTAAGGCTGCACCTGGAGCATACAATTCCAGTCAGCCCTTTTAGGAAGAATATGAAGGCTTTGGAGAGGGTGCAGAAGAAGTTTACCAGGATGCTGCCTAGCACATGTGATATATAGAAATGTTGGACAAACTTGGTCATTCTTACTGATAATTGGTGGGATCTTACTGAGTACAAATCGACTCCCGTGTTTGCCTGCTCGGAATGAGTGACAACACAAAAATAACTTCTTGATTGTGGTGGTCTCCCAGATTAAAATATCTAATGTTAGGGGGTATATATTTAAGGGAAGAGGGGGTAAATTCAAAGGAGCTGATTTTGTTTGTACAGAGAGTGGTGAGTGCCTGGAGTGTGCTCTCAGGGTGGAAATGAAGGCAAATGTGATGGAGCCATTTAACAGGCTCTTAAACAGGCAAATGAATGTGCAGAGAACAGAGGGATATGAATACTATGTAGGCAGAAGGCATCAGTTAGGCATTTAATTATGTATTAAATTAGTTATGAATTAAAATTGGAAGAGCCTATTCCTGTCTTGTACTGTGTCCTGGTCTACGTTCTATAGCTTTCTAAAACCAGGAGTACAGACTGGAGGTCAAAATTGCCACCAGCTGAGGCAGTTGTATGTGGTTAGCAGAGTGGTGTTGAGATAGAGGAGGGAATCCAGTGTCCTGGTTTTTGTGTGTGGGCCCTGTGTGCTTTAGAAATAATGCATTGCCTTCCTCTGGCTCAGCCACTTTGGCACGTTCAGCTTCGGAACCTGTTGGATAGTGACCATATCCCATTTGGTTCTGATATTGGACCCTGATTTTCACAATGAACGCGCACTCTTGCTGGTCGGGAGGTGGGTAATTGCACACTGCACTTTATGGTGCAGCTGACCATTCAATTAAATAGTTCCACACTGACTGGGCATGCAATCACACCACTTGCTCCCCAGACCATTCTCGTCTATCCCACTGCACAACGATCAAGAAGTTATTTTTGTGTCATCACTCATTCCGAGCAGGCAAACACGGGAGTCGATTTGTACTCAGTAAGATCCCACCAATAATCAGTAAGAATGACCATTTCACCTCTCTTGGCATTAGTTGAAGGAAGAATGTTGCCACAACGGAAGGAACATTTTCCAAAGAGTATTTGAATGTTATTAAATTCACGGCCAGCTGACCATAAAATCCATTGAGCAACTTCCTAAATGCAAGAGTTATACAGATGTAAAGTTTCTTTTAATGCCATACTTCTAGAAGGGAGAATCTTAAAATTGAAAGAAATATCTGTAAATAATAGCCCAGAATGCAGGACTTGTCTGTTCAGCCCTGCTGCTTCAGTCTTAGGGGCTACCAGCCATCTCTGCTCCCTCCATCCCAGTAAGGACAGAATCGGAGATGATGGCTATAATGGATATGCTGGAATTAAATAAGTTATTCTTCACCAAATTATTTTTTGCAAAATCTTCTCCAATTTATTGCCCACAGGTCATACTCACTTAAGCTGGACAAATGCATCCTCTAATCCAGTCATTTTTATGCCATGGACCCCCTACCGTTAACCAAGGGTTCCAGAGACGCCAGGTTGGGAACCCCTGCTCTCATCCTTCGATTCCAGGCTTTTAGGTGAGGTGCCTACTCAAAACCCATTCCCTGCTGCTTCCACCCCCTTGCCCCCGGCAGCTTTGCCAACTTCAATCTCTCAGCCAGCGTTACTAGAACACATCATCTACTCGCTGGTCCTCTGCTCACAGTGGGAGCCGACAGCAATGGCTGTTAAGTGTTTTGAGATGCCCTGAAGGTGCATAGAGTGATGGATAACTGGAGCTCTGGAGATGTACAGCATAGAATCAGAGCCGTTGGTGCCCCAGGACCACACTAGCCATCAGCCACATGTTTACATTCATTTTAGGTTAACCCCATTTTTAATTCTCCCCAACTTCCCTGAATCTACCACTCGCCCACACGTTCAGGGCATGTCACAGTGGTCAATTAATCTAATACTCCGCACATCTTCGGGATGGGAGAGGAAACCAGAACACGAGGGAGAATATACAAATTCCACACAGACAGACCAGGATTGAACCATGGTTATGGGGGGGGGGGGGGGCTGTGCCGCTCTGCCATTAGTAGTTAGACAATAGAAGAATTGACCATTGTATGTCTGATTCCTTGCACCATCAAACTACTGGTTGGAGATCAGGAGCCTGGCAACCGACCATATCTAAAGTATCTGCTCCATATCGAAGTCTCTGAGCAATGCCTGTGCTGTGGGAGACGGGTAGAGAGAAGAATTTCAGAAAACTTGTTCTGTTCACTTCCAGGGCTTACCGCAGCCTCCCATCTAGATGCGCCACCGATCCAGGAGAAAGAGTGTGGATATAAATGCAGGATGCCTGCAGCTGTGTGCACACGCTGCACAACCCGATTCCCAGACCAACACCATCCTCTGGAGAAAAGGAAAGAGAAGCGGATTTAGAGCGTCTTCATTCCCAGCTTCCTAGTTTCTGCCCTGAGAAGAGCATGCGCCAGTGTGAATGGTTTGCTGCATACATACTCACAGGTGCCACCTTACTATTGCTACGAAGGATGAACAACTCTGATGGGCAGAACGGTGCAGAGTGGCCCATGTCCCCCCCACCCCGGAGAATCACAAATCGCTACTATTTCGATGCTGCTAACAAGGAAGTAAGAGAGACAAAAGGAAATCTGCCAGGGCAGTTGTTATTGATAACAGCTCATGAAAGTTAATGAGAGAGAGACACACAGCTAACAGGTACACAAGGTGGAATGTCTCCTACTGACAAAAGAGATTTACTGCTATTGTCTTTTGGAGAAGGATTGTTTACTTGGTACTGTTCTATTCATTGAAATCCCTCAGGGGACAGCCAGAGTGGGCTGGTTTGATGGGTTAAGTCATTCAAACCTGATTGACACCCGAGACCCCGTGAGTGGGGATAAAATTGAGGTCTGGGGTGACCCCCCTCAGATGCTCCAGGAGAAACGCTAGTGAGCAGCAGAAACCCACGAGACAGTGTGGGACATCAGAGACCGAACGAAGGGTCGGTAAATTTTAACTCACAGTGTTTATAGCGAGACCGATGGGGGCTTGTGTGTGTGTCCACCCTTGCCTGGGTGACAAGTCCACCATGGAAGAATGGTCCAGCTAAAGGACGGAGGGGTCATACTTGAATGGCCACAACAATGACACATCGACGGATCAAAATCGTAAAGGAAGGTTGGCAAAGACCATAGCTGTTATTGTTCACACGTTTTCTCTCTCTCTCTCTCTCTCTCTCTCTCTCTCCAACAATTGCAACACATCGACCGACAACTACCGCAGCCAGCATGAACTGAACTGAACTTTATATTTCCATCTGACAATTCATTATCCCCTAGACAACGATAGAGCTTGTTTCATTAGTGATTATTATTATACCCGCACTTTTAGGTTTAGTATTGCTAACGTGTATTATCTGTATATTTGCATTGATATTGATTTGTAAATTTTTACTAATAAACACTGTTGAAAATAGTACCACCAGTCTCCGACGGACACTTCTATCTTTGCTGGTAAGACACCCAGTTACGGGGTACGTAACACTATCCTAACGTATTTTATTTCAGCCTGACCCAATATTCTGGAAAAAGGCCCTTTGTTTCATAGATTCATAACAAGGCAGGATCCATCACCAAGGGCCCTCATCATTCGGGCCAGGCTCTCTACTCAGGACTACCATCAGGGACAAAGCACAGGAGCCTGAAGACTCACCCTCAACAATTTCGGAACAGCTTCTTCCCCTCTGTCATCAAATTTCTAAATAGTCCATGAACCCATGAACACTTCCTCATCACTCCTTTGTTTGCATTATTTAATTATTTTGTAGCTTATAGTAGTTTTATGTCTTTGTACAGTACTGCTGCCGCGAAACAACAAATTTAATGTCATATAATAGACCTGATTCGGATTCTGATTAATACGGTGTGGAAACAGGGCCTTTGCCTCAATTCATTGAACATTGTTGTGTATTTCAATAATACTTGAGTTATCTTGTATATATATATTGTTTTATTGAGCATTCTTGTTCATTTAAATAATTAATTATGAGTTTATATGTAAATATACGTTAATATTATACATCATCACGCTACCCTGTGATATGTGCGCCACATTTAAAGGTGAAATTACAGCCACATTTCTATGATTCCCGTGTTTCTTGAATTAATTAATGTTTTGAATTTACAAAGCGCAATACTGACCAAGTTGACTTTCCAATACTAATGCATTTGCCTGCATTTGGACCCTGCATCAGGACAGGGACTATTTTGTATCAATAGGTAGCTGCATATCTGACCAAACAAAAATGATATGCAGGGTGCCTGAAGGGCCCATACTAGGGCCTCTTCTGTTTAACATGCACATGCTCCCTCTAGCTCCCATCATGGTAAGCAATAAAATATCTTACCTTAATTATGCGGATGACAATCAGATTTGCATAACAGTGTAAAGAGACTATGGACCGATACAACCACTAAAAAACTGTACTGAACAAACCACTGATTGGATGAGCCAAAACTTCCTCCAGTTAAACGAAGAGAAAACCGAAAGAATTGTATTTTGTGCCAAAAAAGTCAGTGCTTACTTAGAATCCCCGTCGTTACAGACCACAAACCAAACCAGGAACCTTGGTACTCACACACAAATGCTGGAGGAAATCAGCATCCATGGAAAAGAGTACAGTTGACGTTTTGGGCCTAGACCCTTCAGCACGGGCTGGAGGAAGAAAGATGAGGAGTAGATTTAAAAGGTGGAGGGAGGGGGAGGGAGAAACACAAGGTGATGGTGAAACCAGGAGGTGGAGAGCTGAAGTAAAGAGCTGGGAAGTTGATTGGTGGAAGTGTTACAGGGCTGGAGAAGGGGGAGTCTGATCGGAGGGGACAGAAGGAAAAAGAAAAAGGGGGAGGAGCACCAGAGGGAGGTGATGGACAGGCAAGGAGAGAAGGTGAGAGAGGGAAAAGGGGATGGGGAATGTTGAAGGTGAGTGAGGGCGGGGCCATTACTGGAAGTTTGAGAAATGTTTGGGTAGCCAAATATTTCATTTGGGTATTCTCCAGCCTGATGGTATGAAGACCAATTTCTCAAACTTCTGGTAATGGCCCATCCCCCACTCTGGTTCACCATTCCCCATCCCATTGTCTCCCTCTAGTGCTCCTCCCCTCCTTTTCTTTCTTTCATGGCCTTCTGTCCTCAACTATCTGATACCCCCTCTCTAGCCCTGAACCAATTGATTTCCCACCTCTTTACTTCACCCCTCTCCCTCCTGGATTCACCTATTATCTTGTGCTTCTTCCTCCCCTCTCCCCACTTTTTAACTCTACTCTTCATGTCGTCTCCAGTCCTACTGAAGGGTCTCGGCCTGAAACGTCGACTGTACTCTTTTCCATAGATGCTGCCTGGCCTGCTGAGTTCCTCCAGCGTTTTGTGTGGATACCTTGGATATCCAGCAACTGCAGATCTTGTTTGTAATCAGAAACCTTGGGGTTGAGATGGACTCCAACTAAAATTTTAACTGCCATGTTAAGACAATTACAAAGTCAGGCTACTACCATTTTAAAGATATAGCAAGAATTAAAGGGCTCATGTTTCAGCAAGATGCAGAAAACCTTGTCTATGCATTGATCTTTAATAGGCTTGACTACTGTAATGGTGTTTCCACAGGTCCCTGTTAAAAAAAACCCTCAGACAGCTGCAGTGCATTCAGAACGCTGCTGCTAGAGTCCTCACAAAGACCATGAAAGTAGAACTCATCACCCCAGTTCTCAGATCGCTACACTGGCTTCCTGCCCATCAGAGGCCCGACTTTAAAATATTACTACTGGTTTATAAAGTCTAGGGCCAAAATACATCTCCAAACTCTTGCTGCATTATGAACCTTCCCGAGCTCTCGGGTCATCTGTGGTAGGTCTGCCTACCAACTCCAGGGTCAAGCTAAACATGGCGAAGCATCTTCAGTTACAATGCTCCTGGAATAACCTTCCAGGGGATCTGAAGTCTGCCCCAACTTTAAGCTCTTTTAAACCAAGGCTTAAAACTTTTCTTTTCACTGTAACTGTTAATTAGAATCTCCTGCACTTCTGTTTATCATGTACATTTATTTTACTCTCTTACATGTTGTCTGAAACTTGATGTTTTATTTTTATATCTCGTTCTATGTAAAGCACTTTGAACTGCCATGTGTTTGCAAAGTGCTATACAAATAAACTTGCTTGATTGCTTGCTTGCTTTCCAATCCAAATGTCTTTTAAAACGTACCCACCTCTCTTACCTCCTCTGGGAAGCTCATTCCATATACCCACACCCTCTGTGTGAAAAATTTGTCCTTTAGATCCCCCTTGATCCTCCCCTTCTCCTGCACCTTAAACCTATGCCCTCTGGTTTTAGACTCCCCTAGTGTCATGGAGTACCACAGCACAAAACCAGGCCCTTCTGTCCATCTAGTTCATGCTGAATTAATTCAGCCTAGTCCCATTCACCTGCACCTGGACCGTGGCCCTCCCATCCATGTACTTATTCAAACATCTCTTAAATGTTGAAGTCGAACCTGCACCCATTCTACCCTCTGACTGAAGAGGTTTCCCCTAATGTCTACCCCTAACTCATGACCTCTAATCCAATCTGAGCCAACCTCAATGGGAAAAGCCTTCTTGCATTTACCCTATTTATACCCCTCATAATCTTGTATACCTCTGTCAAACCTTCCCTCCATCTCCTATGCTCCAGGGAATAAATTCCTAACCTACTAACCTGTAACTCATGTCCTCAAGTCCTGGCGACATTTCAGCAAATTTCTCTGTACTCCTTCAAACTTATTGATGCCTTTCCTGTAGGTTGGTGACCAAAACTGTGTACAATACTACAAATTAGGCCTCACCCACATCTTATACCATAACATCCCAACATGTGTGCTCAATATTTAGATTTATGAAGGCTAATATGCCAAAAGCACTCTTTATGACCCTATCTACTTGTGATGCCATTGTCCAGGAATTGTGCATCTGTACTTCTAGATCCCCCTGTTCTACTATGTCCTCAGTGCCCTACCATTCCTAGTCTGGTTTATCCTCACTTAAGTTCAACAAATCTCACTTATCTGTATTAAATTCCATATGCCATTTTCAGCCCATTTTTCCAGCTAGTCCAGATATTGCAAGTGTTGATCGCCTTCTTCGCTGTCCACTGTGCCCCCAGTCTTGGCATCATACTGTGCCTGCTCTGGGAAAATAGACTGTGAATGGATTAGGGAGCTCATATTAGAATAATGGGCATATTTACATGTCTCCAAGATGTTCCATTGAAGTTTGCAACCAACTGTCTATGTTTAATGTATAACTATCAATAGCAGGTGGGGGAAATGTGGCCAATTATCTCTCTGCAAAGTCTGTTGGTGAATTTAGCAGGAGATAAGTTTCGCCAAGCACTGTGACAGAACTGTCTTCTTTTCTTTCTATTCTGCTATGGCATCCTTGATGCAAGAGGCAAATGTAATGAACAACTCATCTGATTTATGGTACCTCCATTGGGGCTGCACCCTTCAATGCTGTGGTCAGGCCACATGTAATTCCTTTGATCAATCCTCAAATCCAGAGTGGGCACTACAAGTGAGTTAAAACAAGACTTCCCTTTGTTGGGGAGTCTTCTTAGAGGCACAACTGATCAGGGTATCTGGGGATCTATGTTACTGGGTTTGGGTATCTGGGGATCTACATTTCTGGGTTTCGGTATCTGGGGATCTATGTTACTGGGTTTCGGTATCTGGGGATCTATGTTACTGGGTTTGAGTATCTGTGGATCTATGTTACTGGGTTTCGGTATCTGGGGATCTATGTTACTGGGTTTGGGTATCTGGGGATCTATGTTACTGGGTTTGGGTATCTGGGGATCTACATCTCTGGGTTTCGGTATCTGGGGATCTATGTTACTGGGTTTCGGTATCTGGGGATCTATGTTACTGGGTTTGGGTATCTGTGGATCTATGTTACTGGGTTTCGGTATCTGGGGATCTATGTTACTGGGTTTGGGTATCTGGGGATCTATGTTACTGGGTTTGGGTATCTGGGGATCTTTGTTACTGGGTTTGGGTATCTGGGGATCTACGTTACTGGGTTTGGGTATCTGGGGATCTATGTTACTGGGTTTCAGTATCTGGGGATCTATGTAACTGTGTTTGGGTATTTGGGGATCTACGTTACTGGGTTTCGGTATCTGGGGATCTATGTTACTGGGTTTGGGTATCTGGGGATCTACGTTACTGGGTTTAGGTATCTGGGGATCTATATTACTGGGTTTCAGTATCTGGGGATCTACGTTACTGGGTTTGGGTATCTGGGGATCTATATTACTGGGTTTCGGTATCTGGGGATCTATATTACTGGGTTTTGGTATCTGGGGATCTATGTTACTGGGTTTGGATATCTGTGGATCTATGTTACTGGGTTTGGGTATCTGGGGATCTATGTTACTGGGTTTCGGTATCTGGGGATCTATGTTACTGGGTTTCGGTATCTGGGGATCTATGTTACTGGGTTTGGGTATCTGGGGATCTATGTTACTGGGTTTCGGTATCTGGGGATCTACGTTACTGGGTTTGGGTATCTGGGGATCTATATTACTGGGTTTCGGTATCTGGGGAATCTACGTTACTGGGTTTCAGTATCTGGGGATCTGACACAGCTCTTACAAAGCTTGAGACATTCCATGTGAAAACAGCCTGCTTGACTTGGACCAGTCAACCTCTCTAAACATACATTCCCTCCACCATTCTGGACCAGCTATTCTACAACATCGACTGTCATTTCTTGCCCAGGCTATTCCTGCAGGCGGCACAAAATTGCAATCTCTACCATTATAGATGAAGACTCATAGGAAAACTACCACCATTTGCACGTTTTTCCTGAATCACACACCATTGTTACTAAAGATTGCAAGTCTATAGTTGCAAGTCTTTATGAACCCCTTCACCAGGAGTGTCCAGTCATTCAAACTGGCTCATTAGCATCTTCTCAGTAAATTCATTTACTGACTGAGATATTGTGGGGAGTAAACCCTTCGAGATGCACCACACAACAATCCCCCAAATTAATCCTAGCCTGATGTACAACTTACAACTGACCTACCAACCAGTAGGTCTTTGGAGTGTGGGAGGAGATCGGAGCACCTGGAGGAAACCCATGCGAGACCTGGAGAAGAACTGTATTGTAAAACATTGTGCTAACCACGACACTACTACGCCATCCAAAATGCTCACTAAATGCTATCGTTGCCAGTAACACCCTGATATTGAAGGAGAACTAAACGGTTATACTTAGGTATGGATGTTTAGGAACATGTAAGAACATAAGAATTCAGATCAGGAGTCGGTCATCTGGCCCGTCGAGTCTGCTCCGCTATTCAATAAGATCATGGTTGATCTGGCCATGGACTCATCTCCACCCAGAACCCTTAATTCCGCTACTATGCAAAAATCTATCCAACCCTGTCTTTAATAGATTTGCTGAGGTAGCCTCCACTGCTTCACTGGACAGAGAATTTCACGGATTTATCACCCTTTGGGAAAAGTAGTTCCTCCTAAATCTGCTCCCCCAAATCTGTCACCTAGTTCTAGTCTCACCTACCAGCAAGTATAGAATGCATCTTTGTGTATGCAAGTCCAAGTATCTATTTAATGGACATTTACGGCATCGATGAGGCTGTCACCTGGCATGCCGCCAAATTAGATGGGACAGAATGACCTTACCTCCCACTCACATCCATCTGTTGTTGGCAGAATTCCTTTCAAAAATAGTCCACTGGTATACAAACAAGAACAGAAGTTAAAGTGAAAAAGGAAAGATGGTATTCATTTTAGCTTTTCAGCATCTGTGCTATCCTGCCTTTGGGCCAGAAATGTCGATGAACAGATTGAAAGTTTGGCCACAACGTTGCTGGCTGTTCTCAGAGATGAACAGTGCATGCACATTCATCCTGAGTATGGTCACGGCACAACGCCGCCTTTAAACTTCACAATACTTATCTTTACTCTGGAGAGTTTTACAGGCAGAGGCATGTAGGAGTTAACCATCATTGTGCATGGCTTGACCAGCAGTGGATCGTTCTCTTCTGTTAGTGATCCTTGTGGGCTAATCATAGCTGTACTTCTGTTAGTTTAGATTTAAGAAAGCCAACCACAAACTGCAAACCTACTGTCACTAACCCAGTATCAAGACCAAAATTGGGGCATACTTAATCCAAGTGTTCCGTTGGCTTAGAATTTATTTATGGAAAGATCATTTGCTTACCTTTGTATAAAGTGACTTCCATAATTATTCTGTCATCAGGATTAGGTATCTTTGGCAGGAAAAGCATGTTGTCCAGCTCCAAGCTTGAACAGCTTCCACTAGTGATATGACCACTTGAGCTGACAGACCACGAGCGGCTCAGGTATGCTGCTGATTGACGCTGAGTGAGACTCGAGCCCTTCAGACACGTCCTGACTGTCAGTGTGAGAACTCCTTTCTTTACTTGCTGAATTCAACAAGAAGGTAAAAGCACATTGAGGATTTGCTTTTATCTAGGATTCAATTTACAAACTAAAACTGCAGCCTCTGATACACTGACCTTAAATATCTGTATAGCTTCTTCATGGGTTAATTCATTCATAGACACTCCATTCACTTCAAGGATTTCATCACCTGCATGGTATAAGATTGACAGTATGGGCATTTCTATTTTACAAGTATCTTGCATCTCAGTCAAGTGCCATACTTTAATTGTTACACTTATGAAGTCACACTTCTGATATCAAATGGAGACTTGCATTTCAAAATGTCATTATGGTGAGAGAAAAAGACACAGAATGGTGAGTCCCATTTTCTCTGTTTGATCTGATCTGAGAGAATGCTGGAAGCAGGGCCAATCTAGTCGAGCACTTGAATCAGCTCTGCATAAAAGGCCATGGATCAAGTGCTGGCAGATGACATTAAAGCAAATTGGTGCTTACTAGTTGACATGGGCATAGTGGGTCAAATAACCAATTTCCATGCTTCCTAACCTTATGAATCCAAGAGCAGAGAATATAATTTGTTTAATTGTTGTATAGCTGATATCTATTTGATAACGTGTGCATGCATTACTGTGCACATGCACAGACACAGAACATATAAAAGAGCATCCCTCAGACCTCTCCCTGTTTCCTGTGCATTACTCTGCTCACTCAACAAATCAGATATACTATGATAATTTTCAACAAGAGGAATCTTCAATGGAGGGAAAATTTCCAAGTTGCTTCAAAGGAATGTAATTAGAAAAGTCAACGGGGGGGGGGGGGGGGTCAGCATACTCGGCAGCTGGCCAACCTGACCACAGTCGGCATGCGTTTTGTACCAGGTTCGAGCTACGTTTAGGATGTGAGGCCGTATCCCAGCCTGAGCCATACTTGCACACCTGACTTTGAAGATTCTTGTGGCCCGGAATGTCTAAAGTTCAGTTCATCACAAATGTTCTCAGGTAAACTTAATTAGTGGGACTGTTTAAAGTGATTTACTAAAGGGGCAGGGAGAGGCATAGAGGGCAAAGGTCTATGGAAGAACCTTTCAGAGCTTAAAGCCTGTCTGGACAGGCAGACAATCGTGTCATTGGACAAACGACACAAAAAACTATTCTCTATTCCTTGCTCACTTAGATGTTTTCACAGTTTCCTCTTCAATGCATCTATATTATTCACTTCAACCACTTCCTACGTTGGCAAGTTCCACATTCTCACCACTCTTTAGCTAAGGAAGTTGCTTCTGAATTCTGTCTCGAATGCCTTGGTAACCAGCCTAAACTGATAGCATCTGTCAAGGTACTTCCCCAGAAACAGAAGCATCATTGCTCTATCCACTTAACCGACTGCTTTCACCAATGTCACTGTTGGACATCGATAACGTAAGATGCCTCAAGCCTGTTCCCCTTGTTTGGTGGTAGGACAGATGGCAGAGGAGCTGTGTGGCCTCGGTTGTAGCGAGGACTAGGCCTCGAGCCATGGGCTTGCCTGCTGCTGCAGTCCAGGAGAGGTGATGCCAGAGGTGGTGTAGCGTGACGTCTGTGCTTAGTTGGTGCTGCCCTCCAGTGACCAGTCAGTGGAAAGACAAGCTGGATTGCGTGCGTCTGCGCACTGTACCATCAATTTGTGGGACATGTTGCTCAGGGACCTGGGCTAAAAGTGTGAGGGGGATTTTTGCGTGACTATGTCTTTCTGCTCACTACTTTGAACGTGATGCACCTTTGCCCCAGAGGAATGCTATTTCGTTCGGCTGTATTCATGTATGGTTGAATGATAATTGAACTTGAATTTGATTTTGATTTGATTTAGTCTTAAGGACATCCATTAGGTCTCCCATTATCTTTCTTTCCTCAGAAGAACAGAGAACTGTCCATCACTTCCACATACTTACATCCGCCCATTCCTGGCACCACCCAGAAGCACCTTCTCTGCCTCCTCTTTGTTGCCTGGGTATTTCTTTAACCAGAACTGTATACAGTACACCAAGCAAAGCTTGATATAGGTTGTGCATAATTTACATCTTTGTAAAGAGTTTAAGATTTCAACATTTAAGAGAAGTTTGATGGGTACATAGTAGGTAGGAATATAGGGGGCTAGGGTCCCAGTGCAGGCATGTTCGGCATGGACTAGATGGGCCAAAAGTCCTGTTTTTGTGCTGTACTTTTCTATGACAAGTAAAGAAATAGAACAGACCCCGGCTTACACACCTTCCCTTAGCCGCCCATCAGCAGCAGCTGCTCCCTCTGGGTATATCGTCTTCACAAAGATCCCCATGGGTCCGTAAACACTGTCTCGTCCTCCAACCACGCTGAAGCCCAGTCCCTGGGAAAGAAAACATTCACAGTTCACAGTTCGAAAAGCAGCCCAGCGACTGTTGGGCAATAGCAAGCAAGTTCACCACAGTGAGAGAAACACACAAGAGCAAATGTCGGGCCTATGCTCAAAATTCTGAAGTGCAGATGTGACCACCACCTTTTGTGCATGTATATTTTTTTAACATTCCTGTCACATTAGGATATTCCTATTGACTTCACTGGCCTCTTGACCACCATGGCTCTTGCCCAGCTCACATTTACTTGACAACTATGGCTAGTAATGGAATTGGCACAAATGGTCCAGAGAGGGTAACATGTCTGTGCAGATGACTGAAACGTGGCTTGAAACGAGCATGTTAATTATACCGTGCTGATACTTGGTTTAAAAGCAGGACCAGAAAGAACTTTTCCAGCTAAGCTCAGTGTGAGCCTGAATTATGGTGTACCCATTCACTGTGCAATGTCTTGTTGAGCAATAACATTAAAAACACAGTTTCCCTCGTTGATTCTTTTCATTTTCCTGTACAGAACTAGAACAGAAGGCAAGACTTACCTTCCCCTGGCCTTTCATCAGAATAATGTTTGAAATGACAGAGGCTGGTGCACCACAACCCAAGTGGAGTAAGTGAGCTGAACTTAAGGATCGAGTCGCTCGTGTGATTGTCTGCAGGAAGAGAATGTGGATTGGGAAAAGAAAATCACATTTTCGTTCGAGACACAAGAGCCGGCAAGTGTGGAAACCTGGACAATAAGCAATCCGCTGGAGAGACTCAGCAAGCTGAGCAGCATCCAGAGAGGAAAAGAAAGTAGGAGAAGTCCTGATGCAGGGTTTCATCCCAAAACATCAACAATTCCTTTCTTCCCACCGATGCTGTTTAACCCATTGAGTTCCTCTACCAGGCTGTTTGTTGCTCCCATTTTTGTTAAACACCGGCTAAAGCTGAAATCCTAGAGAAGTATAGCCTGACCTGCTGAGTTCCTCCAGCATTGTGTGAGGGTAAGGCCCCATCTAGTTTCCCAGATAAACAAGTTGTAGCCCATGGGATTGAAAGGAGAGTGGCAAACTACATCCAGAATTGGCTTTGTGGCAGGAAGCCATTCATGGATGTTTTGCAACCAGAAAGCCATTACCAATAGGTCAATACTTAGCCCATTGCATTTTGTATATTAATGGTCCAGTAGGTGTAGGGAGCAGAATAAAGAGAATTAACAATTGTCCATGTAATTGCCAATGAGGAGGAGAGTTTTAGTCTCTGGGAAGATCTGGGCAGTCTGGTCGGTTAGGCAAAGTGGCCAACAGAATTCAACCCAGAGAAACCTGAGGTAAGCTACCTCAGAGGTGCAGCAAGGCAGAGGCATGTGTGTTAAATGGGAGGATATTGATGGCATGGAAGAAAACAGGAAAACTGGGATGTACTCTAACAAATCCTACCAGACTGTAAAGTATTTAAAAAGAACCCTAGGATGCTTTTCTTTATTCATCGAGGCCTTGGATATAAAAGCAGGAGGTTTTCCTGGGAACGGCCTACCACAGCAGCTCAACCAGAGCTTATGTACCCCTCTGGTCACCACATTACAGGAAAGGTGAGACCACACTGGAGAGAATGCAAAAACAATTTACAAGAACGTTGGCAAAACTAGAACTTTTTATGGAACTTTGGACAGGCCGCTTTTTCAGCGGTGGCATATGAGAGATTTGACTGAGGAGTAAAAAACTGTGAAGGGTCCAGGTAGAATTAGTAGAAACAATTGTTTGTTCAAAAATCAGGAAGCGGTGGAGATTTATAATAATTACTGGAAGGATTAGAAGGGAGAGGAGTTAAATTGTGTTCACCCAGAGTGTGCTAGGGTCTAGAAGGAAGGAGAAACTGACATCATATTGAAACAGTACTTGGGAAGAGTACAACAGTGCATGGGTCATTCGGCCCGTGATACTGTGCCAATCTTGATGCCTATTTATACTAAGTATTCTCCTCCTACTGTAAGGATCATCCACAGCCCTCCATTCCCTCTATATTCATGTGACTGTGTAAAAGCCTCTTAAACTCCACCAAACTGACTGCTTCCGTTCTACCCTGGTACACTATTCCAGGACCAATACTCTCTGCATTAAAAAACTTTCCTCTCATGTTCTCTTTAAAGTGTCCCCCCAACTTGAAAAGCCTGCTTTTTAGTGTTCAACATTTCTACCAAACGGAAAATATTCTGACTGTCTACCATATCTACGCTGCTCATAATCTGAGGAAATACTACCATGTCACCCCTCAAACTCCAACAGTTGACTATCTTGCCTGTACTCCTTCCCCTCCAACCCAACTCCTTATTCTACTTTCTTCCTCCTTTTTTCCAGTCCTAATGAACAGTCTTGGCCCACAACATTGGCTGTTTATTCTCCTCCATTGATGCTGCCTGACCTGCTGAGCTCCTCCAGCATTTTGTGAGATACAGAATGCATTAACTTTGATCTTCAGAAATGTCCTAGGTCTTAAAAGATAGGAAATATAACTTATATAATTTATTAAAGAGAGGAGAGGAAAATAAAGGAAAACTGCAGAGTTGATCATGTCAAATAGGTAGGTGAAGATACAGGCCGTTAAGCATGTTGTAACATGCCACCTGGATAATGAGAGCACAATCAGGTGAAGTGTTTATGAAGGGGAAACTGTATTTAACAAAAGGTTCTAACTATTAGGTAGGTGTGAAGATGTGGATGCAATACGCTTAGGTTTTAGAAAAATATTGCTAGGAGATTCTTATCAAAGAGTGAGTTTCTTGGAATTGTGACATGGATTAAGAAACGATAAGTTGTAGGGAAAAATGACATATTCTACACGGAAAAATGCAGATAGTGTAGAAGGATCAGTGGTTGGGTCTCTGCTCTTTGTATTTGATACCAACAAACAACATGAAGAAACTAAACAGAGGACGCATATAGTATCTTTCTCCCAGGTCAAAATGTGTAATACCAGAGGAAATGCATTTAAGACCATAAAACTATTTAGCTCACCGAGTCAAATCTTTCTTTAAGGAGAAAGGTGGTAAATTCAAAGGAGATGCGTGGGACAAGTTTTTTTTACACATAGTTGTGGGTGTCTGGGATAACAATAAGGGCAAGTGTTTAAGAGGCTCCTGGACAGGCACATGAATATGCAGAGAATGGCTGGTTATAGACATTGTGTAGGCAGAAGAGATTCAGTTGGCATTTATTTACCAGCTTAATTAGTTTGGTAAGGCATCACAGAACAAAGGGCCTGTTCCAGCATTGTACTGTTATATATTTTGAACCAAATTCAATGTATTCAGGTTTAATGAAAATAGACATTTCAGTGGGAAAGTAAATTATAGGGAAGATACAATGTCACCAAAGGACACAGCAAAGCCAACAAATTGACTAAATCCTGGGACACTGTAAAATTATCAATCTTGTTGTTGGAAAAATAGGAAAGTAGGAACTTTTTTAAAAGATTGGCCAGTGAATGTTGGCTTAGAGATTATGATGGCTCTGAGATAGAGTCCAATTCTCTACAGCTAAAGTATGTTGGCAATGAATATGCTGGAATGCCAAATAATTAGCTAATAGCCAAATAGCCTTTATTGCCGGGGGTGGAGCAGTGGAGAGAAGCAGAAGGTAGAAAGTTAACTGGACAACAACGTTGTATTTATATAGCTCCCATCACAACTTTAAGACATTCTCCAAAGTCCTAAACTTTCCAATCAATGTTAAATTATACTAATTGGAGTGCAGCAAGTTCCGATGAACATATTTTGTGCAGTAGTCTGCTTTGGGACCTTTATCAGGACTCCAGCCCATTATTGAAAATGCACAATGAGATACTTGTGTCCACCTGAGAGGAAAGACAAGGGTGGACTTTTCGACAGGAAAGTGGCTCCTCTGACAGTGAAATGTTCCTTCATATTGACCTGGATTTTGACTTAAGATATGGAGTAGGCCATGAATTAAAAGTCTTCCTGCTCACAAGTGCCATAAAACTGAATTATGTCTAACAGCCATTAAACTATGGACCTTATATTAAATTGAAAGGAAAACATGCACGTGACCAAACATAATAGTACTACATACAGTCTTAACCCACAGACAAACTGTGACTAAAGACTTATTCAGATTCTGTTCAACATACTTCCTGTGGAATGTCTTACATGGACACTTCCTGGAGCTTCCAGCTGCTGTGAGAGAGACTTCCTGTTGCCACAAAGTGAATATGTCGGAGGATTTCTACAGAGATTTTGTTTCGCAGTAACCAGAGAATCGATGTTTTCATCCACCCAGGAGGAATTTACATCTGCCAAAAATATAAGTTACGATTCATTAGAAAGCAGAGGATGGTCTAATATTAATAACTGGTGGAACCCATGGAGGTTATAGTCAGTATGTCTGGAGTGAAAGGCCACTACAATGAGCATTCCTATTTACAACAAACAAGTTACAGATTCCATTAACTTTTCACTGAACGAGGGTCTTATTGTGTGTATGTGCCGCTCCAGAGAGAAGTAAGCTCAATACCACAGATGTCAATTCAGGTGGTGGTGTAAGATAGGAAATATCAAGTCAGAAGCAGGCTACATTTCTTCATTTTCTGCTTTCATTTCCATTTTTTGTTCTTACTCTATAAATAATTGAGTTGGCCTCGACGAAAATCGTGTGCGCTTCAGGAAGAATGCAAAAGCCTCCATAAGTGTACAGAGGAACTTTATTAGGACGTTGGAGGCACAAAAGAATGTTGATACTGAAATGAGGAGTGAAAAAAAAACAAACAAACCGCCGGAGGAGCTCAGTCAGTCAGGCAGCATCTGTGGATGGACCACGTTTTGGGTCGAGACCCTGCAGTTGTTTCTCAGCAGTTACCTCGATAACCTTGGTAACCCGAAGATGTTACCTCGGGTTGAGGGAAGCAATTATATTGGGATCTTGGAAAAATCAGTCTCATCATTCTTGGGGTTGAGTAAAACAAAATGTAATCGGATGAATATTTTTAGAATACTTAGAGGCTTAGTGAAGGAGCTACATAATAATTATTTCTTTAAATAAGCTGGTGACTATCTGGAGACTATTAATTTAAAACCATTAATAAAAGAGGGGGATGAGAAGAACTTTCACTCAGTATCTGGAATTTGAGTAGTAATGGTAGAAATAATTTAAAGAGAGGCTGGAAAGGGACTTGAGGAATGTCGAACTTACAGCATTATGGCCTCAAAGTGGATAAACACAACTGAACAGAAAGAACTATCTCAAATGTAAAGGGCTGATTGGCTTATAGTATTTTTCTGTGATTCTACAATTCATCAGCCTGGGAAGGCAGTCCATCTAAGAGAGGGAAAACTCTGATTTCAAACCTCTGTTGCCTTGCGGCCATACCCACTCATGGGAAAGGCTTCGGGGGTAAACTCTGAGGGCAAATCCGGAGCTGGAGTCCCTGAGGCAGTCTGACGTTGCCTTCAACCTCATTCTGTCAACTCCTGTGATGACACCGGTGCCAAGCTGTATCGGCCTTTGCCCCTCCCTTGGACAACATCGGTGGCGTGGAGAGGGGAGACTCACTGCATGGGTAACAGCCGGTCTTCCATACAACCTTGCCCAGACCTGCTCCCTGGAGAAGACTTTCCAGGCGCAGATCCATGGTCTTGCAAGACTAACGGATACCATACAATTCTGTGACCTCAATGAATATAAAAATTGGGCGAGGAATCAATGATCGTTGACTTTCTGTGGTTGGTCTTATATCATCACACAAGGATAACATCTATCCATAGATGCAAGAGGAACAGAAGCCTACAGTCATTCATAATCGATCGTCATTCTCCCATATCGAAGTAAGCGCCCTTGTTGCCTTCTGGATCACATTCACTGGAACGCTGGTGATATTCATCTAAGGCCTCTCTCATTACAACATGAAGTTTAGCTGACACTGAACTACTTCACACAATTCACAGTATCGCCTCCAGTCTGGGAGAACGAGCTGCAATGATATAAACACGCCTTCCTAATTTAAATGCAGACAAGTGCAAGGTGATGCACTTCGGCAGGACCAACCAGGGTAGGCCTCACACAGCGAACGGTAGGGCACTGAAGAGGGCGGTAGAACAAAAGGGTCTGGCAATACAGGTCCATAACTGATTGAGAGTGGAGTCAAAAGTAGGCAGGGTCATTAAAAAAAGCCTTTGGCACTTTGTCCTTCATAAATCAAAGTAATGAGTACAGTTATGTTGAAGTTGTATAAGACATTTGTGAGGCCTGATTTGAGTTTTGTTCACCTGCCCACAGGAAAGTTGTAAATAAAGTTGAAAGAATACACAGAAAGTTTGTAAGGATGTTGCAGGGTCTGGAGGGCCTGAGTTACAAGGAAAGATTAGAACTTTATTCCTTGGAATGTAGAATATTGAGGGGAGATTTGATATACACAGGGTATTTGCAAGCAGGCTTTTTCTACTGTGTTTGAGTGATACTATAACTAGAGGTCATGGGTTAAGAGTGAAAGGTGAAATGTTTAAGGGGAAATGAGGGGAACCTTCTTCATTCAGAGGGTTGTGAGAGTGTGGAATGAGATTTCAGCACAAATGGTGTATGTGCGCTCAGTTTTAAGGTTTAAGTGAAGTTTGGATGGGTGCGTAGATGGGAGCAGTATGGGGAGCTATGGTCCTGGTGCAGGTTGATGGGAGTAGGCAGTCTAAATGGTTTGGCATGGACTAGATGGGCTGAAGAGCCTGTCACAGTGCTGTATTTCTCTATGAAAAGTTGCTTCAGCCTATTTCTCCTGCTCTCTGTCCTTTCCCTTCCCTGTGGCAGACACTTACCTGTTGAGTTACAGCGACTTCTTTGGCAGGAAAATTCAGTCTGTGGATCACGTGATTGAAGAAACATTCCCTTAGCTAACTCCACTTCAATTGTCCCATTGCTTTTACGTTCCTGCAAAAGATCAGAAACAAAGCATGAACATAACAAGATTCCAGACTGTTTAGTTTCATTTCCAGTACTGTACACAAGTGTGAGGAGAATGAAATAATTGTTACTTCACGCCCAATGAAGAGCAAAAAAAAGCCCACAAAAGATAACAGACACAATAATAATAACAAAAGGTCTCATAATAAATATAAATGCATAAGATGTGGAGGCTGTTTCCTATGGTGGGGGAGTTTAAGACCAGAGAACACAGCCTCAGAATAAAGGGGTGTCCTTTAGAACAGAGATGAGGAGGAATTTCTTTGGCCAAAGGTTGGTGAAGTTGTAGAATTCGTTGGTACAGGTGGCTGTGGAGGCCAAGTCATTGGGCATATATAAAGCTGAGGTTGGTAGAGTCTTGGTTAGTCAGGGCATGAAGGGATGTGGGGAGAAAGCAGGAGATTGAGGCTGAGAGGGAAAATGGATCAGCTATGATGAAATAGTGAGTAGACTCAATGGGCCAAATGGCATAATTCTACTATATCTTATGATCTTATTGCTTATATACATTGATTGATTTAAGTCCTTAAAGTGACACTAGTGACATAAGGTGGCTGATGGGAAATAATAAAGTAGTGGTGGAGCTAGTGGCCAACTATGAGAGCTGTAACACTGAACAGAAACCTTACTGGACCTGCTACATAAATATTGAAGAAACAAGAGTTTGTCATTCAGTGCCAAATGGCTTGAATGCCCAGAGCTTTTCTCTACTGACTACAGAAGCATGAAGCATTACACTCTAATTGCCAGCATCATCTCAAAGACAAGCCGGACAAAGCTGCCCACTTCATTGGCACCCAGTTCACCAATACAGTACATTCTCTCTCTAGACCATGACCCATGACTGCAGGTGAATGTAATTTTCCAAAACTCCTTCGAGGCAACTTCAAAACACATGACACCTGACACCTAGAAGCAGGAATAGGTTCAGATAATTTATACTTCCATGGAAGGAGCCCGTAGGAGCCATGTATTCTGCACTCTGTTTTTTATTTTAGTAACTAGTCACATTAGTGGGGGTGTGGTGAAAGTGAAGGGAATAAGTTCCGTATTCATGCTTATTTTGTGGAAGTTTGTAGTTTGGGACCGCGGAAGCCATATCTTCTCCGAATGCTGAGATAACGCTCAATAATGCTTACTTGTATGTTTGCTCATTGTTAATCGAAGACTGGAATAGGGAATTCAACTCTTTGAAGCAATCATTGGAGTTGTGGGTGCATCATGCAAGAATAACAGCTCCGTGGGGTCGCGTGCTGGCACCAATTATTTTGGATCAACTGGGTGTCGCTACAGAGCCATTTCAACCCATTAAGTCTATGCCAGTCCACAAAACAATTCCATTCCCCACGAATTCTCCCTGTAATTTATTCTCCCCACATTCCCATCAGCTCCCTCCAGGTTCCACCGTTCACCTACGCACTAGGGGTAATTTCATTTCCCGTATCATTATAGAAAGGATGTGGAGCTTTAGAGAGGGTACAGAGGAAATTTACCAGGATGCCTCGTGGATTAGAGAGGATGTCTTATGAGGAAAGGTTGAGCAAGCTAGGGTTTTTCTCTTTGGAGCAAAGGAGGATGAGGGGTAACTTGAAAGAGGGGTATAAGATGATAAAGAGCATAAGATGATTGGACCATCAGCACCTTTTCTCCCCAGGATGGAAATGACTAATTCAAGAGGGCATCACTTTAAAGTGTTTGGAGGAAAGTTTGGGTGGAATGTCAGAGGCAAGTCTTTTACAGAGTGTGTGGAACATGCCGCCAGGGGTGGTGGTAGAGACAGATATATCAGGGACCTTTGAAAGACTCTTAAATAGGTGCATAGGTGAAAGGAAAATGGAAAGCTACATCGGAGGGAAGTATTCGATTGATCTTGGAATAGGTTAAAAGGTCGACACAACATTATGGTCTGAATGGTCATTATGTTCTGAGCTCTACGTTTGATGAAACCAAAGCATACGGGAGAAATCCGTGCCATCACAGGGCAAATAGACAAATTTCACACCGACAGACAGCACTGTAGGTGCAGCATAAGACTGCCCTGAAGAGCTGCCCCTAGATTCTGTGTATGCATGTCCAGAAAGAAGAACCACCATTTTCCCACAAAATCAGAGTTCTGACTCTCAGTGCCAAAGGTCCACTTGAGAGCGATGGGTCACGAAAACTCTCCCGGCACACAAGATTAACTTCCTGGCTTGTTTGTTTCCATTCTTGCAGATCTGGTGATTTGATTTGCGGGACATGAGGCACTGCAAGTTCACTTCTGCAGATTTTCCCATCCTCAGATGTTTTACACGTGTGTGTGTTATGCCAGACATACATCCCAACAAACATACACCCCACCAAATGTACACCCCACCAGATATACACCCAGCCAGATATACACCCAGCCAGATATACACCCCATCAGATATACACCTGGTCAGATATACACCCGGTCAGATATACACCCCAACAAATATACACCTCAAATGTACACCCCATCAGATATACACCTGACTAGACATACACCTTACCAGATATACATCTGGCCAGATGTGCACTCCACCAGATTTACCACCCACCAGATATACACCCCACCAGATTTACACCCAGCCAGATGTAAACCTGCTAGATATACACCTGGCCAGATATACACCCGGCCAGATATTCACCCAGCCAGATATACACCCAGCCAGATATACATCCGGCCAGGTGTACAGCATCCACCATATACATTCTGTCAAAAATGCACTCATTTAACAGACCCCAAGCTGACATAATCCTGCCAAACATACAACGTGCATGTACCACAGCAATGTATACCACATCCAACATCCATCAGTAAAAAGGGAATTAAGTTGTGATTCGTACAGAAAAAGACGATTGAAGTAATGACAGAAACAGACTGTGGAACTTACCCAACGTGAGTCAAACATCTATTTAGACAACTGCAAGTCAGCCACATTGGTGTTTATTATTAGTAAAAATAACTATTTTTTTTAGTTTGAGCAAGGAAGGAGCCATATGGATGGTGGGAACTTAATCTGCATTGGAGTTAGCCTGGCCCATGGCTTATTGACAAACACCAGTTTCACTTCACAAAGTTGATAAGAAATTGCATAGCACTGCCTAAGCAATCTCTGTATGCAACGCTGCCTCATGAATGGATGTAGTTTTAGAGGAACTATTTACTCTGGGTGCCCCGGTTTTTTCCAAAATCCCAAAGACACGCAGATTGGTAGGCTAGCTGTCTACAGTAAATTGTCTCTTTGCGTGGACCTTGCACGTTCTCCCTGGGTTTCTTCTGGGTGAGATTTCTCACCAGCTTGACACTGATGAGATAACATCGGGAGATAAACTGTCTGATCAGATTGGCTCTTCACTGGTTGAACTTTCATGTAGCGGGCAGATATTCTGATGCACGCAGCAAAAGGCTTGGTGCGTTTCCTCAGATTAATAGCTTAAAAATATTGCAGAAAGATCACTCAGAGTATCAAGTTATCTGGTATTTTGTGCATAGAATCCAATGTGACTTGAAAACACATGAAGATTTCTAATTTGTCACTTCATCACTAAAATTCACAATAAATCTAGGCATTCAATTCTCAGTAAATCCAAGAGTTAATTTGATGTTTCGTGAGCTTTGAACAAATGCGCAGAGAATTCAATTCCATGTTTTTCACCATGAACAGCTTCTGTTCATCATTGGCAAAACAAATGGCTTTAAGGGCAGAGTAAGGAATTTCACATGACTGTCAGTAATAAGCGTTGCACAAATGAAAATATTTCAGCAGCAAAGAATCTGCTCAACACTAACTGCACACCACAGTGGTGTTCCAACTCCAGCTTCCTGGGTTCAGTCCCAACTTTCAGTACTGGCTGTGTGGCCTTGGCAAGTTCTCCATCTGACCTTGTGGGATCTCCTCCAGGTACCCAGGTTCCCTCCCACATCCCAAAGTGTGCAGGCGGTAGTTTAAATTCTCTCTAGGATGCAGGTGAATGGTAGCATTGTAGGGAAATTGATGGAAATGAGAGAAAAATTTGATGGAATTAGGTGTCTGATGGTCAGCGCCATGTACAGCCTGTCCCTGGGTTACATGCTCCCAGTTTACCGACACCCCTATATATAAACAAGCTCCTATAGCATTATTAAATTAAAAAATCCAATATACATACATACACAGACTGGGAGACCGTTTCGCTGAACACCTACGCTCTATCTGCCAGAGAAAACAGATCTCCCAGTGGCCACACATTTTAATTCCACGTCCTATTCCCATTCTGAAATGTCTATCCATGGCCTCCTCCATTGTCAAAATGAAGCCACACTCAGGTTGGAGGAACAACACCTTATATACCGGCTGGGTAGCCTCCAACCTGATGGCATGAACATTGAATTCTCTAACTTCCGATAATGCCCCTCCTCCCCTTCTTACCCCATCCCTTATTTATTTAGTTTTCTCCCCCCTCCTCTTTTTTTCTCTCTCTCTGCCCATCACTCTGCCTGTTCTCCATCTCCCTCTGCTGCTCCCCTCCCCCTTTCTTTCTCCCTTGGCCTCCCGTCCCATGATCCTTTCCCTTCTCCAGCTCTGTATCCCTTTTGCCCATCACCTTTCCAGCTCTCAGCTTCATCCCACCCCCTCCGGTCTTCTCCTATCATTTCGCATTTCCCCCTCCCCCTCCTACTTTCAAATCTCTTACTATCTCCCCTTTCAGTTAGTCCTGGCAAAGGGTCTCGGGCTGAAATGTCGACAGCGCTTCTCCTTATAGATGCTGCCTGGCCTGCTGTGTTCCACCAGCATTTTGTGTGTGTTACATACATACCTTGGTTGCTACTGATGCCAGAACTAGTGTTCTCTCCCTTCCAGTTCCATTAAATTGCTCATTCTTATCAGTGCTTTGGGTACCATTCACTACAATACTGAGGAGGTACGGTTACCATATCAAGTAATTCTTGTGTGCTTTCTAACTTGTGGATAAAATAAATTCAAGAATGCCTATAAAATCGGACTGCATTCATTACAGGGAAGACCTGTGTATGGCACAAGTCAGGAGTGTGATGGATGAGTGCAGCTCCAACACTTGGCCAGCTGGACAGAGGTGGCTGTATATGAGGCTTTAAGAAGCACAATCAAATCTTTTTCCCATGACTGGGGCTTCAGCTCAGTGAGAAGGAGGAGTTTTAAAGGGAATTTGCGGGGCAGGTTACTTTAATGTAAAGAACAGCTGGTGTCTGGAACTCACTACCAGGGGAGGTGGTGGAATCAGAGATAACTAGCATGTTTAAGTGATGTCATATGGCCACCTAAATGATCAGGTCAAACAAGCATATCAACAATAGCAGCTAAATGTGAGTAGTATAGATTGGCAAGCAAGGCAGTATGGATTTGATGGGCTGAAGGGCCTATTTCTGAGCTGTACTATGTTCTATGGCTCTATGAAGTACTCCATCTACTGTTTGCTTTCAGTACAAGATTCACTGTTCGTTCTCTCCAAATATTCTCTACTATTACCAAATACGTTCTTCAGTTTCCTGTACCTAAAATATCTTTTGCACAGTTTTCTTGAAATTCTTGGAGAATTTGTGCAACTTCAAGTAGCAATAGTAGAACAGGGACAACAAAAGAGTTCTTATTTCAGCAGATCTAAACTTCACTGGAAAATTTGGTTCCATAAAATCAATATAAAATATGATCGAGTAAACATCATAACTCTAGGAAGCATAACCCAACACAATAAAGTATGCGTAACAAATGTTTGAAAATTAATGAACCGTGATCTGTTTGTGGAAGATTCGTCACAGATCAACAGACATTGTCCATAATGATGCTTGTGCCTTGCTCAAGTTGCGCTGTTCTCCCTGCAGCTGTGGAGGTGAAAGAGGCAGAGGCCAATTCCATTGGATGTCTGCCCACTCTGCAATGGCCCTGAGTTCTTTCTGCTTTTCCAACAGACTGAGAGCCGCGTGAAGGCTCAGCTTTGTTCTGTGTATGAGGAAGGATCATGTGCTGATCAGATCAGATTGGAGAGGGACCAGGAAGAATTAACAAATTCCCAGCAGGAATGAGCAAATCCATTGCAGGAAGTGCAGCACATGTCCCTAGAATTCCTCTTCCACTATCATCCCAGGTCCTAAACAGCCTTTCCAGCTCAGGCAAAGGTTCAGCCACACCTCCGTCAACCTCATCGAATACATTTGGCGCTCCTCTACGTCGGTGAGACCAAGCACGGACTGGGAAGCCATTTTGCAGAGAACCTGTACTCGCTCTGCAATAGCCATCCTGAATTCCCAGTTGCATGTCCCACTCACTGTTCACATATCGCCTTTTCTATTGCCAGTGAGGCCCAGACAAACTAGAGGAACAATACCTTAACATTCCTTTGGGGGGCATCAGCACAAACAATGGTGTGAATATTGAATTTTTCATCCTCGGTAATCCTCACTTCTAGTGTGTTTCTCTTTCTTCCTTCCTTCCACTCCTTCGCCAGACCTTCCACTTCTTTACTGTAACCATAATCCATCTTCATTCCGCTCCAAGTTCCATCTAGATTTCAGCTACCAAAGTCTCCCCCCATTTGGTTCTGGTTCCACCTGGCCTTCACCTCTCCCCTGATTTTTAACCCTGCTGTTATCACCTTGCTTATCGAATGGATTCTAGCACTGGTAGAACGTGTTCCTGCCTACCCTCCCCTCTCCCAACCTGGATCCACCCGCTTCTTCCTTGTCTGCGTCCATCTATCGTCCACCTACCTGTGGCTCTCAAGTTCAGCCTGCCCCTCCCACTGGGTTTAGTCTGCCCAAAATCCTTCACCTTTCCTCAATGGACCAATTACCTCTGAGCCCTATCCTCTTAAAATCAGCTACCTCCCTTGCCCACTCTCAGTCCTGATGTAGCCTTTGAATAATTCCTTCACTCTGCACATTCTGCTCGCCCCACTGAGTTCCTCCAGCAGATTGTTTGCTGCTAACAGATTCACCCCATTGTTTGCTGTTGAGATTAGTTTAAAGTGGAGGTATTTGATTGAAAGTATATGACTACATTTCAATGGTAGAGCTGTATTTCCAAATTAGTTTATGTTAATGGCAAGACCTGGCACTGATTTTCAAAGATACTGTTTCTGTTCTATCATTTATCTAACTGCACAAAATTAAAGCTAATTCTGGAAACAGTGACTTTAAAATTACAGGATTATCATGCCCTCTTCTCATTGCTGCCATCAGGGAGGTACAGAAGCCTGAAGGCACACACTCAGTGATTCAGAAACAGCTTCTTCCCTTCTACCTTCAAATCTCTGAATGGACAATGAACCCATCAACACTACCTCACTACTTTTTTTGCACTGCTTATTTAATTTAACTATTATATATTTTTTCTTTATATATATTTATAATATATATACATGTGTGTGTATTTGCTGTAATTCACAGTTTTTATTGTAATGTATTGCAATGTGCTGCTGCTGCATAACAACAAATTTCATAACTTATGCCAGTGATTTTAAACCTGATTCTGATTCTGATAAAAATCCAATTCAATCTCAAATGTCCTTCAGGGTAGGAAACCTGCTGCCCTTACCTGGTCTGGCCTGCATGCGACTCCTGATCCATCATGTGGGTCTCCCCTGTTTAGGAGCGGTTAAAGACAGAGAACAAATGCCAGCATTGCCAACATCCCATGAGCAAACAATAAGCATCCTGCATTGCCAATTCGACAATGCCTCAGTAGATGCACAACCTTCAGATTCAAATCCCACTGGCTCCGTACCTCAGTAACCTCTGGCCAGGAGATTGTTGTGTTCCTGCAGCTGGGGACGCTGACACATCCCTGATTTCATTCCTTCCAGCAGTGGGAGCCTTCCCTTCCGTTACAGGTTTGGACGTAACAGTTTCTCAGCTCCTCTTTCAAATCACCGTAATCATGAGGCCATAAGAGACTGGAGTAGAATTAGGCCATTCAGCCCAATGAGTCTGTTCTAGCATTCAATCATGGCTCATTTATCTTCCCTCTCAGCTCCATTCTCTCCTGCCTTCTTCTTGTAACCTTTGACAACATTACTAATCAAGAAGGTATCAACCTTAATTATAGTAATCAAATATACCTATCTGTGGCAATGAAGCCCACATATTCACCATCCTCTGAATAAAGTAATTCCTTTTCACCTCTGTTATAAAGGGTTGTCCCTCAATTCTAAAGCTGTGCCCTCTGGTACTAAACTCTCCCACTTATTGGGAACTTCCTCTCCACGTCCATTCTATCTAGGCCTTCCATTATTCGGTGGATTTCAATTAAATCCACTCCTCATTCCTCTAAACTCCAGTAAATACAGCCTCACGTGTGCAAATTTGTCAAAAATCCTTCTGAAAAATCCAAGTAAACAACATCCATTAACTCTCGTTAGTCTATCCTGTCTGTTATTTCCTCAAATAATTCCAACAGATTTGTAAAGCAAGGTTTCCTCTTAAGGAAACCAAGCTGACTTTGGTCTACTTTATCACATGCTTCCTCATACCTTGAAATCGCATCCTTAATAATGGACCCTAACATCTTGCCAACCTTTGAAGTCAGGCTAACTAGCCCATAATTTCCTGACTTTTGCCTCTCTCCCTTCTTAAAGAGTGGAGTGGCATTTGTGATTTTCCATTCCTCTAGAACTATTCCAGAAACTACTGATCCTTGAAAGATCAGTACTATTACCTCCAAAATCTCTTCAGCTCCCTTCCAGTGCACAGTCAGTGGCCATTAACTACCCCATATTTAAAAGAGAGGTCACTGAGTGCATGTTTATAATGTTTTGCTGCTGTAGCCCATCTACTTCAACATTCAACATATTGTGCATTCAGAAATGCTCTTCTGCACATTATTATTGTAAAGCGTGGTTATTTGAGTTAACGTCACCTTCCTGTCAGCTTGAACCAGTCTAGCAATTCTCCTCTGACCTCTCTCGTTTATGAAGTATTTTCACCCACAGAATTGCTGGTCACTGGATTTTTTGCACCGTTCTCTGTAATTCTATTGTTGTGTGTGAAAATTCCAGGAGATCAGCAGTTTCTGAGATATTCAAACCACCTTGACTGGCACCTACAGTCATTCCATGGTCAAAGTCACTTAGATCACACTTCTTCCTCATTCTGATATTTGATCAGAACCACAACTGAACCTCGTGACCATTTCTGCACGCTTTCATGCACTGAGTTGCTGCCACTGGATTGGCTGATTAGACATTTGCATTAACGAGGTGTAACATGTACCTAATAAAGTGGCCACTGAGTCAGCTGCTGTGACTTATCCTAATAAATATTCCTGTGATGCTTGATGTGCAATTTTCTCTAATAATGCTCGATATTAAAATGTTAAATGTTGTGTAGAAATAGCAGGAGTTCTGACAGAGATCTTTAAGATGTCATTAGAAACGGGGATTGTGCCGGAGGATTGGCGTATTGCTCATGTGGTTCTATTGTTTAAAAAGGGTTCTAGAAGTAAGCCTAGCAATTATAGACCTGTCAGTTTGACGTCAGTGGTGGGTAAATTAATGGAAAGTATTCTTAGAGATAGTATTTATAATTATCTGGATAGACGGGATCTGATTAGGAGCAGCCAGCATGGATTTGTGCGTGGAAGGTCATGTTTGACAAACCTTATTGAATTTTTTGAAGAAGTTACGAGGAATGTTGATGAGGGTAAGGCAGTGGATGTAGTCTATATGGACTTCAGCAAAGCCTTTGACAAAGTTCCATATGGAAGGTTAGTTAAGAAGGTTCAGTCATTAGGTATTAATGCTGGAGTAATAAAATGGATTCAACAGTGGCTAGATGGGAGATGCCAGAGAGTAGTGGTGGATAATTGTTTATCGGGATGGAGGCCAGTGACTAGCGGGGTGCCTCAGGGATCTGTTTTGGGCCCAATGTTGTTTGTAATATACATAAATGATCTGGATGATGGGGTGGTAAATTGGATTAGTAAGTATGCCAATGATACTAAGGTAGGAGGTGTTGTGGTTTCAAAGCTTGCAGGGAGATTTATGCCGGTTAGAAGAATGGGCTGAATGTTGGCAGATGGAGTTTAATGCTGAGAAGTGTGAGGTTCTACATTTTGGCAGGAATAATCCAAATAGAACATACAGGGTAAATGGTAGGGCATTGAGGAATGCAGAGGAACAGAGAGATCTAGGAATAACAGTGCATAGTTCCCTGAAGGTGGAGTCTCATGTAGATAGGGTGGTGAAGAAG
Organism: Hypanus sabinus; assembly: GCF_030144855.1. NCBI lineage: Eukaryota > Metazoa > Chordata > Chondrichthyes > Myliobatiformes > Dasyatidae > Hypanus > Hypanus sabinus. The sequence continues at coordinate 12,980,916 of NC_082733.1, read as the reverse complement.
GCTTTTGGAACGCTGGCCTTTATAAATCAAAGTATTGAGTACAGAAGTTGGGATGTAATGTTAAAATTGTACAGGTCATTGGTAAGGCCAAATTTGGAATATTGTGTGCAGTTCTGGTCACCGAATTATAGGAAAGATATCAATAAATTAGAGAGAGTGCAGAGACGATTTACTAGGATGTTACCTGGGTTTCAGCACTTAAGTTACAGAGAAAGGTTGAACAAGTTAGGTCTCTATTCATTGGAGTGTAGAAGGTTGAGGGGGGATTTGATCGAGGTATTTAAAATTTTGAGAGGGATAGATAGAGTTGACGTGAATAGGCTGTTTCCATCGAGTGTAGGGGAGATTCAAATGAGAGGACATGATTTGAGAGTTAGGGGGCAGAAGTTTAAGGGAAACACGAGGGGGTATTTCTTTACTCAGAGAGTGATAGCTGTGTGGAATGAGCTTCCTGTAGAAGTAGTAGAGGCCAGTTCAGTTGTGTCATTTAAGGTAAAATTGGATAGGTATATGGACAGGAAAGGAGTGGAGGGTTATGGGTTGAGTGCGGGTAGGTGGGACTAGGTGAGATTAAAAGTTCGGCACGGACTAGGAGGGCCGAGATGGCCTGTTTCTGTGCTGTGATTGTTATATGGTTATATGGTTAAATATTTAGACTCTTGATGATGCAACTTCAGAAGATGGGAAGATGCACCAATCAGAAATCAAATAGCAATACTTACAGATGCTAAAGACCTAAAAGACAGAAAAATGCAGGAAACTCCTAATAGGTCAAACATTGTCTGTGCAGAAGGACATGGAGTTAACCTTCCAGGCTTGAATTCTGCAGCAAGTTACACTGCTGCCATCAAGAAGAAGGTACAGGAGCCTCAGGACTTGCACCACCAGGTTCAGGAACAGTTACTAACTCTCGACCATCAGGCTCTTGAACCAAAGGGGATAACTGCACTCCACTTGCCCCATCATTGAAATGTTCCCACAACCCATGGACTCACTTCCAAGGACTCTTCATTCAGGTTCTTGCTAATTATTGCTTTTTTATTTATTATTATTTCTTCTTTTTGTATTTGCACAGTTGATTCAGCACTTCTGCACTCTGGTTGAAAGCTCTAGCTGGGTAGCCTTTCACTGATCCTGTTATAGTTACTATTCTCTAGAATAGTTACTATTTTTGAGTATGCCCATGAGAAAATAAATCTCAGTGTTGTATATGGTGGCACATAAGTACTTTGTGTTGGCGCGTGGCCTAGTGGGCAAGGCATCAGACTAGTAACCTGAAGGTCACTGGTTCGAGCCTCAGCTGAGGCAGCGTGTTTGTGTCCTTGAGCAAGGCACTTAACAACACTTTGCTCTGCGACGTCACCGGTGCCAAGCTGCTTGGGTCCTAGTGCCCTTCCCTTGGACAACATTGGTGACGTGGAGAGGGGAAGGCCTGCAGCTTGGGCAACTGCCGGTCTCCCATACAGCCCTGCGCAGAAACTCCAGGCGCAGATCCATGGTTTCTCAAGACCGATGGTTGCCACCACAATAAGTACTTTGATAGTAAGGTTTACCTTGAGCTTTGAAGTTGGTTCACCCTTGCAAAGTGCCAGGAAACCCACATCCAAAACTTTGCAATCGGTCTCTACACACACTGTTCCAGCAATTACAGTCTTTGCTGTTTAAACACTTGCTTTCATTACCTTCTTACCTTGCTGGGACGCTCTTTCCTTACATCTTCTCCAGGCTCACCAACAATACTTGTCCTCGGTTTATTTGGAGTTAGGGAGACCTTGGCCTTCAGGACCTTCTTCTGAGCTTGTGATTTAAAGTGGGACTCGGAGGTATTTTCAGATAACTCAACAGCACCTTCAGACACTCCGTCCCTCGATGTGGAGTCATTTTCCTCAACACTTGCTCTCTCATCATTGCTATGTGAATTGCACAATAAGAATGTTCTGGAAATTACTCCAAACCTTCGGGATTTCTTGTTGTTTTTGCGTAAATTCCCTTTCTGACTTCTCTGGGAGGCAGAAGAATCCCTTTTTTTCTGTCGGTTACTACAAGAATAAAGCATTTCTTTCGGATTCCGTTTGTCTATTTTTGCCAGCATAAGGGAGGAGCTTTATTGCTTCTAAAATCAATGCACAATTTCTGTAGATGGAAGGAAAAAGGAGATTAATTGGATTGAGTTATTATTTTCACATGTACAGAGATATAATGAAAAGCTTAAACACAAGAGTTTCTGCAGATGCACAACAGACACACGAAATGCTGGAGGAACTCAGCAGGTCAGACAGCATCGATGGAAATTAATAAACTGTCGGTGTTTCAAGACCCTTCATCAGGACTGGAAAGGAAGGGGGAAGATACAAGAATAAGAAGGAGGGGAAGGAGTTCAAGATAAAAGGTGATAGATGAAGGCAAGTGGATGGGGGAGGGGGGTGAAGTAAGAATCTGGGAAGTGATAGGTGGAAAAGACAAAGGGCTGGAGAAGAAGGAATCTGATAGGAGAGGTGAGTGGACCAAGGGAGAGGGGCACCAGGGGAGGAAATAGGCAGGTGAGGAGAAGAGATAAGAGGGAGGCCAAAGTGGGGAAGTGAAGAGAGAAAGGGGAAGGGGAAATAATTACCAGATGTTGGAAAGATCAATGTTCGTGCCATCAGGGTGATGGCTACCTAGGTGTTGCCCTTCCAATTGCCTAGTTTCACCTATCACCCTCTAGCTTGTACTCCTTCCTCTTCCTCCATCCCCTTACTCTGGCATCTTCCACCTTCCTTTCCAGTCCTGATGAAGGGCACGGCCCTAAAACGTCAGCTGTCTATTCCTCTCCACGGATGCTGCCTGGCCTGCTGAGTTCCTCCAGCACTTTAGCTTTTCTTTTGCATGCCATGTAGGCAGATCATTCCGCATATCAGTACATCGAGGTAGTACAAAAGGAAAGCAGTGCTAGAATGCAGAATATAAGAAAAGAATTGACCAAGATTCAAACATATCACTGGCTGCAGAACTAAGAAAAAAGCCATGATCTCTGCCTACGAACCACACGCGGTGGTCCTGTGTCTCTAATGTAAGTATCAGATGTAGTACTCAAAAGCTGCAGATACTAGAAATCTGCAATAAACGCTGGAAACACTCACCAGGTCTCGACCTATCTGTATTTATATTGACTGAAGAGCCAGGGACGAGATGATGCCTGATTTTGAAGGTGTGATACAGAATAGACAGGTCTGAGTTAGTCTTATTACCATGACTGTGAAATTACTGTCAGTATTACCTGCACTGTCCTTGGATGAGTTGTACATCTGCTCACAGAGCCTGAAACTGGGCTCGTGTAACTGTCAAGAGAGTGCACTGCCCATGAAAGCATTTGAGAAATGTCTATGTATTATGTGGCTGATGTGGGGGCTACAAATGGTGGCCCCAAAGTTCCAACAGAAGCTATTGTATTTGAAGAGCATGATCTCTCGCTCACTTTAGTCCATTAGCCATAAGTCCATAAGCTACAGGAGCAGAATTAAGCCATTGGCCCATTGAGTCTGCTCCGCCATTTCATCATGGCTGGTCCATTTCCCAATCTCCTGCCTTCTCCCCGTATCCCTTCATGCCCTGACTAATCAAGCACCTGTCAACCTCTGTCTTAAATATACCCAATTACTTGGCCTCGACAGCCACCTGTGACAACGAATTCCACAGATTCATCCCTTTCTGGCTAAAGAAATTCCTTCTTATCACCATTCTAAAAGGACATCTCCATGATCAAGTTTTGGAAGCATGGTAGGTAAAGCTGGCTGGAAATGTTAGAAGAAACCAGATGGTTTCAGTGGAAAAAAATAAGAATGTTCCCTGGAAAGTGAGGGAATTAGTTAATTCTACCTCTTCCATTATGTCACTTTAACGTTTCCTTCTGCACTACCTCAGTTTGCATTGCCATATTTTCACCCTTCCAATGTCTACGTCCTTGCCACAGTATTTATTGTTGTATTTATTATTAACATGTACAGAATTTACTTGCATGCTTCATGTGAGCAAGGAATCTCATTGCACACTGTTGTTTATGACAATAAATGAACAATAGCATCTTTTGCAAGGCTTTGTTAATCCTTAATGTATGTGGCCTTCTTAACTTCTTGTAGGTCAGGAGTATCGACAAAAGCTGGATCCAGTCCAGGTGAAGAGTCTCAACCCGAAATATTGACTGTCCATTTGCCTCCACGGATGAGTTTCATCTCATTTGTTGCTTTGGATCAAACAGTTCATACTGCGGGAAAATCACTGAGAAACCCCAAGACAGAGCCAGTACGTTGTGGGCTGAAAGACCTGTTCCTGTGCTGTACTGTTCTATGTTCTATGATGTGTTCCTTTCAGCAGACTTCCACCTCTTCTTTGTATTTCACAGGCTCAAAGGTTCTGTTATTATCAAAGTATACAACTCTGAGATTCATCGTCTCCGGATAGCCACAAAACTAAGTTCCCAGTCAGTTCCATTCTTGGCTCTCAGAGGGAGGGGGGCTTCGGACGTTTGGGCTGTGCAGCCCCATTGTGAATGAAGCTCGGCTGTTCTTGTTGAAGTTATGGAAAGCAATTCAAAATCATAACGTTACAGCAATTCTATCAAACAGCTGGCAGAGACAGCAGGGCGGAGAAGTGCCGAATCCTGTTTGGCCAGGAGGGGCAATGGAGTTGGGTGGGTGGGTGGGGGAGGGAGTGAGATTTAGAGTTGGATGAAAGGTTATTAATAATCGGTTATTAACCATGTTTACCTTACAAGTAAGACCTATCAGCTGGTCACTCAGCAGAAGGTGTGCCACCTCGAACTGTCAGCGTGCGCTCCTAGAACAGATGTGAGTAGACACAGGGCTCAGCCTGTAACAAGATGGGGAAGAGAGAAATGTATGGCTAACCACAGTACCAGCTGTTACATTACATGACTGTAATCTCTGGACCTCAAAGAAAGATATTTCACCACAGAGTAAAGAGTTCTGGTCTCCTGATGGTTATGAAAATCCATGGAAACCCCTTCTGCAAGTGAGTGGTAATTGATTTACGGGCCTGCTGTAAGTGTAGACTGGCAGTCTGACAGCTCCATAACAACATTAAATCCTCCTCAGGTAGAGAAAGAGGCATTGATGACCATAATGGATCATGAGGTTTTTATCAGCTAATCTGCTTACATTGGTCACCAACCACAAGCCTACGCTGGTCTTTCTTAAATCCAAGTCCACATCTCCAACCACAGTGATATCTAGAGTCCAGTATGGCTGAACTTTAGTTCTTATTTAACTGAGAGAGAGTAGAAGAACTTAAGCAAAGGTCACAGAGGACACATTATTGAGATTGTCTTATGGAAATGTTGATACAAACACAGAAAATACGACGTACATCTACAGGCTAAAGAAAATGGAGAGAAACACACACAAAATGCTGGAGGAACTCAGACCCTTCTTCAGGACTGAGAAGGAAAGGGGAAAATGCCAGAATAAAAAGGTGGAGGGAGGGGGAAGGAGGCTATATGGAAGGTGATAGGTGAGGCCAGGTGGAAGGGAAAGGGCTGGAGAAGAACGAATTTGATGGGAGAGGAGAATTAACCATAAGAGGTAAATGAGAAGAGTAATAGGTAAGTGAGAAGAGGTAAGAGAACAGCGGAGGGTGGAGGGGTGACTTTATTTTTACCGGAAGGGGAAACTAATCTTCATGCCATCAGGTTGGTAGCTACCAGGATGGAATATGTCAGCCATCCACTTTGGAAGGAAAAATGGAAGAGCAGATTATTATCTAAATGGTTAAAAAAAATTGCAGCTTGCCGCCGTGCGGGCTGACTTGGGAGTGGTTATGCATAAATCACAAAAGGTTAGTTTGCAGGTGCAGCAGGCTATCAAGAAGGCAACTGAAATGCTGACCTTCATTGCTAGATGGACTGAATTCAAGAGCAGGGAGGTCATGCTGCAACTGGACAGGGTACTGGTGAGGTCACGCCGGGAGTACTACGTGCGGTTCTGGTCTTCATACTTGAGGAAGGATATACTAGCTTTGGAGGCAGTGCAGAGAAGCTTCACAAGGTTAATTCCAGAGATGGGGGGTAGGGTTAGATGAAGAGGGGATTAGACTATGAGGAGAGATTGAGTTGCCTGGGACTGTACTTACTGGAATTCAGAAGAATGAGAGGAGATCTTATGGAAGCATATAAAATTGTGAAAGGGATGGATAAGATAGAAAGTTGTTTCCACTGGTAGGTGAGACTAGAACTAGGGGAGATACTCTCAAGATTCGGGGGAGTAGATTTAGGATGGAGATAAGGAGGAACTGCTTTTGCCAGAGGGTGGTGAGTCTGTGGAATTTTCTGCCCAATGAAGCAGTGGAGGCTACCTCAGTAAATATATTTAAGACAAGGTTGGATAGATTTTCCATAGGAGGGGAATTAAGAGGATGATGTCAGCAATTGTTGCAGACCCAGGTGACTTCTTTCAGTTCATCCACAAAACAGCTTCTTCTTCTCCTCTTATGTCTCTCCTTCCTCTGCAAGGCGGTCGGGGTTCTGTCGGATTCCATGATCTGCAATTCAAACTATGGTTCTTCACAAGCAGTGGGTTTTCAGACCAGCTGTGTGGCCTAGTGCTTTGCTATCTCTAGGAACAGCCTGGAAGACGTGCACCCTTGGGGAGCAGACCTGTGGGCACTTAGGTTCGTTCTCTCTCCCTCGTCCGATAGAGAGTGAGAGCCTGTCAGTCCTGGAGATGGGGGACTTGGAGAAGCGATGTGGAAGACGGTAACATCGGAACAGTGAGCTGCTGGTTCTCCGTCCTCGTTGTTGCAGAAGCGACCCCCTCTCTTCCTCGCTGGAGAGAGACAGCCTGTCTGAGATGCTGAAGTGGTGGGTTATGGACCATAGTTTTGATGAACTCGGGATCCAGGTCTCTTTGGTGGGGTGTGGGTGGGGGGGGGGGCTTTTGCAGTAGTTTGCTTGGTGGCAGGATGGGTACTTCTGCTGAAGTGAGTGAGTGGGGGAGGGGGGTTGACACTCTTGCTGCATGTTTGTGCAAAGGTCTGGGGTGGGGGCTTCGGGGCTTCATTGTTTCTATCATTCATTCTATGGGGTTTCTTTTTTTGAGGATGTCTGTGAAGAGTAAGAATTTCAGGTTGTGTACTGTATACTGATATTGAATAGACCTTTGGGGAAGGACTCTGCAGCTGGAGAATTCAGAGAGGGGACCAGAGGAATCCTACAATAAACTACAATTGGAAGAGGATTCAATGTCTTAGTAAACATAAGTGTAGATAAATCCACTGGGCCTCAGGATATGTATCCCAGTCACCTGGAGAATGAGAAAACTCCACATGCACAGCCCTGGAGTAAGAATCGAACCCAGGCCCCCGCATTTGTGAAGCAAAGAAGTGACAAGTGCAGAAAAGTACATTTTTGCAGAGCCTTCTGTGCCTTCTTAACTAATGAGCTAAATGATAGTATCTGGTCATTATCACACAGCTGTAGGTGAAATTCTGCTGGGCAAAGTTCACTGCTGCATTTCCCACACAACCGTGTTTGGCCAACAAACTTAACTACAAAACACTTTTTTTAGTCTCAGGCCATGGGGCAATCAAAATTCTCAGCAGAAGACAAACAACTAAAAGAGCTGTCAGCTCATTGTGGCTAAACCTGTCAGAGTGCACTAAACCCTCTTGGTTTTATGTGCCAGGCCAGGTTGAAAAGGTCGGGGTGTCGGAGTCCGAGGCGAGGGGCTCACAGCTCCACTCTGCAGTGGACAATGGGTCTGCGGGCAGACTCTCTCTGTGGATTTCAGTTCAGAACGTCAATTGCTTTATTGATTATTGTTTGTACGATCTGTTTTTTTACTCTCTCTGCACATTGGCGTTCAACGGTCTTCTTTTTACGGACTCTTTTGGGTTTCTTTGTTTTGTGCTGCCTGTTAGGAGACAAATCTCAAGGTTGTATAATGTAACATACTTTGATAATAAATGTAATTTGAACTTCAGTATCTGTATTTAAAACGTGTTTAATTTGCTCTGGGATTTGGGACATTTGACATGTTGAGATTTTGAAAGGTGCTACGGAATCTGGTCAGAAGAATTCTGATTAAAAGTTCACTGGTCTCGTTCTTCAACACCTGGTACAAAAGACAACAGGTTCATAAAAATCCATATCTTGTTCATCTTCTGCTTTCCCTGTCTGAAAATTGGAGCCATAAATTAATTGTAGATGTAGCAGAAACCCATAAAATAACTGATGATTCACCTAGCCATAGGCCAAATGTGCTTCAATGAATCTCTTTGTCTCCGCCTGAAAATTAACGTCCTAAAAAAGCATTATTCAATTTAGTTAAGGAAGCGCACATCACCATTCCCAAATCACAGAATGGTCACAGCACAGTTGGAAGTTTTATCACCATCAGATCTACATTGGCTCTATTTAACAGTGATCCAATTAGCTCTTTCCACACAACCCTGCAAATTCTACCCTTTCAGATACTCATCCAAAACTTTTCCAAATCCCCACAAATAAACCTGCCTCCACAACACCACAAAGCACTTTGTTCCCAATTCCAATCATTCGTGTAAAAGAAAACCCTGTCTCTATGTCACTTTTGCTTCTTGTACCAATAATCTTCACTGTATGTCCTCCGCTTCCTGACCAAATGGGAGGTGTCTCCTTCCAGCTACTCTCCCTGTATCCTTCATGGTTTTAATAACCTCTTATTAAATCTTCTTGCAATCTCCTCTTTTCCAGAGAAACCTCGTGCAGCTGTTTCACTTTACCTACCTAACTCACTATACCCTAACTATTTTTTAATTTCTATTTTTGCATTACTTATTTAACATACATATACCATACGTACTATAATTCCACCTTTTTCCGTTATTATATATTGCATTGTACTGCTGCTATGAAGACAACAAATTTCACAACACATACCGGTGATATTAAACCTGATTCTGATTCTACACTTCACTTGTAGAATCAATTTACGAAATAATTTCAGTCAGGGAACGAGCTTAAGAAAGCAAAAATGCAAGAGAATCTGCAGTTGCTGAAACACTAGAGCAATGCACAGAAAGTGCTGGAAGAACTCAGCAGGTCAGGCAACATCTATGGAGGGGAATAAACAGTTGATGTTTTGTGCCAAGACCCCTTAAAGAAAGCAAAGCACTGTTCTACCTGCTTAAGATACCCATATCTTTCAAACCTGTCTGTTGTACTGTTTTACTTCCCATCCTGGAGATAGTTGTGTGTCCGGCTGTACTAGATTTGATGGGTAATGAACCACCACCCGGGCCATACTCTTTTCTTGCTGTTGCCTTCAGGTAGAAGGTACAAGAGCCTCAGGACTCACTCCACGAGATTCAAGAACAGTTACTACGCCTCAACCACCAGGCTCTTGAATAGAAGGGGATAAATACACTCACTTGCCCCATCATTGAAATGTTCCTACAACCAATGATCTCACTTCAAGGACACTTTATCTCATTATCTCATGATCTCATTGTTTATCGCTATTTATTTATACTTGCATTTGCGCAGTTTGCTATCTCCTGAACTCCAGTTGAACTTTCATTGATCCTGTTATAGTAATTTTTCTATAGATTTGCTGAGTAAGCCCCCAGGAAAGTGAATCTCAGGGTTGTATATGGCGACATATATGTACTTTGACAATAAGACGTACTTTGAACTTGGTGTTAGTGGCTGCAGTTGCGAAATTCTTTACATCACAAGGGGCAGCTTAAGGTCTCCCTGAAGGCAAAGCCAAGATGTACACTCCAACGTACAGTACCTGACCACGTCTGTTACAGATACCTCTTATCATTTCACTCAGACTTTTGAATACAGCCTCGTGTCGATGTCACACCCAAATGGTCCACAGCAGCATCCATTTTGTTTGAAGGTTAAAAGTTAGTGAGAACAGAGGCTGCTACAAAGGGCCATGGACAACTCTTCAATCAGCTCGTGCTCGGTACTAAAATAAGGCCCCCTCGGTCTCCGGGGATCCCTCAGCAGTACACATCAGCTCTGTGTCCTATCAGTACAAGTCAGCTGAGCAACAGATCAAATGGTCATTATCAAATTATACTTCATGGGATCTTGCTTGTATACATCACAACGACAACTACAGTTGAAAATATTTGATTGGCTATAAAGCATTTTCCAGCACCTTAAGAAAATAAAACGTATTTCAGAAATGCTTCAACAGAAGAAGTTCAAGTGATTAGGGAGGGTGAGTACACAGCAGACATGGGCACCATGCTTAACTCCAGCTGTACTCCCTATTCCATAGCTCACTGCATTATGGTTCAGGTTAGATTCACTTTGTGCAGCACACAGACAAAAATTCTGGAGGAGCTTAGCAGATCAGGCAGCATCTATGGAGAGAAATGAACAATGTGTGTTTCAGACCAAAGCTCTTCCTCAGGATTGGAAAGGAAGGGGGCAGAAGCCTAAACGAAAAGGTAGAGAGTGGGGCAGGAGCACACATGGCAGGAAATAGGTTAGCCCTGGTGAGAGGGGGAGGGGAAATGAAAGGAAATGTTGTGAGAAGTTTGGTAATGATAGGAGGAAGAGGCAAAGAGCTGAAGGAGAAGAAGGGATCTGATACGAGAGGACCATGGACCATGGAATAAAGGGAAGGATGTGAGAAATAAGAAGGTACTGCGTGCAGTTCTGGTCTCTATACTTGAGGAAGGATATACTGGCTTTGGAGGCGGTGCAGATGAGGTTCACCAGGTTGATTCCTGAGATGAAGGGGTTACACTGTGAGGAGAAATTGAGTTACCTGGGACTCTACTTGCTGGAATTCAGAAGGATGAGAGGAGATCTTATAGAAACATATAAAATAATGAAAGGGATAGATAAGATAGAAGCAGGAAAGTTGTTTCCACTGGTAGGTGAGACTAGAACTAGAGGATATACCCTCAAGAATTGGGGGAGTAAATTTAGGACGAAGATGAAGAGGAACTGCTTTTCCCAGAGTGTGGTGAATCAGTGAAAGCCTCTGCCCAATGAAGCAGTGAAGGCTTCCTCAGTAAATATATTTAAGACAAGGTTGGATAGATTTTTGCATAGTAGTGGAATAAAGGGTTATAGGGAAAAGGCAGGTAGGAGGAGATGAGTCCATGGCCAGATCAGCCATGATCTTATTGAACGATGGAGCAGGCTCGATGGGCCAGATGGCCTACTCCTGCTCCAATTTCTTATGTTCTTAGGTTCTGAAAACCCTTGTTTTAGATTCTGGAACTTTTGATTCAATAGTAATGAAAAATAGGTGGGTTTTTATAATTGGTGGATAACTGTGTCACTTTCAACCTTGGTTGGCAACTTTAGGTTAATCCTGCCTTGTAATATTAATGCCTCCCTTCTTACAACCTCATTGCTACCTCATTCTCTTCCCCGGCAGTCCCTTGGAACAGAGGATAGCTTGCTTCAACTCTGATTCTCCGACTCTTCCTCAGATCATAAAGAAAGTGCTTGATCGGGCGGGCAGGCAGGCGGGGGGGCAGCTTGCGAGGTGGCGGTCTCCTTCTGTCATTTAGCTAGGCCGCTGCACATTTCCAACACACGAACTCAGATCACAATCCCATTCCAAACTCTCCTTCTCCTCTCTGAGTGGTCAGTCACATGAGGTAGTAGGGGCATTTACTGAGAAAATCTTTAAGAACCTTCTGGAACCTCTTCCCAGGATGGGGCTCTGAATAGAGTGAGCACTTTGGGTGTCCGGTGTCATGCAGGCAAGTGAAGACCTACTCATTGGACCTGACTGAGCATAAATCTGTTTACTTCTATAAAGTAGCACATCCAAACGCCATCATGGGACAGAGTTTCCTCTCAATTATGAGGATGGCACCCACAGACTTATTAATTTTTCTACCATCCTGGCTTCCTCTTACTCCTGCTCTCTGTAATCTTCACTCAAATTTTATTGTTTGCATGGATAAGACGGATTTAAAGCAAGGGCTCCCAATATTGGTTCATGGCATAAAAAAGGTTGTGAACCTCTAGTTAAGATGGATATGGGCCAAATGCAGGCAAAGAGAATAAGTCAGTGAAGCAGCTGGGTTGGTCTGTAGGGCCTCTTTTCCATGCTGAATCCACATCCAACCGGCTCATTTCCTGGGATTTATCTTTGCACTCACTGCCCAAGTATTCCCTATTGTTGAATCACTACATGGCCACATCCCTTTCTGTGGCACAGTCTGTTTCAATTACTCTTGTCACACCACACGGACACCCCCGCCTTCTCAGTTCCACCACCTAGGCCCCACACTCTGGAGTTCCCCTAAGAATCAGGGAATACAGCTGGGATTAAGTGTACACAGAGACATGCACCATTTCACTTCTCCTTTAATCAAGGTCATCTCACTCGACGTTGTTCCCAGTGGCACAGACCTCTGTCACACTCTCCCGTATTAAAACCACCTGGCAAACGCAAGTCATTGTCATCAGAAGTTCAAGCAGAAAATGAATATAATGTGAAGTGGATAATGTTTTCCATTCCTTCCCAGTACAACTTCTATGTCAACCAAGCAGTATTTTATTCTGTTGCCATGCTCACAAATCCCTTTTTCTGCATGTGTATATATGACATGAGGATATAGCATAAAAGATGGTTAAATATGTATATATTTTAAACCATTAAACCTGTTTTATAACTGCTAGGGTAAAGTCAAATTCAAATCACATTCCAACAGTATCAAGATCTGAATTTAGTATTAGAAACTTGGAAGTTAAAAGCTGGCTTCAGTAAAACGACTTTGGTGTTTTGGACTTGCCAAAACAAGAATCTCGATCACTGACATCCCATCTGAGCACTGTAGTGCAACAGTTAGACCTGTGACCACACAGCTCCGATTCATCCTGGTGCTTTCGGTGTGGAGTCAGCATGCTCTCACAGTGACTGTGTGAGTTTATCCCAGACTCTCAGGGTTTTCCCCCACACCCCAAAGATGTGACGGCTGGCGATAGGTTTATTAGTCATTGTAGATTGCCCCTACTGTAAGTTGTGACAGGAGAAAGAGAGCTGGATTAACGAACATTCAAGAGAAAGGTGGTGCAGTAGTGTGGCTGGTAGAGCTGTTGTGTCACAACTCCAGCAGCCCAAGTTTAGTACCGACTTCAGGTGCAATTCCACAGAGTTTGCACACGCTTCCTGTGACCAAGTGAGCTGCTCCAGTTTCACCTGACTTCCCAAAGGTATATAGTCTAGTAGATTAATTGGTATCAATTCAGTAGGTAAATTGTCCCCTAATGTTGTAAGCGAGTGAAAGAATCTTGGGGGTAATTCCTGGGAATGAGGGGAGAATAAAATGGTGATAGCATACATGGGTGCTTAACAGACAAGATGGGCTAAAGGGCCTGTTTCCCCAGTGTACGACTCTGTGAATCTGAGTGTACACATTACAGAGGAATAACCAGGCATGAAATGGGACTACTGGAAACGCTCCGAAAGCCTGCATAGATTTGATGGCATGAAAAGCCTTCAGTGTCATTAGAAAATATGATGACTATACAGGAAAAAAATCAGCTGGTGTTTCCCATTCCAGACTGTCAGAGACTTCAGTTCCATACTGATACTCTTTAAACGGGATGGACAACGAAGTCACACAACTCAGTGATGCTCACAGCCTGAGAATTAATAACAGTGATTAAAAAGCCCAGCAGATGAGACATTTTGTTGTTGTTTAATACAGTGACACGAAGTTACTAAGTTTTTCAACCCTCCCCATTTTCATTTCCAGTCACTTGATGTAAAATGAGTTACTAACGCGCCAAGAAAATCTGCAGATGCTGGAAATTCAAAGCAACACACTCACAAAATGCTCAAGGAACGCAGCAGGGCAGGCAGCATCTATGAAAAAGAGTAAACAGTCGACGTTTTGGGCCGAGACCCTTCGTCAGATCCTGAAGCAGGGTTTTGGTCTGAAATGTTGACTGTTGAAATGTTGAAAGAGTTCCTCCAGCATTTTGTGAGTGTGTGTAGACAAATCAGTGCTCCTGCATGTTGAGCAACATCTGTGGGGAAACACTGAAAGTAGCAAGGACACAAAATGTGCTCAGGGTGGGGAGTTCCATGTTCATTACCAAGTATGGGCCAAGAACACCGCCATTGACCGGCTGGTCAAGTCTTGAAGGAAAAAGCTCCCAGACTGAGTCTGTGACAGATAATGAGTGAACCAACATGATGTTTAACCTCCTTGACCTCATCATCACCAATACAAGTGTAGATGCACCCATCCATGGCAGCATTTGTAGAAGTGACCACCACATGGGCATTGTGGAGACACCCTCCATCATGTTTTGCGGCATTGCAGTCCATTTCAATGGAATAGATTCAAAACAGATTTGTCACCATAAGAGTTGATATCTGTGAGGTGCTGTGGACCATTAGCATTCCACAGTTTGTAACCTCATGGCTGCCATGTCCCTTTCTATACCATTACTGTCAGACCAGGGGGAATCAAATAGTAGAGGCAGCCAGGCAAGTTTGTAAAATCAGACTGAATGTTGTTCCATAGGACTGCAAAATGTAACCTATTTTGTCAGACAGCAAAAACCACTTGTAATGGACAAATCTGAGCAACCCCACTGTCAACAGATCAGATCAAATCTCTGCAGTCTGGCCATGAGGATGATGGTGGCCAATTAAACAACTCACAGAGTGAGGATGGTCCATGAACCTCCCCTCATCAGTGATGGTGGGTCCAGCATGAGGGGTAAAAAATCACTGCCATGTGCAGCTAGAAGGGGCAAGTGGATGATCACCTCAGCTCCCTCTGGGATACCCCAACTCTAGTAATCTAGTTTAAAACTGGTTTGATTAACTCCATGAAATCATTGTGAGCACTGGATACAACACAGGCTATGGAATCAGATGATTTCCTATTGGGGATGTTGAAGACCTGAACTCCAGAACTAGCTATTTCTCTGTCTAAATAGTTCAGATACAACACAGTTATCTACCTAGCAATGTGGACAATTGGCCAGGTTTGTCCTGTTCACCTGAAGCAGTATCAAATCCATACTGCAGGCTACTGCCCCATTGGTTTAGCAAAATGATCAAAGGTGACATTGTCAATACAATCAAGTAATAGTTACTCCACCTGCCCTGCTCCCAGCTTGGTTTTACCAAGACTGCTCCAGTCCAGACCTCATCATGGCCTTGGTCCAAGAATGGATCAAAAGGCTTAATTCCAGAAGTGAGATGAGAATGCCTGCCCCTGGCAATTGGGTGCCATTTACCAACTGTAGTATCAAGGCCTTGGGTGAACCCAAAATCAATGAGCATTAAAGCAAAATAAAATCAAATGGGTCATGTTATACCTCACAGACAGAAAGATTCTTGTCAGATGTCAATAACCTCAACCCCAGGACATCACTTGTGTGTTCCTCAGGGCAAATATCTCCAGATCCCTCCATCTTAAAATCAGAAATGGTGGTGTTTATTCAGTTTCAACAAATGTTCAGCTACATTTGTAACTCCTCTGCAAATGAAGCTTGCAAATCTTTTTGGAGCAAGAACATAGACAACGTTCAGACATGGGCCAATGTTTTCAAACAATGCTGTACTTCCTCTGTACCTGTAACACTTCATTCTTATTCCTGTTAATGTTGCCCCCTGAGCCACCTCATTGCCCTGCTTTTCACAGTACCTTGGTAAAAATAATAATAATAAACCAGCTTACAAATTTATTAAGTGACGTGACAATTGTGTCAAAAAGGTACCAGGAAATAAATGTTCTCCAACAAGAGAGAGCGTATTCAGTGCCCTTGATATTCAAGAGCATTATCATCACTGAGTCCTTCACCGAGGTACCATCAAAGACCAGAGGATAAACTGGAAAAGCAACTTAATTACCAGAGCTACTTGAGACTGGGTCTCCTGTGATGAGTGGCATTCCTCCTAGCACTTCAGTGCCTTTTCCTCTTCAAAAAGGCACAAGTCAGGACATTGATAGAATAAGTTTATTTGCAATGGAGAGGGCAGGTAGCTTCATCAAAGCTCAACAAGCTCCACACCATTCAAGACAAAGCTGGCTGCTTGACTACCCTAAATGCTCCTTCCCTCCACCACTGGTGCACAGTGACTGGCGTGACTATCCAAAATGCACGGTACTTACTCATCTAGGCTGGAGTAGCGTCACTTCCCATGTGTTTTATCTCTGTCACAATAAAGAACAAGAGTAGCAGGCCCACAGGTTCCCTTCCAAGTCCCGTGATGTCCCAACTTGTGAATGTATTACTTGTTCTTTCCCGTCACTGGGCATAGGCAGTATCTTTGCTAGAAGGCTGCAGCAGTTCAAAAATGCATAACACTGCCATCTGCTTGGGCAATTATGAATGGGCAATAAGTACTGGTTTCACCATAGACAACTGCGGCCCAAAATAATAAACCTCAGAATTAAAACTGAGCCCTCTATGTTCCAGCAAATGCTTTCCAGGGTCACATGTTAGTAGTTATCCATCTGCATTGCCAGTTGGCTGTGGCCTTAGTAATAAGTATGTCATCCAGATGTGATTCAGCAAACATGTTAATATCTATCCAAAAATCAAACCTCATCATTCTAACTTCTAGATATTTTCTGATCTATAGAAATGAGGATCAGAGGGATCTTGGGGTCCGTGTCCATAGGACACTCAAAGCTGCTTCGCAGGTTAACTCTGTGGTTAAGAAAGCATACAGTACATTGGCCTTCATCAATCATGGGATTGAGTTCAAGAGCTGAGAGGTAAAGTTACAGCTATATAGGACCCTGGTCAGACCCCACTTGGAGTACTGTGCTCAGTTCTGGTCGCCTCACTACAGGAAGGATGTGGAAACCATAGAAAGGGAGCAGAGGAGATTTACAAGGATGTTGCCTGGATTGGGGAGCACGCCTTATGAGAATAGGTTGAGTGAACTTGGCCTTTTCTCCTTGGAGCGACAGAGGATGAGACGTGACCAGATAGAGGTGTATAAGATGATGAGAGACATTGATCATGTGGATAGTCAGAGGCTTTTTCCCGGGGCTGAAATGGCTAACACGAGATAGCACAGTTTTAAGATGTTTGTAAGTAGGTACAGATGAGATGTTACGGGTAAGTATTTTCTGCAGAGAGCAGTGATTGTGTGGAATGGGCAGCCGTCAACGGTGCTGGAGGTGGATACAATAGGGTCTTTTCAGAGACTCAGATGGGTACATGGAGCTTAGTAAAATAGAGGGCTATGAGTAACCCATAGGTAATTTCTGAAGTAAGTACATGTTTGACACAGCATTGTGGGCCAAAGGGCCTCTATTGTGCTGTAGGTTTTCTATGTTTCTATGAAATTTCATGTTGGTGTTAAGAAGTTTAAAATTATTGTCTTATTGTCATTATCATAGCAACCCTGGCTTGGCTGAAAACTAAAAGGTTATCACAAACTTGAAATCAAATAAATGATTTGCTAAGATAGACAAGATAGATGGTCGGAAAGCCATCTTAAAATTGGAGTTATGATTTCCAGGAATGTTTTCATTGGCTGTGACTCCTGCAAAACCTGAAAATGAATTGGAAACTTTAAAGTTGGGTTGGGCCATTTGAGGCAGGAAGCAAAATAGCACTGCATTAGTTGAATGGAGTTATGACCAACCACACTGGACATGACAACACCAGTTGGTCTATCTAGCCAATTTCATGCAATTGGGAGTTTGGCACACCATTCTAGTGCGGGGACTCCCTGGAAAACCAAACAGGTGGACTGAAAAGAAAACAATTATACAGCACAGAAACAGGCCCTTCAGCCCAACTTGTCTATGCAGACCAAGGTGCCCAACTGAGCCAGTCTCACTTCCCTGCACCTAGTTCAGATTCACCCTTATGATCTTACTTTGATAATGATCTCTGGATGACTCCTGCACAACCAACTGGCTTCACATGAGATTACAAATACCGAATTTATAGCAACACGTACAAAGCTGGAGCAACTCAGCTGGATAAGCAACACCAACTGAGGGAAATGGACCACCATCATTTTGGGTTGAGATCCTTGAGTTCAGGTGAAGGGTTTTGGCCCAAAACCTCAGCTGACCATTTTCCACCATAAATGCCGCCTGACCTGCTGAGTTCCGTGTGTGTGTTTGTTGTGTGTTGTGTGTGTGTTTGTTGTGTGTGTTTGTGTGTGTGTTTGTTGTGTGTTTGTGTGTGGTGTGTGTGTGTGTGTGTGTGTGTGTGTGTGTTGTGTGTGTGTGTGTGTGTGTGTGTGTGTGTGTGAGAGTGTGTGTGTGTGTGTGTGTGTGTGTTGTGTGTGTGTGTGTTGTGTGTGTGTGTGTGTGTGTGTGAGAGTGTGTGTGTGTGTGTGTTGTGTGTGTGTGTGTGTGTTGTGTGTGTGTGTTGTGTGTGTGAGAGTGTGTGTGTGTCTGTGTGTGTGTGTTGTGTGTGTGAGAGTGTGTGTGTGTCTGTGTGTGTGTGTGTGTTGTGTGTGTGTGTGTGAGTTTGTGTGTGTTGTGTGTGTGTTGTGTGTGTGTGAGTGTGTGTGTTTTGTGTGTGTGTTGTGTGTGTGTGTGTGTGTGTTGTGTGTGTGTGTGTGTGTGTGAGTGTGTGTGTGTGTGTGTGTGTGTTTGTTGTGTGTGTGTGTGTGTGTGTGTGTGTGTGTGTGTGTGTGTGTGTGTGTGTGTTTGGTGTTTGTGGTGTCAAATCAGCTTCGTTGCTGGATTGCCCCGAGCCACTCCGCAATAAATTAGCGTGAGCATTGAAATCATGACTGTGGCAGAGATATCACCAATCAAAAACCTTCCAGAGAATGGTGACAGATTCCCATAGAGTTACACAACGCATTAGAAGCTGTGAGATAAGGGGCGCTTACAGAAATAAAAACAGAAAATGTAGGAATATCGAAAACTAAACTCATCCACCTGAAACTTTGAGCTCTCTCTCCACAGATAATGCCTGGTGATCTGCTGAATTATTCCCGCATTTTATATATATTTATTTCTGTATCTGCATTTTATTCGTTGAGATACATCGCAGAATAGGCCCTTTTAGCCCGTTTGCTCAGCTAACCCTAACCCTAGCCTAATTTACAAAGACCTACTAACCGGTAGGTCTTTCGGCTGCGGAGGAGACCGGGGCACTCGGAGGGGAGAACGCGCAAACTCCTTACAGGCAGACAAATGGTGTCCTCCCTCCTTTCACTAAGCTCTGTTACAGTTGTCTGAACAGCTAAAGGGGGCCTCGATTTATCATTTCATTCAGAAGGTGTAGCGATCAGGGAAGACGGCAGTGTTTGAGAAGAACGCATGTAATCACAGCGCCGAACTTCACAACTACAGGTCTGACGCGACGCGAATCCAACTGACTCAAGGAACACACTTTGTACCCGTTCCGATCTCTACTCTCCCGTGCTGGCACTCACTCGAGGGCAGAGCCCTTACACACTCGATCTATACACTTCGCATCTCCTATACCTCCACGGTGGAAAAGTATCACTGCACTAGACAGTACCGTAAACTATTTCTCCTCACCCGGATTCCAAAACAAGTTAGTTCTCTATCAACATTACGGAAGGAAATTAAGGAAAAGGTTTTTACCCTGGCCGCACTTACATTTAACCAGCGCCTCTCTCTACCCCCGGCCGGATCGTTTTTCCCGAGCATCTGCGGAGATCCCTCTCCTGCTCCTGTTTTTCTCGGTCACATCAGATCTGATGACTATTCGCTTGCTTCTGGCCAGACTCCAGCTCACAGTGAAGTTGTCGAAAACCAGCCTCACGCCTGATTAGAAATTGAGGGGGTCTTACCCTCTCTTTTTTCCCTAGTCAGAAGTCCTGTATGAAGAAGCTGTTCCATATACCGCCCTTTCCACTGAGTTGCACTTTGTGAAGGAGCCGTGTTATTTTGCTGTGCCCGGGCTGGATTGTGACTCCAGCACAAACAAACGGGAAATTACAGCCTCTCCTTGGGACTTTCACTGACGTTCAATCGACTCCAAGATATCAGTCCCTTTAACTCTCTGTTGTCAGATTGGGAGAAGTTCGTCAACGAATCTTGTATCATTTAAAACCTTTTCCGTTCGGTGCAACAGCCACTGTCGTGCTGAAACGGGTTTTAAAACGGGGTTCCTCACCCCATTTCTGGGCTCAATGAAAATCATTCATCCAGGATTCTGTAACACCCCGATCGGCCAGGCTTGCTTGACGCAAGTAAATAACGCCTTTCATAGAGTTTGCCAGCGCACTTCTGGGCAGATGTTTCTGAATAAATCCTATATAGTGGTAGACCTGCTGAGAATTACAGCATGGAAGGAAAAGCCCAGTGCAAACAGACCCAACACAGAGGTGTGATTCAGTTAACTGGCCACATGCAGAGGTTAACGCTGACGGCCAACTCAAATTATTAAGCAGGCAAAATGATGCTCTATTGCCAATTTAGTAATCTATTTTATATGCGTATGTAATACTTCTAAGCCAGTTGTTACAGCTTTTCCTACTAATTAAACTCAAATCACATCTTAATCCATTCATAACTAAAACAATATTCATATTATATAAAATATAAATTGGACAGAAATATGCTCAACAAATTTCAAAGTGGGCGTTCTTTTCTCTGCACATTTTTAATTAGCCTAAAGAAGAGCTCTAAGATAAATCTTAATTTGGTAATAATTAGGCTATTTGCCCCAATCTAGGAGTACAGAAATGTGACAGTTCCAATGACGTTTACCTACTGTGCTCCCATATTACAGTATTCAATCTAGTCTTCTGTGCCGTTAGAATCCGGGTTAAATTGGAGTTTGCCACAACAGTGAACCAAAGGCATAACCTGCAGTGATTTAATGGAAAAGTAAGCTGAGCACTGTGATTCATTCCTGGGCTCATTCAGGATACTAGTCAAATCTACATCCACCCCCACTGTCTGCCTCAACCACTGACCTTACCAGTGAGTTCCACAGCATGATCATTCTACATAAAGAATGCCTTCAGAGTCGGCCAAGCTTTCCAGTGTTAAAGGAACTTTTTTTTCAATGCAAGTTGTAGTTGCTCCTTACTTGCTATAAATCTCCAACATTTTACAACTCTGCACTCCTAATCTTGGCACTGCTGGAACTGACTCCTCAGTATCCAATTCATTGTTTCAGACTAGCTTTGATTACTTTTGTCCCCTGCGTTTGACCTTTTGATAAGTGAGGGCATAAAGCTCTTTAGCTGAGATTTCAAATCTGCCTTGCGCTGCAGAGGTGCCTCACAAGGAGCGATGAGGACTGCAAACAGGAAGGTAAGAGGACACAGACTATTCTTGGCTTGGAAAGTGAATAACTTCTCCAATCTGCATTGTTAGCAAGTGCCTGACCATATGAGCCAATGACTGCTAATCTCCAAGATACAATTCCAAGAACACATAAAAAACAGGAGCAGGAATATTCCACCCGGACCCTGAACCCTGTCCTCCATTCTGATCCATACTGGCCTCCACTTCTCCTCTGCGCCACTTCCCATAGCCCTCAATTCTCTGACCTTTCGAAAATATATCTACCTCCACATTAAATACCTCCAATGATCTAGCCTCTGCTGAAGAGAAAGCAGGAACTCACCACCCTCTGTGAGAAGAAATTTCTACACGCTTCTGTTTAAAGTGGCTGGTCCCTTTTCTTGTAATTATACCCCTTTGTTCGAGTCTCAGTTTTCCAAACTGATTTATTTAGTTTTAATTCCATGCTCCCGCTGAGTTGTGCAACTTGAGGCTCAGATTTAGGTGGCTAGGCAATTAAAAATAACCCTAGGTGCACATAGTTTGAAAGCTGGCCAACAAAATATTAATTGTATTAAGCATGCGGCTTTTCCAAGGTGCTGGAATGCCATACCCTTCACATGGCACATTTGATGTAGGAAGAAATCTACTGGTAAATAAAGGGACAAGATTGGGTACTAAGCAAAAGGAGATAGTAGAAGGGAAGTATAAAGACGGAGGTTAAAGGAGAATGAAAGATACAGCATTGTGCATTTCAGATTCCAGGGCCTTGATGGTGAAGGCACTAGCCTTAGTGATGGAGTAAAGGGAACATGAGAGGATGAGAACTTGTTGGAACCTAAGAAGGCACAGCTTGTAGAGCCATCGCCTCGCAGTGGCAGCGATCCAGGTTCAATCCTAATCTAGGGTCCTGTCTGTGTGGAGTTCTCCCCCGATCATATGGATTTCCTCCAGGAGCTCTGGCTTCTCCCCACCTCTCAAAATTGACAATAGACAATAGACAGTAGGTGCAGGAGTAGGCCATTCAGCCCTTCTAGCCAGCACTGCCATTCACTGTGATCATGGCTGATCATACACAATCAGTACCCCGTTCCTGCCCTCTCCCCATATCCCTTGACCCCGCTATCTATAAGAGCTCTATCTAACTCTCTCTTGAATGCATCCAGAGACTTGGCCTCCACTGCCTTCTGGGGCAGAGCATTCCACATATCCACCACTCTCTGGGTGAAAAAGTTTTTCCACATCTCTATTCTAAATGGTCTACCCCTTATTCTTAAACTGTGGCCTCTCGTTCTGGACTCACCCATCAGCAGGAACATGCTTCCTGTCTCCAGCGTGTCCAATCCCTTAATAATCTTATATGTTTCAATCAGATCCCCTCTCATCCTTCTAAATTCCAATTATTACAAGCCCAGTCGCTCCAATCTTTCAAAATATTATAGTCCCACCATTCCGGGAATTAACCTTGTGAACCTACGCTGCACTCCCTCAATAGCAAGAATGTCCTTCCTCAAATTTGGGGACCAAAACTGCACACAATACTCCAGGTGGGGTCTCACCAGGGCCCTGTACAGCTGCAGAAGGACCTCTTTACTCCTATACTCAACTCCTCGTTATATAGGCCAGCATGCCATTAGCTTTCTTCACTGCCTGCTGTACCTGCATGCTTGCTTTCATTGACTTTTGTACAAGAACACCTAGATCTCGTTGTACTTCCCCTTTTCCTAACTTGACTCCATTTAGATAGTAATCTGCCTTCCTGTTCTTGCCACCAAAGTGAATAACCTCACATTTATCCACATTAAACTGCATCTGCCATACATTTGCCCATTCACCTAGCCTGTCCAAGTCACCCTGCATTCTCATAACATCCTCCTGACGTTTCACACTGCCACCCAACTTTGTGTCATCAGCAAAAGTGTGCAGGTTGGTGGGTTAATTGGTCATGGTAGATTGCCTCTAGTTTGTAGGTGGTGGGAGACTGGAGGGAGCTGACTAGAATATGGGGAGAATGTAGGATCAGTGTAAAAGAGTGGCACTGGTTGGCAGGGAGTACTGAGCTGTTTAAGATGGCACAGATGATGACCAGCGACTACTTATCAGTGGCAGAATACAAAACAAAGAAAACTACTAAACACCTTATTAATAACACTTTATTCATAACAGTCAATGCTAACAATGGAGAGGCATGCAGAGGTGAGCGGGGGCAGGATCGAGGAAAGTACCAACATCTGATCGATTTAAGCGCTGGGCCAGATTTAAAAGGTCGGAGTGTTGGGACAGGAGGCAAGGGTTGGGTCAGTTCGACAGGGTTCTGCCCGCTGCTCCACAACATTTTCTCAGCTCTGCGAAGAACCGAGACTGTGGCCTGCTCCGTCTGCAGTGATGCCTGGCTTTGTGTCTTTCGTAAAACTTCAGTGCTGAATGCAATTTGCTTACTTTTATTGTTTGCATTTTTTTTTTGCTCTCCATGCATTGGGTGTTTGATTATCTTTTTTAATGAGTTCTTCTAGGGTGTCTTTGTTTTGTGACTACCTGTAAGGAGGTGAATCTCAAGCTTCGGTAATATACTTTGGTAATCAAGGAACTTTGAACTTGAAAGGCTGATTCTGTGCTGTATCTCTCTATGGCAGTACAACTTTGAAATATTAACTGTTTTTTCTTTCCACAGCTGCCACCTGACCTGCCGGGTATCTCCAGCATTTTCTGTTTATATCAGTGGCCCTCAGGTCTCCGTTCAGAGATAATGAAAAATAGACAATGCTGCAAACATTCAAATTAAGCAGCACCTATGAGAAAGGAAACAGAGTTAACATACATGTCAGTTCCAACAATGCTGATTTATAATCATGCAGGAAATTATTCATTGATCGATGGCAATATTTCACAAGAAAATGATAAGTCTTAAGAATCAAACTTCGCGAATAAAACATTTTCACTACTTCAGCATTCTTGTGAAAGGAAAGAACTACCGGGCAGCAGGAGTCCAGCTTCGTCACTGCTGAGGTCAAGCATTTTTTTTTCAAAAGATATATTTTATTCATAATATATACAGTATATGTAACCAGGACATTTGTTTATAGTCATTGAAACATCAATACATTTTCTCACAATGTAAAAATGCTATTCACAACTCTTCCTTAAACAGTGCCCCCTTGAAGCACTTGAGAAGCTGTTGAAAAGCTGTTGCACAGGTCCCAGCTGCTCAGCGTCTGCTGACAGCAGGACCATAAACTGGGACCCTTTCCTACAGAATCTTTGTAATGGCTGAACTGGACTTCAGTGCATCCCTCAACATGTAATCCTTAACTTTTGAGTTACTGTTTTTCTCAGACCATAGACCCGCACATTATAAAACTACCTGGGATGAATACGCCACCTTTCCTGTAATTCTTCTTTTAATTTTTCTATCATTCTGCATTCTATTTTCTTTTTACTAACTCAATGTAACTATGAATGGCATAAGTATTCATGGACTATTCAGGAATCTGACGGCAGAGCAGAAGAAGCTGTTCCTGGGTTGTTGATGTTGCTGA
The DNA here is from genome assembly GCF_030144855.1 of Hypanus sabinus. Lineage (NCBI taxonomy): Eukaryota > Metazoa > Chordata > Chondrichthyes > Myliobatiformes > Dasyatidae > Hypanus > Hypanus sabinus. The sequence goes on along the minus strand of NC_082733.1, from coordinate 12,956,200 downwards.
CTGGGGTTTCCCTGCCTCCTTTATGTTACCCTGCCTGTGAAGCGTGCTACATCAGTGAATTTCATCCTCAGAAGAGGAGAGGTTGCTGACATCTGTCTTTTCTTTCCACTTCTGTTGTTACCAGAGGCCTTCTGCATCTTGGCTGGTGCATTCTACATCTTTTTCCTCTTTGTTCCAGTGAACCCTCTTCCATTAATTCCTGGGGAAGGAGTCAAGGGCTTCCCAGCTTCAGGTGGCCAGCTTTTCCTCACTTCTCCTGCTCTCATTTTTTGCTGGAGTCTTGGCGAGGGGATGGGAGGTGTTAGTATTCCTGAGGGGATCTTGGCAGCTCTGCCCTACCTATTACGTGTGTATAGGTAGAGGTTGCCTGCCACCCACACAGGTTCAGCATTTGCCTTCCTTGGTCTGGTGGCCTTCTTGCTTTGCAATTCCTGCAGCTGACTGTACTGCATTGGGCAGCTGCATATCTAGGTTGTTGCAGTTCTGGCATGCAACTGGTTGTCCAGAATTCACGTGTACCTGTAACTTTCTTGAATTGCAAAGTTGGAAGGCTGCTGGGTGGGGACATCCTTTTCACTGGTGTGACTTTACCCAGGTACTTGTCCGTCTAGTTCCCAATAAAGCCAATCATGTTAATGCAGATTCTTGCCTCCATGGCACTTGTTGATAGACTGACCAAAGAAGAGCATCAAGCAAAAAAACTGGGGAAACTCAGCAGGTTAGGCAGCACCTAAAAAGGGAAATGGACAATCTTCTATGCCTCTAACTATAGAAGATTTTTGCTAACTCTCTGGGGTCCTTGGTCACTTTTTCAGCAGCACTCTTAATGACTGGTTTGATGGGTTCCATCTTCTGTAATTATTTGCACAAGTGAATGGTTAGGGTCCTGGAATCACTCCAGAGTTCATGAGTTCAAAACTTTGTAAACTATGTTGTGAAAATGAATTTAATAAATCAGGTGATTTGCTTATATGTCCAAGAAAAAAAATGACAGGGAAAACTGCCAGATTATCATAAAAACACAACATTTTCTTGAGAAAAGGGAACCAGCTGTCCTTGCTCCTCAATGCCACACACACTTTTTACCCTCTATAGAGTGTTGGTTCAAAGCTTTTCAGCCTTATCAGGGCAACAGAGATGAGCAATAAATGCTTTTACATCCTACCTTCCTAAAATAAAAACTGGAGGCATGGCAAATTGATGTCATTTTCTCCTGTGGTCACTCCATATTCCTCTGATAATCTCAAGAAACTGCTCCATATTCATGGGCTTTTGTCACGCAGCGTTATTGCGCTTTTAATCATCCAATCATTCTGGTTTTGTCCTACCACATAATTTTCCTTTAATTTTCTCCTGCACATCTCCCTTCCTATCCATCTGAAACTCTGTTTATTCTCAGTTCCAATGAGAAATTATTATCTTCTCCATGTACGTGCTGAGGTCTTATTTTCCCCTGCTGCCACTTTGCCATTGTTCTCCTTTCTTCACTCTATAAAGCTGTAAACCACTGATAAAATGAGACATTTTTCTTTCTCTCTAATTTTCACTCATTTTAATCACTTTTTTTTTTGCTCTTCTCTCTCTACATTTAATTAAATGATCAACAAAAATAAGGCAAGAGCTGTGGGCATAGAAAGCCATTCAGATGGGGTTCCTCTGGGGGTGTCATAAGCAGGACGAACAATGTGTAACCTTGCAAATCTTTCCATTTCCATCAACAAATAAACTTAGTATTTTTCCATTAAAAAATTTCAAGTTTAACTTTGAGATGCTTTATGCTCCTGAGCGAATGAGTAGGGAGAAGTAAAGACTTTCAATTATATCACATCTTTCTTCATTTCACCAAGACCAAAGGTACAGTACTTTGAAGCCAATACAATCCTTGGTGCTACAATGTATAAAACAAGCAACCAACGTTTTCACAATGAGCTCCCACAAACAACAAATGGATTGCAACCCATTAATCCGTTTCTTTCAGTGATGTGGTTTGACGGCTCTTAAAAAACCAGCATATTGGGAAGAACTTACCCACTCTTTCTTTAAAATAGCGCCAAGGGTTCTTTTACATCCTTTTGAAAGAGTATACAGGCCTCAGTTTAATGTCTCAATTAATCATTTATACTATTGGTTATCTGGCTGAGGCAGACTGCAGCCACAGATGGCAGCAGATGGGATCACATTGCTGAAGTGTAGGCACCTAGAAATATAATGCCCAGTTATAGTGCTTTCTAGGATATTTATGGGTTTAGCATGTTGTGACCACACTTGAAAATCCTTGCTTCCATCAAGATTTTTTATTAACAGTGGTTCTTTGTACTTTTCTGTCCGTTGATACCTGCCCTGTGGTATGCTTCGCTTCAGACTCCCTAGTGCTGACCACACAAGGTTGCTCACCGGCGTTCCAAGCCACTCGACCTCCTTGTTTATAGAATGGCTTCTGAGCCTCTTCACTTCTTTTTATTGGGACATTCCTGCAGGTTTTTTTGGAAAGCTGCAAGTAAAAAGTCTCCAGTAAAAAAACATTAATTCCTCATTCTGCAGCAATATTTCCCCCCAGGCTCCAAATTAGGTTTAGACAGACTTCCTGCCACCTTCTATGGGGTCCACAGGCTGCGAGACAGTGAAATGCTTACACTCCCAAGCCTGCAGTAGGTCAGGTACACACACTGGTGTTAAATCAGCAAACAATGTCAGAAGCTCATCGGCGTTGGGCCTCTTTCACCAGCCTGCTCTGTCTGAAGCAAGTGTGATGCAAGGTGTAACCAAAATTCAAATCATTCTCCCTGGATCACCTGTACAGGCTAGATATGAAGGACTCGACTCTTCCTTTCCCATACCGCCTTCTCCTCTCTCCCCTGCAGAGAAATAGGGATCAGAGTTCAGGTTGTATGGGTTCATGCATGTTTCAACACATAACCCACTACCTCCCTCTGCCCCACTCATATTCTCCTGCAATTGGTCCATCTTCACTAGATCTCAGAGAACTGGAAGTAATGGGCATTTCTAAAGCTGGAAAGATGTAACATGTGGAGTGCCTCAGAGATCAGTTTTGGTCGTCGGTTATTACTCAGACATTATTTACAAATAATGACCTGTCACAAATTCATCATCTATTGGGCAGCAGTGATCTCTGACCTCCTGTTACTTGTGAGACCTGGATTAGCTGGAGCAAGCTCTAGAGAGATGTCACCAATATCGTCTTCACAAACATCATCCAAATCCAATAGCAGGGTAAATGAACTGGTGTCAGACAGCCCCACATCTAAAACATTGATGTCTTAATTGCTTTCACCTCCAAACCCACAGAATTGGAGTGGGATCAGGCCATCCTTGAAATCATGGGACCACCTGAGTAAAAGACATTAAGACTGAGTTGAGACACAACTGCAGTTTATCTAACCTGATTCAGATCCCACAAAATCTTGCTCCTGTGGTCCCAAAAAGCTATGAAATTCAATTACAGCAAAATCAAATTTGCTAGTTCTAATAAACCAAAAGAATTCAAGAGAACTTTGCCCAAAGGACTGTCACAATTTGAACTCATTTTCATAAGGCAGGAAAAAAAAATAGGTAAGGGACACCAGAAGGCTTGTGGAGAATATTGACATTCCCATTGACTAGCTGGAATGAATAGCCTTGATGTTTGCTACACTGCATGCTGAGGCTTTATAAGGCAATGGTCTGGCTATATTTGGAGGATCGTGAGCCTGTTGAGATTTTTTTTACCTGAGAAAAAATATTCCAGCATTATTGAGGGTCCAGGGCCGGTTCACAAGAATGATGTTGGGAATGAAAGGGTTAAAGCATGAAGCGTGTTCGATGACTTTGGTTCTGTACTTGCTGGAGTTTAGCAGAATGAGGTGGGGATCTCATTGAAACCTACTCGATATTGAATGGCCTAGATAAAGTGGATGTTGAGAGAATTTTTCTAATAGTGGAACAATCTAGGACCAGAGGACACTGACTCAGAATAGAAGATGTCCCTTTAGAGCAGTGATGAGAATAGATTTCTTTACTGGTAGGATGGTGAACCTGTGGAATTCATTGTCACAGATGGTCATGGGGAACAAGTCATTGTATCTATTTAAAGTGGAGGTTCTTGATTAGTAAGGGAATCAAAGGTTATGTGGAGAAGGCAGGAAAATGGAAAATAAATCAGCCATAATCAAACGGTGGAACAGACTTTATGGGCCAAATGGGCTAATTCTGCTGCTCTGTCTTAAGATATTATTTCTATCTACTTGCAATGCAATTTTAATTGATCAAGCAGCAGAATTTTTGTGTTCTCGTTTCTTGTAGGCCAATCTGCTATCACCTTCAGCAGATACAATAATGTGTGGTTGGGTATTGTGAGAAGACCAAGAGTTGAGGGGTGGCACTGGTACTGGATGTTATCTCACTCAACCACAAGTTGTAGCAAAATGTCTAGATGATCATTTCCTCTTTAAGCTTAAGATACTGAGAATTAGAATTACTCTCATTAACAACCCAAAATAAAGAGAGTCAAGCTACAAACCTGAACACATTTTACTACACTTCAATATTTATTTAGCTACTTAGATAACAAAATACATTCAGTCGGTTTTCTAAAGAACATATTTGTCATTATTTTACCTTTGCCTCTCATTCGTTGTTAGGTTTTAATTCAAGTGAACATTCTGACAGTCTGCACAAATTGTAGAAGGTTTGAAGCTTCTGTGGACATAGTTTGATTAAGTTCAACACATTATAAATATATAAGGAATCATCCAACTAATTAAAGATAAATTCAGATAAATTCAGGTTTGGGAAGCAGAACTGATATATTTCTATTCAAATAAATCGGAAGGCATGTGATAGTAACAAATGAGGTTTATTTTTGAGTGAAGCAGTCAGATGATTCCGGGCTGTGCTTTTTCTTTGTTTCTGGGTTTTTACTAACAGGTGGAGGCATATGAACCATGATTCCATGAGGAACTCTGGGATCCCCAGTGACAATTATCCAATGGTTCGGGTCTTCTTCAGCCCGATGGGAATCGAGGAAGGTGTGAGTAGTAATTTCATGTTCTCTTCCAAACATTGTCCTGCAAAAAGTACAAAATATTGCTGAGCACAATTCAGATTTTTTTAAATTATTTGTACTTACAAGGTTAGTCATGAACCAAATTCAAACCTGTCTTAGGAGTGACCTGGATTGGTTCCAGGTTGCCTACCTTCACAACTGATCAGCCCTCTTCTTGCTCCTACAATTAGGACTTAATTTTTATTTGCAGAGTTTGTTTTCTTTTGCACGTTGGCTGCTTGTCAGTCATGACTGTTTATGTATAGTCCTTCATAAATTCTACTGTATATTTTTTCATCCCCCCCTGTAAATGCCTGACAGAAGATGAACCTCAATGTAGTACATGGTAAAATATGCATACTTTGATAATACATTTACTTTGAACTTTGAATCTAGTTGAGTTAGTTTCTGCTCAATGTGCTTGCTTCGTCAAACAATTTTGGGAGTATTTAGTGTAATCAATGTAAAAGATGGTGGAATTTTAAGCACAGTTTATAATCAGTGCAAATCAGCCTTCTGCATTGAACCAAAAGCTGGTTGTGCTCATAATATAAGCTCGGGTGAATAAGTACCCATTTGAAACTTCCACTAATTGTATTTCTTTATTCATTGTCAGGGAAAGAGCTATCTTTTCAACACTTTGAGGAAATGAAGTTACAGGCAATGGATATCTCTACCCACTCAAGAGAAGATAATGGTGAGCCACTTTTTTGAAGCACTGCTATCCTTGTCACTACACTGATGTTGTTGGGTAGTGGAGTCCAGGATTTAGATGCAGTAACAGAGAAAAACTTCCAAGGCAGCATGATATGTGATCTGAAAGAAAACCTGGAAGTGGTGTATTTCCTTGCATCTACCACTTTTATGCACGCTGCATTCAATGCATAAGCAATGAAGGAAATGAACATTTATAGAGTGATACAGCATGGAATCAGGCCCTTTGACCTAACTGGTTCGTGCTGACCAAGATGCTCATCTAAGCTAGTCTCATCTGCCCCAATCTGGCTCATAACATTCTAAAGCTTTTCAATATAAGTGTCCAAACAACTTTGTGAAGTTGTTATTTTCTCCATCTCTACCACTTTCTCTAGCAGCCCATTCCATTTACATACCACCTTCCTTGTAAAAAAAAGTTGCCCTTCAAACTCCAATTAATACTCCTCTCTCATCTTAAACCTCTGCTCTCTGATCTTTGCTTCCCCAGCCCTGGATAAAAGGGTGAATTGAACCTTATATATGCCCCTCAGGATTTTATTTACCTCTAAAAGATCATCTCTCAGTTTCTTGCATTCCAAGGGAAAAAAAATCTAATTTTAGTATCTGCAAATTTATTAAACATGCCTTGCACATTCTCATCCAATTTACTGATAGAGAAAACAAGCAACAATGGACCCTGTACCGACCCCTGAACCACACCACTAGTTATGGGCCTCCGTTCCAAGAAACAACATTTATCTATTCACAAAAATACAACTGCAGATGCTGTGGATCAAAGAATACGTACACAACGCTGGAACAACTCAGCTGGTCAGGCAGCATCCGTGAGAAAAGAGTAGCCAACATTTCAGGCCGAGACCCTTCATCAGGAATGGGGGGAAAGAGAGGACCGAAGCCCAGTAATAGAGATAGGGGAGGGGGAAGGGCTAGAGGCGCCAGATGGAGAACCAATCAGAGGAAGGATAAAGGGGGGAGGGGATAAGCATGAAAGAACTGTAGAGGTAAAGGAGCAGGAAGTTGAAAGGGGAGAGAGGCAGAGAGGGACCTAGGATAGGGGAAGGGGAAGGGGGAGGGAATTACCGGAAATTGGAGATTTCAATGTTCATACCACCAGGCTGGAGGCTACCCAGATGGTAGATGAGGTGTTGCTCACCCAGATGGTAGATGAGGTGTTGCTCAATACCCAGACGGTAGATGAGGAGTTGCTCAATACCCAGACGGTAGATGAGGAGTTGCTCAATACCCAGACGGTAGATGAGGAGTTGCTCAATACCCAGATGGTAGATGAGGTGTTGCTCAATACCCAGACGGTAGATGAGGTGTTGCTCAATACCCAGACGGTAGATGAGGTGTTGCTCAATACCCAGACGGTAGATGAGGTGTTGCTCAATACCCAGACGGTAGATGAGGTGTTGCTCAATACCCAGATGGTAGATGAGGTGTTGCTCAATACCCAGACGGTAGATGAGGTGTTGCTCAATACTCAGACGGTAGACGAGGTGTTGCTCAATACCCAGACGGTAGATGAGGTGTTGCTCAATACCCAGACGGTAGATGAGGTGTTGCTCAATACCCAGACGGTAGATGACGTGTTGCACAATACCCAGACGGTAGATGACGTGTTGCACAATACCCAGACGGTAGATGACGTGTTGCACAATACCCAGACGGTAGATGACGTGTTGCTCAATACCCAGATGGTAGATGAGGTGTTGATCATACCCAGACGGTAGACGAGGTGTTGCTCAATACCCAGACGGTAGACGAGGTGTTGCTCAATACCCAGACTGTAGATGAGGTGTTGCTCAATACCCAGACGGTAGATGAGGTGTTGCTCACCCAGACGGTAGATGAGGTGTTGCTCACCCAGACGGTAGACGAGGTGTTGATCATACCCAGACGGTAGATGAGGTGTTGCCACCCACTTCAACTCTGCCTCTCATTCCCATCTAGATATGTCCATACATGGCCTCCTCTAATGCCATGATGAGTCCAAACTCAGGTTGGAGGAGCAACACCTCATCTACCATCTGGGTAGCCTCCAGCCTGGTGGTATGAACATTGAATTCTCCAATTTCCGGTAATTCCCTCCCCCTCCCCCTATCCCAGGTCCCTCTCTGCCTCTCTCCCCTTTCAACTTTCTGCTCCTTTATCTCTACAGTTCTTTCATGGTTATCCCTTCCCCACTTTATCCTTCCTCTGATTGGTTCTCCACCTGGCGCCTCTAGCCCTTCCCTCTCCCCTATCTCTATTACTGGGCATCGGCCCTCTCTTCCCCACCATTCCTGATGAAGGGTCTCGGCCCGAAACGTTGGCTACTCTTTTCTCACAAATGCTACCTGACCTGCTGAGTTCTTCCAGTGTCGTGTACATATTCTTTCTAACATTTATCTATTACTCCCTGCTTCCTGCCATCAAGACAATTGTGTGTCCACAATTTAGGGTGATTGATGAGATGAAAGTCTAACAGGCTGCTTTATCCTGGATGGTGTTGAGCTTCTTGAATGTTGTTGGTGGTGCATTCAGCGTAGCAAGTGGGAAATGCCACATCATGGGGTATTAGGGACTGAATCAGACACACAATACTCAGCCTCTGATTTGTTCCTTTGGGCGCATTAAATTGATAGATCCAGTTGAGTTTCTGCTTACTGGTAAACTCTGAGAATGTTGATGATGTTGCAATAACACTAAATATTAAGATTAAATGATTAGTCTCTCTTGTCAGAAATGGTCAATGCCTGGCACTTTAGTGTCACAAACGTTATTTGCCATTTTTCAATCCATCTAGGTCCAGCTGCATGCAAACATGTATTCTCGGCTTGCTGAGAAGTTGTAAATGGATTGACAGTTGTGCAATCATCAGCAAACATCTGACCTAAAGATGGAACAACTGAACATGGCTGGACTTTGAACATGATCCTGAGAACCTCCTGTAATAGAGCCTTGGGTACTGAATATTGTGCAACTGATTCAGTCCCTACTACTCCAAGATCAATTTCCAAAAACCACACCCTTTTTCCTTTAAGTATAGCCCTACCATTGGAATACTTTCCTTTTCATTTGCACTGACTTGCATTATCCTGATTTCTGGATGTTTCACTCAAGTAATCCCTTGATGTCAAGGACAGATAGCCAATATTACCTCTGGCAGACAACATTCTGGTTAATGTTTAGACCAAGACTATGATCAAGCTTGACCCAAGTAGACATAACAAGCCTCAAAAGCAGAATCAGTTTGCAAATTATTTGTGAGCAAGTGATACATCTATCATTTTGCATATGACTGAGAATAGATGAACTGGGGATGCAACTAGTCACATTGGATTTTTCTTGTTTATTGTGAATCTTGGCAATCCTCCACACTATGGGGTAGATGTTTATGTTCTAATTGTCCTGGAACAACATAACTTGAGGCAAGGCAGCTTGATAAATGCAAACAGCTGGACACTGTTTGCTCCCTTTGCCTTTTTATCTGATGTTCTCAGTCATTTGCCATCATGTGAAGTGAACTGAACTGATCAAGAACATCCAGAAGTTCAAAACCATCCAAGATAAAGCAGCCTGCCAGACCTCCGTTTCATCCATCATCATATATTGTGGATACACAATTGGCTTGACAGCAGGTAGCTTCTGTGACTGTAGGTGTCTCTGAAGAAAGCCGAGATGGATCATTTGCTGACCATTGCATGCCAATTAGCTTGTCATGAGTGCTCACATTGTTGAAATCCCATTGTTAAAGATGGGGATATTCACCCATTAATTTTCCATCACTGCTCAAAACTAGATTTAACAAATATTCCAGAGTTTAATTTTGATCTGTTGACTGTTGGATTTCTTAGCTTTGTCTATTTCATCCTATTTTTTACAACTTAACATAAAAAGAATCATGCATGGCAGCTTCATCAGATTGACAACTCATTTTTTAGGTATGCCTGTGGCAAACCTATCTGTACTCCACGTTGAACCAGGTGATCATCTAGACTGAATATAATGATTGAGAGAAAAATAAGCAGGGCATTGAGGCCACAAACGGTAGTGTACCTTTATGCTGCTCTTTATCTCTCATGTTGATTCATTTAACCATTCTGGCAGTATCATCTACAATTAGCCAGCATTACTCTTGAAGATGGACAATGAGAAACCCATCCCAGACGACATTCTGTGTCCTTGCTACTCTCAGGTGTTGTTCAACATAGAGAAAACCAATTCATAAAATGGAGATGGTAATCAGGAGGAGGCTTCCTTGCACATGCCTTAATGACTTGCAACTTCTAGAGCGAATGGTGCAAACTCCCAGGCCACCTATACATATCACAATACCCCATTCCTGGTGGTGTGATCTGCCACTCACATTGGATATATGAAGGATCGTAACAGAAGCGTCTGGCAAGTTGCTTATAAGAAATGATTCTGTGAGTACAACTATATTAGAGACTGGATGGGAATAATTTTGCAATTAATAAATTTGGAGCCTGGGTCGATATGAAGTAGTTAGTCCTGTTTTGTCCTATTTCTGTTTTCAACTACAAACCAGGCCATTTCAGAAAACTATCTAGGATACTGCAGGTCTGATTTGGTTTGGCAGATAGGAGGAAAAGTCTTAATGAATCTAATTAACATTAACATTTCTGTGGTCACTGTTACTAAAGTTGTTTATTTTAAATTGCAGACTGCCGGCTGAACAGTAGCTGTGTTTGTCCACAGCAGCCGTGATCAAATCTGAACTCATGTTACTGCATTGTTAATTCACCCCACTGGATTACTCAACTACTAATTTAAACATTGTGCCACAACCATTCCAAGAGTTTAGTTTACCAAGAAACTACTTAATACATTAATATAAATACAAAGTGGATGATATACACCTATTAAATGAAATTAGTAACTCAAAATTAGGTGGTTGATCGAATTCTAACTTTTTAAAAATTGTAATTTTGAGTAAAACATTATCTGATTTAATTAAACTTCAAGTTACCATCTTTAAAATATTTTAAATTGTTTTTATATTTTAAAACTACTCAATTACACTGATTTGATATAGATATTATATTTGATAATATGCAATAGAATGGCATACCAGACTTGAGGCATAAACATCTGCATTCCTTCCAGTTAATATAATTATATGATGATGATGGCTGGTTCTTCGCTTGTGAAAATCAGGAGGGAAGAAGAGTCCTCAGGAGCGAAGGCACAATCCTTGGTGACTGTGGAGGGCAATTCTGGATCTGCAGACTCTGGAGCAGTAAGAATGTGGGAACAGCTGGGATAGTTGGATCCTTCCTGTGTCTCCACTTCTCTTCAGCAGTGGCTCTTCTGGAATTCTTGGCTGCTCAGTGGATTAACGTTCTCCTGAGGTCTCTGTCACAAGCCAGCTGCTGCCACTCATACTGGCCTGAGAGAGCTGCTGCTTAAGTTGGTCTGGACTTCATGCGCAGGGCACCACAATCTCTCTTGCTCTGAGAGAGTTCTCCGTAGAGTACTGCTTTCAGTAACCTGGAGCTGTCCATGCAAGACACGTGGCCTGACCAGCCGAGCCACTTGTCCAGCAAAATGTCTTCAATGCTTAGAAGCTGAGTCTTCTCCAGGACCACTGTGTTGGAGACTCGATCCTGCCAGCTGATACCCATGAAGGAGCGGAGGCAGCGCTGATGGAAGCACTTGAGCAATTGCATTGGCTTATGGTACAAGACCCAAGTTTCGGAGCTGTAGAGTAGTGTTGGGATGATGGCAGCCCTGTATACCTGGATTTCTGTTCACAGCCACAGCTCTTGGTTCTTCCATTCACGTTTCTGGAGGTGCTGGCTCTTGTGAGTCAATTGTCAACAACCCTTACTACCGTAGCATCATTGGAGATGGCACTGTCCAAGTAAGTCAACTGCTCAAAGGTGGTCGTCAATGGTAATCCGATGTGGGTGGTAAACACCAAGGGGACTTCTGATGGAGGATCATTATTCTCTTCAGACTGACCATTAACCCAAAAGCCCTTGCAGCCTTGGCAAACTGAGTGAAGCGTGTCCTCTGTGTGCATGAGAAAAGCAGAGTCATCTGCATATAGTAGCTCTAGCATGGTTTTTGTTCCAGCAAGAAGATGAAAGAGGTTGAAGATATATTCTGTCAGTGTGGAACCAAATGTAGATGCTTTCTGAAGTGGTCTCTTTTGCTTCCCATAGTATCATGCTGAAAAAGATGAAAAAGAGCACTGGTGCCAAAACACAGCCTTGTACTGATGGAGAATGGGTCAGACAAGTCGCCATTCTGTTTAACCTGACCGCTTGTCGTCATGGCCTTCATGAAGCTGCTGCCGGATGGTGAGGTATTTTGAAGGACAGCCGAGCTTCAACAGAATCTTCCAGAGACCATCCCGGTTAACTGTGTCGAAAGCTTTTGTCAGGTCAATGAACACCGCATACAGTCCAATGTTCTGTTCACAACATCTCCTGTATCTGTTGCAGGACAAAAATCACACTGGATGTGCCTCTCTTTGCTCTGAATCTGCACTGACTCTCTGTGAGGTTGCTTTTGACAATGGTAGGGATGATTCTGCATACGAGAGTTATGGCAAGGATCTTCCTAGCCATGGACCACAGGGTAATGCCTCTGTAATTTGAGCAATCAACTTTCTCCCCTTTGTTCTTGTACAGGGAGATAACTACAGCATTGTGTCGGTCATTTAGGACTGAACCCCTCTCCTAACAAAGTGTGAACAGGTTTATGAGTTCACTCAGGAGAATGCCTCCACTCATTTTGTACGCTTCTGCTAGGATCCCATCAATGCCTCAGGCTTTATGGCATTTTAGCTTGGAACTAGCAGCTTTGACCTCATCCAGAGTTGGTAGGCCATCAATCTCAAGCCTGACCTCATGCTGGGGATCATTTCAATGGATGCTTCTTGTACTTGATGATTATCCTCGAAAAGGCTTCCAGAATGCTCTGTCCGTTACTTCATGATGCCTTTCTTGTCTGTCAGCAGGCTGGAGCCCTTGGATTGGCACAAAGGGGCTTGAATCTGATGAGTTGGACCATGCACTACGTGCAGCAATTCATAGAAGGCTGATGTGTTGCCATTGTCTGCACAGTGCTGCGTTCATTCAGCTACGGCAGTCCACCCATCAGTTTGCATCTGTCTCGGTTTGGTTTGGAGGTTTCTGTACGCATCTCCGTATTCTGTCTTGGCTGCTTGGTCGTCAGGTCCAGACAGCACCACTTGATGGGAGGAGTGTTTCTTCTGGAGCAGGTTCCACATTTCAAAGTCACTTTCATCAAACCAGTCCTTGTTTCTTCCTGAGGAGTACCCAACTACCTCGGCAATGATGGCAGTCTTCAGGTGCTCCTATTTCTTTCCTGCGTTGGAGTCTGCACTTGGGGTGCTTTTGCTGTCCAGTTTCTCCCTTAGCTTGATCTGGAACACATCTCAGAGTCCAAAGAGATTATCCACCTGGAGCCTCTTCGGCCATGGTCTTTTCCTTATTGCCAGTTTGATAACCAGTCTGACTTGCACCCTGACCAGTTTGCGCTCAGCACGACCTGGTGTGTAGAACATCCAACAAATCCTTTTGGTGCATCAGGATGTGGTCCAGGGAGTGCCCCTGTTTGGATCGGGGGTCTCTCCAAGTCGTCTTGAATCTGGCTCTCTGTTGAAATGGCATATTTGTTATAACCAGGCCTAATTCTGTTCAGAGCTCCATGAGCATCCTCCCGTTGTCATTGCAATTTGCGACACGATGATGACCTAAGATTCCCAGCCAAATATCAACACCTATACCCACCCTGGCACTGAAGCCGCCTAGGATAATGATCTTATCTGCCTTATATGTTTTCAATAAGAGGGATTTTAGCTCTCTACAATATGCCTCTTTGACAGTGCGGAGACACAGATGCTTAGAAGGGTGACAAACTGGTTATCTTGCAGTAAAAGTGGCAGGGACATAAGTCAATCTGAGCGCCTGACCAGTAGGCTTTAAAGCTTATTGATAATGATGCTTTTGATCATGAAACCCACTCCTGATTGTCTGTTCTTGTTGCTTTTTCACCTGACCAGACGAGAGTGTAGCCTGTATCACGCTCTATCAAAGATCCTTAGTCTGCAAAATGTACCACTTGTAGCAGCGATGTCAATGTCCAGCCGAGGTATTTCTTGTACCACAAGTGATGAGCATCTTTGGGGTTGGTCACTTCGCATTGTGATTTTGAGATATGTTGTCTTCTTTGACTTAATTTCCTTTTTCTTACCACTTGAGTGAGATTCCCATTGAGCCAAGGCAAACCAAATGGCGGTGAGCTAAGCTTTCTTTTTTGGATCACCTTTTCCATCCAGAGCAGGCGGTGCTATCCCTGAAGAGGGCTGCTCGGTCACTGCTGAATGCTGTTGTCGCCTCGGGTCAACAGACAGACAACCCTTGGGTCTGTGCCACCTATATGCGGAATTGACACTGCGCCTTCCAGTGTCATCTAACACCTGTAGTTTCGCCCATTCTACATCGCTGTAGGACTTCTCTTCCCACCTGCACTGCGAAGGTTTATAGTGAGGATCAGAACACGAGGACCAATTCCACTCTTCAGGCCAGTGGATATTCCAGAGTGGCATAGCAAGCTGCAATGACTGCAGCGACTACAAGGCTGTGGGTTGAGTACCAGAGTTTTCCTTCTCCTGGGTAGACTGCCTGCCAAGGCTAACAAGTCCTATCTACCCATTTGGAATCGGAGTTGTCCTTCTCCTAGGCTGGCTGCCTGCCAAGGCTGAAGAGCCCAGCCTGCACACCCAGTTATACCGTTGGACCCTCGGTTGAGCCATGACATAGCAAAACAAGAAAGAACAGGGATGCCATGTGAAGCCATTGCTATGGGCACAGCAGTGTAGGACAGGTCATATGCATGTGATCTCCTGCTAAGCCAAATAGTGGTCCTGCAGCGATCACTACACCTGGAAAGGAGAGGTACGGGAGACAATTCACCTTCCTTAAGTGAGCAGGATGTCCAGCCCAGGACTCGCCCACCTATGATTATATAGACAACATTTATCCCTCAAGTCTGATGTGCCATTCCATTGCATATTATCAAACAAAACATTTATTCCAAATCAGTGTAACTGAGTAGTTTTAAAATATAAATATGATTTAAAATATTTTAAAGATGGTAGCTTAAAGTTCATATAAATATATTCATAATATGAAAATGAAAACCATTATTCATTTTCTGTACTTTTCTCGCAATACTTACCAGAAGGAGTACTCCTGAAGAACTGCTAAAGCCTGATTTGTACGAACATGGTTGATAAGCACTTTAACATTTGCCTACAAAATTAGAAGTAATAATATCATCACATTAGCAAACATTGCACTGTGATTTATTTCTAGTGGGAGAGAATTAATAAGCAGAGAAAATACATACAATTTATAGTAAATTTATATATGCCACTCATGGAGAGCTGTGCATATTTCTGACCTCTATTTTATAAACGTGTTGACATAAAAGCATTGTAAAAGCTCCAGGGAATATTTACAAAGAGAATATCTGAAGTAAGGAAAACACCGAGGTTCAATTCTCAATAACAGATTGAAGAGCGACTAGACAGAAGAGTTTAAGACCATTCCACCGAGGTGCAACACGGAGCGTCATAGGAAGTCATTCCTGCCTGTGGCCATCAAACTTTACAACTCCTCCCTTGGAGTGTCAGACACCCTGAGCCAATAGGCTGGTCCTGGACTTATTTCCAATTGGCATAATTTACCTATTATTATTTATGGTTTTATATTGCTATATTTCTACACTATTCTTGGTTGGTGCGACTGTAACGAAACCCAGTTTCCCTCAGGATCAATAAAGTATGTCTGTGTGTAAATAGTTTGTTAGGTAGGAAGGACTGAAGACACTTCCACTCAAGGGGACGTGGTTGTGCAGGCTTTCGGGGATGGAGGTATTGAGAAGGATAGTTGGAACAAAATTAAATGATACTTTTAAAAATTAAAGCCCAGTAAAAATGGTTTAAAACATTAATTTCATGCTAATTATTTAGCAGTATAAATATACAGTGAATTAATGACAAATAAACAACACAAAATCCTAAGTGGACATTTCAAATGAACAGCTGTGCACTAGATATAGTAGGACTGAGCAATTCAATGGTGCCTCGAAGAGAATGCGAGGTCAGATGCATGTGCATCAGACCCCAGTACATTCCTGCATTCTGACTAATGCAGGATTATAGGATATAATGGGTAGAGACCCTTGTGGATTAAAGCTTGCATCTCAACTCTCAACAATCTATAATCAATCACTTAGATGAAGGGATTAAATCGACATTTGTTCTCAAGGCTGAGCTGTGAAGAGGGCAAAAAGAAACTGCAAAGGGACAAAGACCAGTTAAGCATTTGGGCAATATGATGGCATATACAGTTAAATGTGAGGGGAAATTAAATTTGCCACTTTGGTAGGAAGAATGGAAAAATAGGATATCTTTGAAGGTGAGAGAGTATTGGTTGTGCAGAATATTATATTTGGCCTCTTACAACTGGGTGTTGGTTGATCATAAGGATAACAAAATACAAGAGTAAGTTGAGCTGTAATAATAAAATCATTATACCATAAGACATAGGAACAGAATTAGGCCATTCAGCCCATCAAGTTTGCTCTGCCATTTCATCATGGCTGATTTACTACCCCTCTCAACCCCATTCTCCCACCTTCTCCCCACAACCTTTGACATCCTGACTAATAAAAAACTCATTTAAGTATACCCAAAAACTTGGCCTCCACAGCCATCTGTGGCAAAGAACCCCATAGATTCACTAACCTCTGGCTTAAGAAATTCCCACTCATCTCTGTCCTAATTGGACTTCCCTCAATCTGTGCACTTTGGTCCTAGACTAAATCACTAGAGCAAATATCCGCTCCTCGTCTACTCTTTTCTACTCGTCTAGGCTTTTCAATATTCAATAGTTTTCAACCAGCTCCCCCTCATTCTTTAAGCTCCAGCAAGTGATGGTCCAGAGCCCATCAAAATGCTCCTCACATTAACCCTTTCATTCACTAAGTCATTCTCATGAACCTCACCTGGACCATTCCCAATGCCACCACATCTTTTCTTAGATAAGGGGTCCATATTTGCTCATAATACTCCAAGTGTGGTCTGACCAATGCCTTGTAAAGCTTCAGTGTTACAACCTTATTTTTATATTCTGGTCTTCTCGAAATGAATGTTGTATATTTGCCTTCCTTATCACTGAATCAACCTGCAAGTTGACTTTTAGGGAATTCTGCACAAGGACTCCCAAATCCTTTTTTTCCATGTTTAGAAAGTAATCCATGCCTTTATTCCTTCTGCCAAAGTCCATGACTATTCTCTCAATTGGTCCAAGTCCTGCTGCAAACTCCTTTCTTCCTCAACACTACCTGCCCTCCACCTATCTTTGTATCATCCATAAACTTGGCCATAAAGCCATTAATTCCATGGTGCAAATCACTGGCATCTAACATGAAAATAAATGGTTCCAACACAAACCCCTACAACACTATTAGGCACTGGCAGCCAACCAGAAAGACCCCCTTTATTCCCACTCTTTGCCTCCTTACAGTCAGCCAATCTTCTATCCATGTTAGTATCTTTCCTGTAATACCATGGGTCTTATCTTGTTAACCAGCCTTATCAAAGGTCTTTGGAAAATCTAAATTAACAATATCCACTGACTACTCCTTGTCTATCATAAGACCATAGACCATAAGACAAAGGAGCAGAAGTCAGCCATTTGGTCCATCAAGTCTGCTTCACCATTTTATCATGAGCTGATCCAATCTCCCCTTAAGTCCCATTCCCCTGCCTTCTCACCATAACCTTTGATGCCCTGACTACTCAGATACCTATCAATCTCTGCCTTAAATACACCCAATGACTTGGTCTCCACAGCTGCCCGTGGCAACAAATTCCACAGATTCACCACCCTCTGGCTGAAATTTTTTTTTCGCATCTCTGTTCAGAATGGGTGCCCTGCAATCCTCAAGTCATGCCCTCTCGTACTAGACTCTCCCACCATGGGAAACAACTTTGCCACATCCACCCTGTCCATGCCTTTCAACATTCAAAATGTTTCTATGAGGTCCTCTCTCATTCATCTAAACTCCAAGGAGTACAGTCCAAGAGCGGTCAAACGTTCCTCATATGTTAACCTTCTCATTTTCGAAATCATTCTAGTGAATCTTCTCTGAACCCTCTCCAACATCAGGACATCCTTTCTTAAATAAGGAGCCCAACACTGCACACAGTACTCCAAGTGAGGTCTTAACAGTGCCTTATAGAGCCTCAACATCACATCCCTGCACCTATACTCTATTCCTCTAGAAATGAATGCCAACATTGCATTCGCCTTCTTCACCACCGACTCAACCTGGAGGTTAACCTTAAGGGTATCCTGCACGAGAACTCCCAAGTCCCGTTACATCTCAGAACTTTGAATTCTCTCTCCATTTAAATAAAATCTCTATCCTGCCTGTTATTTCTCAAAGAATTCTAAAAAAATTGTCAGACAAGATTTTTCATGAAACTGACTTTTTTACCATGTATTTCCAAGTGCACTGAAACCTCATCCCGAATGATGGACTCCAGCATTTTCTCAACCACTGAAGTCAAGCTAACTGGCCTAAATTTCCATTCTTCTGCCTCCCTCCCTCTTAAAGAGCGGAGTGACATAACAATGCACACTTTACATGCCTTTTGTATCTCCTGTGATAATTTGTAGCCCACATCCTGGCTACTGTTCGGAAGGGTGTAAATAACTCCCATCAAGGTCTTCTTACCCTTGCAGTTTCTTAACTCTACCAATAAGGTTTCTACATCTTCTGATCCCACTTTACCTCTTCATAAGGATTTGATTTCATTTTTTACCAACAGAACCATCCAACTTCCTCTGCCTACCTGCCTCTCCTTTCGATACAAGGTGCACCCTTGGATGTTAAGCTCCCAACCATGATCTTTTTTAAGCCATGACTCAGTGATGCACATAACGTCATACTGTCAATCTCTAACTTCACTACAAGTTCATCTACCCAACTCCCAATTTCAATGTGTGCATTGAAATATAACACCTTTGGTCCTTTATTCATAACTCTTTTTGATTTTGCTCCTATATTGCACTTCAATTCATCCCACTGACTGCATCTTTGCCTTGACATCTGCCCTTCCTTCCTCAGTCTCACTACATGCTGCATCTACTTGTATACAAACTGCCCCAGTCTCAGCCCTATCACTCCAGTTCCCATACCCCAACCAAATTAGTTTAAACCCTCACCAATAACAGAAAAGTTACTGGCATAGTTAGTCCATTGGCTGATTGGTAGGAGGCAGCGAGTGGGAATAAGAGGATTCTTTTTAGGTTGACTGCCAGTGACTAGTGGTGTTCTGCAAGGGTCGGTGTTGGGAACCACTTCTTTTTATGCTGTATATCAATTATTTAGATGATGGAATAGATTGCTTTGTTGCCAAGTTTGCAGATGATTCAAAGGTTGGTGGAGGGCAGGTAGTGTTGAGGAAACAGGTAGGCTGCAGTAGGAATTAGACATATTAGGAAAATGGGCAAGAGAGTGGCAAATGAAACATAATTTTGGAAAATGCATAGTCCTGCACTTTGGTGGTAGAAATAAATGTGCAGCCTATTTTCAAAATAGGGAAAAAATCCAAAAGTCTAAGATGCAAAGGGTCTTGCGAGTCCTTGTGCAGAACACCCTAAAGGTTAACTTGCAGTTAGAGTAAGAGGTGAGGAAAGCAAATGTAATGTAGCATTCATTTCAAGAGGTCTACAATATAAAAACAGGGATGTGCTGCTGAGGTATTGTGAACAGTTTTGGGCTCCTCATCTAAGCATTGCAGACAGTTCAGAAGAGGTTCACAAGGATGATTCCTGGAATTAAAGGGTTACAAGGAACGTTTGATAGCTCCGAGTGTGTACTCGCTGCAATTTAGAAGGATGGGGGGGTGGGGTGGATCTCACGGAAACCTTTCAAATGTTGAAAGGACTAGACAGAGTAGATGTGGAAAGCATGTTTCCCATGGTGGGGGAGTCTAGGACAAGGGGGCACAGGTTCAGGATAGAGGGGGCGTCTATATAAAACAGAGATGTGGAGAAATTTATTTAGCCAGAGGGTGGTGAATTTGTGGAAGTTATTAACGCAGGCAGCTGTGGAGGCCAGGTTGTTGAGTGTATTTAAGGTAGAGATTGATAGGTTCTTGATTGGACATGGCATCAAAGGTCATAGGTAGAAGGCCAGCGAGTGGGGCTGAGCAGGGAATAAAAGGATCAGCCATGATTGAAAGGTGGACAGACTCAATGGGCCAAATGGCCTAATTCTGTTCCTTATGGTCTTATGTCCTTTAATAAAAAAACTCTGGTGTGTGGCTTTATCCAGGCAAGAATACTATATCTTAAAGGAAATTGAATGAAGATTCAGTTGATTGATTCCTGGCATGGTTATCAAATAGGCAGAATATTGGCCCTGCATTTCTTATAGCGCAGAAAAACAAGACACATATTCATTGAAACACAAAATTATTCTCTTCTTTTCTCAGCAAGAAGATGCTGGTTCCCCTTGTTAAAGGCTAAACAGCTAGAAGTCATGACCTCATGATAAGAGACTGTTTAGAAAGGAGATTAAAACTTACCTCATTCAGAGTGCAGAAAAGCTCTGTAATTCTATCCACAGACAACTGCATAGACTCAGATGGTGTGTGTATTAATGATTCAGATAAATAACATTTTGGGCACTAAAGTATTAATGGCGTGGGAAAATGACCTTTCTAAAAAATGGAGAAGGCTTGTGCAGTCTTGTGACCCACTCTGTCTTCTAGTTATTATAGTTTTATTAGATCTAGATTGCTTTGACATAGATTAAGCTTTGATACAATTCCACAGATTGTGTTAAATTTATCAATGTTCTCCACTGGAAACAAGGAAAATTATTTAATTGGAAAATCACTTAATGTGAATTTAAGCTACACAAAGAAACACAAAATCAATGAAATCATACATTTTGTTTCTCACGGACCATATAAGCTCTCTTGATGACATACCAAGGCAAGCTTAATAGTTTATAAACCATTAGACCCCAAACAATAATCTTACATTTTGTATTACAGTACAGTTGTCATGAAAATTGGAGGTTGAATAATCCTTAAAAGATTACTTAAAATACTGTTTTTGGCACCCTGTGAAGATGCCTGTAAGAATTCCTCACTGTTTGGCCGGCTTGATAACAGCAGACATTCATAATGCCAGGAATCTATTGAGGTGATAAATGGAAGCAGCAAACTTTGGAGAAAAGGAGAGATTACTAGATTGTTGTATGTTCTGTCACAACAACAGGCTCTTTTGTGTTGTCAATGACCACAAATTCTGGGCCAGGACATTATTGCACTGAGTGCCTCCATCAGATCAGGGGTTCCCAAACTTCTTAATGACATAAACCAACACCATTAAGCGAGGGCTCCGTTGACCCCAGGTTGGCAACCCCTGCACTAGATCCATATAATGTTCGATGTATAGCTATGAGGTAGATCAGATTCTGCTATATGATAATTCCATTGTATTTCTTATAACATAGGAGGAGGAAGCTTAGTTCATCAAGTCCATGGCGTCTCTCAGGGTAATGCCATCAATCTCATTTCCCCAAATATTTTCTCTGTAATCTATTCTCACTGACATGTCATCAACTCTCCCCAATTCTCCGTATCCTCACTTGCAGAGGTAAATCACAATCATCAATTAACATGTCAACCAACGCATATTTAAGATATAAAAAGAAACCAGAGCACAAGGGGAAACCCAAACCATTGTAGGAAGAATGCGCATGCAGGGTTAAGCCTGTGAGACAGCATAATTTAGCAGACTAATTTATAACATAGCTTACTTGAGAACTTTGCACAAATCTGGTCTAAAATTTAAACTGTGAACATTTTTACTCATTATAATATTAAAGTTAAGTTTAAGGAACAAATCTCAATCCAACACAATTTAAAAATTTCCTACTTGCACCGGGTATCCATCGTACTCAAGCCGCATCTGCGGGTCAAAGTACAAGACCTGCCAACAATTCAGGAAGGAAAGCTGATCTGTCAGGTTCACTAGCTGCATCCGAGATTTTTTGGCAAATTTTAGAAGTAATTTCATATCACTTGTCAGATATAGCTGTAAAAAGGAAAACCATCCGCAGCTTAGAGCAATAATCATGAGAACACATAATAAAACAAGTAGTCACAATTAAAGTCAAAGAATCATAGAGAAGTACATCACAGAAGCAGGTTCTTCAGCCCATCATTGCCAAATCATTTGAACTGCCTACTCCCATCGACCTGTACGGTGACCATAGCCTCCACACTCCTACCATACATATCTACCCAAACTTTTCCTAAGCACTGAAATTGAGCTTGCATGCACCACTTGCACTGGCAGCTTGATCCACACTCTGTCAATCCTCTGAGTGAAGAAGTACCCCCTCACGGTCCCCTTAAACTTTTCACCTTTCACCCCTAACCTATGACCTCTAATTGTAGTCCCACCCAAACTCAGTGGAAAAGGCCTGCTTGCATTTACCCTATCTATACCACCTCACATTTTTTTTTAATGTTGTTTCCCTTACCTTTTCTTCCAGTTTCTAATTGCTTTATTACAAGTATTATATCAGACTTTTGGAAATATCAGAAAACAGCATTATGAAAGACTCCATGCACCCCTCATACAATCTCTTCTCCTTCCTGCCATCTGGAAAAAGGCTCCAAAGCATTTGGGCTCTCATGACCAGACTATGTAACAGTTTCTTCCCCCAAGCTATCAGACTCTTCAATACCCAGAGCCTGGACTGACACCCTGCCCTACTGTCCTGTTTATTATTTATTCTAATGCCTGCACTGTCTTTGTGCACTTTACGCAGTCCTGGGTAGGACTGTAGTCTAGTGTAGCTTTCTCCGTGTTGTTTTTTTTCCGTAGTTCAGCCTAATTTTTGTACTATGTCATGTAACACCATGGTCCTGAAAAACGTTGTCTCATTTTTACTATGTACTGTACCAGCAGTTATGGTCGAAATGACATTAAAAGTGACTTGACTTGACTTGACTCAAAATGATTGCCATCTGGCGTTAAAGTACCTGTCCAGCAATTCCTTCCATTGTTTTGAGAGCAAAGCTTTGTCCATATCGAAGAGGATCACCATTGCAACTACCATCGACACTGATTGGAAATAAAAGATTGGTGAGGGTGAGAAGCACAAAAAAATGAACAAAGCAATAATAAAACCAATATCAGCAATGTAACTTTGCATGCATTTTATCGATTAGCTTAGGGTTTTAATATAATTAGATATAATATAATTAGAAATTATATTATTATCCACTGAGAACATCTCCAGTTTTTGAAATAGCACACCTGTTTCCATTTTTAAAAAATTACAATGCAGATTATTAATGGTGGACGAATCCATAAAGTAGTTATTTGGTTTGTCAGTTGACTGTTGTAACCATGTACACTTTGGTCTGCAAAGCTAAGGAGAAAGAGACAGGGGTTGAAATAGTAAGCTGCCCTGATAGAAATAGCACAAATATGATGGGCAAAACTGTGTCCTTCTGTGCTGTGATCTTTCTATACTTATCCAGCCAATATTGCCTCTGATGATATGACAAATGTGTAACTATATTTCAATCTTGCAAAATCTGACACTCCTTTGCAAAATGAAGCATCAGCTGTCCCCCAGAGTTGGTAAATCTATTGGAATCTTTCTAATTTACAAGAGTACTAAAGAATAATCATTTTAGCTGGAGTCAACTTAAACAAGAAGTCCCAATTAACAAAGTGGGAATAATTTTTAAATGGATAGAACTAGGTTGCTTTTCTTGAAGGTTACTCATTGTGTCTAAAATGTTCATTTGAGAAATAATGTCGTATTCTTTTTTAGGTGTCCTCCCTGTCCAAGGAATGTTTAGTGAGCTGCCCTTAAACGTCTGTTTGTAGAGCTCCTCTTGGTCTTTTTTAAGATGGCATTCTTGCTGATTATTTTCACCAAGCAACTTGGCTTTCTTTATGAGCAACACACACAAAATGCTGGAGGAACTCAGCAGGACAGGCAGCATCTATGGAAAGGAGTACAGTCAACGTTTCGGGCTGCAAACCTTCGGCAGGACTGGAGAAAAAATGCTGAGGGGTACTTTAATGGGGGGAGAGAGAAAAAAGCCAGGTGATAGGTGACACCTGGACAAGGAGGGTTGAAGTAAAGAGCTGGGAAGTTGATTGGTGAAAGAGACAGAGGCCATGGAAGAAAGAAAAATGGAGAGCAGCACCACAGGAAGGTGATGGGCAGGTAAGGAAATAAGGGGAGAGAGGGAAATGGAGAGGTGGGGGGTTGGGGGGCATTACTGGAAGTTTGAGAAAATGACGTTTGTGCCATAAGGCTGGAGGCTACTCAAACAGAATATAAGGTGTTATTCTTCCAACCTAGGTGTGGCCTCATCATGACAGTGAATGGATATTTTTGGCATGGGAATCGAAAGTGAAATTAAAATGGGTGGCCACTGAGAGATCCCGTTTGTTCTGGCGGATGGAGCATAAGTGCTCGGTGAAGCGGTCTCCCAATCTATGTCGGATCTCACCGGTGTACAGGAGGCCACACCACGAGCACCGAAAATAGCAAATGACCTCAACAGACTCACAGGTGAAGTGTCGCCTCACCTGGAAGTACTGTTAGGGCCCTGAATGGTAGTGTGGGAGGTGGTGTAAGGGCAGGTGTAGCACTTGTTCTGCTTGCAAGGATAAGAACTATGAGGGCGATCAGTGGGGAGGGATAAATGGACAAGGGAGTCACATATGGAGTGATTCCTGTGGAAGGCAGTAAGTTTGGGGGGGGGGGGGGCGGGGAGACATGCTTAATGGTGGGATCCCATTGGAGATGGTGGATGTTCCATAGAACTATGTGCTGGATGCAGAAACTAGTGAGGTGGTAGGTGAGGACAAGAGGAACCCTATCCCTGGTGGGGTGGCAGGAGGACTGGGTAAGAGCAGACATGCATAAAATGGAAGAGATGTGGTTGAGGGCTGCATTGATGGTGGAGGAAGCCTCTTTCTTTGAAAAAAGAGGTCATCTCCTTCGTTCTAGAATGAAAAGACTCATCCTGAGAGCAGATGTGGTGGAGATGGAGGAACTGAGAAAAGGGGATGGTGTTTTTACAAGTAGTAGAGTGGGACAAGGTGTAGTCCGGGTAGCTGTGAGAATCCATGGGTTTGCAATGAACATCTGTGGAGAAGCTGTCTCCAGAGATAGAGAAAGTAAGATCGAGAAAAGAAAGGGAGGTATCAGAAATGGACCAGGTAAATTTGAGGGGAGGGTGGGTTGGAGGCACAGTGGATGAAGTCAACGAGTTCAGCATGGCTGTAGGAAGCAGCACCAATCCAGTCGTTGATGTAGCGTAGGAAAAGTGTGGGGACAGTCACCAGTGTAGACTTGGTACATAGATTGTTCCATGTAGCCAACAAACAGGTAGGCATAGCTGGGACCCATGCAAATGCCTTGGCTACCCCTTTTGTTTGAAGGAAGTGGGAGGAGCCAAAGGAAAAACTATTGAGAGTGAGGGCAAGTTCCGCTAATTGGAGGAGAGTGGTGGTGGAGAGGAACTGTTTAGGTCTGGTGTTCAGAGAAAAAAGGAAAGCTTTGAGGCTTTCCTGGTGGGGATGGAGGTGTGTATGGACTGAACATCCACAGTAAAGATAAGCTGATAGCGGCCAGGGTGCTTGAAATCCTTGAAAAGGTCAAGCACATGTGAGGGGTCATGGCTGTTGGTAGGAAGGGACTGAACTAGGGGGGAGAGAACAGAATCAAGGTATGCGGATATGAGTTACTTCATCCCTCCCCAACCAGGTTTCACCTATCACCTGGTGGTACTCTCTCCCCTCCTCCCACCTTTAAAATATACTCCTCAGCTTTTTTTCCCTCCAGTCCTGCCGAAGGGTTTCGGTCTGAGACGTTGACTATACTTTTTTCCATAGATGCTGCCTGGCCTGCTGAGTTCCTCCAGCATTTTGTCTGTGTTGCTCAGATTTCCAAAAACTGCAGATGTTCTCTTGTCTGTGGCTTTCTTTATCATCGGGTTGTAAAGGTCAAAATTAGAGCAACACCAATAGTCTGGATCTTCCCTCCATTTATTTAATTAAGTACATGTTGTTATCATACATTAAATTATGTTCATGATTTCCATGGTTACAAGACCAGTATTCATAGTCAGAATGTGTCTTTGACAAATTTTACATTCTTGTTATACTGTAGCTCTATGATGTGATTGAATCACCAGAGGTTTATATACCAGTCTTAGTCTTCCCTTGTAGGTAAGTTGGACTCTAGACCTCAGAGTCTACCTCGTTATGATATTGCATTTTATTGTTTACCTGTACTGCACTTTCTCTGTAGCTGTTAACATTTTATTCTTCATTACTACCCTTTTTACTTGTTCTACCGCAACGCACTGAGCAATGATCTGATCTGTACGAACAGCAGGCAAGAAAAGTTTTTCATTGTATCTTGTTACATGTGACTATAATAAACTATTTCTAATTCTTCTAGATTCTGGATTGGTTTCGTTCAAGATCCAACTAGAATACATATGAAAGAAATACATAATTTTAACATAGCAAATGTGACTGTTCTCATTATTTTGATTTATAGTTAATTTAAATTCAGCAACTTTGAATTAAATGCAGACAATAGTAACAACCGACATTCAGGAGAAGTCTTCAACCTGTAGTGATATCTGTTTCTCTTTTCACAGATTCAGCCTGATCTGTAGAGTATGTACAGCATTTTTGTTTTTATTTCAAATTTCTAACTGCAATTTTTAAACCATAATTATTAGTGCATAAGTACTCCAATATAAAATTTAGCTACTGGTAAAACAACTACTTTTGCCATACCTGTCATTGATTCAAAGGAACATTATTAACACAAATTCAAAGCCCCTCTTACCTCGTAATAACAAAAGTATTCCTGACACAGGGTGTTAAGTTCCTGCTGCCACATACTTCACATGGTGAATCAACTTTTTTACTTGTCATAAATCTTTTTTCATCAACATTCATAGTTAATGCCATGGGGTCTCGAGGCAAATGACTTTGTTCTGTGCCAGGATTAATAAGTAACACCTGGTCACCAAAGTGAATATATCCATCAGTACTCTTGGCAAGCTCAGTCTAAAAATTAGGAAAGAAACTTCTTGTTACTGCAAGCAATGTTGTCAATTATGATACAAAGCTAAAATAAGCACTGTCTGGAATTTATTACAAGAAATATAGAAATACTAAAAAAAGGAGAAGTAGGCAATGCATCCCCTTCATCCAACTCTTATCATTCAATACAATCATGGTTGATCAGCCACTTCAGTACCTCTTCCAACTTTCTCTCTATATGCCTTAATTCCTTATTCATTAACCACTAATCTTCTTGAAGACTTGGCTTCCACTGTCTTCCGTGATAGACAATTGCACAGATTAATCTCTGCCTGACTGAAAAGGTCTTCTGATTTCTGGTCTAAATAACTTAGCTTTGTCAGTCTGTGACCCCCGATTCTGGCCCTCCAGCCATTTGGTACATCTTCACCAAATCTGGCCGTTGCAATAACAACCTCACACTCAACATCGGCAACACCAAGAAACTCATTGTGGATTTCAAGAAGGGGAAGTCGGGAAAGTCGGCACCGGTCCTCATTGAGGGGTCAGTTGTAGAAATGGTGATCAGATTTAAGTTCCTGAGTGTCAACATCTTTAGGGATCTGTCTGGGCCCAGCACATTGATGCAATCATGAAGAAGGCCCACCTACAGCTCTACTTCTTTAGGAGTTTGAGGAGATTTAGTATATCACAAAGACTCTTACAAACTTCTATTGAAGCATGGTGGAAAGCATTCTGCCTGTTTGCATCACAGCCTGGTATGGAGGCTCCAATGTACAGGATTACAAGTGGCTGAAGAGGCTTGTGGACTCAGCCAGCTCCATCATGGGCACAGCCCTACAACCCTCCCATTGTCAAGAGCATCTTCAAAAAGGTGATGCTTCAGGAAGGTGGCATCGATCAATAAGGACCCTCACTCTTTTCATTACTACTTGCAGGGTGGAGGTACAGGAGCCTGAAGACCCACACTCAATGATTCAGGAACAGGTTCTTCTCTTCCATCATCAGGTTTATGAGCAAACATAAACCCATGAACACTTTATTTGTATTTTGTTTATTTTGTAATTTCTAGTAATTTTATGCCTTTGCATTGTATTGCTGCTACAAATCACCAAATTTCATGTCATATAAAATAGTTATAACAAAGATAACTGTGATCATGGAATTTGCTCATTTAACTATTGGCTAAAAGTGAACATTGAACCACTGGCACCTTAACACAAATAAGTATTTCAAACACCCATCCCATGGCATAGGTATGACGAGTCTATACTCACCTTTCTATCACCTTCACTTCTGTCCTGGCTTCTCAACAGTTTATCAGCCCACTAAAGATTTCCCAGCAGTTCCTGTAATGATTGGAACAGTATCCACTCCAAAAGGGGAGTGTCATCATGAGGGCAAGTATATGGGGACAAGAAAGACCTCTTGGAGAATGTGACTAAAGAATGAAGCTGGAAGTTGACTATCCCTGCCGTCTTGCCCGGTCTGTGTGGCCTACCCATTACCTACCCTGGCCCCCCAGTCCAATAACAAACTTAGAACCAGGAACTAAAGATGTGATATCCAGATATCAGGACCAGACCAACTTAAGGCCACTCCCATCTGGGCTCAAATACAGATCTAGGTTCATTACCAGCTCCAGACCCATATATAAAAACTGTGAAAAGATATCACGTTGTAGCATGACAAGAGGACTGAAAATTGCAAATGTCACTCCGCTCTAAGAAGGAAGAGAGGGAGACAAAAGACAGAAAATGTAGGCAATTTAGCCTGAATTCAATAGTTGACAAGATGTTAGAGTCCATTATTAAGAATGAGGTTTCAGGGTACTTGGAGACACATGATAAAATAGCAAGGTTTTTTAAGAGAAAATCTTGTCTGACAATACTGTTGGGATTTTTTGAGGAAATAACAGGCAGGATAGTCAAAGGAGAGTCAGTGGATATTGCTTACGTGGATTTTCAGAAGATCTTTGACAAGGTGCCACACAAGACTGCTAAAAAAAGCTAAGAGCCCATGGTATTACAGGAATGATTGGCTGACTGGCAGAATGCAAACTGTGGGAATACAGGGAGCCTTTTCTGGTTGGCTGCCAGAGACTAGCGGTGTTCTGCAGGGGTGGGTGTTGATCCACTACTTTTCAAGTTATATGTTAATAATCTGAATGACACAATTAAAAGCTTTGTGGCCGAGTTTGTCAATAATGCATAGCGGAGAGGCAGTAGCACAGAGGAATCAGGAGGTCTGCAGAAGGACTTGCACAGAAGTGGCAGATGGAACACAGTGTACAAAAAGAATACAAACGTAGACTATTTTCTAAACAGGGAGTAAACTCAGAAATCAGAGGTACAAACTGTCTTGGGATTCCTACTGCCAAATTCCCTAAAACTTAACTTGCAGGTTGAAACAGTCATAAGGAAGGAAAATACAAAATTAGCTTTTATTTTAGAGGACTAGAATATAAAAAACAAGGATGTAATGCTGACCTATTGTGAGCAATTTTGGTCCCCATATCTAAGAAAGGATGTGCTGGCTTTGGAGAGAACCCAGAGAAGGTTTGCAATAATGATACGGGAATGAAAGGTTTACCTTTTGGTGGCTCTGGATATGTACTCACTAGAGTTTGAAAGAATGAGAGGGAGATCTCAATAAAACATACCGAATATCAAAAGGCCTAGATAGAGTAGCAAGGCAGAGGATGTTTCCAATAATGGGAGAGCTTAGGACCAGAGGGCACAGCCTCAGAATAGAAAAAATGTCTCTTTAGAACAGAGATGAGGATTTTCTTTAGCCGAGAATGGGGACTCTGAAGAATTCTATGCCATAGAGGCCAAACATTGGGTATGTTTAAAGTGGAGGTTGATAGGTTCATGATTAGTAAGGGGGTCAAAAGTTATGGGGAGAAGGCAGGAGAATGGGGATGAGAGGAAAATTAAATTAGACATAATCAAATGTTAGAACAGATTCAATGGGCCAAATAGCCTAATTCTGCTCCTATGTCTTATGACATAACTAAAAGCTCTCATATGACAATTCTCATGTATAATCAGGGGTTTGAGCAGAATGATAAAGTTTGCCTGTACACCAAAACTGACTATTTCCCCCATGAAATAATTAGGTATTGAAGTCAATTGCAGCTTCTGAATTTATAATTCATTCACCTGAGTCAATTCAGTGTCTGAGGTGGGAGGTGGTGTATGGTAATATTGATTAAGGAGAATATTTCAATGCTAGTATGCTGAAACAATCAAGGACAGAATATTTCTGAGTTAACAAAGAAGATGCAATTACATCTCTGCCACTATTCTTTAATAGCCAACAAATGGGAAGGATATTGAGTAGCAAATTTGTGGTGAAATTGCAGAGATGTCAAAATCCACTTAACTGTTATATTGGTGGATTTCAATACCAAGGTCAAAGGCAAATGGAATATAAGTATGAGGTGCTGTACTTTGACAGGACTGATAAGAGTAGGGACTTAGGGACAATCGACAAACAGAGGGATCGTATGCACATGTCCAAGGATCCCTGAAAGTAGTAGGTAAGCTGAGGAAGAATGCTTACAGGATCCTTGAGGCACAGAATACAACACCAAGGAGATTCAGTACATCTTTATAAAACATTGGTTATGCCACAGTCGGAATATTGTTTAAAACTCTGGTTGCTAAACTATAGGAACATAGAAATCTACAGCACATTACAGGCCCTTATAGGAAGGATGTGATTTTACTGGAGGAGTGCAAAGAAGTTACCGAGGATGAAATGTTTCATCTATGAGGAGACACTACACAGCTTGCTTTTTTATTCCTTATAACAGAGCAGGCAGTGGGGACCTAGTAGAGGTAAACAAAATTTTGAAGGACATAGATAAAATAAATAGAAGCTTTTCCAAATAGTAGAAATGCCTAAGACTCAGAGGATAAATGGAGTTCCTTTTATTGTGCAGTATTGCAAGATATTTACACCTTTTGGAGTAACCTACGTGGCCTTTTGTGCATTTTGCTTTCTGCTGTGTACATAAAATAAAGCTATTGCTCGGAAACACAAATTGTAACAGATGTGTAATTCAGCCCATCATTCCAGGAGAAATGTAGCTGGTTTTAAACACTGAGCATTGAACATGGCCCGTCCAAACAATAATACCATGAAGTGTTTGTCCATAATGTGTATTATTAATGTCCATTATGTCCATTAATATGTAATGACCATTTTATCACCTCCAAAGCAAATAGATTGAAACAGTAAACATGAGGAAATCTGCAGATGCTGGAAATTCACACAACACACACAAAATGCTGGTGGAACACAGCAGGCCAGGCAGCATCTATAGGGAGAAGCACTGTCGACGTTTCAGGCTGAGCCCCTTCGTCAGGACAGATTGAAACAGTAAATTATTTAAGAAAATAAGGCAGATTTAAAGCAAACTGGAAGATACAGAGGAAATTTATCATTTGCCTTGTAATTATTAAAGATAATAATGATTCTAAACCTGCACTCAATTACCAATAAAATAACCCAGTTGAGACAAAATATTAACACTTAAAAAGAGTTATTCACCTTATTCAGCAGTTCATCTTTAAAGGATCCAAGCTTCTGCATTAAAAGCTCACCTTGTTCTTTCTTCTTGATAAAGTCTTTAATAACATCCTGCAAAATACATTTTAATAGGTCTTTTATAGGTCACCAGAGACAATTTCTCACATGAGGCATTAACTCCTATCCTATTAATAGGTGATAGAGCAGTCAAAACACATGTCCATTTACAACTTCCTTCTAGTGTTACGTATCCCGTAACTGGATAACTTACCAGCAAAGATAGAGAGGTCCGTTGGAGTCTGATGGCACTATTTTCAAATGTTTTTATTTATAAAGGGGGCACACAAAAGTAAGGTTAATACAAACATTCCGATCATATACGTCGGCAAAACTCAATCTAAAGTGCGGGTATAGCAATAATCATCATTAAGAAATAATCTCGACTGTTGTCTAGGGGATAATATATTGTCCGTTGGAAATATAAAAGTCACTCAGAAGTCTGCAGGCTTCATCCTCTTGGGGAATCGTTGGATTTCACGTGTTTTAGAGAGATTGGTGAGAAAAGGAAAAAACTTGCCCGGGTCTTTATGAAACAACTCCGTTGAGCGTTGATTCCCCGTTGTTAGTTCGAAGTCCTTTTCAGTGTTATCAGCCACCCGCTCCCCAGGCAAAGGAGAAACGGAACGCACGTGGCTTTGAAGGCACGGGAGCGCTGAGCGATGGTGTCCTCCTGGTGCGTCGCTGGGGTACCGCTTCCTGCAGTCCCCTTTTATCTTGACTTGCAGAGTTGCAGATGTCCATCAAAGTAGGGTGATGCAATCCCCACCCCCACATTGCCCGAGGGTGTCCATATCCCCGGTAGCGGGCACGTAACAGGGAGTTGCAATTCACACAGGTGTCTCTAAGAACAATGGTCAAAACTGTTGCATTGTCTCTCATTTCCTGGGTCCGAGACCCGAATTAATAGTGATCTTGCGATTCTCTGGAAGGAGGGGGCTGCTCCCGCCCCTTCGGCCCCTCAGAGCTGTGGTACATTCATAACACTAGAAATTGGGAATCCACGTTGCTAGCTTACCATGGATGGAGATGACAGGAGAGATTGAGGGGGAGGCTGATATCTTTTCGGCATGGTCTTCAGCAGGTTTAACAACTAATTTAAGAACATTGATGTTCTTAGGCAAATGATAGAATGGACCGCAACCTCGAAAATTTGAACAGCTGGAGAGATACCTCAAATTTTCCAATGCATTAGAGAAAGATTTGCTGGCTGTCTGAAATGAAATGTAAGGTTTCACTGATAATGTAATAGTTTCTCTGTAGCACCAATATTCGGGTTATGACTAGAGATAGCAGGGTTTGGAATGCTGTTGTTCTTTCTCGTGAATCTGGAAGAGAGAATTTTGCGGTCTTTGCTGGGGAGAGATGAGGAGAGAAGACGTGAATGGGAAGAGTTGGTAGACCGCCGGACAGGGTGGACTTGGTGCGAGGGTCCAAAGGGCAGCAATGATCAGAGGAGGTCGATGGCAGATGGACGGCTTATCAGAGCTACAATATTACGCAATAAACTGTTTCATAAAATTGGGCTCTTTTTCTTTTTTCTCGTTTTCTTTAATAAGTCTTTTATAGTCTTTTTCTTTTATAGTCAAAGTAAGAATTATGAAGCTTAATTGTTTAATCGCATATTGTGTACTGTTTGTTATTTCGGGGTACTGATTCGTAACAGGGGACACATCGCACAGCATCCACCCAAACGAGATTTCTGAAGTTTGGCTGGGCCGGGGGCTATCATCCCCTAGATTAAGCCTCTAGCCAAAGTAAGAGATACTGAAAGAAAGGATAGAAACAGCCAATACAAGACCAATCACTGCTAAGGGCAATGTAGATATAAAGAACTCACAAAAGGTGGTCAAGCTAAGTTACCACTCACTTTCATTCAGATACTGTACTGTATTACAGGATAATGTATTTCTTTTTGTTCTGACATTTCTGCCAGCGCCAGCCTTTAACAACACTCAAGAAAGACTAACACTGCTGTCATAAGGGTCTGCTTGTTTAATGTTCAATAATACTTGTTTTTAAGGGAGAAGTCACTTTCATTTGTTATTAACTTTGCAAGCATAACACGATGTGAGATTACTTTTAAAGACATTCCAAGACCTGTAAAATTAGCCCCTGTCTCTCTAAATCACAGAAAATCCTGTGGGATAAAATTGGACTTTGGTGAGGATTCAAATCACATGGAATCATTTATGTTGCTATTATACAACAATTGGATAAAGTTTAATGACTAACAAACAACTGATGCAATTATGTATAATAATACATTCCAATTTTAACTTATAGCCCACAGGAAAAGAAGTAATTGATTATAAACTGTTAGGATTAGAGAGTATTATTTTAAGAGTTCTATCATGCAAGAGGACTGAAGGCAGGTTGTTGAAAGACACGCCAGCTTCTGAGAAAGCAACCGGGAATGCTTTCAACAGAACAATTACACTGAACATCCACAATCTCGTTGATCTATGAACTAGTTGCCTCTTTAAGACTAATTAAAGGAAGATAAGGGCCTATTCATCCCGAAAAGGTTACATGTGTGTGAAAGCAGAAGATATTCTCAACAAACATTGGTGGGAATTGCCACAGAGGGAGAGGGAATAGAGACATTGTATTGAAGAGGGACTGCATGATTTTAAAAAATAATTTATTGAGATTCAGCGCGAAATAGGCCCTTCCAACCGCATCACCCGGCAACCCCCAATTTAACCCTAGCCTAATCATGGGACAATTTACAATGACCAATTAACCCACTAACCGGTACCTCTTTGGACCCAGAGAAAACCCACACGTTCCATGGGGAAGATGTACAGACTCCTTATAGATAACGTTGGAATTGAATTCCAAACTCCAGTGCCTCAAGCTGTAATAGCATCATGCTTGCTGCTGTACTACCATGGCAACCATTTGACAGGATTAAACAAAATGACAGAATCAATGACACACTATTTTTTGAAAACCAGTAAGTCATTGAGCCCAGATGAAACTTAGGCTGTTAAGAAAAATGACAGAACATATAATAAAGAATTTCCAGTTGACTCTAATTTCAGTGTTCAAGAACCAGACAACTTCTTACATTATATCACTCAACAAAGATTTACAAGCTAGTCAGCATTATATTAGTAACTGAAAGAAAATTACTGGAAACATTTATTCAGAATACTGTTAACCATCCTTTAGATTAACATAGATTAACTTGTAACTTGGTTTATTATCATTAACATGTACTGAGCTCAATCAACATGAGTTCAAGGGCAGGTTGAATATGACCAACTTAAACTTTTTGAAGAATGAGCAATGCAACCATATTTGTGTAGTCTAATCACAAACAAGAGAAAATCTGTAGATGCTAGAAATCCAAGCAATGCACACAAAATGCTGGAGGAGCTCAGCAGGCCAGGCAGCATCTATGGAAAAGAGTACTGTCAAGGTTTCGGGTCGAAACCCTTCGGTAGATGATGTTTAGCAATGCCTTTGGTAAGTTTCTTCATGGCAGACAAGTCAGTAAGGTCAAATTCATAACATCCAAAGTAAAGGACAACTTGGATCAGAAATTGGTCTGATGACAGAAAAACAGATGTAATGGTCAATGGAGACAGAAGGGACTGCAAAAAAACTGGAATCTGAAGCAACACATGAAAGGGTGGAAGAACTCAGCAGGTCAGGCAGTAACTGAGGAGGGAACTGGAGAATTGACATTTTTGGTCGAGACTTTTCATCGAAAGAAAAAGGGGTGATAGCCAGTATAAAAAGGTGGAAGGGAGGGGTGAAGCAGGCGATAGGTGGATCAAGGAGAGGGGGTGGTCAATGAATGTAATTATGAGAGAAATGCACTTGGGAAGCAGAAACACTAGGAAGGACACAGTTCGTCAGTTCAGGGGAGGCACCTTTTGGGAAGGTGTGTGGTTGGCGGGTCCAAGGTTTGGATATACGGGTTTGCACTTCACTTCAGCACATGGTGGTAAGCATGGTGTCATATTTGTAAGGTCCCAGGGATGGTGGAACATGTGATCTTGGTGTGCCACAGATATTGGTTGGAATGTGGGAAGCTGTTTAGGCAACTATTGGGTCGATCTGGGGTGTCCAGTTTGCAGGATATTCTGGCACCTGAGGCAGGGATGGTCAAGTCATGTAGGGCCCTGATGAATTTTTTAATTAAACATATTTGGGAGGTAGGATCCCTTTATATACCATGACAGTAGGTGGCACTATGGCACATTCCTGTTAAGTGTCAGCTGCCATTAGCACAAAAGAAAAGGAAGACACAGTACCAAGTCCTGTTTGGTATACATGAATGATTTCGACAATTCCAGAGATTATGATTAAGAAGCCTGTAGGGAAAAAAAGGGTCTCTGTATCTGATAGTGATTTAAAAAGCTGGACATGACTGGAAGATATCACTGGAGGATAAGTGGTAAATGGAATCTAATCCTGAGTAGTGTGTGTAGAAAAGCAAAATAATAAAGGGTATTCACAATAAATGATACTGAATCATGAAGCCTGCTCTGGAGTTCACAATTCCCAACAGGTCATAAAAAAAGGTATATGGTATATTTTCCAGTAGTAACTAAGTTATAGATATAATTACAAAACAACTATGTTGGAACTGTATAAGACATCAGTTTTGCATAGAGGAAACGTAATCATGCTGGCAACGTTGGTAGCACTACAGAAAAGACCGAACCAGTTATGTTCTTTGGAGCAGTAGAAAGACTTAATCGAGATATATGATATTTTGATTGACCTAGGCAGAATAGATTGGAAAATATTATTTTCTTTAAATGACAGGTCAATAACTGAGGACTATAAGTTAAAGGTATTGAGGAGATTTTTTTTAAGTCAATACCAGAAAATGTGGTTGAAGTAGAAAGCCTGATTATATTTTTAAAGTATTTGAATGTGTACTTGAACTGTCAAAACTTACAAATCTAGGGACTAAAGACTAAAGACTGGAACTAGGTTGGATAAAAATAGAAAATCCCGGAAATGTTGAGGAAGTCAGATAGCATCAGTTAAGGTTTTAGGTTAGCAAACCTTAATCAAAAGTAGAGATAGATTGGTTTTAATGTGCACAGAATGATAAAGTAGGTTTGTAATGTGGCAGACTGGAGATTAAATAGCAGAAAGACGGTGGTAATAGATCAAATGAAAACATAAATTATTACTTTAGAGGAGATACTGCGTAAATTGGAGAAATTGAATCATTATCTAAAATTACCAAAGAAAACCATTATTAATAGCAAAATCATGGGATAAAAATGCTGATTAGTTGAAATAGTTGAACTCAAGGTTGAGTCGGAATAGCAATACCCAGTAAGAAGATAAGGTACTTGAAACTACATTAAGCTTTTGACAGAGGGTCTTCACTGAGATTTACTCTGTTGTAGATTTATTTGTTATCATGACTTGCATGCCATCATAAAAGATGGAAATAAATTTCTGTGATCAGCCAAATTTGAAGAGGATACTCTAAAATTTCTCTCAGTTGATGCAGTCAGTGCTGTTAATGACGTCTGTGAAATCCCCTGTTATATTTTCCTCTTCCCAGATGTGGATGATGAGGATGTGGAATAATGACGGAAACACTGGAAAATTTTTAAGTAATTCAACTAGAGTGCCCTTCAAGTCTTGATCTTTAGTTGGGATGTGGCCTTTTCAATTGCTTGCTGGTCAGAAGACTGGACTGGAGAGGTTACTGTGGGATTAAGTTGGGGTGCTCACTTTGAGAACAAAATTACAATTGAGATTTTTGAAATGTTCATTCCTACAATCATTTACTTCACCTGCCCTTGATAAGTTCATCTCCGTTCTTGGCATTCAATGGAGTGGGTTCTTATTATTTGGACATAAATGTCTTCAACACTGCTGAAGGACCTATGCATGTCAGGGATATCAGTAAGTACCTTTGTTTTCTACAATCTTTCTCCCTGCTATCTGTCATTTAGGTCGTGGATTTTCTGCCTTCATTTTGCTTGAGAAGCCAAGACTCTCTTCAAAGATGACAATTACGGTGAACCAGAACAACATTTTAATTTTTGATTTCCTGCAGCTTCTGTTGACTGAAAATTGACAGATTGTCTGTAAAGCACTATCTGAATAAACTAAAAACACAAAATGCTGGCAGAACTCAGCAGGCCAGACAGCATCTATGGGAGGACGTAGTGACGACATTTCAGGCCAGAACCCTTCATCAGGAGGGTTTCCTTCATCTCCTGATGAAGGGTTTCGGCCCGAAACGTCGTCACTTCCTCCTCCCATAGATGCTGTCTGGCCTGCTGAGCTCTGCCGGCATTTTGTGTTTTTATTTATTTCCAGCATCTGCAGATTCACTCATATTGCATCTGAATAAACTACCTTTGTGGGTGCTTGAGAGCTTTAACATTGATTTTCTTGCAGCAATGTTTCTGTTGATACTTATGTTCTGTGTCCAGGCTAATAGGCATAACAGAGTGGATTAGACAGTGATCAATAATCTTAACAGGTGCCAGTTCCTGGACCAAGGGTGCTGCCATAAAGTCTTGTGCTTGGCCTGGTGGCAAAACAGATTGTTGGTTTTGATAAGACAGTTCGAGGTACTTCATCAGCAGAAGGATCTTATTGTAGTTAACTTCCCTCCTCTTTTCTTGTTTATCACACCTTACCAGTGGGTTGCAATATTATTCACCCTACTATTAAGTAGTCCAAGATTACTAGGATGCAGACCAGGGCTTTTACCAGGTTGCTGCAGAATGCCTCTTTGGCCTAATCTTCTAACGTTGGGCCATATATGCTGATGAACAATGTTTTGGTTCCATAAAAGGACGAGCCAAGAGGGTTCACACACTGATCTCACACATGGAAAGAGGCCTTATCCCTTAAAGGGAACCAAAACCTATTTGTGGTGTGCAAAACTTTCATATTCTTCCACATAGATATTTAAATAAATATTAGCCCCATCGTGTACTCCATACCATTGATGTCCTTGGTCTTTTCAACAACTGATCATCCCAGTTGTTTAAAAACGCAAACACGAGGACATCTGCAGATGCTGGAAATTCAAGCAACTCACACAAAATGCTGGTGGAACACAGCAGGCCAGGCAACATCTATAGGAAGAAGTACAGTCGACGTTTCGGGCTGAGACCCTCTGTCAGGACGAACTGAAAGAAGTAAGAGATTTGAAAGTGGGGGGGGGGGAGATCCGAAATGATTGGAGAAGACCAGAGGGGAGGGATGGAGCTCAGAGCTGCAAAGGTGATTGGCAAAAGGTTTACAAGGCTAGAGAAGGGAGAGAATCATGGGATGGGAGGCCCAGGGAGAAAGAAAGGGGGAGGGGAGCACCAGGGGGAGATGGAGAGCAGGCAAGGAGTGATTGTGAGAGCAACAGAGAGAGAAAAAAGAGAGAGAGAGAGAAATAAAAGGGGTAAATAATAAATAAATAGGTAGATAGATAGATCGATAGATAAGGGATGGGGTAAGAAGGGGAGGAGGGGCATTAACAGAAGTTAGAGAAATCAATGTTCATGCCATCAGGATGGAGGCTACCCAGACAGAATATAGGGTGTTGTTCCTCCAACCTGAGTGTGGCTTCACCTTGACAGTAAAGGAGGCCATGGATAGACATATCAGAATGTGAATGGGATGTGGAATTAAAATGCGTGGCCACTGGGAGATCCTGCTTTCTCTGGCGGACAAAGTGTAGGTGTTCGGCAAAACGTCTCCCAGTCTGCGTCGGGTCTCACCAATATATAGAAGGCTGCACCAGAAGCACCAGACACAGTATATCACACCAACCGACTCACAGGTGAAGTGTCGCCTCACCTGGAAGGACTGTCTGGGGCCCTGAATGGTGGCAAGGGAGGAAGTGTAAGGGCAGATGTAGCACTTGTTCCGCTTACAAGGATAAGTGCCAGGAGGGAGATCGGTGGGAAAGTATGAATGGATAAGGGAGTCAGGTAGGGAGTGATCCCTGCGGAAAGCAGAAAGGGGGGAAAGGAAAGATGTGCTTATAGTAGACATCAGTAGATAAGCTGTCTCCAGAGATAAAGACAGACAGATCAAGCAAGGTGCGGGCAGGTGTCGGAAATGGACCAGGTAAATTTGAGGGCAGGGTGAAAGTTGGAGGCAAAGTTAATGAAGTCAACGAGCTCAGCATGCACGCAGGAAGCAGCGCCAATGCAGTAGTCAATGTAGCGAAGGAAAAGTGGGGGACGGATACCAGCATAGGCTTGGAACATGGACTGTTCCACAAAGCCAACAAAAAGACAGGCATAACTGGGACCCATACGGGTGCCCATGGCTACACCTTAAGTTTTGAGGAAGTGGGAGGAGCCAAAGGAAAAATTATGAAGAGTAAGGACTAATTCCGCTAGATGGAGAAGAGTGGTGGTAGAGGGAAACTGGTTAGGTCTGGAATCCAAAATGAAGCGGAGAGCTTTGAGACCTTACTGGTGGTATATACGGACTGGACATCCATAATGAAAATCAGGCGGTGGGAACCAGGGAACTTAAAATCATTGAAAAAATTCAGAGCGTGAGAAGTGTCACGAACATAGGTGGGAAGGGATTGAACGGGGGGGGAGATAAAACAGTGCCGAGGTATACAGAAATGAGTTCGGTGGGGTAAGAGCAAGCTGAGACAATAGGTCTACCTGGACAGGCAGGTTTGTGGATCTTGGGTAGGAGGTAGAAACGGGAAGTGCGGGGTGTGGGAACTATGAGGTTGGTGGCAGTGAATGGGAGATCCCCAGAGCTGATAAGGTTGGAGATGGTGTGGTGATGGCGTGGGAGACAGTGGCCTGGTCTCCTTAGTGGGGTCATGATCAAGGGGTAAATAAGTGGAGGTATCAGTGAGTTGTCTCTGTGCCTCAGCAAGGTAGAGGTCAGTACGCCAGACTACAACAGCGCCCCCACTTATCAGCAGGTTTTATAGTGAGGTTGGGATTGGTGCGGAGGGAGCAGAAAGCAGAGCTTTCGGAAGGAGTGAGGTTGGAATTGGAACAAGGTGTGGTGAAGTCGAGATGGCTGATGTCCCGTCGGCAGTTTACCAACTGTTTATCCCGCTGACCTCATTCACTTGTCCTCTCTCCCGTCCAGATCCTTTCCTTGATCAGCCTCTTGCAACCAATCACTTCCTCCCACCCCAATAGTAAATGCCAATAATATAAATATGAAATAAAACTAATAAAAGGGTCACATTCTCTCTCCTATGATACGTAGAATCTTCATAAACGACTTGATGTAAAGCATCAACCACTAGATGGGGTCTGTGTACTAATCATCGGATTCCAGATTAATAGTGCTGTATATGAAACAATCTAAATAATCTGTAGGCTAAGAAAACTGAGGATATTAAACATTTCCATGCACAAGGAAACATATATGAAGTGTTAATTTTATTTTACAGATAAGAACAACAGCCATCGAGGCTCAGTGAAAGGTATTTTCACTCAGTGGCAGGCTTTTCCCCTTCCAAAATGAAAGGTTAAAAGTTTTTGCAAGCAAATAAAATAACAGTAACAAGCAAAAAAAAAATAATGTCTAGTGGAAGATTTCCACCTCTGGTAGCAATTGTGGATTAATGACCAATTATTCACTGGAAAAAGAAATAGTCTTTGTCACAGACCATGCTATAATAATTATGGAATAAAATGGAGCATTTCATTTGCCATTGGCATGGAAAAGAAGAAACTCTCACAAAGATCTTCCAAGAGATTCACTGTGAGTGTTTGGCCTGGTTTCATAAGATTCTGCACAATTTTACACTGACTGCTACAATCAGTAAAACATCACAAGCAACAGGAAGTTACACTCAGACATTGATTATGTACTTTCCCAAAATTCAAAATGTAAAAAAATCTTAGACAGATGGCTATAGACTGAAGTTTTGCAATTTACTGAATGCTCTTGTTTCTGTAATCATTGGGGAATTTGATGAATTGAACATAGGTGTGCCCCTATTATTCATTGTGGCTGATACACAAACAACTGCTTCCCATTTAAATTCAAACAACTTCCATTAGGACAAAGTGAAGAAATGAAATATTTATTGGTACTCCTAACAATGTGCTTTGTGTTAAGAGTGAATTGAATTAGATGATTACCAAAACTTAGTAGACAATTAAGGATAGTAATCATGTCAAAAATGATCATGTAAAGACACTTATTCATTAGTAAATAAGATCCCCTTTAATTCACTACTTGCTCCACATCCACATTGTTATGCCTGCAAGCACCATCAGCTGTACTCTTCTTTGTTATTAAAGTTATCGATCCATCGATCATCCATCGAGTCTTTCCTTATACATCGAGTCTTTTTTTGTTTCCTCACTGCGCTAGTGTTGAACCTATACATTTTCTAGTTTTCTTTCAAGCACCCTCATGTTCAATAGAATTGTTGAAAAACAGCTGAAGTAATTACTTCTTCCAATTCTACATGTCAACCAACTTCTACCTTAATTGAATACAGCTCAGCACTTAACAGCATTATTCCTACAGTTCTGCTTGAAAAGCTACAGACTCTAGGCCTCCGTCCCTCCCTCTACAACTGGATCCTCAGCTCCTAACTGGAAGGCCATGATCTGTGTGGATTGGAAGTAACATCTCCACCTCGCTGACAATCAGCTCTGGTGTACCACAGTGATGTGTGCACATCCTACTGTTCCACTTTCTCTACACCCATGACTGTGTGGCTAGACATAGCTCAAGTACCATCTATAAATTTGCTGATGATACAATCATTGTTAGCAGAATCTCAGAAGATAACAAAAGGGCATCGAAGAGCAAGATATACCAGTTAGTTGAGTGGTGTCACAGCAACAACTTTGCATTCAACGTTATCGCTTCTGCCTCTACTGCTTCCAGTAGAAGTGGTAGAGGCAGGTTCAATTTAAAGTAAAATTGGATAGGTATATGGACAGGAAAGGAATGGATGGTTATGAGCTGAGTGCAGGCCAGTGGGACTAGGTGAGAATAAGTGTCGGCATGGACTAGAAGGGCAGAGATGGCCTGTTTCCGTGCTGTAATTGTTATATGGTTAGCAAGACCAAAGAGCTGATAAGAAAGGGCAAGATCAGGGAGCACAACCAATCATCATAAAGGGATCAGAAGTGGAGAGAGTGAGCAATTTCAAGTTCCTGGGTGTCAAGGTCTCCGAGGATCTAACCTGGTCCCAACATATTGATGCAGCTATAAAGAAGGCAAGACAGCAGCTATACTTCATTAGGAGTTTGAGAAGGTTTGGTTTGTTAACTAAAACACTCAAAAGCTTCTACAAATGTACCGTGGAGAGCATTCTGACTGGCTGCATCACCATCTGGCATGGGGGAGGAGGGGGCTACTGCACAAGATCAAAGTAAGCTGCAGAAACTTGTAAAATTAGTCAGCTTCATCTTGGGTACTAGCCTCCATAGTATCCAAGACATCCTCAAGGAATGGCATCTGAAAAGCGGCATCCATCATTAAGAACCCCCATCACCTAGGACATGCCCTCTTCTCATTGTTACTGTCGAAGAGGAGGTACATAAGCCTGAAGGCACACACTCTGCGATTCTGGTACAGCTTCCTCCCCTCTGCCATCCAATTTCTAAATGGACATTGAACCCATGAACAATACCTCACTACTTCTTTATTTCTGTTCTTTTTGTAGTACTTATTTTTTAACTTAACTATTTAATAGATATATAAACTAACAGCAATTCAGTTTTTTCTCTATATTAACTTACCATGTATTTCATTGTACGGCTGCCATAAAGTTAAGAAATTTCACGATATATGCCGGTGTTATTAAACCTGAATCTCATTTAAGTTGTCAGCATGCTTCTCTACGTTTCTGAATAAGCCAGAATTACCTGTTATAAACATTGATACAGGCCTAGGCAATGAATATGTTACTTTGCCATTGAATCTCCTTCCTCTGTATTGTCACTGTCTGTAGGGGACTTTATGGCATTTTATTTCAATAAAGTCGGAAACAATCACTTAAAATGCTGTTGTGAGTGGATAGGTCTTAGCGATACAACATCTGCACATTCACTTCTTTATTGAAGGCAGAACTCCTACCTTAAATTTCTACAGCTTCTTTTACCTATAGAAAACTTTTCAAAGCTTACACCTTTAAACAAGATCTTCTTAAATTCTCCTTTCCTGGTTGGTATATCCCATTCTGTTCCTTTTTTAATGAAGGACACTAAGACTTTCC
This sequence comes from Hypanus sabinus, assembly GCF_030144855.1. NCBI lineage: Eukaryota > Metazoa > Chordata > Chondrichthyes > Myliobatiformes > Dasyatidae > Hypanus > Hypanus sabinus. Next base: position 12,912,492 of record NC_082733.1, on the reverse strand, counting down.
ATTATACAGCTCTTTAATAAAACATTGGAGCAAAAATAGCCAATCAGAGCAAAAGCATTTGTATTTATATATGGTGACTTCTGTTAACCTATGCATTCTATACAATTGGTGATGTAATGTTGGCTGTAAAAAAAAATCATCAGTTTAGAATTAAAACAAGTGTTAAGATTGGGGATTTGGAAATTGGATTACTGCTGGTACCTCAGGAAAGGAAAATGCTGTACAGATTAGGAGTGAGACTATAAATGATAAAAATGCAGGCACCCAAAAAGAGGAGCTACATATAATATGAAGAAATCAACTGGTCAATTTGGGAAGTATCCAGGTTACTGAAGGAAGTGAAAAAGAAAATTGGAGACGTTGCCATATTGGCCAAATGTCCCTGAGCACTATAAAGTTTCACATTCAATCCTTGTTGAAAGAAGTATTTTGGGATAAATCCGGTAACTGCAGTTTAATTCTGGGTGGTGAGTTCACAGTCACATTGACATGAATCGTTTAGAGAAAAGGCAAAAAAACCCAGCAAGTTTTATGGAATTATTGATGAAGTAATAAAGAGAGTTAATGAAAAAGCTTCAGGTGATATGGACTTCTAAACCGCTCCTTAAAAGGTGTCAAATAATAGAGACACTGGAGACTGTAGATATTAGAATCTGGAGTAACAAGCAAAAAGCTGGAAGAACTCAATAGGTCAGGCAGCATCTGTCCAGATGAAAATTCCAGTCCACATGAATGATCCCTATCTGAAATATTGACTGACCATTTCCCTCCATAGATTCTCTCTGACCCATTGAATTCCTGCAGCTTCTTTTTTGTTGTGCCGGATAATAGGCCAGTCATTAAGACTAATCCCACGGAACTAAAGGGCCTGCACCAGCAAGGAAAGAGAATTGTCTAAGTAACAGGAAAAAGAGAGGAAAGCATTAAAAAGATGTTTTTGAACTGCAGACAAATGTACAATGAAGTTCCCCAAAATTATTGATTCTGGCTTTTCTTAATGTATATGACTTGGAAGAACAAAACTGCTGTTTCTATAAAACATGGACCTACTGTATAATGGACTATGAGGAGGATTCTAATAGTGATGTGAAATGGGCAGGTATGTTAAATGCTAGAATTGTGAAGTATTTTTGGTAGGAAGAATGACAAGATGCAATATAAACCAGTATGCAGAATCCTAAAATGGGTACAGAATCTGAGAGTAGGTGTGCATTATTCATTTAAAGTGGTAGTTCAGACCGACAGTGGTTATAAAACAATGAATCCTGATCTTTATAAATAGAGCCACAGAGTACAAGAATAAACAAGTTATAAAGATTCGCGGGTTCTACCACAATTGGATCATCGTGTCTAGTTTTGGTCATCACATTTCAGATATGATGTAAAAGCTTGAGAAACTGTACAGAAGAGATTTGCCAAAATAATTCCATGAATGAGAGTTTGGATATGAGTATGGTCCAGGTCATAGTGAGAGTGAAAAGGCATCTGAAGTTAGAGATGTAATCATACCCACAAAAGCTATGGCACAGTTTGTACGCCATTACTGATTCTGATAAGAATCAGAATCAGGTTTAATATCACCAGTGGATGTCATGAAATTTGTTGAATTTGTGGCACAGGATAATATAATACATAATAAAAGAGAAAAACAGTGAATTTTATTTATAAATATATATAAATAAAATAGTGTGTGTGTATATATATAGTTAAATTTTAAAACTAGTACAAAAATAGAAATAAATAAAGTAGTGAGGTAGTATTCATGTTTCAATGTCCATTCAGAAATTGGATGGCAGAGGGGAAGAATCTGTTCCTGAATCATTGAGAATGTGCCTTTGGGCTTTTGTATCTCCTTCCTGATGGTAGCCCTGAGAACAAGGCATGACCTAGGCGACGGGGTTCCTCTTTGAGTCACCGCTCCTGGAAGATGTCCTGGATACTATGTCCCACGATGGAGCTGACTAAGTTTACAACTCTCTGCAGGTTACTTCGATCCTGTGCAGTAACCCCTTCCCCCCACATTCCAGACGGTGATGCAGCCAGTTTGAATGTTGTCCACAGTATATCCGTAGAAGTTTTCAAGTGCTTTAATTGACAAGCCAAATCCCCCAAAAACCTGTGCTGATCAACTGGTTGGTGTATACAAGGACATCTTTAAATACAACATTCAGAGGTTCCCACCTGCTTCAGAAAAGGCATCAATCATATCTGTGCCCAAAAAGAGCACAGTGAGCTACCTCAACAGCAATTGCCTGGTAACACATCTACTGTGATAAAGTGTTTTGAGGGTTATGTTGCATTTCCTGCCTGAACAAGGTCCTAGACCCAATGCAGTCTGCCTACCGCCAAAACAGATCTTCAGCGGAAACAATCTCACTAAGGCTCTCCACTCAACTTTGTAGCACCTGGACAATAGCAATATATTCATCATTTATTGATTACAACTAGATGTTCAACACCATCATTCCCTCACTATTAATCAATAAACTTCAAAGCCTAGGCCTCTGTACCTCCCTCTACAACTGGATCCGCGACTTCCTTGTCAGGAGACCACAGTCAATACAGATTGATAATCACATCTTCTCATCAACGCTGGTGCACTCAAGGATGCAAGGTTAGCTCACACCTCTGCTCTCTCTACACTAATAACTGAGTGGCTAGGCACAGCTCAAATGCTATCTATACATTTACCAAAGACACCACAGTGGCTATCAGGATCTCAAATGGCAATGCAGAGGCATACAGGGGTGAGAAAGATCATCTGTTTGAGATGCGTGTCACCTTAACTTTGCACTCAACATCAGCAAGACCAAGAAACTGATTATGTTCATCAGGTAGGGGAAGTCAGAAGAACACACACCAGTCTTACTGAGGTGTCAGTATTGGAAAGGATGAGCAGCTTTTGGTTCCTGGGCATCAACATTTCAGAGGATCTATCCTGGGCTTCTACAGAGAGCATCCTATCTGGTTGTATCACTGCCTGGTATGGAGGCTCTAATGTGCAGGCTTGAAAGAGGCTGAAGAATGTTATAGACTCAGCCAGCTCCAACACAGGCACAAGCCTCCCCACCACTGAGGACATCTTCAAAGGGTGGTGCCCTAAGAAAGCGATGTAGATACACAGAAAACCTACAGCACAATACTGGCCCTTTGGCCCACAAAGTTGTGCCAAACATGTCCCTACCTTAGAAATTACTAGGCTTACCCATAGCCCTCTATTTTTCTAAGCTCCATGTACCTATCTAAAAGCCTCTTAAAAAACCCTATCATATCTGCCTTCACCACCGTTGCCAGCAGCCCATTCCACACACTCACCACTCTCTGTGTAAAAAACTTACCGCTGACATCTCCTTTGTATCTACTCCCCAGCACCTTAAAACTGTGTCCTCTTGTGGCAACCATTTCAGCCCTGGGAAAAAGCCTCTGACTATCCACACGATCAATGCTTCTCATCACCTTATGCACCTCTGTCAGGTCACCTCTCATCCTCCGTCACTCCAAAGAGAAAAGACTGAGTTCACTCAACCTATTCTCATAAGGCATGCTCCCCAATCCAGGCAACATCCTTGTAAATCTCCTCTGCACCCTTTCTATGGCTTCCACATCCTTCCTGTAGTGTGGTGACCAGAACTGAGCACAGTACTCCAAGTGGGGTCTGACCAGGGTCCTATATAGCTGCAACATTACCTCTCAGCTTGACATCCATCATTAAAGTCCCTCACCCTCTGAAAAATGACACCTTCACATTACTACTTTCAGCGAGGAGATACAAGAGCCTGGAGACCCACATACAACATTTTAGGAATAGTTTCTTCCCCCGCCATCGGATTTCTGAATGCATGAACACTACCCCGCTATTCCTCTTTTGCACTAGTTATTAATGTTGATAATTTATAATTATTTTAGGGGCAATTTGAAGTTCCTGGATGTCAATATCTCTGAGAATCCAGGGCCCAACAAGGAAAGCACAACAGCAGCTATATTTCATCAAAAGTTTGAGGAGATTTGGTATGTCACCAAAGTTACTTGTAAATTTCTGCAGATGTACTGTGGAGAGCATTCTAACTGGCTGCATCACCATTTGGTGTGTGTGTGTGGGGGGGGGGGGGAGGGTGCGGACAATGCACAAGATAAGCTGCAGAAAGTTGTGAACTAAGTTAGCTCCATCATGGGGACTAGCCTCCCCAGCATCTAGGAACAGTGCCTCAGAAAGGCAGCATCCATCACTAAGGATCACCATCACCCAGAACGTGCCCTTTTCTCATTGCTACCATAAGGGAAGGGGTTCAGGAGCCTGAAGGTAAACACTCAATAATTCAGGAACAGTTTCTTCCCCTCTGACATCAGATTTCTGAATGGACGTTCAACCCATGAATACTACTGCCCCAAGTTAGAGATAAAATGTCAGAGATGGGGTTATTTTACAGGATTAGGGAGATAGGGTACAAATTAAGTTTATAAGGTTACAGAGACAAACCCAGGGTTAATGGATCAGTCTGAGAGGTAGAGTTTATGGGAGAGAACTGGATCTGAGAGAGCAAACACGAGGAAATCTGCAGATGCTGGAAATTCAAACAACAACACACACAAAATGCTGGTGGAACACAGCAGGCCAGGCAGCATCTATAGGAGAAGCACTGTCGATGTTTCGGGCCGAGACCCTTCATCAGGACGAAGGGTTCCACCAGCACCTTGTGTGTGTTGTTGTTTGAATCTGAGAGAGTTGTGTATGAATCAGGGGAAATCAGAATAAGATTTAATATTATTGTCATTTGTTGTGAAATACGTTGTTTTGCACATTGAAATACATCATTTTCAAAACTATATATTACAATAATATATATAGAATTAAATAAGGTGCACAAAATATAGTGAGATAGTGGAATAGTGAGGACATGGAAATAAGGTTGATCAGTTGAGTCAGCAGGTAAGTGTTAGAGGAATAGGATCTGGGGTGGTGAAATACGGCTGGCTGTTAGGTCCAGGACTGGCTGTAAAGGGTTGAAGAGATAGGAAAAGCAAAATAGAATTGGAATTAGGCAGTTAGGATTAGGGCATAGGGTTAACCATAAATTTAGAATTATGAACCTAGAATTGGGGTTAAATTCATAATATAGGTCAGGAAAAAATCAGGTTGAACAGATGTGGTTCGATCATTGCAATAGTGTGACGCTCTTTAATCGGGGGAAAGAATTGAATTGGCAAATTCAAAGTTAGAGTCAGAGTACTAAAAGTTAGAGTTTGGGGAATCGTCTCAAGATTCGTCATAAACTAACAGGAATAGTGGGGAGGGCTCGGCTTCCTCACCTGATCCAAGGCGACGTCCTCAAACCAGTTATGGAGCAGCACCGAGGAGCTGTACGTCCTTTCGCCCATTTCGCTCCACAGCAACCAGGAGGCCGGTCTGCCGAACTTGGCAGCGTCCTGTCACCATGGCAACCGACTCGAACGCGCCCTTTGACCCGCGCTGGGACTGGCTTCCTCCGTTGCTAATGGCGACGGGTGCTTCGGGCCTCGGCGTGTGATGCGGCCTTCTCTCCAGCTGCGGTCCAGGATATGTTCCCTTCGGAAACCCAACAGCTCGGAGAATCCTGCTTAGTAATCACCGGAAAGTTGTGGGATTCGTTAGAATGCAAGCTGCGCACTTTTATTTTTGTATAGGCCAGTTGTAGTTTATTGGCCTTCATTGTTTTGTCAGATTCTGTAATTGTATGTAGGCTGGTGAATTAATACGGCTCTGGCATCTCTTTTACTCCAGCATAATAACGAACTTGGCTGTGATTAGATTGATACCAATACAAAATATGGAAATATTCTTTGGTAAAGGAGGGTATGAAGCAAAAATGGGTAAATTATATTAAACCAGAAATTAGTCACGAATAGCTGAATGGGTTATTTTCCTAATCTCGCCTATTGATTTAATGCAAGCAGCATTTTAAAGTTAATAACGTTTCCTCCCTCCAAAGTCAGTTTATCAATGGAAAAACTATTTTGCATACCAGTCCAGGTGGGATCTAACCAAAACTCTGCACAACAATTGTTGAACTACACGTCCTGTCTTATGATAAAGACTAACGGTTCATTTGCCTTTATTCTCTACTAGTTTTCAATGATTTCATTATTCAGATATACAAATCCTTTGGTTTCTCACAAGTCTATGACTTGTGGCATTTAGAAAATATGCAAATTTATTTTTCTCTCTGATCCACATTGAATAACTGCAACCCTTTGTTATTGGTTTTCATGTTGCACAGATTTTACCAGTTATAGTTCTCTATCTACAAAATATAGTGTACTTCTCAGTGAGGACTACATTGGTAACATACCATTAATCTCTATCTCCACTTCCTAACCCACAGCTTCCCAACCTAGGGTCCACGGACCCCTTGCTTAATGCTAATGGTATTGGTTCATGGCATAAAAAAGGTTGGGAACCCTTGTCCTAACTAATTCATTCAAAGAATCCATTTAGTGCAGCACTGCTGAAGGGTCTCAGCCCAAAATGCTGACTCTTTATTCCCCTTCATAGATGCTGCTTGACTTGCTGATTTCCTCCAGTATTTTGTGTATGTTGTTCAAGATTTCATCATCTGCAGAATGCCTTGTGTTTACAATTAGGGCATCATCTTAACAGTGTACAATGAACAAAAGCAAATGTAGAAAAATGTCAATCTGGCTACAGGCCTTATAGTGGATACATTAAAAGAACAAATGAGCCCTTTACCTATTGTGTAGCAGTATGATTTTAAAAAAGTAATGCAGAATGTAAACCCCTTCTCAAATGATTAACTGAATGGATAAAAAGATGAAAGTTGGAAAAAACTGCCAGTTGTGTAGGCCGCCTATGAAACCAGATACGGAGTAGATAGACATTTTTGGTCTTGTTCTCTAAGAAAAAATGTAGGCCTAGATGTTCCAGTGTAGCTTCATTTATGCATCAGGCATAGTAGCAGTAGTCTGTTAATTCTGTTTTGGTCTTACCCCTATAAATGCTAGTAGATGCCTTGGCCATTTGAGAAGTGTAGGGCTTGGCTGATTGAAATTGGAAGGGAACCATGTGAAAGATCAATGAGATTGCTAGGAATGGCCAAGATCGGAGTTATGAGATGGGTGTATAGGATCAAATGGTGATGGTGGCAGGAGTTGTTGGAAAACAGCAAAGTGGTTCTGAATTCTTAAGCTAATGCTTCCTTAGAGAATGGAATGAATGTTGTCTAAATTGGTTTCTGGAATAAGATGGTTTTATGAGGAATTGAATGGGAGGGGTCAGACTCTTTTACTAAAAGAGACAGTATCACAATAAAATGTACACAACTGCAAGAAGGTTTAATAAAATGGCATCTGATAGGGTGTTGCCATAGCAGGAGAGTCAGAGTAGGTGGTCACCGCCTTGGAGTGACAGGTTATTTGGGACTGAATGACAGGAAATTTCCTCACCCAGATAATGAATCATGGGGAATTCTGTGCTGTTGGATACTATGGGAATTGGGGACTGGGTGGGAAAGTAAAGATCAGCTATGATAATAAGTGAAGGAGTATGCATGTTGACTGCTTCTGATCCTATTGGTTTATTGGTTATTTAGTGCCATGAATTAAATGCAGAACATATAATTTCTCTTGCTGTTCTGTATTTAACCTGATAATTTTATCAGTTTATTTATCCGTTTAATTGAAGTAAAGTAGGAATAAATGCATGATTAGTTTTCCACTCATCATTGAAAGACAGGAAATCTTACAATACTGTTCAACATCTGATAGAGTTAGCAATGACCTTTACATTATAAATGTGTCAGTGTCTCTAGGGGTGCTGAAGAAAAAGTGACATCTTATTCTGCAAAACCTCATAAGTGGAGCTTCGTACTGTCAAACTGAATGAAGACATAAAGGCTTTATCTTGGTAGCTCAGGAAACCCTACCCCATCATTGTGGGAAGTTTATCAGAATTGTTTCAAAGCAGCAAATTGTCTAAAAGCCCCAGGGGAAAGCAAAAGAAATGGTAGGCATCGGGGTTTGTGACCAGCCTTGCAAATTACTGTAGATATTGCTATTTGATTTAAAGAAGGGAATTTTGCTCCACATCTCTTCTTTATACCAAAGTTGATCTGGAAAAGGGAATATAAATTTACATGAAATAGGAATTTATTGTAAATAAAGTGACACATAGCTGGAATCTGATCAGCTCTAGAATTGAAATAATTTGCTGTGGCAGTGCTCCCTTTTTCCATGAGAGCTGGTGATGTTTAGGAAGTTTTTAATTCCAAATTAGAGATAAGATGCGTATTCATTTATTTATTTAGAGATACCGTGCCTAGAGCCTCTTCTGGCCCAATGAGCCACACCACCCAGCAACCCACCTTTTTGATAGTAGTCTAATCACAGCACAATCCACAATGACCAATTAACTGCATATCACGCAATGCAGGGAGGCACATGACACACTTCTGGTCAGCTCTTCGAGTAGTTTCATTTATGCTAGAGAGACTCGAATAATAAAAATGCACTTTGACATAATGAGGTTACAAAGGGATATAACTGGGTTAGGGGAGGGGAAAACATCTGGCAAAAGGAACATAAAAGGGAAAAAATGTGAAATTGTCCATTTCATCAAGACAATTTTAAAAAGGCAGAGATTTTATAAATTTAACAGTAGTATGTAGGTAAAGCAAGTAAGTATGAAAGCTAGCAGAATCCTCCCAGTCACATTTCTCTGTGTCCCAGCAACATATTTTGTGTCACATACCTAGGAGGACACAGTAATACAGGAATTACTGCTGTTGCCACACAATTCCAGTGCCTGGGTTTGATCCTGACATCCTGTGCTGCCTGTATGGAGTGTGCATATTTCTCCTGTGTGAGATCCCACTGCATGCTCAGGTTTCTTCCCACGTCCCAGTGACTTGCTGACGAATGAGATTGTTCCTGTAAAGTGCCCCTTGTGTAAATGAGTGGCAGAAAAACTGAGGGAAGTTGATGTGCACATGAGAAAAAAATCAATTTCAGAGAGATAATTGGGGGAAAAGGACTGATGGGATTGCTCTGAGACCCAGCATATACTTAATGGGCTGAATGGTTTCCCATGTGGCAAGGAATTGTGAGAATGCCCATCAACTCCCCTTTATATCCATCTGCCCCTCCAATATGGCAAGCTATACTTAGCCTCACAGACATAAGTGTAAAGTGAATAGGGCAGGAGGCTAAGCACACAGCCTTGTGGTGCAGCAGTGCTGATGGTGATTGTGGAGGAGTTGTTGCGAACTGAGTGGGGTCTGTAAGTGAAGAAGTAGAGTATCCAGATGCACAAGGGGGTATCGAGGCCTAGGTCTTGGAGCTTATTGATTAGTTTTGAGGTGATGACAGTATTGAATTCTGAGCTGTAGTCAGTGAAGAGCATCCTGATGTATTTATCTTCACTGTCTAGTTTTTCCAGGGCTGAGTGAAGAACCAATGAAATGGCAGCTGCTGTTGACCTGTTGTGACCCTTGGCAAACTGGAGTGGATTCAAGTCACTCCTCAGGCAGGAGCTGATATGTTTCAAGACCAAGCTCTCAAAGCACTTTATCACCGTCGGTGTAATTGTCATTGGACGATAGTCATTGTGGCAGATTACCATGTTCTTGGGCACTGATATGACTGAATCCTGCTTGAAGCAGGTGGGTACCTCAGACTAATGAAGCGAGAGGTTAAAGATGGCAGTAAACACTGGAGCCATTTGATTAGCACAGGTCTTCAGTACTCGGCCAGGTACACCATCTGGGGCAAATGCTTTCCACCTTCCTGAAAGATGCTCTCACATCAGCTTCAAAGACTGAAATCACAGGGTTGTTGGAGGCTGTGGGATTTCTTTCAGCTGCCTCCAAGTTCTGTCAGTCAAAGCAAACATAAAAAAATTGAGCTGATCTGGGAGCGAAACCTTGTTGGCTTTGCTTTGTAGAAGGTGATAACACAGCTCTCACAGCTGTTGAGCATCCATCTGTGATTCAGGTTTGGTCAGGAGTTGCTACTTCAGATGTGAGATGGCTTTCTGGAGATCATACTGGACCTCGTGTACATTCCTTGGTTGCAGACCCGAATGCCATCAACCTAGCCAACTGCAGATTGTGGATCTCTTGGTTCATCCAGGGCTTCTGGTTGGGGAGCACTAAATAATTTGTGGCAATCCATGAGTGTATTTATAAAATCTGTGACATACTCATTCAGGTCCTCTGATGAGTCCTTGAACATAGCCCAATCCACCAACTCAAAGCAATCCTCTAACCACTTCTCTGCCTCCCACAACCACCTCTTTGTTGTCCTTACCTCTGGTGCTTTGCTCTTTAGCTTCTGCCTGTAGGCAGGTAAGAGAATGAAAACCAGGTGATCAGATTTCCCAAAATGCAATCTCAGGATGGAATGGTAGGCATTCCTCGTGGTGGTGCAGCAGTGGTCAGGGTTGTTGGGAACCCTGGTACTGCAGATGGTAATTAGGCAGAGATTTCTTCAAACTAGTCTGATTGAAATTCCGGGCAAGGATGAGAAAGGCATCGGGGTGTTACTTGTTTCTGAACCTGGTGGTTTGGACCCTGAGGCTCCTGTACCTTCTTCCTCATGGTAGCAGCAAGAAGAGAGCATGGCCTGGGTGGGGTGGGGGGTGGTCCTTGATGTTGGTTACTGCTTTCCTGTGACAGCGCTCTGTGTGGATGTGCTCAATGGTGGGAGAGCTTTACCTGTGAACCTGTGATGGATTGGGCTGTATCCACTACTTTTAGTAGGATTTTCCATTCAAGGGTACTCATTTTTTTGTAACAAGCCATGATACAAGCTGCCAAAATACTCTCCACCACACATCTATAGAAATTCGTCATCTTTTTTGATGAAATGCTGAATTCACACAAACTTCTAACGAAGTAGAGGCACTGTTGTGCTTTCTTCATAATTGCACTTATGTACTGGATCTAGGACGGATCCTCTGAAATGGTAACACCAAGCATTTTAAAGTTGCTGACCCTCTCCGCCTCTGATCTCCTGATTAGGACTGGCTCATGGACTTCCAGTGTCCTCTGAAGACAATAATCAGCTCCTTAATCTTGCTGGCATTAGGAGGTTGCTGTCACGCTACTTAGCCAGATATTCAATCACCCTCCGCATTGCTGATGTGTCACCATTTTATATTTGCCCTATGACAGGAGTGTTGGCAGCAAACTTCAATATGGCATTGGAATTGTGCTGAGCCTCACAGTCATAAGGATAAAGCAAGCAGAGTCGGGTGGGGAGCGAAGTGCCTGCCTTGCGGTACATACACCTGTGCTGATAGAGATTGTGGAGGAAATGCTGTACCAATATGAATTGACTGGGGTCTGCAAGTGAGAAAATCAAGAATCCAGTTGCACACGAGATATTGGGGCCAAGGTCTTGAGGCTTATTGATTTGAAGAGGTGATAGTATTTGATACCAAGCTGTAGTTGATGAAGAGCATCCTGATGTATGCATCTTTGCTGTCCAGATGTTCCAGGATTAAGTGAAGAGCCAATGAGATGGCAGCTGCTGTGGACTGTTGTGCTGGTAGTCAAATTTGAGCAGATCCAAGTTGCTTCTCAGGCAGGTGTTGATATGCTTCATCACCAGCCTCTCAAAGAACTTCATCACAGTGGATGTATGTCCTACTCGATAACAATTGAGGCAGGTTACCACGTTCTTCTTAGGCACCAGTACAGTTGAAGCCTGATTGAAACACGTGGGTACCTCAGTTCAAAGTTTAAAGTAATTTTGTTATCAAAGTACATATATGTCACCATAAACAACCCTGAAATTCTTTTTCTTGCAGGCATACTCAATGCATCCAATAACTAAAATAGAACCAATGGAAGACCACAACAAGCTAGTGGGCAACCAGTGTGCAAAAGATAACAAACTGTACATATACAAAAAAAAAGAAAAATAAACAAGCAATAAATATCAAAAACATGAGATGAAAAGTCCTTGAAAATGAGTCCAAAGGTTGTGAGAATAGTTCAAACCGCCAAAGCAAGAAATTAAATATATCAGTGAACACTCCAGCCAGTTGATCAACACACGTCTTTTAGTTCTTGGCCAGGTACTATGTTTAGGCCGGATTCACCCTCCTGAAGGATGTTCTTAAGTTAGCCTCAGAGACTGAAATCACAGGGTTGTTGGGAGCTGAGGGAGTTTGTGAAGCTCCTCCATGTTTTGATGGTCAAAGCGAGCATAGAAGGCATTATGCTCACCTGAGAGTGAAGTCTTGTCACCTAGGTGGCTTGGTTTCACTTTGTAAGAAGTAATAGCATTTAAGCCCTGCCACAGCTGTTGAGCATCCTGGAGTGATTCAAGTTTGGTCTGGAATTGTCACTTTGCCCATGAGATAGCTTTCTGGAGATTGCACCTAGGCCCCTTGTATCTTACTTAGTCTATAGAGCTGAATACCACTGATCTGGCCCTCAGCAGATCGTGGATCTCATCATTCATCTAGGGCTTCTGGTTGGGGAAGACTCTGAATGATTTTGTGGAGAGGCGCTCACCTAGGACTGTTTTTGTAAAGTCTGTGACAACTGTAATGTATTCATTCAGATCCTTTGAGTCCTTGAACAGGGCCAAATCCACCGACTCAGAGCAATCGTGTAGCTACTTCCTGTTGTCCTTATCTCTGGAGCCTTGCTCTTTAACCTCTCCCTTTATGCAGGTAAGAGAAGGACAGCCAAGTGATCAGATTTACCAAAATGCAGTCTGGGCCTTGAACAGTAGGCATTCCTTATCGTAGTTTAACAGAGCACAAAAACTGAAATGTTAGTGCCTAAGGGGACAGGTGTCAGAGTGATCACCTTCTAAAACTTAGTAAAACAAACACAAAATACTTGGAAGAGCTCAGCAGGTCATGTAGCATTTATGGAGTGGAATAAACAGTTGACATTTCGGGCCAAGACTCTTCATTAGAGCAAACATTTTGCATTTAGAATTTAATCTCACATTTAAAATCTACATTTTTTGGAAAAGATTTGAAGTGAAAGAGGTTGATTTCAGATCCTAAGGGATAGGTCTATTTTAAGAACCCTAAGAAATTTAAAATTCTACAACACAGAAAGCCATTTTACCCATCAAGCTTTTGCTTTTGATTGCCATTAGTTCATTTCAAGAAGAATCTGCTGACAGTGCTTTATGTATTATAAAGGCATGCAGCAATTTCTCCTGGAATACAGAGTCAGCGTTTTGAAATGAGACCCTTCATCAGGACCCCTTTGGGTCTCAGCCCTAAATGTCATTTCTTTATTCCTTTCCCTAAATGCTGCCTAACCTGCTGAGTTCCTCCCAAATTTTGTGTGTGTGTTACTCTGCATTTCCAGCAAATGCAGGTTTTCTTGTGTTTATGATTAGCAACTTAGCCTGTAGCTTTTACTAAGACTGTTATGGACATGGTACTAATAGACATAGGAACATATTATCTGGTCACAAGTGAATCAGACATGGTCCAGGTAAGACTATAACTGGGAAGCAGCTCAGCATTGGTCCTGAGAAAGCTGAAGAAATTTGGCCTGTCCCCTAAAACCCTCACTAATTTTTATAGGTGCACCGTAGAAAGCATTCTTCTAGGGTGCATCACAACCTGGTATAGAAGTTGTCCTGTCTAAGACTGGAAGAAACTGCAGAAGATCGTGAACATAGCCCAGCACATCACACAAACCAATCTTCCATCCTTGGACTCACTTTACACCACATGCTGTTGGAGCAGTGCTGCCAGGATAATCAAGGACAAGACCCACCCAGCCAACACACTTTTTGTCCCACTTCCCTCTGGGAGAAGGTTCAGGAGCTTGATGATTCGTATGGCCAAATTTGGGAACAGCCTCTTTCCAACTGTGAACAGATCCCGACCCGGATCTGGGCCGTACCTTCCAAATATCAGGACCTGACTTGCACTACCTTACTTACCCTTTTCTATTTTCTAATTATGATTTATAATTTAAATTTTTATTATATTTACTTTGATTTATACTCCAGGGAGCACGAAGCGCCGAATCAAATATCGCTGTGATGATTGTACGCTCTAGTATCAATTGTTTGGCGACAATAAAGTAAAGTATAAGTACAACAACAAACAGGAAGTGTGTCAATCTCAATTCTTCTTCAGGATGTAATTCAACTGCTTCACTGATAATTGAACCATGGTTTGATACTTAACACTGTCACTTAGTCATATCCTGAACATTTTACAATGAAGTCATTCAAACAAAAGTGAATACCAAAGAGATCAGTCCTTTGTCTTGTTAGAGATCCATCAGTTCTGTTTTAGCCAAGAGTACAAGAACTACTATCTGGTTCTCAAAGCAGTCTTCGATTGGAAATGTTAACTTAGTACCAGAGGACATACATTTAAAGTGTAGTTCAGGGGAAATGTGAGCGGTAGGTGGTACGTGGTTGGAACACACTGCCTGGGGTAGTGGTGGAGACTAATACAATAGGGACATTTAAGATGCTCTTATGCTCTCACATAGATGTAAGAAAAATGGAGTTTATTGTCTGTGAAGGAGGAAAGATTTGGATTGACCGTGCAGTAGGTTTATATAGTAGGCACAACTTACTGGGCCTTACTGTATTGTGCAGGCATTGAGATACAGAGTTGGTGTGAGGGAGGTTTTCAGACCAGCGAAGGTGGTGGAAGTGGATATGATAGGGTCTTTTAAGAGACTTCTGGACAGGTACATGGAGCTCGGAAAAATAGAGGGCTATGGGTAACCCTAGGTAATTTCTAAGGTAAGGACTTGTTCGGCGCAGCTTTGTGGGCCGAAGTGCCCTTATTGTGTTGTTGATTTTCTATGTTTCTAAAACATGAAACATCAGGATTCTTATGAAAAACCTAATCGCCATCCATCCCAGTAAGTTAAATCAGAATAGTCAGCACAATGAGTAGAACCACCACATCACAGTGCCAGAGACCTGGGTTCAATCCGGACTTCACGTGCTGCCTATGTGAAGTTTACATCTTTTTCTGTGATCTCTGGGCACTCTGGTTTCCTCCCACATCCCAAAAATTTGCAGGGGAGCAGGTTAATTAGCAAATTGCCTCTAGTGCATAGATGAGTGGTAGAATCTACACCGATGGGGGCGGTTATTAGTGAGAATGTGGCGAAAGTATAAATTGTGGATTTAATTCAGGGGTTCAAAACCAGGAGGACACCGACCCCCCTCAGACAATGATAGGGGTCCATGGTATAAAAAAGGTTAGGAACCCCCTGAATTTCTGAGTAGTTGATTATCAACACAGTGTGTGAGGGAGGATAGGCAGGTGATAGAGAAGGGATGTGCTCAGACCGATGGTTTGAGATGTATCTATTTTAACGCAGGAGTATTGTGAACAAAGCAGATGAGCTTAGAGCCTGGATCAGTACTTGGAGCTATGATGTAGTGATCATTACAGAGACTTGGATGGCTCAGGGACAGGAATGGTTACCTGAAGTGCCGGGTTTTAGATGTTTCAGAAAGGATGGAGGGAGGGAAAAAAGGTGGGGGTGTGGCACTGTTGTTCAGAGATAGTGTCACGACTGCAGAAAAGGTGGATGTCATGGAGGGATTGTCTAGGGAGTCTCTGGGTGGAGGTTAGAAACAGGAAGGGGTCAATAACTCTACTGGGTGTTTTTTGTAGGCCCCCCAATAGTAATGGGTATCGAGGAGCAGATAGAGAAACAGATCCTGGAAAGCTGTAATAATAACAGTTGTTGTGTTTACAACTCCTCCCTCAGAGTGTCAGACACCCTGTGCAACAGGCTGGTCCTGGACTTATTTCCAATTGGCACGATTAGCATATTATTTAATTATTTATGGTTTTATATTGCTATATTTCTTCACTATTCTTGGTTCTGTAACGAAACCCAATTTCCCTTGGGATCAATAAAGTATGTCTGTCTGTCTGTGGTGGGAGATTTTAATTTCCCAAATATCGATTGGCATCTCCCTAGAGCAAGGGGTTTAGATGTGGGTGGAGTTTGTTAGGTGTGTTCAGGAAGGTTTCTTGACATAATATGTTGTTACGAATGAGGAGCAACTCTGATGGGCAGAAGGGTACAGAATCGCCAATGCCCGCCCCCCCCCCTTTTTGAGAATCACAAACTCGCTATTATTTCGGGTCTGATACCCAGGAAATGAGAGAGATACACAGCATGTCAGTAATGAGAGAGAGACGCAGGATAACAGAAAAGACAGTTGTTATTGACAACGCAGGAATACACAAAAGTGGAATGTCTCCTTCTAACAAAAGTGGAACGGAACCACTGATTACTGCTATTGTCTCTTGGAGAAGGAATTGTGTATTGAGTATTGTACTATTCATTGAAACCCCTCAGGGGGCAGACAGAGTGGTCTGGTTGGGGGATTGCATCATCCCAACCTGATTGACATCTGAGACCCCGTGGGTGGGGATAAAAGGAGGATCTGGGGAACACCCCTCAGACGCACCAAGAGAGACGCTACGAGGCAGGTGGGGGCTTGTGTGTGTGTCCACCCTTGCCTAGGTGACGAGTCCTCCACGGAATGGTCTAGCTAAAGGACGGATACGGATCAAGATCGTAAAAGGAAAGTCGGCAAGTTTCTCTCTCTCTCTCTCTCTCCAAAAATTGCAACACTGCGATCAACAACGACTGCAGCCTGTATGAACTGAACTGAACTTTATACTTCCATCAGACATTTCATTATCCCCTAGACAACGATAGAGCTTATTTCTTATTGATGATTAGTATACCCGCACTTTTAGGTTTAGTATTGATGACGTATATTATCTGTATATTTGCATTGATATTATTTTTGTGTATTTTTACCAATAAATACTATTAAAAATAGTATCATCAGACTTCAACGGATACTCCTATCTTTGCTGGTAAGACACCCAGTTATGGGGTTCGTAACAATGTAGATAAGCCTATAAGAGGAAAGACTGTACTTGATTTGGTATTGGGAAATGAACCTGGTCAGGTGTCAGATCTCTCAGTGGGGGAGCATTTTGGAGATAGTGATCATAATTCTGTCTCCTTTACAATAGCATTGAAGAGAGATAGGAACAGACAAGTTAGAAAAGCGTTTAATCGGAGTAAGGGGAATTATGAGGCTATCAGGCAGGAACTTGGAAGCATAAGTTGGGAACAGATGTTCTCAGGGAAAAATACTGAAGAAATGTGGCAAATGTTCAGGGGAGTTTTGTGTGGAGTTCTGCGTAGTTACGTTCCAATGAGATAGGGAAGTTATGGTAGGGTACAGGAACCATGGTGTACAAAGGCTGTGGTAAATCTAGTCAAGAAGAAAAGAAAAGCTTACAAAAGGTTCAGAGAGCTAGGTAATGTTAGAGATCTAGAAGATTATAAGGCTAACAGGAAGGAGCTTAAGAAGGAAATTAGGAGAGCCATAAGGGGCCATGAGAAGGCCTTGGCAGGCAGGATTAAGGAAAACCCCAAGGCATTCTACAAGTATGTGAAGAGCAAGAGGATAAGATGTGAAAGAATAGGACCTATCAAGTGTGTATGGAATCGGAGGAAATAGCAGAGGTATTTAATGAATATTTTACTTCATAATTCACTATGGAAAAGGATCTTGGTGATTGTAGTGATGACTTGCAGCAGACTGAAAAGCTTGAGCATGTAGATATTAAGAAAGAGGATGTGCTGGAGCTTTTGGAAAGCATCAAGTTGGGTAAGTCACCGGGACCAGATGAGATGCACCCCAGGCTACTGTGGGAAGCGAGGGAGGAGATTGCTGAGCCTCGGGCAATGATCTTTGCATCATCAATGGGGATGGGAGATGTTCTGGAGGTTTGGACGGTTGCGGATGTTGTTCCCTTATTCAAGAAAGGGAGCAGAGATAGCCCTGGAAATTATAGGCCAGTGAGTCTTACTTCAGTGGTTAGTAAGTTGATGGAGAAGATCCTGAGAGCCAGGGTTTATGAACATTTGGAGAGGTATAAAATGATTAGAAATTGTCATCATGTCTTTGTCAAGGGCAGATCATGCCTTACAAGCTTGATTGAATTTTTTGAGTATGTGACTAAACACATTGATGAAGAGAAGTAGATGTAGTGCATATGGATTTGATAAGGTACCTCATGCAAGGCTTATTGAGAAAGTAAGGAGGCATGGGATCCAAGGGGACATTGCTTTATGGATCCAGAGCTGGCTTGCCCACAGAAGACAAAGAATAGTTGCAGACAGGTCACATTCTACATGGAGGCCGGTGACCAGTGGTGTGCTTCAGGGATCTGTTCTGGGACCCCTACTCCTCATGATTTTTATGTGACCTGGATGAGGAAGTTGTGGGATAGGTTAGTAAGTTTGCTGATGACACAAAGGTTGGGGGTGTTGTGGATAGTGTGGAGGGCTGTCAGAGGTTTCAGCGGGACACTGATAGGATGCAAAACTGGGCTGAGAAGTGTCAGATGAAGTTCAACCCAGATAAGTGTGAAGTGGTTCATTTTGGTAGGTCAAATATGATGGTAGAATGTAGTATTAATGTTAAGACTCTTGGCAGTGTGGAGGATCAGAGGGATCTTGGGGCTCAAGTTTCTTAGGACGCTCAAAGCAGCTGTGCAGGTTGACTGTGGTTAAAGGCATACAGTGTATTGGCCTTCATCAATTGTGGAATTGAATTTAGGAGCTGAGAGTAACGTTGCAGCTATATAGGACCCTGGTCAGACCCCACTTGGGGTACTGTGCTCAGTTCTGGTCACCACACTACAGGAAGGATGTGGAAACCATAGAAAAGGTGCAGAGGAGATTTACAAGGATGTTGCCTGGATTGGGGAGCATGCCTTATGAAAACAGGTTGAGTGAGCTCAGCCTTTTCTCCTTGGAGCGACAGGGGATGAGAGGTGACCTGATAGAGGTGTATAAGATGATGAGAGACATTGATCGTGTGGATAGTCAGAGGCTTTTCCCCAGGGCTGAAATGGCTGCTACAAGAAGACACAGGTTTAAGGTGCTGGGAAGTAGGTACAGAGGAGATGTCAAGGGTAAGTTTTTTTACGCAGAGAGTGGTGAGTACGTGGAATGGGCTGCCAGCAACGGTGCTGAAGGCGGATATGATAGGGTCTTTTAAGAGACTTTTGGATAGGTTCATGGAGCTAACAAAAATAGATGGCTATGGGTAAGCCAAGTAATTTCTAAGGTAGGGACATGTTCGGCACCGCTTTGTGGGCTAAAGGGCCTGTATTGTGCTGTAGGTTCTCTACGTTTCTATGTTTCTACATGCTCAGTGGGCTTAAAGATGTTTTAATCTGGAGCAACACCCAAAATGGCACCAAGAAGGCTAAAGGTGATTGAATGTGAGAGGACAGGAAGGTGGAGTAGGCAATCACAGGGAGGGCAAATGGGAATAGTGGAGGAGGGGAAGCAGTGTGAGGATCATGTGAGTGATGGACAGATTGAATTGGTGCATGAGGAGAAGGAAAGTGCATGACGGAAGTTGGGATGAATGTAAGAAGAACTGGGTAAATGAGGAAAGAAAAAAAGAAAAAGGGGGAGCAGCTTACCAGAAGTTGGAGAATTCAATGTTCATGCCATTAGATTATAACAAGTGGGCCAACTATTCTGATTCTATGCTATATCTCGCTCTGGTCAAGCAAGTGCAGCCTGCAGTTGAGGACCTTTCCAACACCATGTTCAAATCTACACCTTTTAAAAATGTTAAAATGTTAATCATCTGCAAAACATTAGTCAAAAGTAATTTGAGAAGCCATGATTCCCCTCATGAACGAATAATGTGAAATATAATGGGAGAATATTTGTGAAAGCTGCTGAATAATTTGGAAGTAAAGTTCCAAAAAAATATTCCTTGTACCATTGGACATGTGGAATTTTTGTTTTCTAAATAGTTACTAGGAGTACTTTGCATCAGATTGTTTTTAATTAACCATTTAAGCTACCTACATACAGTAATTTATTTTATTTATTTATTTAGAGAAACAGCATGGAACAAACCTTTTTGGCCCAACAAGCCATGTCACCCAGCAAACTGCCTATTCAGAATCAGAATCAGGTTATTATCACTGGCACTGTGATGTAAAATTTGTTAACTTAGCAGCAGCAGTTCAATGCAATACATAATATAGAAAAAAAAGATAAATGATATACAAAATAATAATAAATAAGTAAATCAATTACAGTATACATATATTGAATAGATTTTAAAAAGTGCAAAAAACAGAAATACTGTTTATTAAAAATATACAGTAGTATCCAAGGGTTCATTGTCCATTTAGGAATCAGATGGCAAAAGGGAAGAAGCTGTACCTGAATCGCTGAGTGTGTGTATCTCCTACCTGATGGTAACGGTGAGAAAAGAGCATGCCCTGGGTGCTGGGGGTCCTTAATAATTGATGGTGCCTTTCTGAGACTCCAGTCCCTGAAGATGTCCTGGGTACTTTTTAGGCCAGTGCCCAAAATGGAGCTGACTAGATTTACAACCTTCTGCAGTTTCTTTCGGTCCTGTGCAGTAGCCCCCCCATACCAGACAGTGATGCAGCCTGTCAGAATGCTCTCCATGGCACTTCTATCGAAGTCTTTGAGTGTATTTGTTGACATGCCAAATCTCTTCAAACTCTTAATGAAGTATAGCTGCTGTTTTGCCTTTATTATAACTACATCGATATGTTGGGTCCAGGTTAGATCCTCAGAGATCAGGAACTTAAACTGCTCACTCTCTGCATTTCTGATCCCTTTATGAGGATTGGTTTGTGTTCCTTCATCTTACTCTTCCTGAAGTCCACAATCAGCTCTTTTGTCTTACTGACATTGAGTGTCTGGTTATTGCTGTGGCACCACTCCACTAGTTGGCATAACTTACTCCTGTACACCTTCCCGTCACCACCTGAGATTGTACCAATAATGGTTGTATCAACGGCAAATTTATGGATGGTACTTGAGCTATGCCTAGCCACACAGTCATGTATATATAGAGAGTAGAGCAGTGGGCTAAGCACACACCCCTGCAGTGTGCCAGTGTTGATCGTCAGTGAGGAGATGTTATCACCAATCCATACAGATTATGGTCACCTGGTTAGGAAGTCAAGGATCCAATTGCAGAGGAAGTATAAAGGCCCAGGTTCTGCAACTTTTAACTCTAGCCGAATCACGGAACTGTTTACAATGACGAATTAACCTTACCGCACTAAATGGTACATTTTTGGACTGTGAGAGGAAACAGCAGAGCAAGCCCATGCAGTCACGGGGAAATCATACGAACTCCTTACATACGGCGCCGGAATTAAACTCCGACTCTGATGCACCAAGCTGTAATAGCGTCACACTAACTCTACACTACTGTGAAGCTCTTGCAACTTAGAATTAGTACTCAAAGTGCTCTTATCTTGGTTCATTTTCTTGTAAATGAAATGCTGTCTTGGATTCACTGCTGTTTGCTTCTGAAGACCATAGTAGTACGCAGTGATGAAATACTGACAGACTTTATTACCATGAATATTTCTTGAGGATTATAAGAAAAACCACCTAAATTCTGGAACTTGTCTCTGCTAACTTGGCAAATTCTTGTTAGTTATGAATATTCAGTTTTCAGCTGCTATTATAAGTATAACCTACACAGTTGTTCCTGTTCTTTTTTTCAATGTTATATAACATTTACAAACGAGAAAACCCGCAGATGCTGGAAATCCAAGCAACACACACAAAATGCTGGAGGAACTCAGCAGGCCAGGCAGCATCTATGGAAAAGAGAACAGTCAAAGTTTTGGGCTGAGACTCTTCGGCAGGACTGGAGAAAAAAAAGCTGAGGAGTAGACTTAGAAGGTGGGAGGAGGGAAGAGAGAAACACACGGTGATAGGTGAAACCTGAAGGGGAAGGGACGAAATAAACAGGTTGGAGGCTACCCAAACAGAATATAAGGTGTCGTTCCTCCAACCTAAATGTGGCCTCATCATGACAGTGGAGGAGGCCAAGAATAGATATATTGGTATGGGAATGGGAAATGGAATTAGAATGGATGGCCACTGGGAGATCCCACTTATCTGGCAGACAGAGCTTAGGAGCTCACGATGTGCCCTACTGTAGATCAGTGAGACCCAACGTAGATTGGGAGACAACTTTGCTAAGCACCAAGTCCACTAGAAAATGTGGAATCTCCCAGAGGCTGCCCAATTCCACTTCCTATTCCCATTCTGGTATGTCTAAGCGACACTTAGGTTGGAGAAACAGCACCTTATCTTCCATCTGGGTACCCTCCAACCTGATGGCAGGAACATCAATTTCTCAAACTTCCTGTAATGCCCTCCTCCTTCTTCACCATTCCCCCTCCCCTTTTCCCCCTCTCACCTTATCTCTTTGCCTGCCCATCACCTCCGGCTGGTACTCCTACCCCCTTTCATCCATGGCCTTCTGTCCTCTTCTATCAGACTCCCCCTCTCCAGCTCTGTATCTGCTTCACCAATCAACTTCCCAGCTCTTTACTTCATCCCTCCCCCTCCTGGTTTCACCTATCACCTTGTATTTCTCCCTCCACTCCCCCCACGTTTTAAATCTACTCCTCAGCGTTTTTTCTCCAGTCTTGTCTCGGCCCGAAATATCAACTGTGCTTTTTTCCACAGATGCTGCCTGGCCTGCTGAGTTCCTGCAGCATTTGTTGTGCCTTGCTTATATATAAGATTTGATGCTTTAAGTTCTTGCAGTCAGCAGCTGCTTGTTCAATAGGTACACAAAAGGAGTCACTTCCTGCTTTTAGAAATTCATGCATTGTCAAAAATAGCTTCTGCTGTAGAGATTTAGTTATTAGTGGTATATAAGAAGAAAAATATTCTGAAAATAGCCTGTATGCATTATATGTTATGCAGTAGAACAATTGTTTCTTATTGGTATTAATGAAGTGTTTCAAAACTAAATACAGGAAAAGCTTCAGCCGGCTGATATTTGCAGTCTTTGAACTAAGCAGTTGATACACGATTCCTGGAAAAAAAGGATAACAAAATTGTCTGTTTTCAGAAGCTTTTTTTTTATCATTGTTTGAATTTATGAACTGATAGAGAACAGAAATGTTTTCAGGGAGACTTGATCCTACTGAACTCCTATAGGCTACTCAAGCACATTCACCATTTTGCTATCCATATCAACTACAGACTTTTCTCGAGTGTTTCTTGTGAATTGTCATTTTTGAAATGTTAAATTTCATAGGGAAGAAAGAAGAACATAGTGACAAGTGTATTTTCAGCTAACATGATGGTAGGTTAGAAGAGGAATGCAAAAGCAGCTTTGCGCATGTGGCAGTGATATCACGCTTTAATTGAAACAAGGAAAACTTTTCTAAATCTGTAGTAAATTCATGGCTTATTAAAAAAGTTGTCACTTTTAATGAGCTTTTTGTTTGATGAAAAATAATGAATATTTGATGAATATTTTCAAATTCAGAATTGAGTTTATTATCACTGTCATTGTTTGTGACAGCAGCAAAGTGCAAGACTTAAAAAATATTATAACTTACATATAAACAAAGAATGCATAAAAGTGGAGTAGCAAGGGGTAGTGTTCATGGACCGTTCACTCTACTACTCTTATGTGATTCTAGTTGTTATTAGATTTTATGCATTTACCATAAGTTTTATTAAGACTTTACCTTTAATGAATCCCAACATTTTGTCATGGGGGGGTGGGGGGAGAGGAAAGAACGATCACATGATACCACCCAAAATGTCTCTGAAAGGAATGGGCGTCTCTATTATTTTTCCTGGTTGACAGGGCAACAAAACAATTTCCTTTTGTTTTTTGCTCCCTCCTTAAATTCCTTCCCCCTCCCTTCATTAACTAGCTGTGGTGCATTTGTAATAGTCAGTTACATTAGAATAACACAGATTGCCTCAGATTTAGATTATGCTTTTTCTTGTGGGTGTACTCCATCCCCACTTCCACAGTAAACATCTCCCTATCTTTTTCTCCTCTTACCCCTCAACTACTGCCCATCTACCCTTCAGGTCCTTTCTCCCACTTTCCTCATCCCTCCTCCATCTAGCCTCTCTTCCTCCCCACTCTTGCTAAGTGGTCTTCCACTACCTCTTCCATAATTCCTCCCCCACATTCCCCATGTTTTCATCCTGTCTTCTCCTCTGTTAGAACTTTCAGGATAGATATTAACCAGTGCCCCATCTACCTTCTCAGAAAGATGACAAATACCCATTGCATGAATTCACCAAGTATAAGATTACTTCCTCTGGGCTCATGTCTTAATAATGCAGAACTGAACAGTTTATCTAGTTGCTGTTTTTTAAGAGAATTTGTTTTTGAGCAGGTTGATTGCTCTTTTCCTATGTCACAATAATGCCCATGTTTCAGGAAAGAGTAGATAATTGTGGGAAACTACCTCAGGATGTCCTCAATTGTTAAAAAAAAATTTTTTTAGAAATGCAATGCACTCTGCTTGATTTTAACAGACAGAGTTAGAGATACATTGAGGGTGTATTAGAGTGGAGGACCAACACTTTCTATTCTGTATGGGTAGCTTCCAACCTGATGACATGAATATCAATTTCTTCTTCTGGTTTCAAAAAAATCCCTTCACCTCCTTTCTCTTTCTATTCTCCATTTTGCCCTTTTACCTCTTCTCCTCACCTACTTATCACCTCCCTCCCTGCTGTCCCACCTTTCTCCCATGCTCTACTCTAATCTCCTATCTTCTCCAGCCCCTTACCTTTCCTACCCACCCAGTTCCACCTATCACCTTCTAGCTACCCTCCTTCCCCTCACCCACTTTTTTTATTCTAGCATCTTCCCCCTTCCTTTGCAGTACTGAAGAGGGGTCTTGGCTCGAAACATCGAAAATTTATTCATTCTATAGATGCTGCCTGAACTACTGAGTTCCTCCAGCATTTTGCGTGCATTGATTTGGATTTCCAGCATCTGCAGAATTTCTTGTGTTTATGATTCACTATTGATTAGGTTGATTGTTGCTAATGTCCAATGGGAGAGAGCACAGATGGGGCCAAAGTACAAATAATCCCTACAAAGAATCTAAATATATGAAGGAATGATAGAAGAGCTGCACCTTTCAGATCGTGTTTCACTAAGGACATCTGATAACCTGCAGCAGTTTCTGCACACTAACCTAAAACCTCAAATCACTTGGCAATTATACCCAGGGCTGTTATTTTTAAAGAATGCATTTCAGGCTGAATTTCTCAGCCTTTTTGCATCCACTGAAATTTCCTGTCCCAGTTGGGAAGGGGCATTTACCACGCCCTGCCTGCTGGTCAATTGATCCTGGAAGGTTACACTCACACAATAACAAGTGTAAATGATGGGAGCTAGAATATTTCTCATGTGTAGTGTGCACTGCTAACGAGGAGGAAACTGCTCCTTTCACACCTAAACTGGGCTATTTCAATGGGGCCAAAAATAGACATCAATCCAATGGGAATAGACACCGCCCCAAAATCCATTCCTAGGAATGATATGTATGAAGTTCCACCCTCTCTTGCTAACAATAGCAAAGGAATTGTGGCCTCTTAGCTCTGTATCTGGTGTACAATTTCCAACCACTGTCTTTAGGATCTATTACACAAATAGCATAAGCATTGATTGAATCGGTTGACATGGGTCTTCACAAGTAATTATTTATGTACATTATTACTTAAAGGAAATTATTCCTGTTTTGTATGAGTATAATTTCTGGATTTCACACTGAGATATTAATAAAAACAAGTCCAATTAATAGAACTGCTTCTCAGCTCATTGAGGGGAATGCAAATCTCTTTCATTTGGATGCTGAAACAGAGATGTTAAGTTAGTGCTTATGTTGCCTCCCTACTCAGGACTAGTCAGAAACTTCATCACTGGGAGCTATCATAATTGTGTGAGAGACAGCCATTTTGCAATGAATAAAAATCTGTCTTGTTATAAGGCAGTGGAGACTGCCTTGTTGGAGAGATTTTATCCTAGACTAATAATTTTTCACATGTTTTTGTTCCAATAGCTTTGTGGAACATAAGTGTGCAATCTACTCAAGGACAACAAAAGCACCAACCTGAGTCCCTGTGGAACAGAGTCAAATTTCCCTGTCAAGGCCAAGCAAGCTCCTTGCCCTATGTTATCATCAGGTTAAGATACCAATGCTGGTTCAATGTGAAGTGTTGAAGGGTATACAGTAACAACACAAACTCAATCTATAAATGCAGAGCCAATTTGGCCAAGCAGCCAGAGCAGGTAAATCTGACTATGGTAATTACCCACCACTATCTACTACAAGGTAAATCTTCAACTGTCTCCTCCCAGTGACCAAAGACCTGTTCCTAAATCGCATTGTGGTCTTTCCTTTCAGAGGCTCAGTGCATACATCTTTACTGTGCAACAGCTCCAAGAGAAAGTAATAGCTTGTTCCTACCTTATTAAACCCTTTAACAGTTAAGATTGGCTATGGCAAAACCTCCTCCAAATTTGGCTGCCTGAAGAAATTCATCTCCACTTTACATTGGCTTCATAAGGCATATAAGCCATGGTCCTAACCAATGGATCAATAACAGAACAAGTGAAAACTTATCATTGATCTAACACGTTTTCAATTTTTATGGTTGTAATGCCCACACATCACCATCGTACAGCTTCTTGCTAGAGTGGAGCAAACCCACGTGATGGTATTGGGTTTGCTGACTGCAAAGCTCTCAACTCAGATAAAGGCTTTAAGCCCTGCCAAATATAAATAACCATGAGTACCTTCACTAAAGGGAGATTATACTGTAGATACCCAGTCTTCAAAGACTAGTTTACTTCCCTGTTTATTCTCCATGGTGAATTTAGTTGCCAATACCCAGTAATCTAATGTTGGGTCCCCTCTCTCCACCAAGGAGAAGATACTTCCAGCTAACAAAGTAATTTAAAACACAACACGAGTGAATCTGCAGATGCTGGAAATAAATAAAAAACACAAAATGCTGGCAGAACTCAGCAGGCCAGACAGCATCTATGGGAGGAGGTAGTGACGACTTTTTGGGCCGAAACCCTTCATCAGGATCATCATTCTCCTGATGAAGGGTTTTGGCCCAAAACGTCGTCACTACCTCCTCCCATAGATGCTTTCTGGCCTGATGAGTTCTTGCAGTATTTTGTGTAATTTAAAACACAGTTCATTTACATTTAAATCCAAACCACACTCTTAAAGTACATTTAAAATTCACAGAGGATTTCTCTCTTAAACATTTCCCAATTACAAGCCATTTCTAAAGCACTAATTATTTCCAAAGCACAAAGCATTTCCAAAACATAAAAGATTAAGCATTTTCAAAATTCAAGTACAATTCCTATTAACTAAAAAGACATAGCAAGAGTGCAGACAAACAAGTTGTCTGTCACAGAAACCAAAGCTGGAGGAATGGATTAGATTCTAGTTCTTCCATGATTGTTGATGTTCCTTACCCTATTCCTAATAAACCTGAACTGCTCTCTACATTTATACTCACGTTTGAGTGAATGCACAATAATGTTATATTTGTTCAGATATTCTTTTAACACTAACTGTCTAAAAACATTTTTTGGAGACATGGATATTAGCTTCCTGCCATTAATGCTGTAAAGCTAACTTCTGATTACATAAAACTCTCAACTATAAACACATTAGTTACTGATGTGCTAAATGATACTATCCATCTGGTTCTGCATGCTTCCTTGAAGTAAGCAACTTAAGAGTCAGCTTGACTGTTTGAAACAACCCAAATTAAGCAACCCATTTTCTTATATTGTAGTGCTGAGCAATAATAAAGCAGGTGCAGTGACTTTTTACAGACTGTGTCTTCAAAATACAAAACCTACTTGCAAAGCTGTTCTATAGAGAGTGCTTTTTTAACTTGAAACTGCTTTCAACTTATAATTTAAAAACTGAAGACTGACTTCCATTTACGACTCAAAGTTAAACAAAGTAATATAGTTCTAAGTGTTTGTAACCTTTCAAAAGACAGCTGCTATTTAGAAAGCAAGTTTAGCAAATATGAGATAGAAGCGAATCACATCTACTAGACTAATTTGCATTTATATTGCAAGCAGGAAAAAATTACTGGAAAATGATCAAGAGTACAAGCTGGTACCAATTTTCTATTTCCCTTTAACGACAATTTAAAAAATAAGTAGCCTCACATTGCCACTGAAACAGACTAGCTCTGGTTATTTATAATGTGCATTGTAAATCATGGTATCAATAGCAGTATTTTTCTGTCAAATGAATAGTAGAATTGAGTTGATAAGCTCCAGCTTTCCAAAAATAGATCATGCATCCATGCTCCGTAACACCTCTGCACCCTGTCATTTTCAATTTTTTTAACTGTTTGAGCTTAATTGATATTTAATAAAACTAATGAAATACTTAATTTTAAAAATAGGCGATGAAACAACAATAAACTGAAATAAGAAAAAAATAAAAAAAGAAAAACTGCCCTCAGTTACTTTTCATATGGTGTTAGACGTGACAAAGTTCAAAGTAAATTTATTACCATATGTCACCAGATACTACCGAGAGATTCTTTTTCTTGCGAGCGTTCACTATAGAACAGAGAAATACAGTAGAATCAATGAGAAAAGTCAATACACAAAGACTGACACAGAAACATAGAAAACCTACAGTACAACACTGCCCTTCGGCTCACAAATCTGTGCCGAACATGTCCCTACCTTAGAATTACCTAAGCTTTACCCATACCCCTCTTATTTTTCTAAGCTCCATGTAGCTATCTAGGAGTCTCTTAAAAGACCCTATTGTTTCCACTGCCACTGGCAGCCCATTCCACACACTCACCATTCTCTGCGTAAAAAAACTTACCCCTGTACCTACTTCCAAGCACCATAAAACTATGGCCTCTCGTGTTAGAAATTTCAGCCCTGGGAAAAAGCCTCTGACTATCCACACAATCAATGCCTCTCACCATCTTATACAGGTGACCTCTATCAGGTCACTTCTCATCCTCTGTCGCTCCAAGGAGAAAAGGCCAAGTTCACTCAACCTATTCTCATAAGGCATGCTCCCCAATCCAGGCAACATCCTTGTAAATCTCCTCTGCACCCTTTCTATGGTTTCCATGTCCTTCTTGTAGTGAGGCAACCAGAATTGAGCACAGTACTCCAAGTGGGGTCTGACCAGGGTCCTCTACACCTGCAACATTACCTCTCGGCTCTTAAACTAATCCTACGATTGCTGAAGGCTATTGTACCATTTGCCTTCTTAACCACAGAGTCAACCTGTGCAGCAGCTTTGAGTGTCCTATGGACTTGGACCCCAAGATCCTTCTGATCCCCCACACTGCCAAGAGTCTTACCATTAATACTATATTCTGCCATCATATTTGACCTACCAAAATGAACCACCTCACACACTTACCTGAGTTAAACTCCATCTGACACTTCTCAGTCTAGTTTTGCATCCTATCAATGTCCCATTGTAACCTCTGACAGCCCTCCACACTATCCACAACACCTCCAACTTTCGTGTCATCTGCAAATTTACTAACCCATCCTTCCTCTTCCTCATCCAGATCATTTATAAAAATCACAAAGTGTAGGGGTCCTAGAATAGATCTCTGAGGACCAGTGGTGTACTGGTCACTGGCCATGCAGAACATGACCTGTCTACAACCACTCTTTGCCTTCAGTAGGCAAGCCAGTTCTGGACCCACAAAACAATGTCCCCTTGGATCCCATGCCTCCTTACTTTCTCAATAAGCCTTGCATGGGGTACCTTATCAAATGCCTTGCTAAAATCCATATACACTACATCTATTGCTCTACCCTCATCAATGTTTTTAGTCACAACCTCAAAAAATTCAATCAGGCTCGTAAGTCATGACCTGCCTTTGACAAAGCCATGCTGAATATTGCTAATCACATTATGCCTCTCCAAATGTTCATAAATCCTGCCTCTCAGGATCTTCTCCATCAACTTACCAACCATTCAAGTAAGACTCACTGGCCTATAATTTCCTGGGCTATTCCTACTCCCTTTCTTGAATAAGGGAACAACATCCGCAATCCTCCAATCCTCCGGAACCTCTCCCATCCTCATTGATGATGCGAAGATCATTGCCAGAGGCTCAGCATATATCCCGTCCGGTCCCGGTGACTTATCCAACTTGATACTTTCCAAAAGCTCCAGCACATCCTCTTCCTTAATATTTACATGCTCAAGCTTTTCCGTCCAATGCAAGTCATCCCTACAATCGCCAAGATCCTTTTCCATAATGAATGCTGAAGCAAAGTATTCATTAAGTACCTCTGCTATTTCCTCCGGTTCCATACATACTTTTCCACTGTCACACTTGATTGGTCCTATTCCCTCACATCTTATCCTCTTGCTCTCCACATACTTGTAGAATTCCTTGAACATTGACAAACAACCAATGTGTAAAAGAAGACAAAATGTGTAGTTAGATAGACAGATAGATAGTTAGGTAGATAGGTAGACAGGCAGATAGGTAGGTTGATGGATAGATAACTACATTGATAAACAGCTAGATAGACAGATGTATAGATTGCTAGACAGGTAGATAGAAATACATAGATAGATAGATAGATAGATAGATAGATAGATAGATAGATAGATAGATAGATAGATAAACATATAGATAGATATAGATTGAGTCTCTGGCTAAATGTACTCCTGTGCCTAACCAGTACATTATGGACTGGATGGGAGTCATTTATATCTAGATAGATAGGTATAGATTGATAGATAGACAACCAGATATGTAGATAGATATAGATTGATTAATAGATAATACTGAGAACATTTGTTATGTTCATTTACTTATTTATTTACCATAGCTGATTAGGGACGACCAGTAGACCATTTGGGTGGGCGATTCAGAGGCACAATTGACCATGCTGGAACCTGACATCTGTACTGTAATCAGGTGACAAAGCTATTAATGCATGTGATCTACCTTGCCAGCAAACCTATTCAGAAGCATTGGCCAAAGGGAAGTATATTGCAGACAATGCGTACAACTTGGAAATAAAATTTAAAGTCTGCATTTTTTCTCTTTAGCTTAACCTGGAATCATCAGATGATGCTGCATTTTTCTTTGTAGTGAGGCAGTGAAACGGAAACCAAATTATCTTTGTGAAGGGGGAAGGTTAACAGAAGAACTCTTTCAAAATACACTTTCTTTCAGAACCCTACTGTTCATTCATCTTTAACATACCTCAATTAAATCTGAAATAACTAAATTTCCAATTTTTGTGCTTCATAGGTGTTTCATACTGTACCTGCAAATACATTCCCCTACATGGACACCATAATTCAGCTCTGACCTAAAGAAATAAAAGTGAAGTAAGTTTTTCTTTAAAAGTTTATTATTTCTGCTTGAAGCCAACTTAGAATCCCAAATATATGAAAGAAAATTCCATGAAAAGGAGGTGGATCCTTTCATAAGGGAAAAAAACGAGATGATTATTTAGTAAACAATGAATGTGGATACTTGCACATACAGTAGCTACAATTTGACGAAGAACCATGGAGCTGGTGGGAGTTTAAAAAAAAACAATAAAAATTGCAAGTATACCTTGCAATTAAGTGATTTATTTCGTAAAACAATGCAGGTTTTAACTTACAGTTAAAAAAAAGTTACTGATCAGAGCTTTAACAAATGATTTTTATGCAAATTATGTTGTCAAGCACATTAAAAACACCAGTCACTCTTTCCTACATTTAAAAAAGGAAATTACTACACGATTGTTGTTGCTAATTTGCCTTAGGTTTTTTCCATAGCCATCTGTTCAGATGCTAGGCTGATATTAATCTTTATAATTTATGTGTTCATGGACACCAATAAAAAGTACAAACACTGGATGTGAATGGTTTTAATAAACCACATTTTAAGTGAGAGATCTGTTAAGTGATTCAATGTGATTGCAAAAAGGTGGCCACTGCAGATCAACTATAGTCATTTAATGTTCATACTGAGACAAGCACTCAATTTTGACTGACTATGCAATGCTGAAAGAACAGGTAGAAAATACCTGTGAAGGTGAAAGTAAATGAAGTAAACTTGCATCTCTAAATAACTTTAGTCAAAATGTCTTAGCGGTACATTTGAGGTGAAGTTTATTTTGTGGTGACCCTAATGTGGCCAAATGAGAGCAACAACGATCACAATTGTTGGCCTGGAAGAGGCTACATCATTTAAGTGAACTTCCAAAGCAAAAACTGGATTCCTAGCTCTGCAAAGGCAGGGGCTACTTAGGTGGGTGCAGAAAAATGTTCAAGGATGCAACTAAAACATCTATAAATTTTCAGCAACCCCTCTGACTCCTGGGAACCTTACACCCATGACTACTCAAATGAGGAGCTTTGGAATCTAGACCCCATTCAGCAGGAGCAAACAGAAGCCCTGCCTAAGCGACTGGAGTAGTGCACCACTTTATAAATTATAGACTCAACCTCCCCCATCTATGGAAGAGACTACAGCTCCTTTAATAGCTTCATTACCCAACTGAAAACCAGAATGACAGCAGATGATCCTCATTGTCAAGGGATAACTCAAAATGAGATTGTTGATGATGTAATATGGGAAATGCTACAAATAATTCAGTATTTACAGCAATAGGATAATGATCACATAATTTACTTATTGAGATATAGTGCAAAATAGGCCCTCTGGCCCTTCGAGCCACACTGCCAAGCAATCCCCGATTTAATCCTAGCCTAATCACAGGACAATTTACAATGACCAATTAATCTACCAACCGGGAAGAAACCAGAGCACCCAGAGGAAACCCACGCGCTCGCATGGAGAACGTACTAACTCCTTACAGGCAGTGATGGGAAATGTCAAAGTTCAAAGTAAATTTTATTATCAAAGTACAAATATGTCACCTTATGTAACCCTGAGATTCATTTTCCTGCGGGCATACTCAGCAAAACTATAACAGGAGTCATGAAAAATCAACTAGACTGCAGAAGATAACAAACTGTGCAAATGCAAATATAAATGGCAATAAATAATGCTATTTATTGCATTATATAAAGATTAAGATTACTTAAAGTGAGTTTATTGGTTGTGGGAAAAATCTCACTGATGGGTCAAGTGGTGTAGTTATCCCTGTTTATTCAAAAGCCTAATGGTCGAGGGGTAGTAACTGTTCTTGAACCTGGTGGCCTGTGTCCTGAGGCTCTTGTACCTTCTACCTGATGGCAGCAGTGAGAAAAGAGCATGGCCTGAGTGGTGGGGGCCTCTAGTGATGGATGTACTTTCCTACAATAGCATTTCACGTAGACTTGCTCCATGGTTGGGAAGACTTTACCTGTGAGGCTGAATGAGACGGCATTTGATGTGGACCTGCTGCTCCAGTAGGCAAATCTGAGCGGATCCAAGTCTCCCTTCAGGCAGGAGCTGAAATGGTTAAATGAATAAAAAGTAATTATAAGGTGAATATTGGCTAGGAATATCATGAAAATTCCTATGACTTCTCTGATTAGCCCCACTGGATCAAGTGCGTCTGCTTAGAAGGAAAGCTTTGGTTTAAGTACAAACCAATTCGTAAAGATGGAGAGTAGAGCAAGGAGGAGATATAGAGAACTACAATTGAATTTGCCTCAATGGCTAGCCCTGAAATACTTCCCAGAGCAACATCACTGGATGCATAAGGAAGTGTTAACATCATGTTGCTTTTGATTATTTTACCAATTCAATGCTCCAAGTTTTTCACCCTCCCACCGGGGGGAACAGTTTCCCTCAGTTTCATCATCTTAAATGCCTCCATCAGATTATCTCATCATTTAGTTCCAGGGAGAAGAGCCCCAGTATATTCAGCAAAATCTTCCCTCAAAATTGTCCCTCAACCCCAGAATGGTTTTAGTAAATCGCTTCCATGCCTCTGAAGGCTTCATGTCATTCCTAAAGAGCACTGCCAGAACTAAATACAATCATCCAGCAGTGGCCACACCATTGCTATAAAGTTCATTGGGACGTTCTTGTTCATGTATTTATGCCTCTAATTATAAAGAGTGTAACTTTTCTCATTTCACGGCATTGCATTTCATCTGGCTGTGTTGGGCATACAAATGACATGGCCTTGTCCGAGCCAACATCTTCAGCATCTTAGGTGTGGGACATCCTCCAAGTTTTAACATGATACACTCATTAATATAAATGGAAACCAGTCTTCAAACTAGGGCAAGGAGATCAGCATGAATACATACTATTGTCTGCAAAGAGAACAATCTCTCAATATTGTGGTAAACGGTAGCTGTTCTGGGTGTCTGAATTCTCAACAAAGATGTTTTAGCCCAATGTGACCTCAAAACAGTAAATGGTCTCTTCCCTGCTACAGTAATACAGTACTTTGTTACCATGATATCTAACCTAGAAGAAGACATTGTCTCCATACACTGAATATTATATGAAAATAAAGTACTTCTGGGTTGCAATTGTATATAGCCAACATGAATTCAAAAGATTAAATGGCTTCTTCCCTGTTTCAGCCATTCTGTAATATCTAGCCGTTACGTTCTGTACCTTCAAAATATTAAATCAATTCAAAGGAAAGCATGGGAGTCCAGCAACACAGGTCTAACACGGGTCTTACTTTGAAGTTATCAAACATAACATTGGCAACAAGGCATTTTTAAAATGAACACGAGGTGGCTGTTGACCTGTTCAAGCGCAGTGAGACGTTATCGTTTATAAAACAATGCAGCATGGAATGGCAAAACAGAGAAGCATGTATTCTTTGAAAAGGAAGACAAGATAAGACCTTTTTTAAAAAAAGGTAGAAAATGGGACGGTTCATGGGTTCATAAACAGCGAGTACCAGGTGATAATAATCATAAAAAAGAGCAGAAATAGATGGCTATATCGGAAAGATTAACATGCTTGATTACACAATGGGTAATTGACTGATGGGTACTGAACTGTTGGAACAGTATTTTGAAGCAAATGAAACAACCAATGAGAAGCAAATGCCAATTTTACTGAGGTCATTGGGTTTAAA
Source organism: Hypanus sabinus (assembly GCF_030144855.1). Classification (NCBI taxonomy): domain Eukaryota; kingdom Metazoa; phylum Chordata; class Chondrichthyes; order Myliobatiformes; family Dasyatidae; genus Hypanus; species Hypanus sabinus. The sequence continues at coordinate 12,877,572 of NC_082733.1, read as the reverse complement.
GGTATAATTTGCTTTGAAGTTTGACTGCTCCAACCAAGCCTGCAGATATGAGCTTTGCTGATATTGTTAAAGTAATACAGGAATACTTGGAACCAAAGTCATTAATTGCAAAATGCTTTAAGTTTCATAAACAGAATCAAAAGGAAGGGGAGTCCATTTCCGCGTATGTGGCAGAATTGAAGAGATTGTCTGAGCATTGTCAGTTCGGTAATGGTTTTAATGATACACTAAGACATCAATTAGTGTGTGAAATCTTACAAAACATAATACTAACCTAAAAGACAAACAGGAAAAAATCTGCAGATGCTGGAAATCAGAGTAATGCACACAAAATGCTGGAGGAACTCAGCAGGCCTGGCAGCATCTATGAAAAAAAGTAAACAGTCAACATTTCGGACCAAGACCCTTCATCAGGACTAAAAGACTTTGTCTTAGTATGAATAAATGAAAATAAAGTACTTCTGGGTTGCAATTGAATAGAGTCAATATGAACTCAAAAGATTAAATGGCTTCTTCCCTGCTACAGCTATTCCTTGTGATTGTAATATCGAACCTAAAAGACATTGTCTTAGTATGGCCCAAGTATATGAAAATAAAGAACTTCTGGAGCCTGTTTGGGTATGTATGACTTCAGGTCACATCCTGTACTTCAGTGTTTCATCATGTTATTCCATTCATTCTCAATAGCTGCTTGACTACACGATATAAAATGAACTAAGTACTGTTCTGTTAAATATCCCCCTGTATTTTCTGCATTTATGTTAAGAAAGAGTAGTTTGTACAAAGAGGCCTTTTTATTGTGTCTCCACACTTTTATTTTTGGAAAGAAAATGTATTTTAGCATGTCATTCTGCCTTACTTGAAATGAAAAGATAATGAAGGTCTGCAAAATTTAAGCATGCTTAGATCAGGCAGGATATGAGACAGACTGCAGCCCTGTTCTGTGTCTGCTGAGGAAGTGAACCACACCTTAGCTAAAATGGGCAGAAACATCCTTAGTAAACAGGCTACTAGACAGAACTGTTAAGCGTCAGTAGTTACCGCAAGGAACCTTTAGTGTTTGCAGTGGACGCTCTTTATGTGAGGCAAATGTGTAAAAGACATGGTTTATGAACATCTTGACAAGATATACTCAATATATTTTTATATCTCTTACTTTCTGTAAACAAAGCAATTATAAGTTTTACAAGAACAACACCTATATATTTCAAGATGCTTTCACTTATATATTTCACTTAAATCCATCACAGTCTATTCAGTTTTCCTCCTGATTCTGAAAAATATTCTTTTACAGACTATGTGGTGACATCAGCCAACATTCCCAGCTGTTGACCCCTTAATCCCAATCATTTGGCTTCACTGGCCAAGGTATGATGTGTGTATGCCTGACCCCAGATATTCTATTTCAAACTCTTATCAGAGCAAGAGAATACCAGGTGCTCAAAGGAGAAGATTCAATGCCTGCATGGGAAAGTGCACCATCTACACTGCTGAGAACCCTCGTCTTATGACGGTTAAGGATCATAATTTGGAGGATGAACAGTGTTGGATCACATCATTATGGATTAACCAGAATGAGAACCACTGGTCAGGAAATAAAGCCCGTACACAATCTAATTTCCAATTGATTCTTTGTGGCTAGAGAAATGAATCATTGGGTTTAGGACATTCTGATTCTGTTCCTCCTTGGGGGAAGACAATAGATGAATGTTTCCACTGTCAGCACTTTGTTAAAGATGCATCCCTGCCACTTAGAGCACAGGTCAGAACAGATCAGTTCTGTCACTTGACCTTCCGGTTATTTTTATATTCATGGAGTCATCCAGCAGCACCAACAAAAGAGCAACACACACAAATTGCTGGAGGAACTCAGCAGGCCAGGCAGTATCTATGCAAAAGAGTACAGTCAAATGTTTCGAGCCGAAACCCTTCAGCCTGACTGGAGAAAAAAAGATGAAGAGTAGAGTTAGCTTGGATTTCCTGCATCTGCAGATTTTCTCTTGAATTGAATTGATGTTATTACTTACATCTTTCATATACATGAGGAGTAAAAATCTTTACGTCTCCATCTAAATGTGCAATGAGCAATTTAGAGTAGTTTATAATAAATAGTATGTATATAAAGGACAGTCAATATAACATAGAAATACAGTTGTGTCAGCATGAATTAATCAGTCTGATGGCCTGGTGGAAAAAGCTGTCCCGGAGCCTGTTGGTCCTGGTTTTTATGCAGTGGTACCATTTCCCGGATGGTAGCAGCTGGAGCAGTTTGTGGTTGGGGTGACTTGGGCCCCCAATGATCCTTCAGGCCCTTTTTACACACCTGTCTTTGTAAATGTCCTGAATCATGGGAAGTTCACAACTACAGATGCACTGGGCAGTCCGTACCACTCTCTGCAGAGTCTTGCGACTGAGGGAAGTACAGTTCCCATACCAGGCAGTGATGCAGTCAGTCAGGATGCTCTCAATTGTGCCCCTGTGGGAAGTTCTTAGGATTTGGGGGCCCATACCAAACCTCGTCATCCGTCTGAGGTGAAACGGGTACTCTTGTGCCTTTTCCATCACACAGCCGGTATGTACAGACCACTTGAGATCCTTGGTGATGTTTACGCCAAGGAACTTAAAGCTGTTCACCTTCTCAACCCCAGATCCATTGATGTCAATAGGAGTTAGCCTGTCTCCATTCCTCCTGTAGTCCACAACCAGCTCCTTTGTTTTTGCGACATTGAGGGAGAGGTTGTATTCTTGACATCACTGTGTCAGGGTGATGACTTCTTCTCTGTAGGCTGCCTCGTTATTATTTGAGATTAGGTCAATCAGTGTGGTGTTGTCAGCAAATTTAATTAGCAGATTGGAGCTGTGGGTGGCAACACAGTCATGGGTATACAGAGGGTAAAGGAGGGGGCTTCAGACACAGCCCTGAGGGGCACCTGTGTTGAGGGTGAGGGAGTCCACTCTTACCACCTGCCGGCAATCTGACAGGAAGTCCAGGATCCAGCTGCACAAGGCAGGGTGAAGGCCGAGGTCTCTGAGCTTCTTGTCGAGCCTGGAGGGAATTACGGTGTTGAATGCTGAACTCTAGTCCAAGAACAGTATTCTCACATAAGCATCTCTCTTCTCCAGATGTGTAAGGACAGTGTGTAGAGCTGTGGTTATTGTGTCTTCTGTCGATCAGTTGTGTTCGTAGGTGAATTGTAGGGGGTCCAGTGTGGGTGGTGGCAAGCTGCAGATGTAGTCTTTGACCAGCCTCTCAAAGCATTTGCTTATTATTGAAGTGAGTGTGACAGAACGCCAGTCGTTCAGACAAGTTACCTTGGTCTTTTTAGCTACAGGAACAGTGGTAGATGTTTTGAAGCAGGGAGAGGACAAGGGGAGAGATTAAAAATGTCTGTAAACATACCTGCACGTTGTGCCATGCACACTCTGAGTACCCATGCTGGGATGCTGTCCAATATGCCGACATAATAGTTATAGTGTCAGGAATTTGTACTCAGAAACCTTTGGAATGGACACCAGTATTGGATATTCAAAAGGATTCTGCTAGTTGAGACATGTAAATATATCATTCTGTAAATTTACTGACTGTATTTCAAATGTTAGTATTAAGGAGGTGATCATAGAAATGGAAACAATTTGTCCATTACTGCATCAGTGTAGCTCATTTTCAGTCATGAAAGACCACGCAAAGTTGAGAAGGAACATTCTAGATGGCACTGAGCCTCAAGCACAAGTGTCAGAAGCACTTGGAAAGGCAGCTTCAACGTCTCCTCTATAATCAGCACAGATGCACCACAAGGCTGTGGGCTTAGCCCCTGCTCTACTTGCTTTATACTAGTGAGTGTGTGGCTCAGTACAGCTCCAATACTATTTTTAAGTTTGCTGATGACACCACAGTTGTTGGCCAAATCAAAGGAGGTGAAAAATCAGCATATGGGCATATTGACAACCTAGCTGAGTGGTGTCACAACAACACCCTCTCACTCAGTGTCAGCCAAACCAAAGAGCTGGTTATTGTCTATAGGAGGAAGAAACTGACAGTCCATGATTCAGTCCTTATCCAGGCATCAGTGGGGGAGAGGGTCAGTAACCTTAAATTCCTTTGTGCTACTATTTCTGAGGATCTGTCCTCGGTCCAGCACACAAGTGCTGTTACAAAGAAGGCACTGCAGCACCTCTACTTTCTTAGATGTTTGTGACAAATCATCTAAAACTCTGACGAACTTCTATAGATGCATAGTAGAGAGTATACTGACTGGTATGGAAGTCACTATTGACCTTAAGTGGAAAAGCCTACAAAAAGTAGTGGATACAGCTCAGTCCATCACAGATAAAGCCCTGCCCTCCACTCAGCACATCTTCGTGGAGTGCAGTCGCAGGAAAGCAGTTCCATCATCAAGGATACTGAACATCCAGGCCTGACTCTTCTGTCGCGGCTGCCATAAGGAAGGAGGTATAGGAGCCTCAGGTCCCACACTACCAGACTTGGGAATAGTTAATACCCCTCAACTATCTGACTCCTGAACCAGAGTGGATAACTTCACTAACCACAGCACTGATATGGTTCCACAACCTATTAACTCACTTTCAAAGACTCGACAACTCACGTTCTCAATATTACTTGCTGCTTATTTTCTTCTTATTATTAATATATTAGATTATCTTTGTATTTCCGCAATTTGTTGCATTTTGCACGTGGGTCAGTTGTCCGCCTTTATGTGCTGTTTTTCATTGATTCTATTGTGTTTCTTTGTGAATGCCCACAATAAAAGAATCTCTGCATAGTATAAAGAGACAGTTATAAACTTCGTTAATAAATTTACTTTGAACTTTGAGCATTCTGACTGTTAGTGGCAGGAAGACTGAAGAGAGAGAATGTTACTGCCTTCCACCTTGCCAGTGCTCTTGCCTGACCTGTGGCAGTCTATGGGTGTCATATCGGCTGCATCTGTCAGCACTCGAACCACATTACCAGATTGGAAGCAAATTACTCTCAGTTACATGATACTGCCTATGATGAAAAGAAAGCAACAAATGGAATAAGTTGTCAGACATCATTACAATACAAACTGGCCCATCTACAAAACCAGTTCATCTGGGAGTTAATTCTGCGCATTTTATCCAATGTACCCACTCCACATCTATATCCCTTTCTGATATCCCCAACTAACTAAATTTCAAGTCAAGTTTACTGTCATTTAACTATATACATACATTTATATAACACACATAACCATTTACTGTATATAGAAATGAGACAACTTTTCTTTAAACCAGGATGTAAAGCAAAGTAGTACACATAACACACATGACATATGATAATTTATGAAGGTAAGGATAAAATCTACAGATGAATCACACATAAATAACAAAATAGAGTGTATAAATTAAATATGTAAGGTATGGAACAGATTAACCAGTGACACTTCAAATATGATGCAGCAGGGAGTTCGGAAGTCTTAATGGCCTGAGGGAAGAAACTGTTCCCCATCCTGACCATTCTTGTCTTTCTGCATCAGAGTCTCCTGCCTGATGGTAGAAAGTCAAAGAGGATGCTGGGTAGATGGGTGTGATATTTAACAACACTAACAGCCCTGCATATGCAGTGCTCCAGATAAATGTCCCCGATGGATGGTGGAAACACCTCTTCGATCCTCTCAGCCATTCTCACAGTCCTTTGTAGGGACTTCTGGTCCGATGCTAGGCTGCTCCCGTACTAGATGGAGATGCAACTTGTCAGGACGTTCGCAATGGTGCTCCTGTGAGATTCAGTTAAGATGCATAAGGGCAGGAAGCTTCACTAATCTGAACCTCCTCAGGAAGTGGAGATGCTGTTGTGCCTTCTTGTTCAGGAAGGTGGTATTAACGGACTAGGTGAGGTCATTGGTGATGTAAGCTCTCAGGAACTTGGTGCACTTAAGCGCTGACATGGTTTTTCACTTGAATCTGGACATGGAGTCCACAGCCTCAATCTTGAAGGGGAGAACAAAAAACTATAGAGCTTAATTACTGCAGATTATTTCACTTTTTTGGACCAATTACATTCCACTTAGAAATATGACAAACTATCAAAGTATTACACAAACATTCAAGGGAATAGAACTGCCATTGGTCATTGATGTTAAACTTCAGTCAAGAACTACAAAATGCTCTACTTCCTTAGGAGTTTGCACTGAGTTGATATGTCATCTAAAACTTTAACAAATAGATGCCCACTGGGGAATGTCCTGACTGGTTGCATCACGGCCTGGTATGGAAACATCGATACCCAAGAACAGAAAAGCTTACAAAATTTGGTGAATACAGCCCAGTCCATCACATGCACAGCCCTCCCTGCCATGGTGCACATCTACAAGGAGCACTGACACAAGTCAATGACCCCCCCCCCCCCCACCATCCAGGCCATGCTCTCTTCTCATTACTGCCATCAGGAAGAAGGTACAGAAGCCTTTGGTCCCACACCATTAGATTCAGGAACAGTTGTTACCCTTCAACCATCAGGCTCCTGAACCAGTTTGATCACTTAATTCACCTCAACTCTGAATCTACGGACTCACTCTGAAGGACTCTGCAGCTCATGTTCTCAGTATTATTTGTTTATCATTACTACCAGACTTCTTTTGCATAATGTTTGTCAGTCTTCGTGGATAGTATTTCACTGATTCTACTGTATTTCCTTTTTCTGCTGTGAACACCTGTAAGAACATGAATCTTGGGGTAGTATGTGGTGACATATACATTCTTAGATTGTAATAATTTAATTTGAACATTGAGCCTTGCATCATGTCACCAAGCGAGCCCCTTCCAAACCCATGAGCTCCACTATTGAAAAGGACAAGAGTTGCAAAAGCATGGCAACATCATCGCATGGACATTTCCCTCGAAGCCACGCACCAGCCCGACCTGAAATATATCACAGTTATTTCACTGTCACCAGAGCTCCTTTACTAACAGCATTGTGTAAATACCCACACCTCAATGATTGTAGCAGTTCAAAAAGGCATCCTTCAGAGGAAATTAGGGATGGGCAATTAAATTGGGGCTCTGACAGCACAAACAACTTGTCTTCAATGAAAAAACAACATTGGAAAATAAATCTCCTGATGGGAGTTATATACAGGCCTCCAAACAGTAGCCACGATGTGGGCTGCAAGTTATAATGGGAGATAGAAAAGGCATGTCTCAAGGGCAATGTCAGGATAATAAGTGTACTTTGAATCTTTGGATCTTGAATCTTTGAACCCGAGAGAAGGAATTTGTAGAATGCCTAGGAGATGGCTTTTTAGAGCAGCTTGTGGTCGAGCCCACTTGGGGACCAATTATTCTGGATATGGTGCTGTAAAATGAAGCGGGTTTGATCAATGAGCTTAAGCTAAAGGAATCCTTAGGAGTCACTGATCATAATGAGATAGATTTCACCCTGCAATTTTAGAGGATCAAAACAAATGGTTCAATTTAGTATCAGAGAATTTATACAGTATGGAACCTGAAATTCTTACTGTTCGCAGACATCCAAGAAACAGAAAAAAATCCAAACCTCCTCCTATGCACAAGCAGCTGTAAAAGCTTTAAACCTCTCCCCTCCCCTCCTCCTTCCCCCACTTGCTTCAGCTACAGCACCGACCGTGCCCCCCCACCACCCACCATGCAAGCAACAGCAAAGACCTCAAAGAGAGACCATGATCCTGAGCCCATCAAAAACCCACTGTCCATCCCAACATTTCGAGGGAGAGGCTAAAGCCAAATGTAACCATATTTCAGTGGGGCAAAAGAAATTACAGAGACATGAGAGAGAAGCCGGCTAAAGTTGTTTGGATAGGGACTCTGGCAGGGTTGATGACAGAGCAGCAATGTTTCTGGAGCTATCCAGGAGGCACAGGATAAATACATCCCAAAGAAGAAGTGTTCTAAAGGGAGGATGAGGCAACTGTGGCTGGCAAAGGAAGTCAAAGTCAACATAAAAGCAAAAGAGAGGTCATGTAATAGAGTAAAAATTAGTGTGAAGTTAGAGGATTGGGAAACCTTTGAAAAACAACAGAAGGCAACAAAAAAGACATAAGGGGTGAAAAGATGAAATATGAAGGTAAGCTAGTCAATAATATCAAAGAGGAAGCCAAATTTTTAAAAATATATATAAAGAGTAGAAGAGAGGTGGAGTAGATAATCAGACTGCTGGAAAATGACACTAGAGAAGTAGTAACCGCAGACAAGTATTTTGCGTCAGTATTCACCGTGGAAGAAACTAGCTAGTATGCTGGAAGTCCGAGAGTGGCAGGGGGCAGAAGTGAACACAGTTGCAGTTACTAGGGAGAAAGTGCTTGGGAAACTGAAAGATCTGAAGGCAGATAAGTAACCTGGACCAGATGGTGTACACCCCAGGTTTCTGCAAGAGGTAGCTGAAGTGATCATGGAGGCATTAGTAATGATCTTTCAAGCATCACCAGATTCTGGCATGGTTCCGCAGGACTGGAAAATTGAAAATGTCACTCCACTTTTCAAGAACCGGAGGGCGGAGAGCAGAGCTTAGTCAAGATGGCACTAAACGGCGACTCCTTTGCTTGCATCTTCAGAAACAGCTCTATTTCCATCTTTAGTATCTGTATTTTTCCCTTTCAGGGTTCTTTTGAAAACTCTGACCTGGAGTTACACACTGACTTCGGTTCTTTGCGGGAACGTGATCCGCTCTTGGGGGTGTCATGACTGGCCGTTATCCGACATGCAGCCTAAGAGTTTGGTTCGCCTTTGGAGGCCTGGATCTCGGGGCTCTGGAGACAGGTAGATCGAAGGTCGGTGTCTTAGGAGCTGGAATATCTTTGGCTGTCTGCCCAGAGACCTGAGATTTTTGGGTACAGAGCTCGGTAAAAGCAACGCAACCAACTTTTAACATCATGAACCAGTGAGTTGCTTGTTATGTCTCCCCTCTCGCTGTGAAACGGAGACATCTCTTTCTCCCTTATTAGTGAGAGAGACAGCCAGATGAAACATGAAATCTTTGGAGAACTGAAAGTCTGTGTCTTTGCTGTTGCTTTTGCTGCCCACTTGAGTGCTCGGTGGCAGGTACCAATGCCTTTTTTTGACAGTGGAGTTTGCTTGCTGCCGCTTACGTGCGGGAGGAAGAGGAGCTGGGGGCGGACTTTGGGGTTCCAACATTTAACTGTCATTCATTCTTCAGGGCATTCCTCTGTTTTCGTGGATGGTTGCGAAGGAAAAGCATTTCAGGATGTATATTTTACACATTAAATGTATCTTTGAAGGAAGAAAGGGAGGCAGAAGAAAGAAAATTGTAGGCCAGCTAGCCTGACCTCAGTGGCTGGAAGATATTGGAGGTGATTTTCATTTCGAGAAGACTAGAGTATAAAGGTAAGGATGTAATGCTGAGGCTTTATAAGCCACTGGTGAGGCCTCACTTGGAGTATTGTGAGCAGTTTTGGGCCCCTTATTTAAGAAAGCATGAGCTGACGTTGGAGAGGGTTCAGAGGAGGTTCGTGAGAATGATTCCAGGAATGAAAGGGTTATTGTATGAGGAGTGATTGATGTCTCTGGACCTGCACTCGCTGGAATTTAGAAGAATGAGGGGAGAGCTAGGCCTAGATAGAATGGATGTGGAGAGGATGTTTCCTGTGGTGGAGTAGTCTAGGACCTGAGGCCATAGCCTCAGATTAGAGGGATGTGAATTTAGAACAGAACCGAGAGGGAATTTCTTTAGCCAGAGGGTGGTGAGTTTGTCAAATTCATTCCCATAGGTGGCTATGGAGGTTAGCTTATTGGGTGTATTTAAGGCAGAGACTGATAGGTTCTTGATTAGTCAGGGTATGAAAACTTACAGGGAAGTGGCAGGAGAATGGGGTTGAGAGGGAAATGGATCAGCGATGGTGAAACAGCAGAGCAGATACGATGAATTAACTGGACTAATTCTGCTTCTGTGTCTTATGGTCTTATGTTTTAAATTGCAGCAAAGGTGTATCAGTGGAGTAAACAAAAGAATGTGTGTGTTGGACATAGAGACCAGAAGAAACTGAAATCATACTGCAGATATTGGAGTATCAGCTCAGAGAGGGTGGTGAAAAGGGTTGCTAATCACAGTTATTCAATCTAGAGGTGTAAATATCAGGACAGCGAGAGAGAGAAATAATGCAAGAACCATGCAATGCAAAATACAGCCGTTGTCAAAAATCTGAACTAACAGAAAAAGCTGGAAATTCAGCTGATCAGATAATTATATCCATCAGCCTTCACGGCTTTGCAAACTTTCGCTTTCCTCTCTCCATCCCTTCCCTCTCCCTGCAACTTAAAACATGATGAATATTTAATTCTCCCCATTCTGATGAAAGGGGCCATGATAGCATAGCAGTAAGAGTAACGCCATTACGTCTTGGGGCGTCAGAGTTCAGAGTTCAAAGTTCAATTCCGGCATCCTCTGTAAGAAAGTTTGTGTTCGTGTTGGTTTCCTCCAGGTGCTCCAGCTTCCTTCTGCAGTCCAAAGATGTACTGGTTAGTAGGTTAATTGGTCTTTGTAAACTGTCCTGTGATTAGGCTTGGATTAATCGAGTTGCTGGTCAGCAGGGCTCAGGGACTAATAGGACCTGTTCTGCACTGTATCTCTAAAATTAAAACAAATCCTGAAGTGCTAACTGTTTCTTTCTAGAACTGTTGACTGACCTGCTGAATATTTCTAACACACAAGAACATCTGCAGATGCTGGAAATCAAAAGCAACACGCACAAAATGCTGGAAGAGCTCAGCAGGCCAGGCAGCACCTATGGAAAAGAGTAAGCTGTCGATGTTTTATGCAGAGTCCCTTCATCAGCACCGGAAACATCGACTGTTTATTCTTTTCCACAGATGCTGCCTGGCCTGCTGAGATCCTCCAGCACTTTGTGTGTGTGTTTGCTGCTGAATATTTCTGTTTCTATTTCGGATTTCCAGTGTCTGCAATATTTTTGGATCCAAATAATTTCTGCCCCTTAGCTTATGAATTGCAGGCTATGAATTTTCGAATCGAACCCTATGAACAAAAGAATTGTGGATCTTGTTCAACTTGTATACAAGGGCTCTTTCCCATCCCCCCATCTGCTTCAGGCTCATAAAATACCTCATTATTTTGTATCATACATATCTTCTGCTGCTGCTACTAATGACTATTGGACAAGGAACAGAATAGTCTATCATACATTCCCTTTCATTTCTGGATATTCTATGGAGAATTAGATGAGTTTGTATTAACAGACTGCCTTCAGGGAAGGAACATACTAGCAGTTACATAGCACCTTATCAGAAAGGCTTGCTCACAAAATGTTACCTAACTGCCTTTTGATAACTATAAGACCATAACATGTTCTAATCAGAAACAAGAAAAAATCTCCAAATACTGCAAATCCAAACAAGCCACACAAAATGCTGGAGGAACTCAGCAGGCCAGGCAGCGTCTATGGTAAGGAGTACAGTTGACGTTTCGGGCCGAGAGCCTTCAGCAAGATGGGAGAAATAATCTCGGACTGAAACGTCGACTGTACTCTTTTCCATAGATGCTGCCGGGCCTGCTGAGTTCCTCCAGCATTTTGTGTGTGTTCCATAAGATATTCTAGTCCTCTCAAAATGAATGCTAATGTCGCATTTGCCTTCCTCACTGCCAACCCAGCTTGCAAATTAACCTTTAGGGAATCCTGCACGAAAGCAACCAAGTCCCCTTGCGCCTCAGGTTCTTGAATTTTTAGAGAATAGTTTACGCTTTTATTTCTTCTACCAAAGTGCATGACCATGAACTTCCTGACACTGCGTTCCATCTGCCACTTTCTGGCCCATTCCCCTAATCTGTTTAAGTCCATCTGTATAGCCTCTCTGCTTTCTCAACACTACCTGCCCCTCTACCTATCTTCATATCATCCACATTTATGTATTGAAAGACGAGTTATGCCCAGAATACTGGGAGAGGTTAGTTCATTATTTTGAATGCCATCACAAGCCCTTTTACTGTGCCAATAGTCCACAAAGTTTAACATCTCATGTAAAATCAAAATGCAGCTTATTCAATCAGACAGGTTGAAGCATACAGCTCATGAGGTGGTGCAGTACAGAATCCATAACGGTCAGGAACATTAGGCGTGTCCGTTTTGGATATGACATGTGTGTCTGAATAGCAAAACGGAAGGCAGGCTCAATACTGAGCCTCGAGTTTCAATTCAGTAGTTCTAAAAAGACAATGAGAACAAGAGGCAAGAAAAAGATCCTTTGGTCAAGTATTTCTGGTTCAGTTTTTTACTTCTGCAATGCAACTTGCTTTTTAACTACATGTTACTTCAAAAATGAGTAAGATAGATATTATTTTCCTTACATTATGGTGGGAGACATAACTTTAGGCAGAGTTCAAGTTGACATGGTAGAATCTGGGGGAACTTAATAGAAAGATGGGAATGGCACAGCACTAGAATGAACTGTACTTAGCTAAACTAAATATGCCTGGACTCTTTTGATGATTCGGTGCTTTGTATTCTTGTGTTTTCCCTTGCTTTTGTTTTTGCCTTCTGCACAATTTGTTCTTCTTTTTGCACATTGAAGGTTTGATAGATTTCTTTGAATGAGTTCCATGGTTTTCTTTGTTTCATGGCTGTCTGTGGAAAGAATCGTCTCAGGGTTGTATACGGCATGCATATTGTGATAATAAATGTACTTTTGAATAAAATGAGATAAATGAAAATGGGTACTCAGTGGCCAGAAGGGCTTATTTATATGCTGCATGAATCTGTGAGTATCTGCTTGCCATATCATAGTAGCCCAAAAGGACCTGAACATCTCACACTTGTGTGGCCATTTTCTGTGTTGTAAGGTGAAAAACAAACAAAAACAAAGGGACACGCACAAAATGCTGCAGGTCAGGCAGCATCTGTGGAAATGAACAGTCAACATTTTCAGGCTGAGACCTTTCTTCAAGACCGGAAAGGAAGGAAGAAGATACCAGAATAAAAAAGGTGGGCGAGGGGACGAAGGATAGCGACAAGGTGATGGGTGAGGCCAGGTTGGTGGGAAAAGTAAAGAGCTGGAGGTAAAGGAATCTGATAGCAGAGGAGAGAGGACCAGAGGCGAAAGGGAAGGAGCCTTTCCTAGTCTTAAGGAAGGGATCTGGCCTGAAACGTCAACTGTTTGTTCATTTCCATAGATGTTGCCTGATCTGCTGGGTACCTCCAGCATTTTGTGTGTGTTGCTTTGGATTTCCAGCATTTGCAGAATTTCTTGGGTTTAAAAACAAGGGAAGTAGTTTCAGTTGTGAGCTAAATGATGATTAATTTACTTCCTGTTCCATTTCTCTGATCTGATTTGTGTTAAAGTTCTTTTTTTTACAAATGCAGCATTAAAAATGTTCGATAATATTCACTTAAACATGAGGTTGAAGTCTACCTCTGGAATCAGTCTGTACCCTTTAGGTGAGATAGTCAATATTAATGCCTAGAGTTTCTTTCCCACATAAAGATCATGGTACAAAAGGTCAGACTGAATCAATTGAAAATTCAGTGCCCTCTGAGTGCCATCTTGGGCCAGTGCCGCTAATTCATCTTTACCTTTAGGCGCTGTGCCAGTGTAGAATGTATAAATGGTATCAGGTAAATTTAAGGACTGGAATAGGGAGTTGGTCTGATGAAGTAACTGCCTGTGAATGATATCCCAGAGTGGATGACTTGCAGTGGACTGAAAAGCTTGAACATGTAGATATTAAGAAAGAGGATGTGCTGGAGTTTTTGGAAAGCATCAAGTTGGATAAGTCGCCGGGACCAGATGAGATGTACCCCAGGCTACTGTAGGAGGCGAGGGAGGAGATTGCTGAGCCTCTGGCGATGATCTTTCCATCATCAATGAGGACGGGAGAGGTTCCGGAGGATTGGAGGGTTGCGGATGTTGTTCCCTTATTCAAGAAAGGGAGTAGGAATAGCCCAGGAAATTATAGGCCAGTGAGTCTTACTTCAGTGGTTGGTAAGTTGATGGAAAAGATCCTGAGAGGTAGGATTTATGAACATTTGAAAAGGCATAATGTGATTAGGAATAGTCAGCATGGTTTTGTCAAGGGCAGGTCATGCCTTATGAGCCTGATTGAATTTTTTGAGGATGTGACTAAACACATTGATGGAGGTAGACCAGTAGATGTAGTGTATGTAGATTTCAGCAAAGCATTTCACAAGGTAACCCATGCAAGGCTTATTGAGAAAGTAAGGAGGCATGGGATCTAAGGGGACATTGCTTTATGGATCCAGAATTAGCTTGCCCACAGAAGGCAATAAGTGATTGTAGATGGGTGATATTCTGCATGGAGATCGGTCACAAGTGGTGTGCCTCATGGATCTGTTCTGGGACCCCTACTCTTCGTGATTTTTATAAGTGACCTGAATGAGGAAGCGGAGGGATGGGTTAGTAAATTTGCTGATGACACAAAGGTTGATGGGTGATTCTGCAGATGCTGGAAATAAATAAAAACACAAAATGCTGGCAGAGCTCAGCAGGCCAGACAGCATCTATGGGAGGAGGTAGTGACGACGTTTCAGGCCGAAATTGGGTGTGTTATGGATAGTGTGGACAGCTATCAGAGGTTACAGCGGGACATTGATAGGATGCAAAACTGGGCTGAGAAATGGCAGATGGAGTTCAACCCAGTTAAGTGTGAGGTGGTTCATTTTGGTAGGTCAAATATGATGGCAGAATATAGTATTAATGGTAAGACTCTTGGCAATGTGGAGGATCAGAGGGATCTTGGGGTCTGAGTCCATAGGACACTCAGAGTTGCTGCACAGGTTGACTCTGTGGTTAAGAAAGCATATGGTGCTTTCTTAAGCATCATGGGACTGAGTTTAGGAGCCTTGAGGTAATGTTGCAGATATATAGGACCTGGGTCAGATTCCACTTGGAGTACTGTGCTCAGTTCTGGTCACCTCACTACAGGAAGGATGTGGAAACCATAGAAAGGATGCAGAGGAGATTTACAAGGATGTTGCCTGGATTGGGGAGCATGCCTTATGAAAACAAGTTGAGTGAACTCAGCCTTTTTTCCTTGGAGCGGCGGAGGATGAGAGGTGACCTGATAGAGGTGTATAAGATAATGAGAGGCATTGATCATATGAATAGCCAGAGGCTTTTTCCCAGGACGGAAATGGCTAGCATGAGAAGGCACAGTTTTTAGGTGCATGCAAGTAGGTACAGAGGAGATGTCAGGGATAAGTTTTTTTACAAAGAGAGTGGTGAGTGTGTGGAATGGGTTGCCGGCAATGGTGGTGGAGGTGGATATGATAGGTTCTTGTAAGAGACTCATGGACAGGTACACGGAACTCAGGAAAATAGAGGGCTATAGGTAACCCTAGGTAATTTCTAAGGTAAGGACATATCCAGCTGAGCTTTGTAGGCTGAAGGGCCTGTATTGTACTCTAGGTTTTCTATGTTCCTAAATCAGAGGAGAGCAACTATCAGTTGAAGGGGTGGGAGGGCTGGTGGGCAGCAGGCTGGAAGGATGGGAGGGGAGAAGGGTAACTGGATTGGTTGGGTGTCACCAGCTTCCATGGAGATCGGCTACCGCACCTATTGCACATTACCAAGAGAGAACTAGTTGATAAGTTACTTGAAATGAACCAGCTTGAGCCAATTTTCATTCACAGGTTGGTATCTGTATACAGGAGACCCCTCTAAGTCATGTAGAGGCAGGTTTGATAGGTCTTGTGTCAGGGACAGAGCTCTCTGGACTGAACAAATATCCAAAGTGTGCAATTCAGGTTTATTGGCCACCATTCAGTTTATCTGGCATCGAGGTGAATGCAGAGGAGGTTAATGGAGTCGGCGGAGGTCGCTCTTCACGGAAGGACAGAGTTCATATGGTCCCTCTCCTTGGAAGATGATGGAAGGATGTTTTTGATATCCAGATTATTGGACAGTATTTTCTATTGGTCTCCTTCAGTTTTCATTGTTTTCTTTCTTGTGGCCAATTGGCGGGTGGGTAATACGTTACTATTTATGTGAGGCAGGAGTTGGTGGGGGATTGGGGTCTGATGTTGGTGTTTATTGGTGTTTTTCTGAGTGGGTAAATCTGTTAGCTTTTGTGTGTGAGAGAAGGGGTTGGGGGTTTTGATTGTCACTTTTGTTTTCTGTGGGGGGTTGCAGATTTGATGTTATTGTCACTATTTTGTGAGGGGGGTTTGCAAGTTTTTGTTTCTTCTTTTTCATGCCGGGGTTGGAGTGATGGCTTTGCTTTTCAACAACTTCCATGGTTTTTCTCTAATTCATGGCTGTCTGGAGAAGGTGAATATTAGAGTTGTAGTGTACATGCATACTTTGACAATAAAAGTTAACCTTTGAACATTTTTGAATTATTAAAACTGTGCACTTTGTGATCCAAGCTGCAAGCCCTCAGCCCTTGTTCGTATTGTTTTTCCACGGACAGGAACTAAACCACAGAGCACATAACAACACAGTAGTAACATGATCTAACTTCTTGGTTCAAAAAACTATTTTGATTTATTGTGCCAATGAAGTAACATTACTGAATGTAAGCATCTGAAATTCAGATGAGGCTTTCAGGTGAGACCACAAATTGAATAAGAGATGGATTGGCAGAAAGTGGTCTCCAATTTTCCCATGAAAATTGCAGATATTGCAGAACAAAGGCAGGATTAGACCCATTCAGTGCTTTTGCTCAATGGGCCCAACTGTAAATTGTGATTGCAAACACGTAATAATAATAGAGCCTATCTAATCACTCTAAATAAACGGTTCTGTTCATAAGAGAGATTTAATGAGGATCTGGAAGCTTGTTAAATAGTATCAAGGAAGCAAAACTTCAGTAGCCTCCAGAGATTGTTGAAAGTGTTACTGTTTGTTTTAGGGCAAAGAGGATTAAGGAGAGATTTGACAGAGCTGTTTTAAATTATTAACGATTTTGATAGATGAAGAAAGGAGGAACTTGCCAACTGTTGCCAGGAAGCACAGGAGTCAGAGTTACTGGCAAAGGAGTCAGAAGCAACATGAGAATGTTTTTTAAACAGTGAATTGCTGTGAGTTAGATGATGGAAATAGCATCAATATAACTTTCAGAAGGATTAAATAATTTAGCCTACAGGAAAATTCACAGGGGGAGGGGTGTGTACAAAGTAGGTTAATGGGAGAGCTCGTTCAAAAGCTGGAGCCAAGCAAGTTTGGTCAAATGCATTCTGTTACAATACAAATTTTTAAAAATGTAATCGAATTAACAATTCTCAATTATAAACGTGTTCATGATTTTGAAGCAGAGTGATACCAGACAAATCATTGGGGAGGGAAAATTTGCCTTTGGTTACCAGTTTACATGTGAATGAATATTGGTGATTATTTGGATTCAGCTCACTGATTTCGTGAAACTAAATGTGTTAAGAAGAGTACGAACAGCTGCCATTACACAGGCACATGTTAAT
Source organism: Hypanus sabinus (assembly GCF_030144855.1). NCBI lineage: Eukaryota > Metazoa > Chordata > Chondrichthyes > Myliobatiformes > Dasyatidae > Hypanus > Hypanus sabinus. Next base: position 12,860,161 of record NC_082733.1, on the reverse strand, counting down.
TCAAATTTCTAAGCCACATTGTCCAGATCCTCAACTTCATTGTTCCTTTGCTGCAAGTGTCCATTAGAGAAATCATGGGTTCCATTCTACAACATTAGAAATGCATTGAAATGTTAATTTCAACTGTCAGGTCTGCTTCCATATATCCCTCCAGCAATAAAAGCATCAAGCGGAGTTGTTCATCTTTGCAGGCTACACACACTACCCTGGTCACCCATTGATGCACATTCGCAATGTGCAAAGCTGAACTGCGTGAACAGAGTTGAATTCCCTATGCTAGACCTTCATCTCGTCCTTTTCACTTTGATGGCCAGGATGAAGTTTCTGCAGTCACAAATTAAACAGTGTCCACGTCTTTCTATTTATGTTACTTTTTTCAGTTAGGCAGTACAATCTACTGCCTGATATCATTGTCCGAGGCTGCATTACAATACCAGCAGCATATCAACCACAATAACTTTGATTTACATAACACCTCTTGTTCGTAATAGCCCACTTCAGTCAAGTGTTACCAGAGAAAATTAAAGGTGCAGAATTTTACAGTATCATTTCTGTTGCTTTGGTCTCAGGGAGCTGTAGGTCCAGTTTAAGGCGGAGTGGCAAAAATCAGAAGTGTGCTGGAGGCCAAAGTTGAAGTACTGTTTTGGCATTTCAAATATGTAACAGGAATTGTTTTTAGATACACAAAGCATCTCGTGTTTATTGACAATTAATTTTAAATGAGGCAGATCATGATTTCTAGTTTGAAACATAGTACAGGCCAGTCTTCCTTTAAAACACTCAATGTCTGTTTTCATTCCCATGTATTCAGAGCTAAACCGGACACTGTGTCTTCAATCTCCTGCCGTCTGACCCAAACCCATCCCAGACACAGTCTGTTCAATCTCCTGCCGTCTCACCCAAATCTATCCCAGACACTGTCTGTTTAATCTGCCATCTGATAGGAGACACAGAAACAGTTTAGCCAAGACTGTAAGACCGAAACACAGTTTCTTCCGGAGGGCTGCTGTGTAGCTGAATGATGCTATACCCCGGCTGCCAATGGCCTTCGAGTGTTGTGGACAATCTAAGTCACTTGTTGCACGTAAATATGAGAATTTAAAAAAATTAAGCTATAAAGATTTTATGGCAAGGTGGAGGCATGACTTCTTGCAGCAGCTTTTACAGGGTCAATAAAGGCGCTACCATTCTACTAAAACGTACTGTACATCGAATGATTGTTAGATCCTGCTATACGATAAGAACTCAGAGACTGCAGATCCACACCATCAGCGAGTTGCTCGCTGGTGGAGATAATGAAGGAGCTGGCAACGTGCTGATGCCTGATTGAACAGATAGCCAAGCAACGGAGGCTTGCAGTCAAATAGCAGGCGGTCATTGCGGTCACTTTTCTTGTAATCACAAAACTCCTTTGGACATTATTAATCTGGTATGCCACATGTTCGACTTGCTGATTTATTGGATGCAATTAGGGGCAGATGGAGGGGGCCTGGTCCTCGATCATAGTAAGGTTTAGGCCCGAAGCCACAGTGTAGCCTGTTTGCAGCTGCTTGGAATGAGGGCTTGAAGCCACTGTACTTCCCCGGGGATGGTGTGCCGCGGTGTCCAGAACGCAGTCGGACCTGCCCTCCCAGAGTTTCACTCGACAGAAGACAAGCCAGGTTGTGGCCGACTGCAGATTTTTTTAGCGACACTCGATGGACTTGGGCCTCAAACTGCGGGGTCGCTTGCTTTTCAGCATCCGGAGGAGATGCGCCTGAGCCATCGTGCTCTACCGGGGGCAGCGTAGTGCAGTTGTGGCGACTGAAGATTTAACATGGACTGAGGAGGGTCTGGGCTATATACGTATAGTTTTATCTGGTTGTGTTTTTACTGATATTGTAGATATGCTTCTATACAGGAGAACTGGGCCTCAAAGCCATGGTGTTGGCTAGCATGCATCGGGGGCCAGTCGACAGATGATATTGGTGGCCTAGGGGGTCTGGACTATATATATATACACATATTCTATGTCATTGTACTTATAATGATATTCTATGTGGGTTTGTTGACTTGAGTGCATCAAGTCTTGTGGACGGAGTGGGGGAGGGGGAGGTGGTCCTATTACGTCATTGTGATCTTACTGTGTGTGATTGTTGGTAACGTGCCTTTACACCTTGATGTAGTAACACTGTCTCATTTGGCTGTATTTATGAGTATTCATATCTGGTTAAGTGACAATTAAACCTGAATACTACATGCATTGTAAATATCTGTTTTGCATGTACTGGAGTAGCCCTGCAATCTGGTTGTCTAGACCAAGTTCTATTGTATTCCAGAGACTCTCAGAAGCAGTTATACAACATGGAAGCAGGCCATTCAAACCAACTCATTCATGCTGCCCAAGATATCTTCCTGAGCTAGTTCCATTTGTATGCATTTGGCTCATTTCCCTCTAATTTTTCCTGTCCATGAACCACTCCTGATCTGTTTGTGATTTCGATCTGCTACATAGTCACCATAGGAGTCCTCTCGGGTAACAGTGTGATCTGGCTCACAGCAGGTACAAGTACAATGCTAACAATTCCCTAAAACCCCTGTCCAATCATCATTGCACATGTGGAAAAAGTCACCTCCATTAAAATCCATATATGAGTTCACAGAACACAGAAAAACAAAAGAAAATAGCAGTATAGACCACCTGACCACTCAAACCCACCTTATCAATGAAACATGAATCTGCTCCAGACCTCAAATCCTTCCTTACACCGGTTCCCATTGTACTCAATTCCCCAATCTTTTAAAGATTTATCTATGCTGCACCAACCCCTCCTTAAAAACCTCCAACGAGTTAGCCTTCAAAGTCCTTCAGGGCAGAGAATTACTGAGATTCGCCACCTCAGTTTTTAATTAATACCCCTTTATTTTGTAGCAATGTCCCCTTGCTTAAGACTCTCTCAGTAGTGGAAACATCTCAATATCTACCCTGCCTGCTCCCTTAGGATCTTCTAAACTCCAAAGAATAAAGATCTAACTTTTTTAGCCATTTGTGATAGGACTACCTTCTCATTCCAAATATTGTCCTGGTGAATCTTCTTTGGGTTGCCTACATATTAGCATATTCTTTTTTGAATAAGGGGATCAAATCTGTGCTCAGAAAGTCAGGTATAGCCTCCAATTGCCAGTATAATATTGTGACAATACTTAACAATTTCTAAATTCCAATCTCTTTGATTAAGGTCATATGCCATGTGTCTTCCTAACTACTTTCTACACCTCTCTGCTACTGTTCATGTAAAATAAGAGCTGGATTGCTGTGATTCCACTCATTTTTATAAGAGCCTGTTTTTTCAATTCCCCTAACCAAATTGTAAGACCTCCCATTGCTGAGCTTCTCCCACACCCGCCCAATCTATCTACAGAGTCCAAATATCCGTTTCAGAAAAATAGATGGGGTGACGTGCTATGTGCTATCAGCCAGAGGATGGTGACTCGGTAGAATCTGTTGCCACAGGCATATATATATTTAAGGCAGAGGTTGATAGATTCTTGATTGGTCAGGTCATGTAGGGATATGGGGAAAAGGCAGGAGACGGGGCTGAGAGGGAAAATGAATCTGTCATGATGAAATAGTGAGGCAGATTTGATGGACCAAATGGCCGAATTCTGCTCCTATATCTTATGGACTTATGGTCTTAATATATATACTCTGACTCCCACCCCCAGGGCATTATTATAAAAATAACTGAGGGTCAAGACTGATCCTTTAATACATAGCACATTATGGTGTTCACAACAATGGTTAAATAATAATGATTGGGTGCATAAAATCAATCTCATTGATTACAGCACTCTCTAAAAATAATTAACCAGACGTTTACTTAATTACTTCAGTGCTACATGCAGACTTTACATTATGAAAAACTATAAACAGAAAAAATAGGGAGCCATAAATATTTGATTAAGTCAAAGAAATTTAAGGGAAAGCGTAAATTTCGCGTAGGTAGTGAAGCGACTGCAGGACCATCTATCTAGAACAATGTTTGAGAGAGAAATAATCAGTACCAAGGAAAGTCTGGATGGCATGAAAACAAGTGAATGAAAATGGATCAAGAGCGGGTAAATGAGATTTGAGTCAATTCTTTTCATAAAGGGTAAAAGGTAACTAATTCCTATATCTTATGGTCTTAATGGTCTTAATCTTTGTTCAAGTGAATCCCCTATTCTGGATTTGCTATTTTACATATACCATCTTGTGCCCCCTATTGTTGCCAGGATTTCATATGGTCACGAGAGGGCATACAGGAGCAAGATGTATCAGCTAGTTGAGTGGTGCCACAGCAACAATGTCAGTAAGACCAAAGAACTGATTGTGGACTTCAAAAAGGGGAACTCAAGGGAACAGGCACCAGTCCTCATAGAGGGACCAGAAATGGAAAGAATGAGCATTTTCAAGTTCCTAGGTGTCAATATCTCTGAGGATCAACATTATCAATGCAGCTACAAGGAAGACACAGCAGCAGCTATACTTCATTAAGAGTTTGAGGAGATTTGGTATCTCACTAAAGACACTCACAAATTTCTACAGATGCAATATACCATGGAAAGCATTATTAACCACTTAATTACTGGTGTAGAATACTAACACTAGATATATTCCTATTGTATTCTGTCACTGTCGATCAGACTCAGAACCTCCATATTATCAGAATCAGGTTTAATATCACTGGCATATGTCATGGAATTTCAAGTCAAGTCACTTTTTATTGTCATTTCGACCATAACTGCTGGTACAGTACACAGTAAAAATGAGACAGTGTTTTTCAGGACCATGGTGTTACATAACACAGTACAAAAACTAGACTGAACTACGTAACGAGGGAAAGTACTTAACACTCACCATATGGTAAGAGTCTCGTTATGACACCACTGTTGTTGGCCGAATCAGTTGATGGCAAATCTGCATATAGGAGGGAGATTGAAAATCTGGCTGAGTGCTGCCTTATCAACAACCTCTCACACAATGTTAGCAAGAACAAGGAATTGTCTTCAGGAGGAGGAAGCAGGAGCTTCATGAGCCAGTCCTCATCAGAGGATCAGAGGTGGAAAAGGTTCAGCAACTTAAAATTCCTCAGTGTTACTATTTTGGAGGATCTGTCCTGCGCCCAGCAGGGAAGTACAATTATGAAGAAAACATGGCTTGACATCTGAAACTTTATTAAAAAGGATTGGAGATGCCATTTAAAACTTTAACAAACTTCTATATATATGTAGTGGAGATTATATTGACCAGCTACATCACCGTTTGGTATGGAAACATCAACGCCTTGAATAGAAAATTCCACAGAAGGTAGTGGATATGGCCCAGTCCATCATGGGTAAAGCCCTCCCCAACCATCGAGCAACTCTACACAAAACGTTGTTGCAGGACAGCAGCATGCATTATCAAGGACCAACGACCCCCCCCCCCCCACCCACTGAGATCATGCTCTCTTCTCTCTGCTGCCATTAGGAAGAAGGTACAGGAGCCTCAGGATTCACACCACCAGGTTCAAGAACAGTTACTACCCCTTTGACATCAGTTTCTTGAAGCAAAGGGGATAACTTCATTCAACTTCACTTGCCCATCATTGAAATGTTGCCACAATCTATTGACTTACTTTCAAGGACTCTTTGTCTCATGTTCTTGATATTTATTGTTTATTTATTTTTATTATTTCTCTCATTCTGTATTTGCACAATTTGCTGTCTTTTGCACACTGGTTGAATGCCCAGTTTGGCGTGGTCTTTCATTGATTTTATTATGGCTGTTATTCTATTATGGATTTATTGAATATGTCTGCCAGGAAATGAATCTCAGGATTGTATATGGTGACGTATATGGATTTTCATAAATTTACTTTTGAATCTTTGAACTTTTTTGAACATAACTAGCCAAACTACAGAGCTAGAGTTCTTTTAGCGTTTGAGCCATATACTTTCAGATACCACTAAGACAGGAATGATACCACTGATGTTGATCTCTTATTGCACTTAATATAGCTGTGCCAACTCAAAGCTACATTTACTCTCCTCTGTAAATATGCAATTTACACAATGTAAATATGGTGCCTGATGTGTGCATGACTATTCTTTCCCGCATATGAGAGAGACATTCGGTTTTTTGGTCTATATGATTAGAGGCCCTAAATGTGGGTTGAAGTCTCTTCTCATTGAACAACTTTTCAGCACAGGAATAGGCCTTTTGGCCCTCCAGGTCTGTACTGACAATGATGCCGATTAAACAGATTCCATTGTCTACACTCGGTCTGTATCACTCTATTCACCGCCCGTCAATGTGTCTATCTAAATCAACATACAAAATTGCTGGAGGAACTCAACAGGGCATAGAGCATCTATGGAAATGAATAAGCTGTCAACTTTTCCGGCCAAGCCCCTCCTTCAGGAATGCAATGTTGCTTGAACACTGCTGTTATGTCTACCCCTGCCAGTTCTGCTGGCAGCACATTCCAAGCACCAACCACTCTATATGTAAAAAACAACTTCCCTCACACACCTACCCCTAACCTTCCCCCCCCCCATCTTAAAGGTATGCCCTCTAGCATTTGAGATTTCCAGTGTGCCACTTGACATTTATCAGGGGGCCAGCATCAGAAGCACCTAAGAGGACAGTCCAAGTTTGCCCTTAGTTAACACTGTCCAATCCAGGAAACATGCTGGTGAACCTTTCAACATCCTATCAAAAGATTCTACCATGATCCGAGAGTCTGACAAGCAGACCTACATAAAATGCTTCATTCTATAGAGTGACAAGCGGAAATGCATACAAAACTCCATTCTATAGAGTGACTATTGGCACTGCACACAATACTCCATTCTATAAAGTGACGAGCAGAACTACACACACTACTCCATTCTTTAGTGTGACAAGTGGAACTACACACAATACTCCATTGTATAGTGTGACAAGCAAAACTACACAAAATAGTCCATTCTGTAGTCTGACAAGCAGAACTACACTCAATCTATTCTATAGTATTGATGCACCATCAATAACTCACACTGAGACGTAAGGCGAGATATCGGCTTTTATTGACTGGAAGAAGGAACCAGGAGTGAGTGTCCATCATACTATGTCCTGGAGACTGAGGCCGAGCGTCAGGCCTCAGATCGCCTTTATACAGGGGCCTGTGGGAGGAGCCACAGGAGCATTCAGCAGGGGGCGTGTCCAGACAGGCACATAGTTCACCACAAGTATGACAAGTGGAAATTGTACACTGTGCTCCATTCTATAGTGTGGAAAATGGGAATTGTAGAAAATACTCCATTCTATAGAGTGACAACCCGTGACTGCACACAATACACCATTCTATAAAGTGACAAGTGGGATTGCACACAGTACTCCATTCTATAGTGTGACAAGTCGAATTGCACACAGTACTCCATTCTATAGTGTGGCAAGAAGAACTACACGCAATACTCCATTCTATACTGCGACAAGTGGAACTGCCCACAACTCTCCATTCTACAGTGTGGCAAGTGGAAATACACACCATACTCCATTCTATAGTGTGACAAGCAGAACAGCACACAATACTGCATACTATAACGTCAGTAATGGAACTACACAATACTTGATTGTACAGTGAGATAAGTGGAACTGCACAAAATACTCCATTCTATAGTGTGACAAGTGGAAACTGCACATAGTTCTCCCGTCTATAGTATGACAAGTGAGATTGTACACAATCCTCCTTTCTATAGTGTGGCAAGCAGAAAAGCACACGATATCCATTCCATACTTTAACAAGTGGGAACTGCACACAGTTCTGCATTCTATAATGTGGCATGCAAAACTACTGACGATACTCCATTCAACACTGTGACTTGTGGAAGTACACACAATTCTCCATCCTATTGTGTGACAAGCAGAACTGTACACCATAGTCCATTCTATTGTGGGACAAGTAGAATGACACACAGTATTCCATTTTATATCGTGAGAAGGTGGAACTGCAGATAATACTCCATCCTATCATATGGCAAACAGAACTACAAACAATACTCCATTCTATAGTATGACAAGTGGAGCTAAACACGATACTCCAATCTATACTGTGACAAGTGGGAACTGCACAAAATACTCCATTCTATATTGTGGCAATGAGAACTATACAAAATATTCCATTCTATATGGTGACAAGTCAAATTGCAAACAATCCTCCTTTCCATAGTATGACAAGTGGAACAACACAGAATACTCCAGGGCTGTACTTGATCTGGTATTGGGAAATGAACCTGGTCAGGTGTCAGGTCTCTCAGTGGGAGAGCACTTTGGAGATAGTGATCACAATTCTGTCTCCTTTACCACAGCATTGGAGAGGGGTAGGAACAGACAAGTTAGGGAAACATTTAATTGGAGTAAGGGGAAATATGAGGCTATCGGGCAGGAATTTGGAAGCATAAATTGGAAACAGATGTTCTCAATGTGGCAAATGTGCAGGGATCTTTGCGTGGGGTTCTAAGTAGGTACTTTCCAATCAGACAGGGAAAGGATGGTAGGGTACAAGATCTGTGGTGTACAAAGGCTGGTGTAAATCTAGTCAAGAAAAAGCTTACAAAAGGTTCAAAAAACTGGGCAATGATAGAGATTTAAAAGATTATAAGGCTAGCAGGAAGGAGCTTAACAATGAAATTAGGAGAGCCAGAAGGGGCCATGAGAAGGCCTTGGTGGACAGGATTAAGGAAAACCCCAAGGCATTCTACAAGCATGTGAAGAGCAAGAGGATAAGACGTGAGGGAATAGGACCAATCAAGTGTGATAGTGGAAAACTGTGTATGGTACCGGAGGAAATAGCGGAGGTACTTAATGAATACTTTGCTTCAGTATTTACTACGGAAAAGGATCTTCGTGATTGTAGGGATGACTTGCAGTGGACTGAAAAGCTTGAGCATGTAGATATTAAGGAAGAGGATGTGCTGGAGCTTTTGGAAAGCATCAAGTTGGATAAGTCACTGGGACCGGATGGGATGTACCCCAGGCTACTGTGGGAGGCAAGGAAGGAGATTGCTGAGGCTCTGGCAATGATCTTTGCATCATCAATGAGGACGGAAGAGGTTCTGGAGGATTGGAGGGTGGTAGATGTTGTTCCCTTATTCAAGAAAGGGAGTAAAGATAGCCCAGGAAATTATAGGCCAGTGAGTCTTACTTCAGTGGTTGATAAGTTGATGGAGAAGATCCTGAGAGGCAGGATTTATGAAAATTTGGAGAGGAATAATATGATTAGGAGTAGTCAGCATGGCTGTGTCAAACCAGGTTTGACAAGCCAGATTGAATTTTTTTGAGGATGTAACTAAACAAATTGATGAAGGTTGAGCCGTAGATGTAGTGTATATGGATCTTAGAAAGGCATGTAATCAGGTACACCATGCAAGTCTTATTGAGAAGGTAAGGAGGAATGGGATCCAAGGGGGCATTGCTTTGTGGATCCAAAACTGGCTTGCCCACAGAAGGCAAAGAGTGGTTGTAGACAGGTTGGTGACCAGTGGTGTGCCTCAGGGGTCTGTTCTGGGACCCCTACTCTTTGTGATTTTTATAAATGACCTGGATGACGAAGTGGAGGGATGGGTTAGTCAATTTACTGATGACACAAAGGTTGGGTGTGTTGTTGATAGTGTGGAGGGCTGTCAGGGTTTACATCGGGACATTGATAGGATGCAAAACTGGACTGAGAATTGGCAGATGGAGATAAACACAGGTAAGTGTGAGGTGGTTCATTTTGGTAGGTCAAATATGATAGCAGAATATATTATTAATGTTAAGACTTTTGGCAGTGTGGAGGATCAGAGGGATCTTAGGGTCCGAGTCCATAGGACGCTCAAAGCTGCTATGTAGATTGACTCTGTGGTTAAGAAGGCATACAGTGCATTGGCCTTCATCAAACCTGGGATTGAATTTAGCAGCTAAGAGGTAATGTTGCAGCTATACAGGACCCTGATCAGACCCCACTTGGAGTACTGTGCTCAGTTCTGTTCGCCTCACTACAGGAAGGACATGGAAACCATAGAAAGGGTGCAGAGGAGATTTACAAGAATGTTGCCTGGATTGGGGACCATGCCTTATGAGAATAGGTTGAGTGAACTCTGCCTTTTCTCCCTGGAGCGATAGAGGATGAGAGATGATCTGATAGAGGTGTACTAGATAATGAGAGGCATTGATCGTGTGGATAGTCAGAGGCTTTTCCCCAGGGCTAAAATGGCTAGCACAAAAGGGCATAGTTTTAAAGTGTTTGGAAGTAAGTACAGAGGAGATGTCAGAGGTAAGTTTTTTAAGCAGAGAGTGGTGAGTGATAGGGCCTTTTAAGAGACTCCTGGATGGCTACATGAAGCTTAGAAAAACAGAGGGCTATGGGTAAAGCCTAGGTAGTTCTAAAGTAGGGATATGTTTGGCACAGCTTTGTGGGCTGAAGGGCCTGTATTGTGCTGTAGATTTTCTATGTTTCTATAGTGTGACAAGAGGGATCTGCACACATTACAGCGTTCCATAGTCTGATAGTGTGAATTGTACACAATACACCACTCTAAAGTGTGACAAGTGGAACTACACACAATACTCGAATCTATATTGTGAGAAAAGGGAACTGCACTCAATTCTCCCATTCTATAGCGTGGTGAGGTGGAACTGCCCAGAGTACTCAATTCTAGAGTGTGACAATACTCCATTCTACGGAGTGACAAGTGGGAACTGCACACAATATACCATTCTATATTGTGAGAAGTGGGAACTACACACAGTACTTCATACTATACTGTGACATGTAGAATTGCACACAATATTCCATTCTATGTTTTGAGAAGTGGGAATTTCACTCATTTCTACATTCTATAGTGTGATATGCAGAATTACACACAATACTCCAGACTATAGTGTGGCAAGCAGAACTCATACAATACTCCATTCTGTAGAGTGACAAGCAGAACTCACACCACACTCCAATCTATATTGTGACAAGTGGAACAACACACAATACGCCATTCTGTAGTGTGACAAGTGGGAATCATGGGTGTCACCATTGAAGAAACCAAACAAATCGAGTATCTTGGTATCAAAATCCAGAATGATCTGCGTTGGAATGGTCAGACGCATCATGTGGCAGTGAATGCAACAGGAGTCCTAAATTTTCTGAGACTCAATTTTCATCATTGTTCGACTTCTGTCAAGGAGAAGTTGTACCTCACCCTCATTAGGTCACATCTGCAATATGCAGCTGCTGCGTGGGACCCATACACAAACAAAAACACTATTTCCATAAGCGAGTCCAAAGACAGGCAGCCCGAGTGTCACAAATACCTATGAGAGAGAAGCGAGTGTTACCCGACTTTTGAATTCATTGAAGTGGAACTCTCTCCAAGATAGACGTGAAGCACACCGTATGACTGTTTTTACAAAATGTTAAATGGTCAGCTTGACATAGACTACCAATCCTACACCAACCCAAAACCGATTAGGAGCAGACGAGGGCACTCATTTCAACTACCAAGTCAGATGTGTACAGCAATTCATTCTTCCCCCGCACAATTAAAGCATGGAATAATCTTCATCCTACCATAGTCAAACAATCAAACCCAATTAAATTTAAGACAGCTCTTCTTCAAAAATCTCCTTCTTAAGTCCACCCTCCGCCACCTCCAGTTTAAATTCCATGCGGAATATTTTGGAGAACCAAGAACCAAGAAACCAATTGCACACAGTACTCCATTCTACAGAGTGACAAGTGGAACTGCACACAATACTCCAGTCTGAAGTGTGACAAGTGGGAATTGTTCACAATACTCCATCCTATACTGTGACAAGCAGAGCTGCACAAAATGCTCCATTCTAAAGTGTCACAAACAGAACTACACACAATACTCCATTCTATAGAGTGACAAGTGGAACTGCACACAATACTATAGTGTGATAAGTGGAACTGTGCACTATACTCCATTCTCTAGCGTGGCAAGCAGGACTGGAAACAATAATCCATGCTATAGTGTGGATCCCTGGACTTTAAACAGCTTTTTTTGACTGGCCTTTGTAATCCATGTAGCTCCAGCTCCTTACCCTCTCCATTTCATCCCACGTACGCTCTTGTTCATCTCCGCCCTAACTCTCCCACTCTCCCTCCCCTGTCACCATCTCCCCACTCTTACCCTCCCTGTCCGCTCCCCTTGCTCACTCCCCATCATCCCCTCCCTGTACTCCTTCCCTCCCCCCTTCCAACCTTCTCCACTCCCTACCCTTCCATCTCCCCCCTCCTCTTTCTCCTCTCCCACATTTATTTCACATCTTCTCCCATCTTCCCCCCACTCCCCATCCCCAACCCTCTTCCGCCTCCTGCAGCCTGGAATGTTTCCATCAGCAGCATTCCTCTCCGACATTTTGATGTACTAAGAGACCGTCAAGGTTCGGGCAGACCAATGGGTGCCTTTCTCCGAGCTCAGGATCTGCCAGGAGCGCTTGACCCTGGAACAGAGAGTCAGAGAATCTTCTGTCATACAGCTGCAAGGGATGAACCATGACATAGGCCCTTACATCTTTTTCCTCATCCTCTTTGCCGACACAGCCGCAATGTATTGACCTACCGTCTTGTCCCCACTATTGTCATCTCAGTTGCAGCATGCAATGGGAGTGACGTTCCAATCATTCAGGAAGGTGCTGGCTGGGAGGACCGCTCTCAACACCAGTCAAGCAAAGCCTTGGTGCCTGTTGGTGAGATCTGGTGATGAGGCATTCTGCCAGATGGTCTGGTCTGTCTGCTCAGGGAGCCACCCACTATGTCCACCAAGTTTCTCTCCTGCAGTGTGTTCCTTGTTGAACACAACATGATGGACTTGTGGTCAAAGGTCACTAACATGAAGAAATCTACAGATGCTGGAAATCCAAAGCAACACGCACAAAATGCTGAAAGAACTCAGCAGGCCAGGCAACATCCATGGAAAATACTAAACAGTTGACATTTCAACCGAAGAAATGTCTCAGTCCAAAACTCTTTTCTATGGATGCTGCCTGGCCTGGACTCCTGAGTTCCTCAAGCACTTTGTGTGTGTTGTGGTCAAAGGTGTTGGTCTAGTAGAATGTTTCCACAGAGGCAGGTAGAGCGGCAACATCCAGCTGAAATTGCACAGGACTGGGCCCCTGGGCAAGGCTGGATTTTATTGGTGAATGTAGATTGGGAGCAGCATGTGGAGAGAAATGCAATATCCAGTAAGAAGGAAAAGAACCAGAACACTTGAAGAACTCAGTGGGTCACAGGTGCAAAAGGCATTAGACCCTGCATTAGTCTTGAACTTTTGACTCCATCGAGCATCAAGCAGCATGCCTGACCTGCTTAGTCCTTCTAGTATAGGATATTGTGCGCTGCTCTTGATTCCAGTGTCTGCAATCTCTTTGGTCTCCATTGGGTAGGAGGTTGAATAAATACCTGTAACATAGGTAGGAGAAGAGATGAGGTCTTGGAACATGGACTTAGGGAGCAAAGAAGCTATTTAATGTATCGGACTTCAAGGCTGTAATCTGTGGGTTGCTTTTGGGCCACCAGCTACTGAGTACAATAGAAAGATAGATCACATGAATGTGTGGCTGAAGGGATAGCAAAGGAGGACAGGTTCTGGTATTTCTTGATCTCTAGAACCATCTTACGGGAAGAAAACATCTGGACAAGCAGCCACAGCTGCATGTCAACCTTGCTAAGAGGTTTGCTAGTGCTGCTGAGGTAGGTTTAAACTGAGCTGGCAGGGGAAGAGGATCTAAGGAGTTTTTCCTCAAGGAGAAACAGCTATAAAGCTACTTGATAGAACAAGCGAGGAAGCTCTATCCATTGCCATGCAAGGAGTATAACTGGTAAAGCAGATAAGTTCTGGGGTTTCACAATCCTGCTACCATCCCAGAGATGTGGATCAAGAACTATCTGGACTGGCAATCCAATATTCCAGGGTATAGGAATTCCAGGCAGGATAGGCAGTAAAAGAAGAATGCATTACACATTTTCAATGATTTCAAGTTTCCTGGCCCCCATCCTCTTATTTTCACTATGGATGTCCAGTCCCTACACACCTCCATCCCCAACTAAGAAGGCTTCAATGCTCACAGCTCCTTTCAGGAAACCAGACCCACCCAGTTCCCCTCCACCACCACTCTCCTCTGTCTGGGGGAGCTTGTCCTCACTCTTAATAATTTCTCCTTTGGCTCTTCCCATTTCTTTCAAACAAAAGATGTAAGCATGGGCACTCACATGGGTCTCAGCTATGCTTGCCTTTTTTGTCGGCTATGTGGAATGTTCTATGTTCCAAGCCTACCCTGGTGTCTGTCCTCCACTTTTCCTACGCTACATCAAGGACTGCATTGGTGCTGCTTCCTGAACCCATATGGTGCTCGTCCATTTCATCAACTTGGCCTCCAATTTCCACCCTGCTCTCAAATTTACCTGGTCCATTCCCGACACTTCCCTTCCCTTTCTTAATCTCACTATCTCTATCTCTGGAGACAGCTTATCAACTGATGTCTATTATATACACACAAACTCTCACAGTTACCTGGACTATACTCCTTCCACCTTGTTTCTTTAAAAACGCCATCCCCTCCTCTCAGTTCCTCTGTCTCCACCACATCTGCTCTCATGATGAAGCTTTTCATTCCAGAATTAATAAAATGTCCTCCTTTTCAAAGAAAGGGGCTTCCCTTCCTTCACTATCAATGCAGCCCTCAACCACATCTCTTCCACTTCCTTCACCCTAACAGGGGTAGAGTTCCGCTTGTCCTCACATACCACCCCACCAGCCTCTGTATTCCAGCACATAATTTTCCATAACTTCCACCATCTCCTACAGGATCCCACTACCAAGCACATCTTTCCCTCCCCCCCCCCCCTCATTTTCTGCTTTCCGCAGGGATCGCTCCCTACGTGACTCCCTTATTCATTTGTCCTTCCCCACTGATCTCCCTCCTGGCACTTGTCCTTGCAAGCAGAACAAGTGCTACACCTGCCCCTGTACCTCCTCCCTCACTACTTTCCAGGGTCCCAAACTATCCTTCCAGGTGAGGCGACACTTCACCTGTGAGTATGTTGGGATCACGTACTGTGTCTGGTGTTCCCGGTGTAGCCTGCTGCAAATCACAGAGACCCAACATAGATTGGGAGAAGGCTTCGCCAAGCACCTATGCTCTATCTGTCAAAAGAAGCAAGATCTCCTTGTGGCCACCCATTTTAATTCCACTTCCCATTCCCATTCCTCTACAGTTGTGATGAGGCCACACTCAGGTTGGAGGAACAACACCTTGTATTCTGTCTGGGTAGCCTCCAACCTGATGGCATGAACATCGATTTCTTGAACTTCTGGTAATGCCCCCACCACTTTCACCATTCCCCATCCCTTTTTCCCCCTCTCACCTTATCTCCTTGCCTACCCATCACCTTCCTCTGGTGCTCCTCCCCCCTTTTCCTTCTTCCATGGCCTTCTGTCCTCCCCCATCAGACTTCCCCTTCTCCAGTTCTGTATCTCTTTCACCAATCAACATCTCAGCTCTTTACTTCACCTCCCTACCCCCCACCCACCTCTCGTTTCACCAACCACCTTGTGTTTCTCTCTCCACTTCTCCTACCTTTCAAACCTACTCCTCATCTTTTTGTTCTCCGGTCCTGCTGAAGGGTCAATCCAAAACATCGACTTCGTACTTTTTCCCATCCATGTTGTTTGGCCTGCTGAGTTCCTCCAGCACTTTGTGTGTGCTGTTTGGATGTCCAGTATCTGGAGATTTTCCCTTGTTTGTGACTTCATTGTTGATGTTGTGTATCTAAAGAAGGCTAAATAGGTAGAGATTAGAAATAAAAAGTGTCATCACTTTGCTGGGGCTGGGGTGAGGCTGTAATTCACATCTCTGGCGACAGGAGAAAGATCAACTGATATGTAGGCAGGTATCAGAGAGTTACAGTAAAAGTGAGCTTACTGTACTGGAAATTTTCAATTTCCCAAATATTAACTGGGATTGTTTCAGTGCTAAATTTTCCGAAGGTGAGTGGAATTTTTGAGTTGTGTCCAATTGAGCCTTTTGAACCAGTCCGTGGCTAGACCAATAGTGCAAAGGAGTGAAAGGGAAGGATTAAATGAAGACTGCATTACTTCAGGTTGTAAAGGGCATTACTGGACCTTATGGCTGGTCAAGTGGAGAGAATGTTAGTGGGGATTCATTTTGGAGACTGAGGGGTTAAGGCTCAAAGGTCAAACAGGAGACTGGTGAGTCCTGGGGTCATACCCAGAGGTTGGCAAAGCCGGAAGTTGAAACCAGGAGCTCAGAGTCCAGAGGTAGAACAAGTAGAGGTCCCAACTATCAAGGGTGCAATACTGGACCTCCGAAGAAAGGGTCTTAACCTGAAATGTCGACCGCAAATCCCCTCCATAGACGCTGCCTGGCTTGCTGAGGTGCAGCAGAGGGCTGAGAGGGGAAGCCCTTTTTTCAGAGAAATCCTGGAATGGAAGACCTCATTGTGGGAACGGATGTGGCAGAGATGGAGAAACTGTGACGGGGTGGGGGGGGGGGGGAAGAAAACTGAGTCCTTACAAGTGTATGGGTGGTAGATATAGTCAAGGTAGCTAAGGTAGCTGTGGGAATCAGTGGGTTTGCTGTGAAGTGTTCTGCCAGAGAGAGAAAAAATGCACAACATTAAATACAATTCACTCCACAATCAGGGTATTAAATATTCATGAGATCTCTTTGAATTGTTGGTTGTTTTTTCCCCCTACCACCACATTCTTTTCTGAAGGTGATAATTCAATGCATTCATTCGTTGGCTGGTGGCTCTTATTTGACCTTCAAGGCATTGCAGTAAAGTTTGGCTCTGTCCTCCCTTCCAATCTGTGAGAGTTTTCAGTGGATAGCAATCTGCAGCGGGAACCCAGGCTAATCTCTCCGCCCACTGAGCCCTGAACATGTGGAATAGTGGGCACAAGGATCGGAATGCTCAGCAAGATAAATACAAATGTTAAAAAAAGAATACGATTCAAAACTGCCCTTCAAATTTGCAAATGGTTATTTACCGTTTTCCACACAAATCAGTGCTGGGATCTCTGCAGATACTGAAACTCATGAGCAATGCACACAAAATTACATTAATAATTTGTAGCAGAAGGTAAGAAACACAGTTTCTAAAATTTGAAGGTTGTGTAATTCTGTGTGGAACAGAGAAAATGTGGAGGGAGAAGCAAATACCAAACTAGAAGTCGTACATATTCACCAGTAAATCTCACAGGGATTTCAGGAGAAATATCTTGACTCAGGGGATGTCAAAAAGGCAGAGCACAATATCACAGAGAGTGCCTGAAACAAATAAGTTATATGCCTTCATCACAAAGCATGTAAAGGACAATGAAATAGGAAATAAAAGCAGAAAACTGGAAATCTTCGGCAGATCATGAATCATCCATGGAGGAAGATACAGGGTTTCAGATGCATGTGCCAAAAACGCTCAAAGAAGCTCAAAGAAGGCTCACGTAGAGTTTGGTCCAGTTTAGTCAAATAATTTATTTCAATGCTACATGTTATTTTAGGAAGGTTTAACCTTTTTGGGGGAGGGGGTGCTCAGGGGGATTAAATTCTTAAAAGTGGCGCAACCTGACCACACGCTGGCACGATTAGGCTTACCTCTGATGTAACTCGGACAATTACGAAGATACAGTTTAGAGTCAGGTTCATCTATTTATCCACACAGTGAAATGTGTCGCTTGCACTAACGGCCAGCGCAGACAGTGCCAGGGGGCTAGTGTTGCCACATATTCCAGCACCCGCAATGTTCAGCAGAACCACACAGAGCACAACAAGCAACAAAGCAAAAACAGCAAGAGAGCCCCTTTCCTCCTTCCCACCCACCCACACAGACTATCCACCAACCCCATCACAGGCTGCAGTCATCCTTCCCTCTCAAGAGGCAACTGAATCGGAGTTCAGGGAAACAGGCTTTTATGAACCATGCTGGCCACAATGCCTTTCTATGCAAATTCTTTTTACCCACTATGCTCTGCATCCCTCTATTCCTTTCTCATCCAACTGTCTTTGAAGTATAAGATTATCTCCCTTAATAACCTCCTCCGGCAGTAAGTTCCAAATATTCACAACCTACGGTGAAAAAAATCTCCCGTTCCATTTATAACACGTTAATGAGGTTCTGAACTAACACACACAAAATGCTGGAGGAACTCAGCAGGTCAGGCAGCCTCAATGGAAATGAATAAACAGTCGATGTTTTGGTCCGAGACCCTTCTTCAGGCCAAGACACTTCGTCAGGCTTGGAAAGGGAGGGGGAAGACACAGGAATAAAAAGGCGGGGGGGAGGGGAAAGAGGATAACTCGAAGGTGATAAGTGAAACCAGGTGGGTGGGAAAGGTAACAGGCTGGAGACGAAGGAATATGATAGGAACGAAGAGTGGATCAGAGGAGAAAGGGAAGGAGGAGGCCAGTGTGAGGAATAGAAGAAGAGGAGGGGGGGAAGGAATTTTTTTTTACCAGAAGGACAAATTGATATTCATGCCATCATGTTGGAGGCTACCGAGACGGAATACGAGATGTTGCTCTTCTACCCTGAGGGTGGCCTCTTCATGGCACAAGAGGAGGCCATGGACCAACATATGGGAATGGGAATCCGAATTAAAATGTTTGCCTAGCAGGAAGTTCCGGTTTTGGCAGATAGAGTGGAGGTGCCTGATGAATCAGTCCACCAACTTACAATCAGTCTCACCAATGTAGAAGGGGACACATCGGGAGCACCAGATGAACTCAGCAGATTTGCAGGTGAAGTGTTGTCTCATCTGCAAGGACTGTTTGGGGCCCTGAATGAAGGTGCATGGGCAGGTGTAGCTCTTTGGCCCCTGGAAGGGAGATTAGCAAGGAGGGATGAATGGACAAGGGAATGACAGAGGGAGCAATCCCTGAAGAAAGCAGAGGGGAAAGTGGATTCCTTTGGAGATGGTGGAAGTTGTGGAGGATGATGTGTTAAATGTGGAGGCTCATGGGGCAGTAGGTGAGGAGAATGAGGTTCTATGCTTTTTGTTTCATGGTTTATATAGGGTGATGGTCAGAATTCCTGGCCTCTGGAAATCCAGCATTTGAAACGGATAGGCACTAGATCTCAGCTTTGCTTGTGGCCCATCATCTTTAGTGTATATCCAAGAGATGTCCCCCATTAAATTCAATCCCCACACACAACCCATCTCCAACCAAATGCTGGGGCCTAAGTAGCTCTCTCACACCAATGGGTTCTGATAGATTGGCTTTCTGTAATATGCTACAGGAACTGAAATATGACTATATGACTAAAAGACTCAAATATAAAGATCTCAGCAACATCCTTCCAGGAAGGCATTAACCCTCTAGTGCTTAGCGTAAATCTATCTATGGGCTTAACAGGATGACCTTCATTCCTAACAACCTCATACATCATTGTTATGCAGGATAATGACGATCAATAAGAACTTAATGGTAAATTTTAAAAGGTTGGCGGAACACTGGCACCTGAGGATAGACATACATAAATCTTTCGAAGCAGTGGGACGAGCTGAGAAGGCTTTTAAAAGAGCGGCCTTGGCTTTATAAAGAGAAGCAGAAACAGAAATAAATGCTCTGCTAAATCCATGGAAGGTATATTTAAAGTTCAACTGCAATATTATTTCCCATCTGGGGCACTGCATTTTATAATCAATAGCTTCAGCCTAGAGAAGTGAAAGGGAGATTTACAAGATTGCCACCAGGAGCCGCTCAGAGAGAATGGTGGACTGGGATTGCTTTTAATAGCAGCAGGATGGATGAAGATTTGATCAAGGTGCCAAAAATCATGAAGAATTTCAAGGAATATATAAGCAGAAACAGTTCACTCTGATGGAATCGATAACCAGAGACACCAAAGAAGCAGTCGCAAAGGGTACCGGAGAAAACGGATATTAACTGACTTGTGACACGGAATGCTCTGACACTAAGGGTTACAAAAGTAGATTCAATACAAATTTTAAACCAATTTGGATAAATACTTGAAAGGTTAAAATGGAGGCTCAGGCACAATGGATCAAATAACCTTCTTCAAGTTCAAGTTCAGTTTGTTATCATTCAACCATACACATGATACCATCAGATGAAACAATGTTCCTCTGGACTGAGGAGCATATCACAGTACATATAACTCATACACTTAACAGATAAAATAATATTCATCATCGTTATGTGCCGTGTCGTATGACGCAGTCGATTATGGTTTTCCATCGGTCTCCATCCATGACCATGATTGTTCCTGGCAAATTTCTCTACAGAAGTGTCTTCATAAAACGGGTGACCCCAGCCATTATCAATACTCTTCAGAGATTATCTGCCTGGCATCAGGGGTCACATAACCAGGGCTTGGGATATGCACCGGCTGCTCATACGACCATCCATCACCTGCTCCAGGTTTACGTGACCCAGGTCGGTGGGGAGGGGGGTTGCTAAGCAGGTGCTACACCTTGCCCAATGGTGACCTGCAGGCTAGTGGAGGGAAGGAGCGCCTTACCCCTCCTTTGGTAGAGTATCTCCACCCTACCACCCAAAAGTAATATTACCACCAGTAAATTAACAAATAGTAACTCGCATTTAGGACATAAGTTAAAAGTGTAGAGTATAATGCTACCTGTGTTTCATGTGTGGTGTGACCTGGGTGTTCAGTAGACTCAAGGCCTGGGGGAAGAAGCTGTTTCCCATCCTAACAGTCCTTGTCCTACTGCTATGGTACCTCTTGCCTGATGGTAAGGTTTCAATGAGATTATTGGACTGATTTTAGGGAATATTGACAATGCTAAGGGCCCTGCATGTGCAGCAGTCCTGATAAATATCTCAGATGGGTGGAAGAGAGACCCCGGTGACTCTCTCGGCAGCCCTCACAATCCTTTGTAGAGACTTGTGGTCCAGTGCCTTGCAATTTCTGTACCAGATGGTGACGCAGCTAGTCAAGACGCTCTCAATGGTGGTCCAGTAAACGTTGGTTGGAATGGGGCTGGAGAGACGCACTCACCTCAGTCTGTTCAGGAAGTGGAGGCACTGCTGTGCTTACTTGACTAAAGAGGTGATGTTGAGGGACAAGGTGAGATCGCCTGTTTTGTACGCTCCCAGAAACTTGGTGCTCCTAATGGAAGTACCATGTAGGTACAGAGAGGAGTGGTCAGCCTGCACATTCCTAACTGTACCTATTCATAGTCCATGATTACAAGGAACTTGACGGCATCTTAGTGTCATCCAAATATTCTCTAGATTCTGCCTCTGATCAAATGTTTCTCAAAATATTACTGAGATATAATCTAAAATAAAGAGTCATAACTTTCTGCATCATATATGTACTCTCATCTGCACCTTTTTTACAGATTCAAATGCCTCTTGCAGTATCTTTCATTCAGAACACTAGATACCACCTTGACAGCTCTGTGAAATTAAACCAGTGAAACTAACACCCCAAGTTGAGAGCTAAGAGGGAATTAAGAGCCAGGTTCTGAATTTCTTAATTGCAACCATAGCATCACCAATGGTTTTATTGCTGCAGATTTAGGGAGGCGAGTTTCCGCCAGCCTTTCTTCAATGGGAACATTGTTAAGGCAGATTGATTATTTATCTGATAGAAATGGGGCATCACAATTTTAACATAAGCTCCTTTTGAGACTGGTGGAGGGTAAAGTAGAATGTAAAATGTATCCCAGCTAAAGTTAATATTATTGCTTCCCCCTCCCAGGCACCGCCCCACGCAGATCATCATCAGCTGGCCAACTTACACAAGGTTTGGAAGCTGACCAATCCTTATGAAACAGCACCTTCAGAAGGGGAAGGTTGGCAAATCAACAACACAATTAAATAAATATGACCAAGCACTTTGAGATGAATGGAAAACAAACCCGGGCTGGATATTTGGTTTCAAGGCAGGCACTTTTATTAACAGGGTCAAAGGAAAATAAATCTAGTAGACAGTTTCTGAATGTAAAGATCGTATTGGGGAATATCTCACAGAGTAGGTCTAAAATTAGTCTTGTTAGAGAAGGAGCATTTAAATGTAAAAGGAAGGAATTTACAGGATATCTGTCCTGAGTAAACCTCATTGCGAAAAATCAAATATAGACAAAAGGGGTGTTTACTCAAGTTCTGCCCCTACATGCTTCCTGACTTCATTTCACTTCACATACATTAATTTTCATACTTTATAATATTGAATGTGTTAGAGAAATGGTTATTAAAGTACCGTTTAAAGCATTTGTATAGTTTAGTTGCCTTGCTATGTGGCGTTGTTAAAACATAAATTATAAAGATATTTTGATCCCTGGGGAATATAATATTTTTAACATTACTGGAATTCAGCAAACTCCCTTGAAAGGTGGAAAAATGACATGAGGGCCTATCCCAGAGTAAAGTCAAATGACTGGTTCAAATATCAATAACATGCATGGTGAGACAAAAATACCATCAGGAGAAAGGTGGGATCATCATTACTGCGATTCAGTAAATGCTGAGGAGGGGAGAGAAAGTGCTCCAGTTATAAAGTCAAGAGTAACAATCAGGACATTCATGAAGGTGGGAGGTGAGCTGTGAAAGAATAGATATTCTCTTGGTTGTGTAAACAGTGTGACATAAAGTAATGCTGAGTGTCGAGATCAGAATGCATTTTGTGTAACAATTACCATATGGTGATACGTGTCTTAAGACAATTCACAACTAGTTTCCCTTAAAAAAACTTCTGCTAAACTTCCTGTTAAAATAAGACTTGCACTGTTGTCAAATGTTGACATCACAGCCTGCCTCACTCTCATGGTAGCACTGAAGGTAGGAGGATGAGGAAACACAGCCATACTCTGAATCATTGCACACCTGACGACTACAATTAAACCAATTTGTTTGCATGCAGTGAGTGGGTCCACTTGGACCACTCATTAGAATCTGAATCAGGTCAATTATTGCTAAATATGTCATGAAACTTGTTGTTTTGCAGTAGCATTATGGTGCAAGACAAAAAATGAGTTTGTTACACAAATAAAGAAATAATGCAAAATACAAATCACGAGGTCGTGTTCATTTCATGGACTGATCAGAAATCTGATTCTGAAGGGAACCAGCTTCTCTTAATATGTTGAGTCTGGGTCTTTAGGTCCATGTACCTCCTCCCCGATTGTAGTAAGTGAAGAGGGGACTTCCTAGATGGTGAAGGTCTTTAATAAAGGATGTCACCTTCTTGAGGAGCTGCCTCTTGAAGATGTCCTCGATGGCAGGGAGGATTGTATCTGTAAGGGAGCTGACTGAGTTTTCAACCCTCTGCAGCCAATTAAGATCCCGTGTATTGAAGGCTACAATGATGCAATTAGTCAGAATGGGCTCCTTGGTGATATGGAGTCTTTGATGTCAGAATCAGAAGAAGAATCAAGTTTAATAGCACCAGCATTTGTAGTGAAATTTGTTGTCTTTGCAGCAGCAGTACAATGCAATACATAATAATAGAGAAAAAACTGAATTACAGTAAATATACACATAATAGTTATATTAAATAAATAGTGCAAAAATACAAATTCAAAAAAATGATGAGGTAGTGTTCATGGGTTCAATATTTGTTCAGAAATTGGAAGGCAAAGGGGAAGAAGTTGTTCCTGAATTGTTGAGTGTGTGCCTTCAGATGCCTGTACCTCCTTTATGATGGTGGTATGAGAACAGGGCATGTCCTGGGTGATGAGGGGTCCTTAATGATGGACACCGCCTTTTTGAGGAATCGCTCCTTGAAGATGTTCTGGGTACTACAGACACTAGTGCCCATGATGAAGCTAAGTTTACAACTCTCTGCAGCTTACTTCAATCCTGTGTATTAGCACCCCCACCCCCCCCCCCCATACCAGTCAGCGATGCAGTCAGTTAGAATACGCTCCGTGCTGCATCTGTAGAAAATTGCGAGTGTTTAGGTGACATACCAAATCTCCTCAAACTCCCAATGAAATACAGCCACTGCCATACCTTCTTCATACTGCATCAACGTGTTGGATCCAGGTTAGACTCCCAGAGATACTAACACCCTGGAAATTGCTCAGTCTTTCCACTTCTGGTTCCTCTATGGGGACTGGTGTGTGCTCCCTCTTGAATTTGAATTTACTTAAATCTTACATACATCCCACAACGTGAGGGAGTAAAAATCTTTGTGTTATGACTCTGTTACAAAGCATAGACACGCGAATTTAAAAGTCTAATGGTTTGTAGGAAGAAACCGCCCATAGCCTGTTGCTCCTGGCTTTAATGCTGTGATAGTGTTTGCCAGACAAAGCAGCTAAAAACAGTTTATGGTTGGGGTGACCTTCTTTTATGCATCGGCTGCTGTAAGTGAAGTCAATAGAGGGAAGTTCAGATCCACAGATGCACCAGGCTGACCATACCACTCTCTGCAGTGCCAGGTGACAAAGGTCAGTACAGTTCCCATACCAGGCAGTGATACAGCCAGTCAGGACACTCTCAGTGATGGCCTTGTAGAAGGTATTGAGGATTTTGGAATTCATGTCCAACTTCTTTAGTTGGCCGAGGTGGAAGAGATGCTGTTGTGCTTTCTTTGCCACGTTGCCGTTGTGTACAGTCCAGGTGAGATCTGCAGTGATGTGGAGACAGAGCAACTTGAAACTACTCACCCTCTCAACTGCAGACCCATTGATGTTGATCTGTCACCGTTCCTCCTGTAATCCACACTTTTGTTTTTGGGACATTGAGGGAGAGGTTGTTATCTTGGCACCACTGTGTCAGGGCATCAGCCTCTCTTCTGTAGGCTGTCTTGTCACTGCTAGAAATAAGGCTGATCAAAGTAGTGTCATCTGTGAATTTGATCAGCAGTTTGGAGCCGTGTGTGGCAGTACAGTTACGGATGTAAAGGGAGTAGTGGAGGGAACTCAGGACACAACTCTGGGGGGCACCTGTGTTGAGGGTTAGAGGAACAGATGAGGGAGCCCATCCTTATCACCTGCACGAGGTGGGGTGAAGTAAGTCTAAGATCTAGCTGCACAAGGTGGGGTGCAGGCCGAGGTCTCTGAGCTTCCTGTCAAGTCTGTAGTGAATTATGGTGTAGAATGCTGAACTATAGTCCAGGAACAGCATTCTAATGAATGCATCCCTCTTCTCCAGGCGAGTGAGGACGATGTGTAGTGCCATAACTATGGCATCATTAATAGACCAGTTCCTTTGGTAGGCAAATTGTAGGGGATCCAGTGTGGGTGGTAGCGTGCTGCAGATGTAGTCTTTAACCAGCCTCTCAAAACGTTTGTTTATAATTGAGGTGAGTGCAACTATGATAGGACGCCAATCATTCAGACATGTTAACTTAGTTTTCTTAGGTACATGGACAATGATGGATGATTTGAAGCAGGAGGGCACTACCCACAGGGAGAGGGAGAGATTAAAAATGTCCGTAAACTCACCAACTAACTGTTCCGCACGCCCTGGGATTCCATCCAGCCCCGTTGCCTTGCGGCTGTTGAAGTCTGAAGTCTGCAATCAGCTCTTTGGTCTTACTGACATTGAATGCAAGGTTGTTGTTGCAACACCACTCAACAAGCTGATATATTTTGCTCCTGTACACCCTCACATCACCTCTGAAATTCTGCCTACAATGGTTGCATCATCAGCAAATTTATTTCCTAGCCACACAGCCAAGTGTGTAGAAAGTGTAGAGCAGTGGGCTAAGCTCACATTCCCAAGATGCACCAGTGCTGATTGTCAACAAGGTGGATATGTCATCTCCAATCCACACAGATTAGGGTCTTCCACTTAGGAAGCTGAGGATCCAGTTGCAGAGGGAGGTACAGAGGCCCGGGTTCTGGAGCTTTTCAATCAGAACTGCAGGAATAATGGTGTTAAATGTTGAGCTGTAGTCAATAAACAGCATTCTGACATAGGTATTTGTATTGTCCGGGTGATCCTAGGCCACGTGAAGAGCCAATGAGATCATGTCCTCCATAGACCTATTGTAGCAATAGGCAAATTGCAGTAGATCCAGGCACTTGCTGAGACAAGAGTTAATTCTAGTAAAGACCAACCTCTCAAAGCACTTCAGCACTGTAGATGTGAGTGCAACTGGACAATAGTCATTAAGGCAGTTCACCCTACTCTCCTTTGTACTGGTATAATTGTGGGAACTTCTGACTGTCACAAGGAGAGATTGAAAATGTATTTGAATGCTCCTACCAGAGATTGTCACAGGCTTTCTGAGCCCTACCAGATACTCTCAGGGCCTGTCAACTTGCGAGGGTTCACCCTCCTAACAGGCAGACTGATGTCAGCCTCTGAGACAGAGATCGCAGGGTCACCAGGTGCTGCAGGGATCCACATAGCTAGTTTTATTCTCCTTTTCAAAGTCTGCATAAAAGGCATTGAGCTCATCTGGGAGTGAAGCAACACTACCAGTCATGTTGTTAGGAAGTAATGGCCTTCAGACCCTGCCAGAGTTGATGTGCATCTGATTTCACCTCTAACCTTGTTTGAAATTGTTCCTTAGCTCTTGAGACAACTCTCTTCTGCAAATCGTGGATGGTTTTCTTGTATAGACCTGGGTCTCCAGACTTGAATGCCACAGATCTAGACCTTAGCAGATTATGAACCTTCTGGTTCATCCATGCCTTTTGATTTGGGTTTATACAGTAAGTTCTTGTAGGCACAGACTCATCCACATAGGCTTTTAATGAAGTCAGTGACAACTGTGGCATTATCATTCAGACTCAAAGATGAATCCCTGAGTACAGTCCAGTCTACCTATTCAAAACAGTCCTGTAAGCATTCCTGTGCCTTCCCTGTCCATGCCTTCTTGATCCTTACTACTGGTGCTGTCTTCAGTCTTTGCCTATAATCAGGGATCAGACTTTTCCAAAGTGTGGACGTGGGATAACACACTCTTGATGGTGATGTAACAGTGGCCCAATGAGTTGGTTCCTCTGGCACTACAAATGATTTGTTGGTCATAATTATTCAGAGATTTTTTTAAGCTGGCCTGGTTAAAATCCCCCAAAATGTTGGGGAAATCATCAGGATGTGCTATTTCGTGCCTGTAGATTGGATCGCTCAGTTTGTCTTGAGCCTGTTTTTCACTGGCCTGAGGTGATATACCAGATAAAATGGATGACACTTGATTGTGAGGTGTTCCAGGTTGGGTGAACGGGACTGGGACAGCACCACAACATTTGTACTCCACAAGGAGAGGATCACGAAGCACACTCCACCTCCTCTGCCTTTGAGAGACTCAGCAGTCCTATCTTGGCGGTGTACTGTGAACCCATCAATCTGAATCACTGCATCTGGGATGGAGGAGGTTAATCAAGATTCCGTGAAACAAAGAACGCAACTGCCCCAATGTCCCACTGACACAGCACTCTAGCTCGGAGATCTTCAGTTTTATTTACCAGAGGCTATACATTTGCCAGCAACTTGGTGGGCATTGGAAATCGAAATCCACACTTCCTTAGATGAACTTTTCAACCAGAGTGACATCCTCCCTTCCACAGTCTTAAAGGGGAACCACGCCAGCGACCTGAGTCCATTTGAGTTCTGTCGATTTCAAATAGCGATAGGTTTTTAAATCATATTAAAACAAGGTTACTAACTGTTGAGGCCTTCGATGTAGTTGTGGTTCTCAGCTGTAGCAGACTGAAATGGGAGTATTTGATGGTTTCCGTTGGAGATGCTCACGTGAGTTGCCTTCTTGATGGTGCCCCAGAACTGGAAAAATGGAGTTTGCTGCACAAATAAATAACTAAAGAAAAAGGTGAACATATTGGACCAAGGAACAGATTCTTAGAGATGATGACACCCAGAAACTTGAAATTGCTCGTTCTTTCCACTTCTGTCTATACACCTCGTAATATTAAATATCATCATTCATTTTTCTACACTCCAATGAGAAAAGTCCCAGCCTACTCAACCTCTCTCCATAACTTAGTTCCTCACATACTCATAAATCTCTTCTGCACTCTTCCGAGCACAATAGCAGACTTTTTACTGCAGAATGACCAAAATTGAACACAATATTCCAAATACAGCCTTGCCAACAACTGCAACATAACATTCCAATTCCTGCACTCAGTGCTCTGACTGATGAAGGCCAACATACCAAAATCCCTATTCACCACCCTTTCTACTTGTGACACCACTTTTGGGGAGCCATATGTTTATACTGTGAGGTGTCATTGTTGCACAACACTCCTCTGGCCACTATGAAATTCCTATCTGCGTCAACTTCCAGAATGCAATACTTCATTCTTATCTGAATTGAACTCCATTTGCCATCCCTCAGCACATGTACCCAGCTGATCAAGATCCCTCTGTAAATCCTGATGACTATCTTCAGAGTCAATGATTCCACCTGTTTTAGTGTGATCTGCAATATGATAAAAATTAATTAATTTATTTTGCGTTATCAATTGAGTGTTAAACATTGACCCAAGATGTTCTCTTTTTCCAGGAGACTGCAGTAGGTTAGTTGCAAGTTAATATGACTATTATTTATTGGTGAGGAGAACTGAATGAAAAAGTAGGTATTTTGCTTCAATTACGTAGAACTTTGATCACAACTAGAAAACTTGTACCTTATCAGTGTGATGGATGGATGTATTAATGATGGATTAGTGTTTCGTACTGTGCACAATTCGTAGGCACATATCAGAATCAGATTTCAAATCACCAGCATATGTTGTTGACATTTATTAACTTTACAGCGCATTACAATGAAATACATAATATTGAGAAAAAAATCTGAGTTATGGTGTATATATATGAAATAGTTAAGTTGAAATTAATGCAAAAATAACAGAAATTAAAAAGTTGAGAGGTAGTGTTCATGGGTTCAATGCCCAATTAGAAATCGGATGGCAGAAGGGAAAAACCTGCTCCTGAATCGCTGAGTGTGAGCTTTCAGGCTTCTGTACCTCCTTCCTGATGGTAACACTGTGAAGAGGGCATGGCCTGGGTGGTGAGGGTCTTAATGATGGACACCACCTTCCTAAGGCACCAATCTTTGAAGATGTCTTGGATGGAAGCTAGTACCTGTGATGAAGCTGACTAATTATACAAGTTTCTGCAACTTATTTTGATCTTGTGCAGTAGCCCCCCCCCCCACATCCCCCCCCATACCAAACAGTGATGCAGCCAGTCAGAATGCTCTCCATTGTTCATTTGTAGAAGTTTAAGTGTTTTAGTTGACAAACCAAATCTCCTCAAACTCCTAATGAAATGTAGCCGCTTTCTAGCCTTCTTTATAGCTGCATCAATATGTTGTGTCCAGATTATGTCCTCAGAGATATTGACACCCAGGAACTTGAAGCTGCTCACTCTCTCCAATTCTGATCCCTCTATGAGGATTGGTTTGTGATCTTTCGTCTTACTCTTCCTTAAGTCCTCAATCAGCTCTTTGGCCTTGATGATGTATTATCAGCCTAGACAGTCATGGGTGTAGAGAGAGAAGAGCAGTGGGCAAAACTCACATCCTTGTGGAGTTCCAGTGTTAAATGTCAGTAAGGTGGAGATGTTATTTCCAATGCTCACAGACTGTGGTGAGGTGCACCAGTGTTGATTGTCAGCGACGTGGAGGTGTTGTTTCTGACCCACAGAGATTGTAGTCTGCTGGTCAGGAAGTCAAGGATCCAGATGCAGAGGGAGGCACAGAGCCCCAGGATCCGTAGCTTTCTCGTCAGGGCTGTAGGAATGATGGTATTAAATGCTGAGCTGAAGTCAATGAACAGCATCCTGACATTGGTGTTTGCATTGTCCAGGTGTTCCAAGGCTGCATGGAGAGCCACTGAAATTGCATCTGCTGTGGACCTGTTGTGGTGATATACATAGCTAGGGTGCCTAAGGCTTTTGCATGGTACTGTATTTGCCAATGTGGAGCGGAGAGCAATCTGGTGGGAGCAAAGGTCGTTGGGAATGGTGAGAGTGGAGCGCTGCGGGAGGGGTGTGGGACAGGTAGCAGTGAAGGAGTTCCAATGGTGGGAGTTGCCATGGATGCAGACAGACCCGTCCTGAGACATCAGGTAAGGTTAATTGCTTTATTGATCATTACAGAATGACTCTCTGGTGCTTCCTGCTCCCCCTCCTCCCATCCCCTTTTCCTAACCTTGATTCCCCTTTCCCTGCCCCCTTCCCACTCTCAGTCCACAATAGAGACCTATATCAGAATCAGATATGAAACTTGACTCACATATGAAATGAAATGTGTCTTTTTTTGTGGCAGCAGTACAGTGCTTTACATAAAATGACTGCAATACTGTGCAAACATCTTAGGCACCCTATCTATGTGTATATATGTGTGTGTGCCCAAGACTTTTGCACTCTACTGTATTGAAAAGAGTTCAGAGAAAAATTGGCTGAACTAGTACCTAGAATGGGCAGATGGTTTTCTGCGGAATAGTTCGACATGCTGGAACTTAGAAGAGTGAAGAGGGACTTGATTCATGTGTAAAACACTTTGGACATTTTGACACCGTGAAGGGAGCTGTAATAACCTTCTGTTTCTAGTTTTGCAATCATTTATGCAGAGGCCACTCTTTGCTTATCTAGAAGCATTCTGTGCTGAATACATAGTCTCAGAGTTGGAGTTGTGAAATTCTATTGTCTGTTCACTATTGCAACTGTCTCTAGAAGCAGCAAGCTGAAGTAAACAGGCTTCACCCCAGGGTTCTTGTTGTCATGGGAGGCAGATCCCAGAGGCGGCTCTACACCTGTGAACACCATAAATAAGGTTGGTCTTTCCCCATGGAGGTGTTCTAACTGGCAGAGATACTCAACTTTCACATCAACAACTTCCAATTACATAGTGCCTTTGGGAAAACAACTTACCCAACCACTTCTTAGAAGTACTATCAAACAAGATGGGACAACAAGACAGCTCAGGAGACAGAAAGTCAAGTGGAACATGTTAAAGGATGACTGATAGGAAGAAAGGTTTACGCACAAAATCTTGGAGTTTCGGGCAGCTAAAAGTACAACTGTCACTGGTCGACAAAGTAAAGGAGGTGAAGTGCAAAGATTATGGAAGGCTGTAGGATCAGAGAACATTGCAGGTAAAGGGTGGGACTAGAACTTTGAAAACTGAGATTTTTAATATCAATGTGTTGTTTGACAAGGAGTCAAACTAAACCAGAAATGCAGAGACAACTGTTGAATGGGAAATGGTGCAAGTTTGAGTATAGCCACCATCATTTTGGATGAGTTCTCTTACAGATCATGCAAGACACAACACTGGCTGGGGGAGGGCAATATTGAAATATTGAGCCTGTGTGATGTTACTGGGTTTGCTGACCATGAAGTTTCCAAACTCAAAGATCTAAGCACTATCAGATATAAATAGCCATGGATACTCTCACTTAAGGGAGATTATACTGTAACTACCCAATCTTGAAAGTCCAGTTTAAATCCCTGCTTATTCTCCGTGGTGAGCTTGGCTGCCAATAGTCACTATTTGAGCAGTTGGTCCTTTCTACCAAGGAGAAGATACTTCCAGCTAACAAAGTATTTTAGAACATTGTTCTTTAATTTACACACATTCTTAAAACACATTTAAAACTCAGAGGATTTCTATCTTAAACACTTATTTCCCCAGTTACAAACCATTTCTAAAACACACTTTTCTTAAATTCAAAGGATTTCCAAAACACAAGTGCAATTCCAATAAGCTAAAAAGACAAGTCATCCGTCACAGAAATTGAAGCCAAAGGGATGGATTCTATTCACCCCATCTTCCTATCATTCTTCTTGATGTTCTTCAGCCACTCCTATTAAGTCTGAACTTTAAATAAATTCTTGAAGTTTTTGGTAATTGTTACACCTAGATATGTAAATTGACTTGTAACAACTTTGAACGGAAATTTGGCATTTGATGACATTAGGTCATTTAAAGGAAATAGCTCACTTTTATGTAGGTTCAGCTTATATCCTGAAAAAGAACTAAACTGGGAGATTAAAGAAAGAACCAAAGGTAAAGAAGTTTCAGTGTTAGAGATAAAAAGTAAAATATCATCAGTGTATAATGAAATTTTATGAGACATACCTTCCCTTAGTATACCAGAAATGTCCTTAGATTCTCAAAGTGCTATTGCTAAGGGTTCTATAGCTAAAGCAAAAAGTAAAGGACTAAGAGGACAACCTTGTCTAGTTCCCCGCTGTAATTTAAAGGGCTTAGAAATTTGGGAGTTAGTAATAACCTGAGCGGTAGGAGACAAGTAGATTAATTTAACCCAATGAATAAAATTAGGCCCAAAATTAAACTTTTCTAAGGTCTTAAAAAGATAATTCCACTCAATTCTGTCAAAGGCTTTTTCTGCCTCTAAGGATAATATACACTCTGCTATTTTTTTGGATGGTGAATATATCACATTCAATAACCGACGTATATTAAAATGTGAGTAACGATTTTTAATAATCCTGTCTGGTCATGTGATATAATAGGTGGTAGAATATTTTCAAGTCTTCGAGCTAAGATTTTGGATAAAATTTTTGCATCGACATTTAATAAAGAAATCGATCTATATGAAGAACATTCAGCTGGATTTTTTTTTAAGAATAAGAGAAATAAAAGCTTCATAAAAAGATTGAGGGAGTTTACCTGATTTAAAGGACTGATAAAACAGATGATAAATAAGGTGTAAGTAACGTAGTGAAAGTTTTATAAAACTCCCCAGGAAAGCCATCAGGTCCTGGGGTCTTACCAGAATGTAAAGCACGTATAGCCTCAGCCACTTCTTCATTGGAAATAGGCTGATCAAACTGTGTTAGACTATCAGCAGACAATGTAGGAATGTTGATATTACTGAGAAAAGCATTCATATAGGTATCATCTGAAGAAGAGTCAGACTGATACAATTTAAGGTAAAAGTCTTTAAATACATCATTAATTTCAGAATGGTCGGATGTCTTAGTTCCATTATCTTTAAAAATTTCTGTGATTTGACGATTAACTGTAAAAGATTTTAAGCAATTGGCTAGTAATCTACCAGTTCTATTCCCGTGAATGTAAAATTGAGTTTTATCTCTCAACAGCTGTCATTCAATTGGGTAAGTCAGCAGAAGATTATACTTGGATTAGATTTCAATACGTTTATTATATATACTTGGATCTGGAGATAGAGCATACTTTCGATCAAGATCTTTTAATATCGCTGCTAGGTCAGACCTTTCTTTGTCAGCTTTTTTCTTTATATAGATAGAGTAAGAGATAATTTCTCCAAGAATATATGCTTTAAAAGTATCCCAGACTATATTACCAGCAGTATCTCCTTTAAAATTTTCTTTAAAGTAAAAAGTAATATGGTTTTCCAAAAACTTCAGAAAATTTTTATCAGATAACAATGGTAAGTTAAAATGCCAACTTCTATTTGGTACAGAGTAAACAGGTAATCTTAAAGCCAGAAGCACAGGTGCATGATCAGACAAAGCAATCTGCTTATAATCACAGGATTGTACCAATGCAAGCAGGTTTCTATCTATAAAAAAAATCAATCCAAGAGTACATATGATGAATCTGACAGAAATATGAATATTCCTTTTCTTGAAAGGTGTAAAAAACTCCGCACGTCAAGAATACCACATTGAGATAAAAAAAGATTTAAAAAGTAGGACTGATTTATTAGTGACAGGGGTTTTACTTGAGGAGCAGTCTAATATAGGGTCAAGCCAAAAATTAAAATCTCCACCCATCACTGAGGAATACCGATTCAAATCAGGCAGAAAAGAGAAAAGATGTTCAAAGAACAAGGAGTCATCTGTATTTGGAGCATATACATTCACAAATATGATTAGTTTATTCTCAAGACTACCCGAAACAATAACAAAGCGCTCATTTGTATCAGAAATTACATTATATTGAATAAAGGATACATTCTGATCAAACAGGATAGAGATCTCGATCTAGATTAAGAGGGTGAGTGAAAATGTATACCCTTCCATCCTTTGAAAGAACGTGAAATATCATCTTTACGAATATAAGTTTCTTGGAGAAAGATTACATGAGTTTTAAGTTTCCGGATATAAGAGAAAATCTTATTTCGTTTAACAGGGTTATTTAGACCTTTCACGTTAAAACAGTATATTAATAAAATAATCCATCAAGTAATGTATAAAAGGTAATCACAGACATTTAGATACTGAATAAATAAAACAATAAGAACATGAACTGGAACGCGGTCTTCATGGACCGGACCATGACAATAGCTGAGATAGAAGATCACCTGTGTTCTTGTGTTCTTGTTTAGTGGAGGACAACCACTCTCTTAGGGCCCACATACTTGGTTGTGAAACACTGGATAACAAACCCCTTTTCATATATATATCTAACTTCGACATTGTTTTAGTCAATATCTACAAACAGGTTGAGAATGGTTAGATTATCAGACATGATGTATTAGACGGAATTGTAGCTTTGCTTTGAGAGGTGTGGAATATGATTGGAAAGACTTAAGGATTGATTTGCTGAAAAGATGTGACCAGATTTGAGACGGACAACACTTTAAAAGGTAAAAGAAGCTGGAGTTGGAGTAGTTTTCTTCACACGTGGGCTGAGCAGCTCAAATGGGACATTATTGAAGCTTTATCTAGTAGCAGCAAGTCATATAGCTGAAATGCCAAGCAACTGACTAAGCTATAATGTTAAAAACATGATGTAGAACCAACTGATATGCCAACATTTTGTATTATCATTCTGTTAGAGCATTCCCAAATATTGTAAACATTTGAGATATTTAATTGGATTTACCCTTAAAAACAATTTAATAAGGATTTGAGCAACAGATCAAATGCTTGAGGAACTTAACAAATTAGGCACCATCTATGGAGGGAAATAAACTGTCAATATTTCAGGCCAAGAAACTTCATCAGGACTTGCTAAGTCCCTCCAGCACTTTGTGTGTGTTGCTCAAGGTTTCCAGCATCTGCAGAATCTATTGTGTTAATAGAGGCTTGCTTTTTTCAACAGAAAGGAAACAGTTACTGGATCTGAGGAGAGAGTTTTAAATCTCAAATAAATTTAGGATTTATAGGCAAACCACAGAGTGCTAAGCTACAAAGAGGAGAAAGTTGGCAGACACTGGAAATCCGAGCAACACACACAAAATGCTGGAGGAGTTCAGCAGGCCAGAGAGCACCTTTGGAGACTTTTCATTCCAGGACTAATGAGATGCCCTCTTTCTTCAAAGAAAAGCACTTTCCTTCCTTTACCATCAATGCCGCCCTCAGCCACATCTCTTCCATTTCACATGCATCTGCCTTCACCCCATCTTCCTGCCACCCCACCAGGGATGGGTTTCCGATTGTCCTCAGCTGCCGCCCCAGTAGCCTCTACATCCAGGACGTATTCTCCAGAACTTCCGCCATCTCTGACAGAATCCCTCCCCTGCCACATTCCACTTTCTTCAAGGATCACTCTCTACGCAACTCCCTTGTCCGTTTTCCCACTGACTGATCTCCCTCCTGGTACATATTGTTGCAAGTGGAACAAGTGCCACACCTGCCCTTTCACCTCCTCCCTCACTACTACTCAGGACCCCAGACCTTCCAGGTGAGTTGACCCTTCATCTGTGAGTCTGTTGGGGGTCATATACTGTGTCCAGTACTCCTGGTGTGGCCTCCTGTATGTCAGTGAGCCCAACATAGATTGGGAGACCGCTTCATTGAACCTGCATCAGACGAAATCAGGATCTCCCAGTGGCCACCCATTTGAATTCTACTTCTCATTCCCATTCCGTCATGTCAGTCCACGGTCTCCTCTACTGCCCCAATGAGGCCACACTCAGGTTGGAGGAGCAACACCTTATGTTCCATCTGGGTAGCTCCAACCTGATGCACAAACATCGATTTTTGAACTTCCAGTAATGCCCCCTCACCTCTCCTTCACCATTCTCCATTCCTGTTTCCCTTTCTCAACGTATCTCAACTTCCCATCACTTCCCTTTCTCCCCTGGTGTTCTAACCTCTTCTATCAGATTCCCCCTTCTCCAGCCCTTTCTCTCTATCACCATCAACTCCCCACCTCTTTACTCACCCCTCCCCCTCTCCCAGTTTCACCGATCACCTACCACCTTTCTCCCCTTCCCCACCCTCTTATTCTAACTTCTCACCTCTTTTTCCAGTCCTGAGGAAGGGCCTCAGCTTGAAACATTGACTGTTTACTCTTTTCCGTAGGTGCTGCCTGGCCTGCTGAGTTCCTCCAGCATTTTGCATATATTGCCTCAGTGTGAAGTTAGTTGATTTTCTTTTTCCCTAATAACCTTCAACCTGTGGAATTGCTCACTGCATGTTAACTGCCAGACTGTAGATGTGTTACATGAAAATAAAACTATTGAAAATAGGAGGTATTAAAATGAAAATTGTAGTGAACTGATTGGATCGTTTTATAGAAAGGAAAATAAAATAGACATTACACAAGAAGCCATACTGTCCGCTCACTTCACAGACCAGGGTATCTCTGTGCTTTAGAGACAATGTGCTTATGTGTGAAGATGTAACAGCCAATTTGATCACCGACCTTGAATGAGTGTAGGATCAAATATTCTGTTTCACAAAATAATGTTAGTTTATGATACCAATCCTTCCTCAAGTCAAGCAGTTTAGATAAAGGGTCTTGCCCTGAAATGTCAACTGTCCATTTCCCCTCCACAATGCTGCCTGACCTGCTGAGTTCCTCCAAGTAAAACTGTACAGACTTCTGGATCTTGTAGCATCTTATATTTAAGAATATTATCGAGTTCCAGCTCTCCGCAGCCAATAAGGTTGGTTTGTTTATCCATTTATTGATTGAGATTCAGTGTGGAACGGGCTCTTCCAGCCCTTTAAGCTGTGCTGCCCAGCAAACCCCCAATTTAACCCAAGCCTAACTACGGGACAACTTGTCATGACCAGTTAACCTACTAGCCAGTACATCTTAGGACAATGTGAGGAAACCGGAGCACCTGGAGAAAACCCAGGTTGATGCAACCCAGGTAGAGGCTGATGCAACAGGAACATGTAAGAGACAGATAGGTAGGCATTCAGTTGTCAGAACAATGATGGGTTGTGTACTGTGTCGGAGGGAAGGGTTAGATTGCTGATCAACACAACACTGAGGGATGAAGGGTCTGTACTGTACTATGCTGTTCTGTAATCTTTTAATCATGCAGAATTAAAATAGGCCAATTCTGCTTCGGTATAAATATAATGGCAATAAGCTGATGCATTTCACTTGGGTACGCGGTAATTGTATAAACCATACTATCATTTTCTGAATAAGCCCTGCAACTCTACTCATTCCCAAAGGCTACATGATGCATATCCTTTACTGTTGTGTAACAGTTTCAGAAGCAAATTAACAATATATCTCTAGAAGCAGTGATAAGAACTAATGATTATGACCAATTTAAATATGTGTCTTTTGACAACAGCCTCACCAAGCATTAAATAATCTGACTTTGGAAAGGCTGATAATCTTAAAATCTTTGTTTTATAACCATGGTGTTACTGAGTTAATCTCTTATTATTCAGTGTATATTGGTGTTACTGGCAAAGCTATCTCTTACTTTCCATTTCTAAATTGATAATGAGTCAGCTTCTTGAATCATTGCAAATCTTCTTGGGAAGCCACTCCCAAAATGGTGTTAGAAGAAGAATTTTGACACTGTGGCAGTGATGTAATAGTAATTACTTATTAATTAGCAATAAATAATTACTTATTACTAAAATCAAGATGGTGCTGGTAATCCATGGCGACGTTCTTCAGGCTCTGTACAATACTTCTAAACATACCTCTTTTGAATTACACTCAATCAAGAGCAATGTAATTTTAAATCGACTTAATGACCTACAGATTTCACAATATTATAAAGGATTCTGTGGTCATAACTCTCAGGCAAGCAGATACATCACCTTTAAGTAGATGGCTCATCACCTTAGCAGGAGGGGGGACTCTAAGCCAGACTAAAACACGGAGGAATGAGACCCCCTCTACCCAGCATCTTGGTAGCAAATGTGCTGTCACTGGAGAACAAAATTGAGGACCTAAGGGCAAGATTGCTGTATCAGAGGGAAATGAAAGTTACAGTGATCAGACCCGAAGACTTCTCGAGTCACAGGATGAACCAAGCTGCTGACTCCAAAAAGGCAAAAGGTGAAGGTGTGTGTTTCATGATAAACTCTTGGTGTTCTTGTCAAACTTGTGCTTCCCTGACCTTGAACTCCTAACAGTTAAATGCTGTCTGTTCTATTTACCTAGGGAGTTCTCCTCCATAATTCTGACCACAGTTTACATACCTCCTGCAGCTTGCGATACTGCATAATGCTGTCTGCGAACAAGAAACAGCCCATCCCAATGCATTTCAAGTCAGAGTTGGAGACAAACAGGCTTATTTGAAGAAAGCTTTGCCCAATTGCATCAGCATATAGTCTTTAGCATTGGAGGTCCCAACACATTAGACCACTGTTGTACAAAGATAATGAATGAATACCATTCCATGCCCAGACAGCATTCTGGTAAATCTGATCACTTGGCCACTCATCTCCTACAAGCAGAGGCTAAAGAGCAAGGCATCCGAGATAAAGCAACGAAGAGTTGGTTGCAGGAAGCAGAGGAGCATCAAAGAGACTGCTTTAGTTGGTGGACTGGGTCTGGTTCAAGAACTCCTCGATGGATCTGAATGAATACACCATGGTTGTCATGGACTTTATTTAAAACAGGTGAGTGTGTCCCCACAAAATCATTCAGAGTCTTGCCCAACCAGAAGCCCTGGATGAACCATGAGATCCACAATCTGCTGAAAGCAAGATCAGAGGCAATCAAGTCTGGTGACCAAGAAAGATACAAGAGGTCCAGGTATGACCTCCGGAAAGTCATTTCACAGGCCAAGTGGAAATTCCAAACTAAACTTGAATCAATGAAAGATGCTCAACAGCTGTGGCAGGGCTTGAAGTCTATCACCTCTTGTAAAGTTAAATCAAGCGACAGGTGAAAACAGGGCTTCACTTCCAGATAAGCTCAATGCTTTCTATGTTCACTTTGACCATCAAAACATGGACTCTAGATGATCATGTGATGTCAGACTCTGAGGCCGACATGCATACAGCCTTCAGGAAGGTGAGCCCCTGAAATGAACCCAGCCTGGACAGGGAACCTGGCTGAGTACTAAAGACCTGTGCTGATCAACTGGCTGGAGTGTTCCCTGATACCTTTAACTTCTCACTCTATTTGCAGCAGGCTTCACCTATACCAGTGCCCAAAAAGAACCTAATGATCTGCCTCAATGACTATCAATGAGTAGCACTTGCATCCACAGTGATGAAGTGTTTTGAGAGGTTAGTGATGAAACATATCAACTCCTTCCTGAGAGGTGACTTGGATCTGCTACACTTTGCCTACTGGAGCAACAGGCCCACAGCAGATGCCATCTCATTAGCTCTTCACTCAACTCTGGAATATCTGGATAATGAAGATGCATACATCAGGATGCTCTTTATTGATTACAGCTCGGCATTCAATACCATCATCCCTCAAAACTAAGCAATAAGCTTCAAGCCCTTGGCCTCAGTAGCTCCTTGTGCAACTGGATTATGGATTTCCTCACTTGCGGACTCAGTCAGTTTGGACATCTCCTCCACAATTTCCATCAGTACAGGTACACCACAAGGCCGTGAGTTTGGCTCCTGCTCTATACACTTATGGCTGTGCGGCTAAGCACAGCTTGATGCCATATACAAGTCTGCTGATGATACCACTGTTGTAGGCCATATCAAAGGAGGTAATGGATCAGCATCTAGGAGAGAGATTGAAAATCTG
Source organism: Hypanus sabinus (assembly GCF_030144855.1). NCBI lineage: Eukaryota > Metazoa > Chordata > Chondrichthyes > Myliobatiformes > Dasyatidae > Hypanus > Hypanus sabinus. The sequence goes on along the minus strand of NC_082733.1, from coordinate 12,820,364 downwards.
ACTGAGTGGTGCCATAACAACAATCTCTTACTCAACATCAACAAAGCTAAGGAGCTGATTATTGACCTCAAGAGGAGGAAACCAGTGGTCAATGAGTAGTCCTCATTGGAGAATCAGAGATGGAGAGGGTCAGCAACTTTATATTCCTCAGTGTTATTATTTTGGAGGATCTTTACTGAGCCCATAAGGGCATTTATGGAGAAAGCACTGCAGCTCCTCTACTTCCTTAGAAGTTTGAGGAGATTCAGCATGACATCTAAAACTTTGACAAACTTCTATAGATGTGTAGTGACAAGTATATAGTCTGGCTGCATTACAGCTTGGTAAGGAAACTCTCATGCCCTTGAATGGAAAGTTTTACAAATGTAATGGATGCGGCCCAACCATCACTAGCAAAGCCCACCCCACCGATCAGCTCATCTATATGAAGTGTTCATGCAGGAAAGCAGCATCCATCATCAGGAAGCCTCATCATCCAGGCCATGCTCTCTTCTTGCTGCTGCCACCAGGAAGAAGGTACAGGAGCCTCAGGACTCACACGAACAGGTTCAGGAAGTTATTACCCCTCAACCATCAGGCTTTGAACCAAAGGGGATGCCTTCACTCAACTTCACTTTCCCCATCATTGAAATGTTCCCACAATCTACAGACTCACTTTCACGGAAGTGTCATCTCATGTTTTCAATTTTTTAAATTATTATTATTATTATTATTATTATTATTATTATTTACTTTCTTTCGTATTTGCACAGTTTGTTGTCTTTTGTACATTGGCTGAATGCCCAAGATGTTACGGTCTTTGATTAATTCTATTGTTCTGGTAAGGATTTATTGAGTATGCCTGCAAGAAAATGAATCTCAGTTTTGTATATGGTGATACCTGTGTAATGCCCTGGTTCACATCTTCACTGTTATGCTGTGGGTATTTCATCTGGCAGCTCTGTGGGAGCGGTCGGTTCTGCTTTCAGCCTGTTTGGGTTATTGTTGGGATAAGGGATGATGTGAAATATGTGCCACCCAGTTAGCAGGAGATTTCCTTGGTGAGGGATAAGAACGTTGGTCTTGGATTTTTGTTCAGCAGGAGATGAAGAGAGAAGACGCTGGGGAGATTGGGTCATAACATACAATCCAGTAGGAGACCAGTTTGTTCAGGATGGATTGTGAGCGACATTCAGAAGTTGGAGTGTGCTTTCACGTTGACCGAGGGCCCAGCGCGTGAGTGACTGAGAAGTTCACGATGAGCTCCAACTTGTGCACATTTGACTGTTCGATTAGAATGGGCCCTCTTCTTTTTATTATTCTCTACTAACCTTTAGTTAAATTAAAATTCATAAATATAATTCCTTTAATCATATGTAGTGTACTGTCTGTTATTTTGTTGCATTAATTTGTAATAGGATAGCAAATTACCCAGCGTCCACACAGACGGGGATGTGGAGTGGTAAAGTGCTTCAAACTCACAATTTTGGCAGGGCCAGAGGTTGGCTTCTCTAGATTTACACAGACAAGGAAACCAGGGGGTTTCATATATGTACTTTGATAATAAATTTACCTTAAACTTTGAACTTTATGTGTTTCCAAGTCAAGCTACTTGGAGACTTAAATGGAAATCAGCACTTTGCAGTAAACTTATCCCTGTTCCCTCTGTTCCCATATTATCCAGCTGTCAGGGTGACCCCTCATCACTCTCCCACACACTTCAGACAACCTCTTAACACTGCCCAATCAAATCCACCATGCTGGTGGATTCCAGACCTTCCCGACAGTCACTGACTTGAATGACCCATTTTAGCCTCAGATAAGGCAGCACCAACCTTGCCTTTCCTGGCCTGCAAACATCCAGTGACTGCAGGGAAAGCCCTTGCTTTTAACTCTTTATGTCTTACAATCTCCCGGGCAGCAAGAGCCGGTGATTGAGAGAAAAAGGAGGGTGGTAGAGAAAGTGATAAGGGGCAGGGATGATGAGAGAAGGAAGGGATGACAGATAAGGAAAGGGGGGGAAAAGAGATCTGGAGAAAGATTCATTTTGATCTTCTTTACACTTGTGTACTGAAGAATAACAATAAACTATATTGAACCTTGAATTTTGGGAAGATAAGGGGAAGGGGGTGAGGGGTAAGAGGAGAGACAGAAAGAGGAACGAGGAATGGAGAGATGATGGGAAAGGAAAGGATGGGAATAGGAAGGGATTAAAAAATGGAAAGAAGAGAACAGAGAGAAGATAAGAAATAAAGAAAAACAGGAAGACAAGGGAGGAATAGAGGAAGAATAGGAAGGTGATAGAAATTTGGAGTGGGAGAAAGAGGTTTGCAGGTGAGGAAGAGGGAAGGATGGGGGTGAAGTGAAAGAAAAGGGGACAGAGATACAGAGCCAGAGGCAAGGAATGGGACAAATATTGATATAAAGGTCACAAACATGAGAAAATCTGCAGATGCTGGAAATCCAAGCAACACACACACAAAATGTTGCAGGAACTCAGCAGACTAGGCAGGATTTATGAAAAAGAGTACAGTCGATGAGTTGGGCCAAAACCCTTCAGCAGGACTGGAGAAAACCTGCTGAAGGGTTTTGGCCAAAAATGGTTGCTGTACTCTTTTTTATTGATACTGCCTGGCCTGCTGAGTTCTTCCAGCATTTTGTGTGTGCTGCATTAATATAAAGGTGCTGCTTGAAACAAGATAATTAACAGATTTCCCAAGGACATAAAGCGCCAACAAAGTTATTGATTTTATCTCAACCTGATTTGCAACTTTAAAAGCTGCTTAACAGACATTTATCAAAGTAGGAAAGGAATATGATAAGTTTTTATCTGCAATTTGAGAGGATAAGGGCAGCTCAGAGGTGTCAGTGTTGCAGTTGAACAGGGGAAACTATGGAGCCATGAGGGAGGAGCTGGCCAAAGTTGACTGGACGGATAGCTTAACAGAAAAGACTGTGGAGCAATGGCAGGTATTCTTGGGAATAATGCACAAGGTGCAAAATCAGTTCATCCCCCAGAGAAGGAAGGATTCAAAGGGGGGAAAGGGGCCACAGTGGTTGACAAAGGAAGTCAGAGATTGCATAGCATTAAAAAAAAGGAAGTATGACAGAGCTAAGGTGAGTGGGAGGGCAGATGATTGGGAAGTTTTTAAGGAACAACAGAACTTAACTAAAAAGGCAATATGGGGAGAAAAAATGAGGTACGAACACAAGCTAGCCAGGAATATAAAGGAGGATAGCAAAAGCTTTTTTAGGTATGTGAAGAGAAAGAAGATAGTTAAGAACAATGTTGGGCCCTTGAAGAATGAATTGGGTGAAATTGTTACAGGAAACAGAAATGGCAGAAGAATTTAATGAGTACTTTAGATCTGTCTTCACTAAGGAAGACATAAGCTATCTCCCAGATGTATGGATGGGCCAAGGACATAGGGTAACAGAGGAAATTAAACAGATTGACATTAGGGAGGAAACGGTGATGAGAAGACTGATGGGACTGAAGGCTGACAAATCCCCAGGTCCAGATGGTCTGCATCCTAGGGTACTAAAGGAGGTGGCCCTGGAAATTGCGGATGCATTGGTAATCATTTTCCAATGTTCTTTAGATTCAGGATCAGTTCCTGAGGATTGGAGAATGGCTAATGTTATCCCACTTTTTAAGAAAGGAGGGAGGGAGAAAACAGAGAACTATCGACCTGTCGGCCTGACATCGGTGGTGGGGAAGATGCTAGAGTCCATTATTAAAGATGAAATAGTGGCATATCTAGATAGCAGTGATAGGATTGGGCCGAGCCAGCATGGATTTACCAAGGGTAAATCATGCTTGACTAATCTGTTGGAGTTTTTCGAGGATGCAACCAGGAAGTTAGACAAGGGAGATCCAGTGGATGTAGTGTACCTCGATTTTCAGAAGGCATTTGATAAGGTCCCACATAGGAGATTGGTGGGTAAAATCAAAGCTCAGGGCATTGGGGGGAAGACATTGACATGGATAGAAAACTGGTTGGCAGATAGAAAGCAAAGGGTAACGGTGAATGGGTGTTTCTCGGAATGGCAGGTGGTGACTAGTGGGGTGCCACAGGGCTCGGTATTGGGACCACAGCTGTTTACAATTTACATCAATGATTTAGATGAAGGCATTGAGAATAACATCAGCAAATTTGCTGATGATACTAAGCTGGGTGGCAGTGTGACATGTGATGAGGATGTTAGGAGAATTCAGGGTGACTTGGATAGGCTGGGTGAGTGGGCAGGTACTTGGCAGATGGCGTTTAATGTGAATAAGTGTGAGGTTATCCACTTTGGGAGTAAGAACAGGAAGGCAGATTATTATCTGAGTGGTGTAGAGTTAGGTAAGGGAGAAATACAAAGAGATCTAGGAGTCCTTGTTCATCAGTCACTGAAGGTGAATGAGCAAGTGCAGAAGGCAGTGAAGAAGGCTAATGAAATGTTGGCATTTATTCCAAAGGGAATTGAGTACAAGAGCAAGGAAATCATCTCGCATTTGTACAGAGCCCTGGTGAGACCACACCTGGAGTATTGTGTACAGTTTTGGTCTCCAGGGTTAAGGAAGGAGATCCTGGCTGTAGAGGAAGTGCAGCGTAGATTCACGAGGTTAATTCCTGGGATGTCTGGACTGTCTTACGCAGAGAGGTTAGAGAGACTGGGCTTGTACACGCTGGAATTAAGGAGATTGAGAGGGGATCTGATTGAAACATATAAGATTATTAAGGGATTGGTCAAGATAGAGTCAGGAAATATGTTCCAGATGCTGGGAGAGTCCAGTACCAGAGGGCATGGTTTGAGAATAAGGGGTAGGTCATTTAGGACAGAGTTAAGGAAAAACCTTCTCCCAGAGAGTTGTGGGGGTCTGGAATGCACTGCCTTGGAGGGTAGTGGAGGCCAATTCTCTGGATGCTTTCAAGAAGGAGCTAGATAGGTATCTTATGGATAGGGGAATCAAGGGATATGGGGACGGCAGGAACCGGGTATTGATAGTAGATGATCAGCCATGATCTCAAAATGGCGGTGCAGGCTCGAAGGGTTGAATGGTCTACTTCTGCACCTATTGTCTATTGTCTATAATAGTTGACAGAATATTAATCTGTGTTGCATCACCATCAGCTATCAGATATAAAACAATTTTTTTAAATAGATGAATGGAATTATACATAGCAACGAAGGCAGGCCCAACCATCACATCATCACGGACAGGTAGAACCTCACCAGGTAGTGATAATTAGTGAGACTGAGGCTCTATGCACAACTTGATGCAGTTACACTCAAAAGTGGCCTTCAAGGCACTGGCTACGTTTACTCCCCACCCTAACTTTTCAGATCTCCAGATAAAAAGGAAGGTGGGTTGAAAGATCGCCATCTTAGACAAATGGGCTGCAATAGTCAGATGGGTGAGGATAGATTTACTCTTCATGTTAGTTCCCTCACCACTGCTGCAGTCCCAGTCTGGCATATATGTCCTCAACAGTTCAGTTGGTTTGGTCAGTCGTGCTAGTACTGATCCATTTTTGGTGAAGAACTTTGAATTTCCACACCATGACTACATTCTCTGCCCATGTTATTATATTTCCAATTCCAGATTTACTCATGGGATTTCTCTTCTCTAATTAGAATTAAAACACACCCATCAGATTTCTTTCACTTTACTCAGACAGTGAAAGCTAGCTGTTGCTTCTGTTCAGATGTGTTATTGTTGGCCTCACCTCCAGCTCTCTGACTCTCAACACAGGAGCCCCTCAGGGCTGTGTATTAAGTCCCCTCCTTTACTCCCTACATACCCATGACTGTGTCACCACCCACAGTTCTAATCTGCTAATTAAATTTTCTGACAGCATGACGTTGATTGGCCTAATCTCAAACAATAATGAGGTGGCCTGCAGGGAAGAAGTCATCACCCTGACACAGTGGTGTCAAAAAGCAAGCTCTCCCTCAATGTTGCAAAAACAAAGTAACTGGTTGTGGATTACAGGAGGAATGGAGACGGGCTAACCCCTATTGACATCAGTGGATCTGGGGTTGAGAGAGTGAACAGCTTTAAGTTCCTCGGCATCCACATCACCGAGAACCTTCACATGGTCTGTACACACCACCAGTCACAACACCACCTCTTTCAATTCAGATGGTTGAGGAAGTTTGGTATGGGGCCCCAAATCTTAAGAGCTTTCTACAGGAGAACAATTGAGAGCATCCTGACTGGCTGCATTACTGCCAGCTGTGGGAACTGTACCTCCCTTAATCACAGGATTCTGCAGAGAATGGTGTGGACAGCCCAGCGCATCTGTAGTTGTGAACTTCCCATGATTCAAGACATTTACAAAGACAGGTGTGTAAAAAGGGCCCGTAGGATCATTGTGGACCCAAGTCACCCTAACCACAATCTATTTCAGCTGCTGCCATCTGGTAAATGGTACTGCAGCATAAAAGCCAGGACCAACAGGCTCCGGGACAGCTTCTTCCACCAGGCCATCAGACTGATTAACTCACGCTGATTTGAGTGTATTTCTATGTTACATTGCCTGTTCTATTTATTATTAATTATTATAAATAACTATGATTTCACATTGCACATTTAGACGGAGACATAGCATAAAGATTTTTGCTCATCATGTTTGCGAAGGAAGTAAGATAGTCAATTAAATTCAATAAAGCTTTTTCTTGCCTGCAGGATATATTTCAAATTAAATCAATATTTTACTGAGAAGGCTCTAACCATCAAAAAAACTTTTAAATGTAAAATATACCAAAATGCCAAAATATGGACATCATTTATAGACCGGTGAGTGGAAATTATAGACCGGTGAGTCTTACCTCAGTGGCTGGTAAGTTGATGGAGAAGATCCTGAGAGGCAGGATTTATGAACATCTGAAGAGGTATAATATGATTAGGAATAGTCAGCATGGCTTTGTCAAGAGCAGGTCGTGCCTTATAAGCCTGATAATTTTTGAGGATGTGACTAAGCACGTTGATGAAGGAAGAGCAGTAGATGTAGTGTATATGGGTTTCAGCAAGGCATTTGATAAGTCCATGTAGGGCTTATTGAGAAAGTAAGGAGGCATGGGATCCAAGGGGACATTGCTTTATGGATCCAGAATTTGCTTGCCCACAGAAGGCAAAGAGTGGTTGTTGATGGGTCATATTCTGCATGGAGGCCGGTGACCAGTGGTGTGCCTCAGGGATCTGTTCTGGGACCCCTACTCTTCGTGATTTTTATAAATGACCTGGATGAGGAAGTGGAGGGATGGGTTAGTAAGTTTGCTGATGGCACAAAGGTTGGAGGTGTTGTGGATAGTGTGGAGGGCTGTCAGAGGTTACACTGGGACATTGATAGGATGCAAAACCGGGCTGAGAAATGGCAGATGGAGTTCAACCCAGATGAGTGTGAAGTGGTTCATTTTGGTAGGTCAAATATGATGGCAGAATATAATATTAATAGTAAGACTCTTGGCAGTGTAGAGGATCAGAGGGATCTTGGGGTCCGAGCTTAAAGCAGCTGCGCAGGTTGACTCAGTGGTTAAGAAGGCGTACAGTGTATTGCCGTTCATCAATCATGGATTTGGATTTAAGAGCCGAGAGGTAATGTTGCAGTTATACAGGACCCGGGTCAGACCCCATTTGGAGTACTGTGCTCAGTTCTGGTTGCCTCACTACAGGAAGGATGTGGAAGCCATAGAAAGGGTGTAGAGGAGATTTACAAGGATGTTGCCTGGATTGGGGAGCATGCCTTATGAAAACAGGTTGAGTGAACTCGGCCTTTTCCTCTTGGAGCTATGGAGGATGAGAGGTGACCTGATAGAGGTGTATAAGAAGATGAGAGGCTTGATCGTGTGGATAGTCAGAAGCTTTTTCCCAGGGCTGAAATGGTTGCCACAAAAGGACACAGGTTTAAGATGCTGGGGAGTAGGTACAGAGGAGGTGTCAGGGGTAAGTTTTTTACTCAGAGTGGTGAGTGTGTGGAATGGGCTGCCGGCAATGGTGGTGGAGGCGGATACGATAGGGTCTTTTAAGAGAGTTTTGGATAGGTACATGGAGCTTAGTATATTAGAGGGCTATGGGTAAGCCTAGTAATTTCTAAGGTAGGGACATGTTGGGCACAACTTTGTGGGCTGAAGGGCTTGTATTGTGCTGTAGGTTTTCTATGTTTCTATGTTTATCCTATCTAGATATCCCTGGAATTTAGTAGATTAAATAACATAGTGAAAATTAACAAGTGATTATAGAAAGGTATGAAAAAGACTTGAAAGAAGAGGCAAGAGGCAAGGATCCAGAGAATACTAGTTCAAGTATTCTGCAGCGGATAGTGAGGTCAGCTGAGAAGATCATTGGGGTTTCTCTTCCCGCCATCACAGACATTTACACTACACGCTGCATCCACAAAGCAAACAGCATTATGAAGGACCCCACGCACCCCTCATACAAACTCTTCTCCCTCCTGCCATTTGGGAAAAGGCACCGAAGCATTTGGACTCTCAGAACCAGACTATGTAACAGATTCTTCACCCAAGCCATCAGACTCCTCAATGCCCAGAGCCTGGACTGACACCAACTTACTGCCCTCTACTGTGCCTATTGTATTGTTTATTATTTATTGTAATGCCTGCACTGTTTTATGCACTTTATGTAGTCCTGCATAGGTCTGTAGTCTAGTGTAGTTTCTTGTGTGTTGTTTTTATGTAGTTCAGTGTGGTTTTTGTATTGTTTCATGTAGCACCATGGTCCTGAAAAAAGTTGTCTCATTTTTACTGTGTACTGTATGGTTATGGTGGAAATGACAATAAAAAGTGACTTGACTTGAAGTCCCACAATAACAGCCTGATTATCTGAATTTTATTTCTGAAAACATAAACAAGATCATTAAGCTTTGGATGGCAAATTAATTTTCTTTCAAAATGAATCCATCTTTATTTGGCTTGACCTTGGCATAACTTTGGTCCCATTATACACACTGAAAAAAAATTAAGCAAACTTATAAACTATCGCAATTCAAGCAAAGACATCTCCACGAACCCCTCCCTGCCCCACCTTGTCCCCCATTTCTGGGCAATCAGAAAAGAGCAACAGAAGCTGCCCTTGTCGACAATACCCAGGTCTTGAGGATGAATTGGAAAAAAAGTATTTGCCGGATTAAAGGAGAGAAATATTCCTTCAGTATCACCACAAAAAGAGCCAGTAGCCTCTTGCACTTGGGAGATCCACTCAACAAGTCAAGAAATTCCAAGTAAAGGAAGTCTGTGAAAAGAGATAATGAATAAACATTAAACTGTACCCACATCAGAGCCTGAGAAGAGAAAGAGACACAAAGCTGACACACCTCTTGGAACATGGCCCGTTCAAGCTCATTCTCCAATTGGCTGTTTCAAGATTTCAATTGTGTAACTTAAATTTTCAAAAACTCGCTGATGGTTTACTTATACGGTATAAGATTAAATAAAAGCAACCCCTTCCACCTAGGACAGGGCAGCCTGATGACAGATCTGACAGTGTGCGCTTAGTGCATGCTCTGCTTTCATTGATTACATCTGAGCTGATTTAACATTCAGGCCTTTTCTCAGTGCTTTGATGTATTTCTAACAAAGACATGCCATCTGGAAAGGACTTCTGCCAGGGAAAACACAGATGCCAATTCTCCAGGTTTGAGAAGCCCACTGTGAAGACAGTGGCCACTGCTACGATAACTCCCGAAAACAGCCACAGGAACTCTGCACTTGATTTCTTGTTGCAGGAAAGGATATTTTGACCAACGTGACCTGCTTGTGAACATCACTACGATGATGCTCTGTTGGGTGCAGGGGTGAGAACGAGAAAGGAAAGCCCAGACCTCGCCTCCAAACCGTAGCAGCACATAGCTATCATAGGGAGTGACGCATCAGTGCCAGGAGGTACACAACAGGGCAGATGGCTCAATGGTCCTCCAGGCTTTCTGATCGATTAAATTCCCAAGGCCTGACAAGAAGTTTCCTTTTGTTTTGCCTTATCCTGCTCTTCCTGCTGCTCAGTATTCAGGAAATTCTAGATTTGACTGCACCAACCCTTTTTATTTGGGGAGCACATTTATCTCAAAACCTATATCTTTCTTGAACACTTCCTATTGCTCTGAGTCTAATTTACCTTCCAATCCACTTCTGTTATGTCTCAGTGCAGTAAAGCTGGTCTTAGCATAACTTAGAGTCTCGATCCCTGTTCATCCTAGTTCTTTTATGATGCTAGTGCTAAATCTAATAGTATTGTTATTACTGCCACAAAAAAAAGTTAAGTTAAATTCTGTCCCAAGCTTCATAGGTTCATCAGGCCGGTGCTTATGCTGGTTTCCATGATGTGAAGCGACTGAGAGTACAAGACTCCACCCCCCCCCCCACACCCCCGGATAGGATGCCAATCTGTCACGAGGTTAACCCCCAGCATTTTGCCGGTACTCATTTTCAGCTGGGTGGACTGGAGCAATGTGTGGTTAAGTGCCTTGCTCAAGGACACAACACACTGCTTCAGCTGGGGTTCGAACTCACGACCTTCAGATCACTAGTCCAACACCTTAAACACTTGGCCACGCGCCACAAAAAAAGCTCCCCACTAGTTGCCTTTCCAGCCTTATTCCTTAAAACTAAATCTGGAATTGTCTCACTTTCGTTTAACATGACTCTACAACTAGTGATCTCGATATTTATTGCTTATATTTTATTCTCTTTTTTGTATTTGCACAAATAGTTGTCTTCTGCCGATTGGCTGTTTTGTCTGTCTTTGCTGTGTGCAGTTTTTCATTAATTCTATTGTGTCTCTTCGTACTGACTGTGAGTGCCCACAAGAAAATGAATCTCGGGTGACATAAATGTACTTTGATAAAAAATTTACTTTGAGCTTTTGAACATGCTAACTAAAATATTCTCTTGAACGCAGTTCAGATCAATATGTTCACTGCACTGACCATATTCCAATTAATGCTGTGGATAATTAGAAACTTACACTTGTACTGCCTGGGTGATTATTGGATATCAGACATTTATCTAAGGGTTTACTCCTCCAGATCCCAACAACTTGATTGCCCCTTTTTTCTTTAATTTAATTTAATTTAATTTAAAGGGCATCATTTGATTTTCCTTGTAACATGTCATCTGTTCCTACAACCCTCATTGTCTAACTCATTAAAATTAACACCCTTCTTTAATCCCCCTATCTAATCTGCAGACACTGAAAACAGAAACCTTGAGCTGCCTGGGATGCCCTCCTCTACCTGTTAATGAAACATAGCTTCAAACAGCATGCTTCCATGTCTTATATTAACTTCAGCTCATCTATCTCGTACTCTAAACTCCCTCCATTTACAGTAGGTACATATCAGGAAGCACCACCAGACTCCTTTATTTCCTATTTCATAAAATCTTTTTGTTCCAGCTTCCAATCCCTCACTGACTTTCTGCCTTCCATTTCCAGTTGTGGTTATCTCCCATTTGAAACTTTGTTCGACTTCCCATCTTCCTTTCTTTTTAAATCTTTTTATTAATTTTTAAACAAACATAAATGAAACATGAATACAGAGAGTTTGAGAGTACATAGTTAATAGTTTAAATAAACATTCAAATAGATGATAATCCATATATGATAACCTCCCAAACTCATAGTAATTACGAACAAAAGAAGTAAAAAAGACACCCCCCCCCAAAAAAAGAGAAAAAAAAACTAACCAGCATGGGCCATTGCATTATGTCAAATATACACAGTAGCGTCAATAACTCTGCACCTCCATCCAAATAATTAAGGATAATAAAAGTGAGGTTTAGGAAAAGACAGTTTAACTCATATGAAAACGTTGAATAAATGGTCTCCAAGTTACTTCAAATTTAACTGAAGGATCAAAGACAACACTTCTAATTTTTTCTAAGCTCAAACAAGAGATAGTTTGAGAAAACCACTGAAATATAGTTGGAGGATTAATTTCTTTCCAATTCAATAGAATAGATCTTCTAGCCATTAATGTAACAAATGCAATCATCCGTTGAGCTGAGGGGGATAAACAACTATCATCCACCATTGGTAAACCGAAATTGCAGTAATAGGATGCAGTTGGAAATTGATATTCAGAACTGTTGAAATAATACCGAAAATATCTTTCCAGTAATTTTGCAAACAAGGGCAAGACCAAAACATGTGGGTCAATGAAGCAACTTCAGAATGACATCTGTCACAGGTTGGATTAACATAAGAATAAAATCGAGCAAGTTTATCCTTAGACATATGAGCTCTATGTACAACCTTAAATTGTATTAGGGCATGTTTAGCACAAATAGAGGACAAATTGACTAATTGTAAAATTTTCTCCCACTGCTCAGTGGGTATAAGACAATGAAGCCTAAGAAGGAGAGTGGTTTGGCTTTGCCAAACCTGAGATTTAACTATTGGGCAGTTAATATACGATATTTAATATTTTGGACACAAGAATCGACTGTAGCAGCTTGCCCACAATGGGTAAATTTGGAATGTAAATCTGTACAAGACACTTCATTGTTTTCAATTTTAGGATTTTCACTTCCTTTTTCTTTATCTAAATTGAATAAACAAATAACTAATCCTATAGTTAAACATACATTGCGAATATGGTTTCAATTTCGTAAATTTTTTGACTTGAATAAGTTTATCTTATCAAGCCCTATAATATCTAACTTTTTTTTTCAGCCCTCTTTTATGGATCATGCCTTTGTATTAAGGAAAACAAAAGGTATAACATGTTTTCATGATCTATTTTTAGATAATAGTTTTATATCCTTTGAACAGCTATCTAATAAATATAATTTACCTAAAACTCATTTTTTTAGATATTTGCAAGTTAGAAATTTCTTGAATAATAAGTTACAGTCTTTTCCGAAATTATGTCCATCGGACATTACGGAAATTTTTTTAGCTCTGAATCCTTGTCAGAAGGGTTTAGTAGCCCTTTAGGGTTTATAATATGATCATGAAAATACAGCCAGAAGTATCAGAAAAAATTAAGAAGGAATGGGAAAAAGACTTCCCATCTTCCTATGAAGTTTGTTTACACTTTTGTTTCAAACACTGGCTAAATTTAACAAATATAGTCAAGACATTACCATAAGACCATAAGGTATAGGAGCAGAAGTAGGCCATTTGGCCCGTCGAGTCTGCTCCATCATTCAATCATGGGCTGATCCAATTCTTCCAGTCATCCCCACTGCCCTGCCTTCTCCCCAAATCCTTTGGTTCCCTGGCTAATCAAGAAACTATCTATCTCTGCCTTAAATACATCCATTGACTTGGCCTCCACAGCCTGTCGTGGCAACAGATTCCACAGATTTACCACCCTCTGACTAAAGTAATTTCCCCACATCTCTGTTCTAAATGGACGTCCTTCAATCCTGCTTGTCCTAGACTCCACTACCATAGGAAATAACTTTGCCATATCTAATCTAATCAGGCCTTTTAACCTTCGGACATATTTTAACATATTGTCCTGTTTAGATGCCTGTAAAAATCCCATTTTCTTCAGAAGCCAAAGACCCCCCCCCCCACCCCCAACCTTCACCACCATGTCATACACCATCACTCCAGCCCCTTGCATTCACCTGAACTATTCACCACTCACATATAGACTTTACCAAGGGCATGTATTTTCTGGGGTCGAGAAATCTGACCCCAAGTAATCAATTCCTCAACGGGCTTAATGCAGATTAATCCACAGGGTTGGATGAGATTTATTCCAGACTGATATGCTCTGGCTGAGTTTTTTTTTAAATCATCGCTGGACATAAATGAAGTACGCAATGACTGAAGAAAGATCTGGCCTCAACAGAGGAGCCAGATAACTGGAGGATAATAAAAGCAGTGTTTTTATTGTCAAGGAGGACAGCAGGGAAATATCTGGCAATTATGTACCCATGAGCCTAACATTATTTTTAAAGGAGGGTGTTGGAAACATTCTGAGGGATAAGATGAATGATCATTTGTAAAGGTAGGGACTGATCAGAGATAGCCAACATTACTTGGTCAAGTGCAGGTATTGTCTGACCAACCTGATTAGGTCTTTCAGAGAGTAATATTGATGAGGACAGTGTATTGAATTGAATTGAATTGAATTGAATTGACTTTATTTCTTACAACCTTCACATACATGAGGAGTAAAAATCTTTACATTACATCTCCATCTAAGTGTGCAATCATAGTAATTTGTAATAAATAGAACAGTCAATGTAATATAGAGTACACTCAAATCAGCGTAAGTTCATCAGTCTGATGGCCTGGTGGAAGAAGCTGTCCCGGAGCCTGTTGGTCCTGGCTTTTATGCTACGGTACCATTTCCTGGATGGTAGCAGCTGGAGTTGACTGTGGTTGGGATGGCTTGAATCCCCAGTGATCCTATGGGCCCTTTTTACACACCTGTCCTTGTAAATGTCCTGAATCATGGAAAGTTCACATCTACAGATGCGCTGGGCTGTCTGCACCACTCTCTGCAGAGTCCTGCGATTGAGGAAAGTACAGTTCCCGTACCAGGCAGTGATGCAGCCAGTCAGGATGCTCTCAATTGTGCCTCTGTAGAAAGTTCTTAAGATTTGGGGATGTAGTGGGTGTAGTTAACATTGGCTTGGCAACAGGAGATAGAGGCTGATGGCAGAGGGTTTTTGTGAAGGGATGCCTTGATTAGTGGTGTTTCATATTTATTTCTTCATTGAGAAATACGATGTGCACGGGCTCGTTTGGCCCAATCAGACACATCGCTTATCATGAAACTAATTAATACAAAGTGGATTACATACACCTTTTAACTGATGCTAGTAACTCAATGCAGCACCACAACCTCTCTTGTCCTGAGAGAGTTCTCCATAGAGTACTGCTTTCAGTAACCTGGAGTTGTCCATGCAAGACACGTGGCCTGACCAGAGGAGCTGGTTGACCAGCAAAGTGGCTTCAATGCTTGGAAGCTGAACCTTCTCCAGGACCTCGTAGTTTGAGACATGACCCTGCCAACCGATATCCATGATGGAGTGGAGGCAGCACTGATGGAAGCACAGGACCATTTACAATGACTACTAAAATCAGTATGTCTTTAGATTATGGTGGGAAACCCATGTCATTCATGGGGAGAATGTACAAACTCCTTACAGATGGTTTAGTGCTGGAATTTTTGCTGTTTGTAATATATGTGAATGGCTTAAATGTGGGTGTAGGAGGCCAAACTATATCGATTCAGGGATCAGGCATTTTGCTGTCTCCGAGGGAGTTTGCTGAGGTTTCAAGTAAAGTGTGCAGCCTCAAGACCAAGAAGCCTAGAGATGGGACATGAGTCCACGATCGACTCCATTGATGTGGAAAGAACCCTGTGCAGTTGTCAACCCACGGAAGGCTACCGGACTAGACAACATTCCTGGTAGAGTGCTCAGAGGATGTGCAGACCAGCTAGCAGATGTTCTCACTGACATCTCCAACATCTCCCCGAACAGTGCCACTGTTCCAATGTGCTTCAAGGCTGCCACCATCATCCCTGTGCCAAAGAAGTCTTCAGTGTCTTGCCTAAATGACTACCGTCCCATTGCACTCACATCCATCATCATGAAGTGTTTCAAGAGGCTCGTCATGAGGCATATCAAGACCCAGCTGCCCCCCTCACTGAACCCCCTGCAGTTTGCGTACCGTCCCAACGGCTCAACAGATCATGCCATTGTCATCACCCTTCACCTAGCCCTAACCCACCTGGACAAAAAAGACACATACGTACAAATGCTGTTTATAGACTTCAGTTCAGCATTCAACACAATCATCCCTCAGAAACTGATTGGAAAGCTGAGCCTACTGGGCCTGAACACCTCCCTCTGCAACTGGATCCTAGACTTCCTGACTGGGAGACCTCAGTCAGTCTAAATCAGGAGCAGCATCTCCAACACCATCACACTGAGCACGGGCGCCCCCCAGGGCTGTGTGCTCAGTCCACTGCTGTTCACTCTGCTGACCCACAACTGTGCTGCAACACACAGCTCGAACCACATCATCAAGTTTGCTGATGACACGACCGTGGTGGGTCTCATCAGCAAGAACGACGAGTCAGCTTACAGAGAGGAGGTGCAGCGGCTAATGGACTGGTGCAGAGCTAACAACCTGTCTCTGAATGTGAACAAAAGAGATGGTTGTTGACTTCAGGAGGGCACGGAGCGTCCACTCCCTGCTGAACATCGACGGCTCCTCGGTAGAGATAGTTAAGAGCACCAAATTCCTTGGTGTTCACCTGGCAAAAAAATCTCACCTGGTCCCTCAACACCAGCTCCAAAGCAAAGAAAACCCAGCAGTGTCTCAATTTTCTGCGAAGGCTGAGGAAAGTTCATCTCCCACCCCCCATCCTCATCACATTCTACAGGGGTTGTATTGAGAGCATCCTGAGCCTGGTTCGGAAATTGCACCATCTCGGATCGCAAGACCCTGCAGCAGATAGTGAGGTCAGCTGATGCTGCCAGAGGGAGGTGTCTGCATGTGACAGTCCCTCTCTCCCTCTCGCTTGATGCTGCCGGAGGGAGGTGCCTGAGTCCTGTGACAGTCCCTCTCTCCCTCTCGCTTGATGCTGCCGGAGGGAGGTGCCTGAGTCCTGTGACAGTCCCTCTCTCCCTCTCGCTCGACGCTGCCGGAGGGAGGTGTCTGCATGTGACAGTCCCTCTCTCCCTCTCGCTCGATGCAGCCGGAGGGAGGTGCCTGAGTCCTGTGACAGTCCCTCTCTCCCTCTCGCTCGATGCTGCCAGAGGGAGGTGTCTGCATGTGACAGGCCCTCTCTCCCTCTCGCTCGATGCTGCCAGAGGGAGGTGTCTGCATGTGACAGTCCCTCTCTCCCTCTCGCTCGACGCTGCCGGAGGGAGGTGTCTGCATGTGACAGTCCCTCTCTCCCTCTCGCTCGATGCTGCCGGACGGAGGTGCCTGAGTCCTGTGACAGTCCCTCTCTCCCTCTCGCTCGATGCCGCCAGAGGGAGGTGTCTGCATGTGACAGTCCCTCTCTCCCTCTCGCTCGATACTGCCGGAGGAATGTGTCTGAGTCCTGTGACAGTCCCTCTCTCCCTATCGCTCGATGCTGCCGGAGGAATGTGTCTGAGTCCTGTGACAGTCCCTCCCTCCCTATCGCTCGATGCTGCCGGAGGAATGTGTCTGAGTCCTGTGACAGTCCCTCTCTCCCTCTCGCTCGATGCTGCCGGAGGGAGGTGTCTGAGTCCTGTGACAGTCCCTCTCTCCCTCTCGCTCAATGCCGCCAGAGGGAGGTCTCTGCATGTGACAGTCCCTCTCTCCCTCTCGCTCGATGCTGCCGGAGGGAGGTGTCTGAGTCCTGTGACAGTCCCTCTCTCCCTCTCGCTCGATGCCGCCACAGGGAGGTGTCTGCATGTGACAGTCCCTCTCTCCCTCTCGCTCGATGCTGCCGGAGGGAGGTGCCTGAGTCCTGTGACAGTCCCTCTCTCCCTCTCGCTCGATGCTGCCGGAGGGAGGTGTCTGACTCCTGTGACAGTCCCTCTCTCCCTCTCGCTCGATGCTGCCGGAGGGAGGTGTCTGAGTCCTGTGACAGTCCCTCTCTCCCTCTCGCTCGATGCTGCCGGAGGGAGGTGTCTGACTCCTGTGACAGTCCCTCTCTCCCTCTCGCTCGATGCTGCCGGAGGGAGGTGTCTGCATGTGACAGTCCCTCTCTCCCTCTCGCTCGACGCTGCCGGAGGGAGGTGTCTGAGTCATGTGACAGTCCCTCTCTCACTCTCGCTCGACGCTGCCGGAGGGAGGTTTCTGAGACCTGTGACAGTCCCTCTCTCCCTCTCGCTCGATGCTGCCTGAGGGAGGTGCCTGAGTCCTGTGACAGTCCCTCTCTCCCTCTCGCTCGATGCTGCCGGAGGGAGGTGTCTGCTTGTGACAGTCCCTCTCTCCCTCTGGCTCGATGCTGCCGGAGGGAGGTGTCTGACTCCTGTGACAGTCCATCTCTCCCTCTCGCTCGATGCTGCCGGAGGGAGGTGTCTGACTCCTGTGACAGTCCCTCTCTCCCTCTCGCTCGATGCTGCCAGAGGGAGGTGTCTGAGTCCTGTGAAAGTCCCTCTCTCCCTCTCGCTCGATGCTGCCGGAGGGAGGTGTCTGCATGTGACAGTCCCTCTCTCACTGTCGCTCGATGCTGCCGGAGGGAGGTGTCTGCATGTGACAGTCCCTCTCTCCCTCTCACTCGATGCTGCCGGAGGGAGGTGTCTGCATGTGACAGTCCCTCTCTCCCTCTGTCTCGATGCTGCCGGAGGGAGGTGTCTGAGTCGTGTGACAGTCCCTCTCTCCCTCTCGCTCGATGCTGCCGGAGGGAGGTGTCTGCATGTGACAGTCCCTCTCTCCCTCTCGCTCGATGCTGCTGGAGGGAGGTGTCTGAGTCCTGTGAAAGTCCCTCTCTCCCTCTCGCTCGATGCTGCCGGAGGGAGGTGTCTGCATGTGACAGTCCCTCTCTCACTGTCGCTCGATGCTGCCGGAGGGAGGTGTCTAAGTCCTGTGACAGTCCCTCTCTCCCTCTCGCTCGACGCTGCCAGAGGGAGGTGTCTGCATGTGACAGTCCCTCTCTCCCTCTCGCTCGATGCTCCCGGAGGGAGGTGTCTGAGTCCTCTGACAGTCCCTCTCTCCCTCTCGCTCGATGCAGCAGGAGGGAGGTGTCTGAGTCCTGTGACAGTCCCTCTCTCCCTATCGCTCGAGGCTGCCGGAGGGAGATGCCTGAGTCCTGTGACACTCCCTCTCTCCCTCTCGCTCGACGCTGCCGGAGGGAGGTGTCTGCATGTGACAGTCCCGCTCTCCGTCTCGCTCGATGCTGCTGGAGGGAGGTGTCTGAGTCCTGTGACAGTCCCTCTCTCCCTCTCGCTCGATGCTGCCGGAGGGAGGTGTCTGAATTCTGTGACAATCCCTTTCTCCCTCTCGCTCGACGCTGCTGGAGGGAGGTGTCTGCATGTGACAGTCCCTCTCTCCTTCTCGTTCGATGCTCCCGGAGGAAGGTGTCTGCATGTGACAGTCGCTCTCTCCATCTCATTCGATGCTGCCGGAGGGAGGTGTCTGCATGTGACAGTCACTGTCTCCCTCTCGCTCGATGCTGCCGGAGGGAGGTGCCTGACTCCTGTGACAGTCCCTTTCTCCCTCTCGCTCGATGCTGCCGGAGGGAGCTGTCTGCATGTGACAGTCCCTCTCTCCCTCTCGCTCGATGCTGCCGGAGGGAGGTGTCTGCATGTGACAGTTCCTCTCTCCCTCTCGCTCGATGCTGCCGGAGGGAGGTGTCTGAGTCCTGTGACAGTCCCTCTCTCCCTCTCGCTCGATGCTGCCGGAGGGAGGTGTCTGCATGTGACAGTCCCTCTCTCCCTCTCGCTCGATGCTGCCGGAGGGAGGTGTCTGCATGTGACAGTCCCTCTCTCCCTCTCGCTCGATGCTGCCGGAGGGTGGTGTCTGCATGTGACAGTCCCTCTCTCCCTCTCGCTCGATCCTGCCGGAGGGAGGTGTCTGCATGTGACAGTCCCTCTCTCCCTCTCGCTCGATGCTGCCGGAGGGAGGTGTCTGAGTCCTGTGACAGTCCCTCTCTGCCTCTCGCTCGATGCTGCCGGAGGGAGGTGCCTGAGTCCTGTGACAGTCCCTCTCTCCCTCTCTCTCGATGCAGCCAGAGGGAGGTGTCTGCATGTGACAGTCCCTCTCTCCCTCTCGCTCGATGCTGCCGTAGGGAGGTGTCTGCATGTGACAGTCCCTCTCTCCCTCTCGCTCGATGCAGCCGGAGGGAGGTGTCTGCATGTTACAGTCCCTCTCTCCCTCTCGCTCGATGCTGCCGTAGGGAGGTGTCTGCATGTGACAGTCCCTCTCTCCCTCTCGCTCGATGCAGCCGGAGGGAGGTGTCTGCATGTTACAGTCCCTCTCTCCCTCTCGCTCGATGCTGCCGGAGGGAGGTGTCTGAGCTGTGTGACAGTCCCTATCTCCCTCTCGCTCGATGCTGCCGTAGGGAGGTGTCTGCATGTGACAGTTCCTCTCTGCCTCTCGCTCGATGCTGCCGGAGGGAGGTGTCTGAGCTGTGTGACAGTCCCTCTCTCCCTCTCGCTCGACGCTGCCGGAGGGAGGTGTCTGCATGTGACAGTCCCTCTCTCCCTCTCGCTCGACGCTGCCGGAGGGAGGTGTCTGCATGTGACAGTCCCTCTCTCCCTCTCGCTCGACGCTGCCGGAGGGAGGTGTCTGCATGTGACAGTTCCTCTCTCCCTCTCGCTCGACGCTGCCGGAGGGAGGTGTCTGCATTTGACAGTCCCTCTCTCCCTCTCGCTCGATGCTGCCGGAGGGAGGTGTCTGCATGTGACAGTCCCTCTCTCCCTCTCGCTCGATGCTCCCGGAGGAAGGTGTCTGCATGTGACTGTCCCTCTCTCCCACTCGCTCGATGCTGCCCGAGGGAGGTGTCTGAGTCCTGTGACAGTCCCTCTCTCTATCTCGCTCGATGCAGCCGGAGGGAGGTGCCTGACTCCTGTGACAGTCCCTCTCTCCCTCTCGCTCGATGCAGCTGGAGGAAGGTGCCTGAGTGCTGTGACAGTCCCTCTCTCCCTCTCGCTCGATGCTGCCGGAGGGAGGTGTCTGCATGTGACAGTCCCTCTCTCCCTCTCGCTCGATGCAGCCGGAGGGAGGTGCCTGAGTCCTGTGACAGTCCCTCTCTTCGTATCGCTAGCTGCTGCTGGAGGGAGGTGCCTGAGTCCTGTGCCAGTCCCTCTCTCCCTCTCGCTCGATCCTGCCGGAGGGAGGCGTCTGCATGTGACAGTCCCTCTCTCCCTCTCGTTCGATGCTCCCGGAGGAAGGTGTCTGCATGTGACAGTCCCTCTCTCCCTCTCGCTCGATGCTGCCGTAGGGAGTTGTCTGCATGTGACAGTCCCTCACTCCCTCTCGCTCGATGCTACCGGAGGGTGGTGCCTGAGTCCTGTGACAGTCCCTCTCTCCTTATCGCTCGATGCTGCCGGAGGGAGGTGTCTGCATGTGACAGTCCCTCTCTGCCTCTCGTTCGATGCTGCCGGAGGGAGGTGTCTGCATGTGACAGTCGCTCTCTCCCTCTCGCTCGATGCTGCCGGAGGGAGGTGTCTGCATGTGACAGTCCCTCTCTCCCACTCGTTCGATGCTGCCGCAGGGAGGTGTCAGCATGTGACAGTCCCTCTCTCCGACTCGCTCGATGCTGCCGGAGGGAGGTGTCTGCATGTGACAGTCCCTCTCTCCCTCTCGCTCGATGCTGCCGGAGGGAGGTGTCTGCATGTGACAGTCCCTCTCTCCCTCTCGCTCGATGCTGCCGGAGGGTGGTGTCTGCATGTGACAGTCCCTCTCTCCCTCTCGCTCGATCCTGCCGGAGGGAGGTGTCTGCATGTGACAGTCCCTCTCTCCCTCTCGCTCGATGCTGCCGGAGGGAGGTGTCCGAGTCCTGTGACAGTCCCTCTCTGCCTCTCGCTCGATGCTGCCGGAGGGAGGTGCCTGAGTCCTGTGACAGTCCCTCTCTCCCTCTCTCTCGATGCAGCCGGAGGGAGGTGTCTGCATGTGACAGTCCCTCTCTCCCTCTCGCTCGATGCTGCCGTAGGGAGGTGTCTGCATGTGACAGTCCCTCTCTCCCTCTCGCTCGATGCAGCCGGAGGAAGGCGTCTGCATGTTACAGTCCCTCTCTCCCTCTCGCTCGATGCTACCGGAGGGAGGTGTCTGAGCTGTGTGACAGTCCCTCTCTCCCTCTCGCTCGACGCTGCCGGAGGGAGGTGTCTGCATGTGACAGTTCCTCTCTCCCTCTCGCTCGACGCTGCCGGAGGGAGGTGCCTGACTCCTGTGACAGTCCCTTTCTCCCTCTCGCTCGATGCTGCCGGAGGGAGGTGTCTGCATGTGACAGTCCCTCTCTCCCTCTCGCTCGATGCTGCCGGAGGGAGGTGTCTGCATGTGACAGTTCCTCTCTCGCTCTAGCTCGATGCTGCCGGAGGGAGGTGCCTGAGTCCTGTGACAGTCCCTCTCTCCCTCTCGCTCGACGCTGCCGGAGGGAGGTGTCTGCATGTGACAGTCCCTCTCTCCCTCTCGCTCGATACTGCCGGAGGGAGGTGTCTGAGTCCTGTGACAGTCCCTCTCTCCCTCTCGCTCGATGCCGCCGGAGGGAGGTGTCTGAGTCCTGTGACAGTCCCTCTCTCCCTCTCGCTCGATGCTGCCGGAGGGAGGTGTCTGCATGTGACAGTCCCTCTCTCCCTCTCGCTCGATGCTGCCGGAGGGAGGTGTCTGCATGTGACAGTCCCTCTCTCCCTCTCGCTCGATGCTGCCGGAGGGTGGTGTCTGCATGTGACAGTCCCTCTCTCCCTCTCGCTCGATCCTGCCGGAGGGAGGTGTCTGCATGTGACAGTCCCTCTCTCCCTCTCGCTCGATGCTGCCGGAGGGAGGTGTCTGAGTCCTGTGACAGTCCCTCTCTGCCTCTCGCTCGATGCTGCCGGAGGGAGGTGCCTGAGTCCTGTGACAGTCCCTCTCTCCCTCTCTCTCGATGCAGCCAGAGGGAGGTGTCTGCATGTGACAGTCCCTCTCTCCCTCTCGCTCGATGCTGCCGTAGGGAGGTGTCTGCATGTGACAGTCCCTCTCTCCCTCTCGCTCGATGCAGCCGGAGGGAGGTGTCTGCATGTTACAGTCCCTCTCTCCCTCTCGCTCGATGCTGCCGGAGGGAGGTGTCTGAGCTGTGTGACAGTCCCTCTCTCCCTCTCGCTCGACGCTGCCGGAGGGAGGTGTCTGCATGTGACAGTTCCTCTCTCCCTCTCGCTCGACGCTGCCGGAGGGAGGGGTCTGCATGTGACAGTCCCTCTCTCCCTCTCGCTCGATGCTGCCGTAGGGAGGTGTCTGCATGTGACAGTCCCTCTCTCCCTCTCGCTCGATGCAGCCGGAGGGAGGTGTCTGCATGTTACAGTCCCTCTCTCCCTCTCGCTCGATGCTGCCGGAGGGAGGTGTCTGAGCTGTGTGACAGTCCCTCTCTCCCTCTCGCTCGACGCTGCGGGAGGGAGGTGTCTGCATGTGACAGTTCCTCTCTCCCTCTCGCTCGACGCTGCCGGAGGGAGGTGTCTGCATGTGACAGTTCCTCTCTCCCTCTCGCTCGACGCTGCCGGAGGGAGGTGTCTGCATTTGACAGTCCCTCTCTCCCTCTCGCTCGACGCTGTCGGAGGGAGGTGTCTGCATGTGACAGTTCCTCTCTCCCTCTCGCTCGACGCTGCCGGAGGGAGGTGTCTGCATTTGACAGTCCCTCTCTCCCTCTCGCTCGATGCTGCCGGAGGGAGGTGTCTGAGTCCTGTGACAGTCCCTCTCTGCCTCTCGCTCGATGCTGCCGGAGGGAGGTGCCTGAGTCCTGTGACAGTCCCTCTCTCCCTCTCTCTCGATGCAGCCAGAGGGAGGTGTCTGCATGTGACAGTCCCTCTCTCCCTCTCGCTCGATGCTGCCGTAGGGAGGTGTCTGCATGTGACAGTCCCTCTCTCCCTCTCGCTCGATGCAGCCGGAGGGAGGTGTCTGCATGTTACAGTCCCTCTCTCCCTCTCGCTCGATGCTGCCGGAGGGAGGTGTCTGAGCTGTGTGACAGTCCCTCTCTCCCTCTCGCTCGACGCTGCCGGAGGGAGGTGTCTGCATGTGACAGTTCCTCTCTCCCTCTCGCTCGACGCTGCCGGAGGGAGGTGTCTGCATGTGACAGTCCCTCTCTCCCTCTCGCTCGATGCTGCCGTAGGGAGGTGTCTGCATGTGACAGTCCCTCTCTCCCTCTCGCTCGATGCAGCCGGAGGGAGGTGTCTGCATGTTACAGTCCCTCTCTCCCTCTCGCTCGATGCTGCCGGAGGGAGGTGTCTGAGCTGTGTGACAGTCCCTCTCTCCCTCTCGCTCGACGCTGCGGGAGGGAGGTGTCTGCATGTGACAGTTCCTCTCTCCCTCTCGCTCGACGCTGCCGGAGGGAGGTGTCTGCATGTGACAGTTCCTCTCTCCCTCTCGCTCGACGCTGCCGGAGGGAGGTGTCTGCATTTGACAGTCCCTCTCTCCCTCTCGCTCGACGCTGCCGGAGGGAGGTGTCTGCATGTGACAGTTCCTCTCTCCCTCTCGCTCGACGCTGCCGGAGGGAGGTGTCTGCATTTGACAGTCCCTCTCTCCCTCTCGCTCGATGCTGCCGGAGGGAGGTGTCTGAATGTGACAGTCCCTCTCTCCCTCTCGCTCGATGCTCCCGGAGGAAGGTGTCTGCATGTGACTGTCCCTCTCTCCCACTCGCTCGATGCTGCCCGAGGGAGGTGTCTGAGTCCTGTGACAGTCCCTCTCTCTATCTCGCTCGATGCAGCCGGAGGGAGGTGCCTGACTCCTGTGACAGTCCCTCTCTCCCTCTCGCTCGATGCAGCTGGAGGAAGGTGCCTGAGTGCTGTGACAGTCCCTCTCTCCCTCTCGCTCGATGCTGCCGGAGGGAGGTGTCTGCATGTGACAGTCCCTCTCTCCCTCTCGCTCGATGCAGCCGGAGGGAGGTGCCTGAGTCCTGTGACAGTCCCTCTCTTCGTATCGCTAGCTGCTGCTGGAGGGAGGTGCCTGAGTCCTGTGCCAGTCCCTCTCTCCCTCTCGCTCGATCCTGCCGGAGGGAGGCGTCTGCATGTGACAGTCCCTCTCTCCCTCTCGTTCGATGCTCCCGGAGGAAGGTGTCTGCATGTGACAGTCCCTCTCTCCCTCTCGCTCGATGCTGCCGTAGGGAGTTGTCTGCATGTGACAGTCCCTCACTCCCTCTCGCTCGATGCTACCGGAGGGTGGTGCCTGAGTCCTGTGACAGTCCCTCTCTCCTTATCGCTCGATGCTGCCGGAGGGAGGTGTCTGCATGTGACATTCCCTCTCTGCCTCTCGTTCGATGCTGCCGGAGGGAGGTGTCTGCATGTGACAGTCGCTCTCTCCCTCTCGCTCGATGCTGCCGGAGGGAGGTGTCTGCATGTGACAGTCCCTCTCTCCCACTCGTTCGATGCTGCCGCAGGGAGGTGTCAGCATGTGACAGTCCCTCTCTCCGACTCGCTCGATGCTGCCGGAGGGAGGTGTCTGCATGTGACAGTCCCTCTCTCCCTCTCGCTCGATGCTGCCGGAGGGAGGTGTCTGCATGTGACAGTCCCTCTCTCCCTCTCGCTCGATGCTGCCGGAGGGTGGTGTCTGCATGTGACAGTCCCTCTCTCCCTCTCGCTCGATCCTGCCGGAGGAAGGTGTCTGCATGTGACAGTCCCTCTCTCCCTCTCGCTCGATGCTGCCGGAGGGAGGTGTCTGAGTCCTGTGACAGTCCCTCTCTGCCTCTCGCTCGATGCTGCCGGAGGTGCCTGAGTCCTGTGACAGTCCCTCTCTCCCTCTCTCTCGATGCAGCCGGAGGGAGGTGTCTGCATGTGACAGTCCCTCTCTCCCTCTCGCTCGATGCTGCCGTAGGGAGGTGTCTGCATGTGACAGTCCCTCTCTCCCTCTCGCTCGATGCAGCCGGAGGAAGGTGTCTGCATGTTACAGTCCCTCTCTCCCTCTCGCTCGATGCTGCCGGAGGGAGGTGTCTGAGCTGTGTGACAGTCCCTCTCTCCCTCTCGCTCGACGCTGCCGGAGGGAGGTGTCTGCATGTGACAGTTCCTCTCTCCCTCTCGCTCGACGCTGCCGGAGGGAGGTGTCTGCATGTGACAGTTCCTCTCTCCCTCTCGCTCGACGCTGCCGGAGGAAGGTGTCTGCATTTGACAGTCCCTCTCTCCCTCTCGCTCGATGCTGCCGGAGGGAGGTGTCTGCATGTGACAGTCCCTCTCTCCCTCTCGCTCGATGCTCCCGGAGGAAGGTGTCTGCATGTGACTGTCCCTCTCTCCCACTCGCTCGATGCTGCCCGAGGGAGGTGTCTGAGTCCTGTGACAGTCCCTCTCTCTATCTCGCTCGATGCAGCCGGAGGGAGGTGCCTGACTCCTGTGACAGTCCCTCTCTCCCTCTCGCTCGATGCAGCTGGAGGAAGGTGCCTGAGTCCTGTGACAGTCCCTCTCTCCCTCTCGCTCGATGCTGCCGGAGGGAGGTGTCTGCATGTGACAGTCCCTCTCTCCCTCTCGCTCGATGCAGCCGGAGGGACGTGCCTGAGTCCTGTGACAGTCCCTCTCTCCGTATCGCTAGCTGCTGCTGGAGGGAGGTGCCTGAGTCCTGTGCCAGTCCCTCTCTCCCTCTCGCTCGATCCTGCCGGAGGGAGGCGTCTGCATGTGACAGTCCCTCTCTCCCTCTCGTTCGATGCTCCCGGAGGAAGGTGTCTGCATGTGACAGTCCCTCTCTCCCTCTCGCTCGATGCTGCCGTAGGGAGTTGTCTGCATGTGACAGTCCCTCACTCCCTCTCGCTCGATGCTGCCGGAGGGTGGTGCCTGAGTCCTGTGACAGTCCCTCTCTCCTTATCGCTCGATGCTGCCGGAGGGAGGTGTCTGCATGTGACAGTCCCTCTCTGCCTCTCGTTCGATGCTGCCGGAGGGAGGTGTCTGCATGTGATAGTCGCTCTCTCCCTCTCGCTCGATGCTGCCGGAGGGAGGTGTCTGCATCTGACAGTCCCTCTCTCCCACTCGTTCGATGCTGCCGCAGGGAGGTGTCAGCATATGACAGTCCCTCTCTCCGACTCGCTCGATGCTGCCGGAGGGAGGTGTCTGCATGTGACAGTCCCTCTCTCCCTCTCGCTCGATGCTGCCGGAGGGAGGTGTCTGCAGGTGACAGTCCCTCTCTCCCTCTCGCTCGATGCTGCCGGAGGGTGGTGTCTGCATGTGACAGTCCCTCTCTCCCTCTCGCTCGATCCTGCCGGAGGGAGGTGTCTGCATGTGACAGTCCCTCTCTCCCTCTCGCTCGATGCTGCCGGAGGGAGGTGTCTGAGTCCTGTGACAGTCCCTCTCTGCCTCTCGCTCGATGCTGCCGTAGGGAGGTGTCTGCATGTGACAGTCCCTCTCTCCCTCTCGCTCGATGCAGCCGGAGGGAGGTGTCTGCATGTTACAGTCCCTCTCTCCCTCTCGCTCGATGCTGCCGGAGGGAGGTGTCTGAGCTGTGTGACAGTCCCTCTCTCCCTCTCGCTCGACGCTGCCGGAGGGAGGTGTCTGCATGTGACAGTTCCTCTCTCCCTCTCGCTCGACGCTGCCGGAGGGAGGTGTCTGCATGTGACAGTTCCTCTCTCCCTCTCGCTTGACGCTGCCGGAGGGAGGTGTCTGCATTTGACAGTCCCTCTCTCCCTCTCGCTCGATGCTGCCGGAGGGAGGTGTCTGCATGTGACAGTCCCTCTCTCCCTCTCGTTCGATGCTCCCGGAGGAAGGTGTCTGCATGTGACTGTCCCTCTCTCCCACTCGCTCGATGCTGCCCGAGGGAGGTGTCTGAGTCCTGTGACAGTCCCTCTCTCTATCTCGCTCGATGCAGCCGGAGGGAGGTGCCTGACTCCTGTGACAGTCCCTCTCTCCCTCTCGCTCGATGCAGCTGGAGGAAGGTGCCTGAGTCCTGTGACAGTCCCTCTCTCCCTCTCGCTCGATGGTGCCGGAGGGAGGTGTCTGCATGTGACCGTCCCTCTCTCCCTCTCGCTCGATGCAGCCGGAGGGAGGTGCCTGAGTCCTGTGACAGTCCCTCTCTCCGTATCGCTAGCTGCTGCTGGAGGGAGGTGCCTGAGTCCTGTGCCAGTCCCTCTCTCCCTCTCGCTCGATCCTGCCGGAGGGAGGCGTCTGCATGTGACAGTCCCTCTCTCCCTCTCATTCGATGCTCCCGGAGGAAGGTGTCTGCATGTGACAGTCCCTCTCTCCCTCTCGCTCGATGCTGCCGTAGGGAGTTGTCTGCATGTGACAGTCCCTCACTCCCTCTCGCTCGATGCTGCCGGAGGGTGGTGCCTGAGTCCTGTGACAGTCCCTCTCTCCTTATCGCTCGATGCTGCCGGAGGGAGGTGTCTGCATGTGACAGTCCCTCTCTGCCTCTCGTTCGATGCTGCCGGAGGGAGGTGTCTGCATGTGACAGTCGCTCTCTCCCTCTCGCTCGATGCTGCCGGAGGGAGGTGTCTGCATGTGACAGTCCCTCTCTCCCACTCGTTCGATGCTGCCGCAGGGAGGTGTCAGCATGTGACAGTCCCTCTCTCCAACTCGCTCGATGCTGCCGGAGGGAGGTGTCTGCATGTGACAGTCCCTCTCTCCCTCTCGCTCGATGCTCCCGGTGGGAGGTGTCTGAGTCCTGTGACAGTCCCTCTCTCCCTCTCGCTCGATGCTGCCAGTGGGAGGTGTCTGAATCCTGTGACAGTCCCTCTCTCCCTCTCGCTCGATGCTGCCGGAGGGAGGTGTCTGCATGTGACAGTCCCTCTCTCCCTCTCACTCGATGCTGCCGGAGGGAGGTGTCTGCATATGACAGTCCCTCTCTCCCTCTCGCTCGATGCTGCCGAAGGGAGGTGTCTGCATGTGACAGTCCCTCTCTCCCTCTCGCTCGATGCTGCCGGAGGGAGGTGTCTGAGTCCTGTGACAGTCCCTCTCTCCCTCGCGCTCGATGCTGCCGGAGGGAGGTGTCTGCATGTGACAGTCCCTCTCTCACTGTCGCTCGATGCTGCCGGAGGGAAGTGTCTGAGTCCTGTGACAGTCCCTCTCTCCCTCTCGCTCGACGCTGCCGGAGGCAGGTGTCTGAGTCCTCTGACAGTCCCTCTCTCCCTCTCGCTCGATGCAGCAGGAGGGAGGTGTCTGAGTCCTGTGACAGTCCCTCTCTCCCTACCGCTCGAGGCTGCCGGAGGGAGGTGCCTGAGTCCTGTGACACTCCCTCTCTCCCTCTCGCTCGACGCTGCCGGAGGGAGGTGTCTGCATGTGACAGTCCCGCTCTCCGTCTCGCTCGATGCTGCTGGAGGGAGGTGTCTGAGTCCTGTGACAGTCCCTCTCTCCCTCTCGCTCGATGCTGCCGGAGGGAGGTGTCTGAATTCTGTGACAGTCCCTCTCTTCCTCTCGCTCGACGCTGCTGGAGGGAGGTGTCTGCATGTGACAGTCCCTCTCTCCCTCTCGTTCTATGCTCCCGGAGGAAGGTGTCTGCATTTGACAGTCGCTCTCTCCATCACATTCGATGCTGCCGGAGGGAGGTGCCTGACTCCTGTGACAGTCCCTTTCTCCCTCTCGCTCGATGCTGCCGGAGGGAGGTGCCTGCATGTGACAGTCCCTCTCTCCCTCTCGCTCGATGCTGCCGGAGGGAGGTGTCTGCATGTGACAGTTCCTCTCTCCCTCTCGCTCGATGCTGCCGGAGGGAGGTGCCTGAGTCCTGTGACAGTCCCTCTCTCCCTCTCGCTCGACGCTGCCGGAGGGAGGTGTCTGCATGTGACTGTCCCTCTCTCCCTCTCGCTCGATGCTGCCGGAGGGAGGTGTCTGAGTCCTGTGACAGTCCCTCTCTCCCTCTCGCTCGATGCCGCCGGAGGGAGGTGTCTGAGTCCTGTGACAGTCCCTCTCTCCCTCTCGCTCGATGCTGCCGGAGGGAGGTGTCTGCATCTGACAGTCCCTCTCTCCCTCTCGCTCGATGCTACCGGAGGGAGGTGTCTGAGTCCTGTGACAGTCCCTCTCTCCCACTCGCTCGATGCTGCCGGAGGGAGGAGTCTGCATGTGACAGTCCCTCTCTCCCTCTCGCTCGATGCTGCCGGAGGGAGGTGTCTGCATGTGACAGTCCCTCTCTCCCTCTCGCTCGATGCTGCCGGAGGGAGGTGTCTTCATGTGACAGTCCGTCTCTCCCTCTCGCTCGATCCTGCCGGAGGGAGGTGTCTGCATGTGACAGTCCCTCTCTCCCTCTCGTTCTATGCTCCCGGAGGAAGGTGTCTGCATTTGACAGTCGCTCTCTCCATCACATTCGATGCTGCCGGAGGGAGGTGCCTGACTCCTGTGACAGTCCCTTTCTCCCTCTCGCTCGATGCTGCCGGAGGGAGGTGCCTGCATGTGACAGTCCCTCTCTCCCTCTCGCTCGATGCTGCCGGAGGGAGGTGTCTGCATGTGACAGTTCCTCTCTCCCTCTCGCTCGATGCTGCCGGAGGGAGGTGCCTGAGTCCTGTGACAGTCCCTCTCTCCCTCTCGCTCGACGCTGCCGGAGGGAGGTGTCTGCATGTGACTGTCCCTCTCTCCCTCTCGCTCGATGCTGCCGGAGGGAGGTGTCTGAGTCCTGTGACAGTCCCTCTCTCCCTCTCGCTCGATGCCGCCGGAGGGAGGTGTCTGAGTCCTGTGACAGTCCCTCTCTCCCTCTCGCTCGATGCTGCCGGAGGGAGGTGTCTGCATCTGACAGTCCCTCTCTCCCTCTCGCTCGATGCTACCGGAGGGAGGTGTCTGAGTCCTGTGACAGTCCCTCTCTCCCACTCGCTCGATGCTGCCGGAGGGAGGAGTCTGCATGTGACAGTCCCTCTCTCCCTCTCGCTCGATGCTGCCGGAGGGAGGTGTCTGCATGTGACAGTCCCTCTCTCCCTCTCGCTCGATGCTGCCGGAGGGAGGTGTCTTCATGTGACAGTCCGTCTCTCCCTCTCGCTCGATCCTGCCGGAGGGAGGTGTCTGCATGTGACAGTCCCTCTCTCCCTCTCGCTCGATGCTGCCGGAGGGAGGTGTCTGAGTCCTGTGACAGTCCCTCTCTGCCTCTCGCTCGATGCTGCCGGAGGGAGGTGCCTGACTCCTGTGACAGTCCCTCTCTCCCTCTCTCTCGATGCAGCCGGAGGGAGGTGTCTGCATGTGACAGTCCCTCTCTCCCTCTCGCTCGATGCTGCCGTAGGGAGGTGTCTGCATGTGACAGTCCCTCTCTCCCTCTCGCTCGATGCAGCCGGAGGGAGGTGTCTGCATGTTACAGTCCCTCTCTCCCTCTCGCTCGATGCTGCCGGAGGGAGGTGTCTGAGTTCTGTGACAGTCCCTCTCTCCCTCTCGCTCGACGCTGCCGGAGGGAGGTGTCTGCATGTGACAGTTCCTCTCTCCCTCTCGCTCGACGCTGCTGGAGGGAGGTGTATGCATGTGACAGTTCCTCTCTCCCTCTCGCTCGACGCTGCCGGAGGGAGGTGTCTGCATTTGACAGTCCCTCTCTCCCTCTCGTTCGATGCTCCCGGAGGAAGGTGTCTGCATGTGACTGTCCCTCTCTTCCACTCGCTCGATGCTGCCCGAGGGAGGTGTCTGAGTCCTGTGACAGTCCCTCTCTCTATCTCGCTCGATGCAGCCAGAGGGAGGTGCCTGACTCCTGTGACAGTCCCTCTCTCCCTCTCGCTCGATGCTGCCGGAGGGAGGTGTCTGCATGTGACAGTCCCTCTCTCCCTCTCTCTCGATGCAGCCGGAGGGAGGTGCCTGAGTCCTGTGACAGTCCCTCTCTCCCTATCACTAGCTGCTGCTGGAGGGAGGTGCCTGAGTCCTGTGCCAGTCCCTCTCTCCCTCTCGCTCGATCCTGCCGGAGGGAGGCGTCTGCATGTGATAGTCCCTATCTCCCTCTCGTTCGATGCTCCCGGAGGAAGGTGTCTGCATGTGACAGTCCCTCTCTCCCTCTCGCTCGATGCTGCCGTAGGGAGTTGTCTGCATGTGACAGTCCCTCACTCTCTCTCGCTCGATGCTGCCGGAGGGAGGTGCCTGAGTCCTGTGACAGTCCCTCTCTCCTTATCGCTCGATGCTGCCGGAGGGAGGTGTCTGCATGTGACAGTCCCTCTCTGCCTCTCGTTCGATGCTGCCGGAGGGAGGTGTCTGCATGTGACAGTCCCACTCTCCCTCTCGCTCGATGCTGCCGGAGGGAGGTGCCTGAGTCCTGTGACAGTCCCTCTCTCCCTCTCGCTGGATGCTGCCGGAGGGAGGTGTCTGCATGTGACAGTCCCACTCTCCCTCTCGCTCGATGCTCCCGGTGGGAGGGGTCTGAGTCCTGTGACAGTCCCTCTCTCCCTCTCGCTCGATGCTCCCGGTGGGAGGGGTCTGAATCCTGTGACAGTCCCTCTCTCCCTCTCACTCGATGCTGCCGGAGGGAGGTGTCTGCATATGACAGTCCCTCTCTCCCTCTCACTCGATGCTGACGGAGGGAGGTGTCTGCATATGACAGTCCCTCTCTCCCTCGCGCTCGATGCTGCCGGAGGGAGGTGCCTGTGTCCTGTGACAGTCCCTCTCTCCCTCTCGCTCGATGCTGCCGGAGGGAGGTGTCTGAGTCCTTTGACAGTCCCTCTCTCCCTCTCGCTCGATGCTGCCGGAGGGAGGTGTCTGCATGTGACAGTCCCTCTCTCCCTCTCGCTCGATGCTGCCCGAGGGAGGTGCCTGCATGTGACAGTCCCTCTCTCCCTCTCGCTCGATGCTGCCGGAGGGATGTGTCTGAGTCCTGTGACAGTCCCTCTCTCCCTCTCGCTCGATGCTGCCGGAGGGAGGTGTCTGAGTCCTGTGACAGTCCCTCTCTCCCTCTCGCTCGATGCTGCCGGACGGAGGTGTCTGCATGTGACAGTCCCTCTCTCCCTCTCGCTCGATCCTGCCGAAGGGAGGTGCCTGAGTCCTGTGACAGTCCCTCGCTCCCTCTCGCTCGATGCTGCCGGAGGGAGGTGCCTGAGTCCTGTGACAGTCCCTCTCTCCCTCTCGCTCGATCCTGCCGGAGGGAGGTGCCTGAGTCCTGTGACAGTCCCTCGCTCCCTCTCGCTCGATGCTGCCGGAGGGAGGTGTCTGAGTCCTGTGACAGTCCCTCTCTCTCTCTCGCTCGATGCTGCCGGACGGAGGTGTCTGCATGTGACAGTCCCTCTCTCCCTCTCGCTCGATCCTGCCGGAGGGAGGTGCCTGAGTCCTGTGACAGTCCTTCGCTCCCTCTCGCTCGATGCTGCCGGAGGGAGGTGTCTGAGTCCTGTGACAG
The DNA here is from genome assembly GCF_030144855.1 of Hypanus sabinus. Lineage (NCBI taxonomy): Eukaryota > Metazoa > Chordata > Chondrichthyes > Myliobatiformes > Dasyatidae > Hypanus > Hypanus sabinus. The sequence continues at coordinate 12,787,627 of NC_082733.1, read as the reverse complement.
TCCCTCTCTCCCTCTCGCTCGATCCTGCCGGAGGGAGGTGCCTGAGTCCTGTGACAGTCCCTCGCTCTCTCTCGCTCGATGCTGCCGGAGGGAGGCGTCTGCATATGAAAGTCCCTCTCTCCCTCTCGCTCGATGCTGCCGGAGGGAGGTGTCTGAGTCCTGTGACAGTCCCTCTCTCCCTCTCGCTCGATCCTGCCGGAAGGAGGTGTCAGCATGTGACAGTCCCTCTCTCCCTCTCGATCGATGCTGCCGGAGTGAGGTGTCTGAGTCCTGTGACCGTCCCTCTCTCCCTCTCGCTCGATGCTGCCGGAGGGAGGTGCCTGAGTCCTGTGCCAGTCCCTCTCTCCCTCTCGCTCGACGCTGCCGGAGGGAGGTGTCTGAGTCCTGTGACAGTAACTCTCTCCCTCTCGCTCGATGCTGCCGGAGGGAGGTGTCTGAGTCCTGTGACAGTCCCTCTCTCCCTCTCGCTCGACGCTGCCGGAGGGAGGTGTCTGCATGTGACAGTCCCTCTCTCCCACTCGCTCGATGCTGCCGGAGGGAGGTGTCTGCATGTGACAGTCCCTCTCTCCCTCTCGCTCGATGCTGCCGGAGGGAGCTGTCTGAGTCCTGTGACAGTCCCTCTCTCCCACTCGCTCGATGCTGCCGGAGGGAGGTGTCTGAGTCCTGTGACAGTCCCTCTCTCCCTCTCGCTCGATGCTGCCGGAGGGAGGTGTCTGCATGTGACAGTCCCTCTCTCCCTCTCGCTCGATGCTGCCGGAGGGAGGTGTCTGCATGTGACAGTCCCTCTCTCCCTCTCGCTCGATGCTGCCGCAGGGAGGTGTTTGCATGTGACAGCCCCTCTCTCCCTCTCGCTCGACGCTGCCGGAGCGAGGGGCCTGAGTCCTGTGACAGTCCCTCTCTCCCTCTCGCTCGATGCTGCCGGAGGGAGGTGTCTGCATGTGACAGTCCCTCTCTCCCTCTTGCTCGATGCTGCCGGAGGGAGGTGTCTGAGTCCTGTAACAGACCCTCTCTCCCTCTCGCTCGATGCTTCCAGAGGGAGGTGTCTGCATGTGACAGTCCCTCTCTCCCTCTCGCTCGATGCTCCCGGTGGGAGGTGTCTGAGTTCTGTGACAGTCCCTCTCTCCCTCTCGCTCGACGCTGCCGGAGGGAGGTGTCTGCATGTGACAGTTCCTCTCTCCCTCTCGCTCGACGCTGCTGGAGGGAGGTGTATGCATGTGACAGTTCCTCTCTCCCTCTCGCTCGACGCTGCCGGAGGGAGGTGTCTGCATTTGACAGTCCCTCTCTCCCTCTCGTTCGATGCTCCCGGAGGAAGGTGTCTGCATGTGACTGTCCCTCTCTTCCACTCGCTCGATGCTGCCCGATGGAGGTGTCTGAGTCCTGTGACAGTCCCTCTCTCTATCTCGCTCGATGCAGCCAGAGGGAGGTGCCTGACTCCTGTGACAGTCCCTCTCTCCCTCTCGCTCGATGCTGCCGGAGGGAGGTGTCTGCATGTGACAGTCCCTCTCTCCCTCTCTCTCGATGCAGCCGGAGGGAGGTGCCTGAGTCCTGTGACAGTCCCTCTCTCCCTATCACTAGCTGCTGCTGGAGGGAGGTGCCTGAGTCCTGTGCCAGTCCCTCTCTCCCTCTCGCTCGATCCTGCCGGAGGGAGGCGTCTGCATGTGATAGTCCCTATCTCCCTCTCGTTCGATGCTCCCGGAGGAAGGTGTCTGCATGTGACAGTCCCTCTCTCCCTCTCGCTCGATGCTGCCGTAGGGAGTTGTCTGCATGTGACAGTCCCTCACTCTCTCTCGCTCGATGCTGCCGGAGGGAGGTGCCTGAGTCCTGTGACAGTCCCTCTCTCCTTATCGCTCGATGCTGCCGGAGGGAGGTGTCTGCATGTGACAGTCCCTCTCTGCCTCTCGTTCGATGCTGCCGGAGGGAGGTGTCTGCATGTGACAGTCCCACTCTCCCTCTCGCTCGATGCTGCCGGAGGGAGGTGCCTGAGTCCTGTGACAGTCCCTCTCTCCCTCTCGCTCGATGCTGCCGGAGGGAGGTGTCTGCATGTGACAGTCCCACTCTCCCTCTCGCTCGATGCTCCCGGTGGGAGGGGTCTGAGTCCTGTGACAGTCCCTCTCTCCCTCTCGCTCGATGCTCCCGGTGGGAGGGGTCTGAATCCTGTGACAGTCCCTCTCTCCCTCTCACTCGATGCTGCCGGAGGGAGGTGTCTGCATATGACAGTCCCTCTCTCCCTCTCACTCGATGCTGACGGAGGGAGGTGTCTGCATATGACAGTCCCTCTCTCCCTCGCGCTCGATGCTGCCGGAGGGAGGTGCCTGTGTCCTGTGACAGTCCCTCTCTCCCTCTCGCTCGATGCTGCCGGAGGGAGGTGTCTGAGTCCTTTGACAGTCCCTCTCTCCCTCTCGCTCGATGCTGCCGGAGGGAGGTGTCTGCATGTGACAGTCCCTCTCTCCCTCTCGCTCGATGCTGCCCGAGGGAGGTGCCTGCATGTGACAGTCCCTCTCTCCCTCTCGCTCGATGCTGCCGGAGGGATGTGTCTGAGTCCTGTGACAGTCCCTCTCTCCCTCTCGCTCGATGCTGCCGGAGGGAGGTGTCTGAGTCCTGTGACAGTCCCTCTCTCCCTCTCGCTCGATGCTGCCGGACGGAGGTGTCTGCATGTGACAGTCCCTCTCTCCCTCTCGCTCGATCCTGCCGAAGGGAGGTGCCTGAGTCCTGTGACAGTCCCTCGCTCCCTCTCGCTCGATGCTGCCGGAGGGAGGTGCCTGAGTCCTGTGACAGTCCCTCTCTCCCTCTCGCTCGATCCTGCCGGAGGGAGGTGCCTGAGTCCTGTGACAGTCCCTCGCTCCCTCTCGCTCGATGCTGCCGGAGGGAGGTGTCTGAGTCCTGTGACAGTCCCTCTCTCTCTCTCGCTCGATGCTGCCGGACGGAGGTGTCTGCATGTGACAGTCCCTCTCTCCCTCTCGCTCGATCCTGCCGGAGGGAGGTGCCTGAGTCCTGTGACAGTCCTTCGCTCCCTCTCGCTCGATGCTGCCGGAGGGAGGTGTCTGAGTCCTGTGACAGTCCCTCTCTCCCTCTCGCTCGATCCTGCCGGAGGGAGGTGCCTGAGTCCTGTGACAGTCCCTCGCTCTCTCTCGCTCGATGCTGCCGGAGGGAGGCGTCTGCATATGAAAGTCCCTCTCTCCCTCTCGCTCGATGCTGCCGGAGGGAGGTGTCTGAGTCCTGTGACAGTCCCTCTCTCCCTCTCGCTCGATCCTGCCGGAAGGAGGTGTCAGCATGTGACAGTCCCTCTCTCCCTCTCGATCGATGCTGCCGGAGTGAGGTGTCTGAGTCCTGTGACCGTCCCTCTCTCCCTCTCGCTCGATGCTGCCGGAGGGAGGTGCCTGAGTCCTGTGCCAGTCCCTCTCTCCCTCTCGCTCGACGCTGCCGGAGGGAGGTGTCTGAGTCCTGTGACAGTAACTCTCTCCCTCTCGCTCGATGCTGCCGGAGGGAGGTGTCTGAGTCCTGTGACAGTCCCTCTCTCCCTCTCGCTCGACGCTGCCGGAGGGAGGTGTCTGCATGTGACAGTCCCTCTCTCCCACTCGCTCGATGCTGCCGGAGGGAGGTGTCTGCATGTGACAGTCCCTCTCTCCCTCTCGCTCGATGCTGCCGGAGGGAGCTGTCTGAGTCCTGTGACAGTCCCTCTCTCCCACTCGCTCGATGCTGCCGGAGGGAGGAGTCTGAGTCCTGTGACAGTCCCTCTCTCCCTCTCGCTCGATGCTGCCGGAGGGAGGTGTCTGCATGTGACAGTCCCTCTCTCCCTCTCGCTCGATGCTGCCGGAGGGAGGTGTCTGCATGTGACAGTCCCTCTCTCCCTCTCGCTCGATGCTGCCGCAGGGAGGTGTTTGCATGTGACAGCCCCTCTCTCCCTCTCGCTCGACGCTGCCGGAGCGAGGGGCCTGAGTCCTGTGACAGTCCCTCTCTCCCTCTCGCTCGATGCTGCCGGAGGGAGGTGTCTGCATGTGACAGTCCCTCTCTCCCTCTTGCTCGATGCTGCCGGAGGGAGGTGTCTGAGTCCTGTAACAGACCCTCTCTCCCTCTCGCTCGATGCGGCCAGAGGGAGGTGTCTGCATGTGACAGTCCCTCTCTCCCTCTCGCTCGATGCTCCCGGTGGGAGGTGTCTGAGTTCTGTGACAGTCCCTCTCTCCCTCTCGCTCGACGCTGCCGGAGGGAGGTGTCTGCATGTGACAGTTCCTCTCTCCCTCTCGCTCGACGCTGCTGGAGGGAGGTGTATGCATGTGACAGTTCCTCTCTCCCTCTCGCTCGACGCTGCCGGAGGGAGGTGTCTGCATTTGACAGTCCCTCTCTCCCTCTCGTTCGATGCTCCCGGAGGAAGGTGTCTGCATGTGACTGTCCCTCTCTTCCACTCGCTCGATGCTGCCCGATGGAGGTGTCTGAGTCCTGTGACAGTCCCTCTCTCTATCTCGCTCGATGCAGCCAGAGGGAGGTGCCTGACTCCTGTGACAGTCCCTCTCTCCCTCTCGCTCGATGCTGCCGGAGGGAGGTGTCTGCATGTGACAGTCCCTCTCTCCCTCTCTCTCGATGCAGCCGGAGGGAGGTGCCTGAGTCCTGTGACAGTCCCTCTCTCCCTATCACTAGCTGCTGCTGGAGGGAGGTGCCTGAGTCCTGTGCCAGTCCCTCTCTCCCTCTCGCTCGATCCTGCCGGAGGGAGGCGTCTGCATGTGATAGTCCCTATCTCCCTCTCGTTCGATGCTCCCGGAGGAAGGTGTCTGCATGTGACAGTCCCTCTCTCCCTCTCGCTCGATGCTGCCGTAGGGAGTTGTCTGCATGTGACAGTCCCTCACTCTCTCTCGCTCGATGCTGCCGGAGGGAGGTGCCTGAGTCCTGTGACAGTCCCTCTCTCCTTATCGCTCGATGCTGCCGGAGGGAGGTGTCTGCATGTGACAGTCCCTCTCTGCCTCTCGTTCGATGCTGCCGGAGGGAGGTGTCTGCATGTGACAGTTGCTCTCTCCCTCTCGCTCGATGCTGCCGGAGGGAGGTGTCTGCATGTGACAGTCCCACTCTCCCTCTCGCTCGATGCTCCCGGTGGGAGGGGTCTGAGTCCTGTGACAGTCCCTCTCTCCCTCTCGCTCGATGCTCCCGGTGGGAGGGGTCTGAATCCTGTGACAGTCCCTCTCTCCCTCTCACTCGATGCTGCCGGAGGGAGGTGTCTGCATATGACAGTCCCTCTCTCCCTCTCACTCGATGCTGACGGAGGGAGGTGTCTGCATATGACAGTCCCTCTCTCCCTCGCGCTCGATGCTGCCGGAGGGAGGTGCCTGTGTCCTGTGACAGTCCCTCTCTCCCTCTCGCTCGATGCTGCCGGAGGGAGGTGTCTGAGTCCTTTGACAGTCCCTCTCTCCCTCTCGCTCGATGCTGCCGGAGGGAGGTGTCTGCATGTGACAGTCCCTCTCTCCCTCTCGCTCGATGCTGCCCGAGGGAGGTGCCTGCATGTGACAGTCCCTCTCTCCCTCTCGCTCGATGCTGCCGGAGGGATGTGTCTGAGTCCTGTGACAGTCCCTCTCTCCCTCTCGCTCGATGCTGCCGGAGGGAGGTGTCTGAGTCCTGTGACAGTCCCTCTCTCCCTCTCGCTCGATGCTGCCGGACGGAGGTGTCTGCATGTGACAGTCCCTCTCTCCCTCTCGCTCGATCCTGCCGAAGGGAGGTGCCTGAGTCCTGTGACAGTCCCTCGCTCCCTCTCGCTCGATGCTGCCGGAGGGAGGTGCCTGAGTCCTGTGACAGTCCCTCTCTCCCTCTCGCTCGATCCTGCCGGAGGGAGGTGCCTGAGTCCTGTGACAGTCCCTCGCTCCCTCTCGCTCGATGCTGCCGGAGGGAGGTGTCTGAGTCCTGTGACAGTCCCTCTCTCTCTCTCGCTCGATGCTGCCGGACGGAGGTGTCTGCATGTGACAGTCCCTCTCTCCCTCTCGCTCGATCCTGCCGGAGGGAGGTGCCTGAGTCCTGTGACAGTCCCTCGCTCCCTCTCGCTCGATGCTGCCGGAGGGAGGTGTCTGAGTCCTGTGACAGTCCCTCTCTCCCTCTCGCTCGATCCTGCCGGAGGGAGGCGTCTGCATGTGATAGTCCCTATCTCCCTCTCGTTCGATGCTCCCGGAGGAAGGTGTCTGCATGTGACAGTCCCTCTCTCCCTCTCGCTCGATGCTGCCGTAGGGAGTTGTCTGCATGTGACAGTCCCTCACTCTCTCTCGCTCGATGCTGCCGGAGGGAGGTGCCTGAGTCCTGTGACAGTCCCTCTCTCCTTATCGCTCGATGCTGCCGGAGGGAGGTGTCTGCATGTGACAGTCCCTCTCTGCCTCTCGTTCGATGCTGCCGGAGGGAGGTGTCTGCATGTGACAGTCCCACTCTCCCTCTCGCTCGATGCTGCCGGAGGCAAGTGCCTGAGTCCTGTGACAGTCCCTCTCTCCCTCTCGCTCGATGCTGCCGGAGGGAGGTGTCTGCATGTGACAGTCCCACTCTCCCTCTCGCTCGATGCTCCCGGTGGGAGGGGTCTGAGTCCTGTGACAGTCCCTCTCTCCCTCTCGCTCGATGCTCCCGGTGGGAGGGGTCTGAATCCTGTGACAGTCCCTCTCTCCCTCTCACTCGATGCTGCCGGAGGGAGGTGTCTGCATATGACAGTCCCTCTCTCCCTCTCACTCGATGCTGACGGAGGGAGGTGTCTGCATATGACAGTCCCTCTCTCCCTCGCGCTCGATGCTGCCGGAGGGAGGTGCCTGTGTCCTGTGACAGTCCCTCTCTCCCTCTCGCTCGATGCTGCCGGAGGGAGGTGTCTGAGTCCTTTGACAGTCCCTCTCTCCCTCTCGCTCGATGCTGCCGGAGGGAGGTGTCTGCATGTGACAGTCCCTCTCTCCCTCTCGCTCGATGCTGCCCGAGGGAGGTGCCTGCATGTGACAGTCCCTCTCTCCCTCTCGCTCGATGCTGCCGGAGGGATGTGTCTGAGTCCTGTGACAGTCCCTCTCTCCCTCTCGCTCGATGCTGCCGGAGGGAGGTGTCTGAGTCCTGTGACAGTCCCTCTCTCCCTCTCGCTCGATGCTGCCGGACGGAGGTGTCTGCATGTGACAGTCCCTCTCTCCCTCTCGCTCGATCCTGCCGAAGGGAGGTGCCTGAGTCCTGTGACAGTCCCTCGCTCCCTCTCGCTCGATGCTGCCGGAGGGAGGTGCCTGAGTCCTGTGACAGTCCCTCTCTCCCTCTCGCTCGATCCTGCCGGAGGGAGGTGCCTGAGTCCTGTGACAGTCCCTCGCTCCCTCTCGCTCGATGCTGCCGGAGGGAGGTGTCTGAGTCCTGTGACAGTCCCTCTCTCTCTCTCGCTCGATGCTGCCGGACGGAGGTGTCTGCATGTGACAGTCCCTCTCTCCCTCTCGCTCGATCCTGCCGGAGGGAGGTGCCTGAGTCCTGTGACAGTCCTTCGCTCCCTCTCGCTCGATGCTGCCGGAGGGAGGTGTCTGAGTCCTGTGACAGTCCCTCTCTCCCTCTCGCTCGATCCTGCCGGAGGGAGGTGCCTGAGTCCTGTGACAGTCCCTCGCTCTCTCTCGCTCGATGCTGCCGGAGGGAGGCGTCTGCATATGAAAGTCCCTCTCTCCCTCTCGCTCGATGCTGCCGGAGGGAGGTGTCTGAGTCCTGTGACAGTCCCTCTCTCCCTCTCGCTCGACGCTGCCGGAGGGAGGTGTCTGCATGTGACAGTCCCTCTCTCCCACTCACTCGATGCTGCCGGAGGGAGGTGTCTGCATGTGACAGTCCCTCTCTCCCTCTCGCTCGATGCTGCCGGAGGGAGCTGTCTGAGTCCTGTGACAGTCCCTCTCTCCCACTCGCTCGATGCTGCCGGAGGGAGGTGTCTGAGTCCTGTGACAGTCCCTCTTTCCCTCTCGCTCGATGCTGCCGGAGGGAGGTGTCTGCATGTGACAGTCCCTCTCTCCCTCTCGCTCGATGCTGCCGGAGGGAGGTGTCTGCATGTGACAGTCCCTCTCTCCCTCTCGCTCGATGCTGCAGCAGGGAGGTGTTTGCATGTGACAGCCCCTCTCTCCCTCTCGCTCGACGCTGCCGGAGCGAGGGGCCTGAGTCCTGTGACAGTCCCTCTCTCCCTCTTGCTCGATGCGGCCAGAGGGAGGTGTCTGCATGTGACAGTCCCTCTCTCCCTCTCGCTCGATGCTCCCGGTGGGAGGTGTCTGCATGTGACAGTCCCGCTCTCCCTCTCGCTCGATGCTGCCGGAGGGAGGTGTCTGAGTGAAGTGACAGTCCCGCTCTCCCTCTCGCTCGATGCTGCCGGAGGGAGGTGTCTGAGTCCTGTGACAGTCCCGCTCTCCCTCTCGCTCGATGCTGCCGGAGGGAGGTGTCTGCATGTGACAGTCCCTCTCTCCCTCTCGCTCGATGCTGCCGGACGGAGGTGTCTGAGTCCTGTGACAGTCACTCTCTCCCTCTCGCACGATCCTGCCGGAGGGAGGTGTCTGAGTCCTGTGACAGTCCCTCTCACCCTCTCGCTCCATGCTGCCGGAGGGAGGTGTCTGAGTCCTGTGACAGTCCCTCTCTCCCTCTCGCTCGATGCTGCCGGAGGGAGGTGTCTGAGTACTGTGACAGTCCCTCGCTCCCTGTCGCTCGATCCTGCCGGAGGGAGGTGTCTGCATGTGACAGTCCCTCTCTCCCTCTCGCTCAATGCTGCCGGAGGGAGGTGTCTGAGTCCTGTGACAGTCCCTCTCTCCCTCTCGCTCGATGCTCCCGGTGGGAGGTGTCTGAGTCCTGTGACAGTCCCTCTCTCCCTCTCGCTCGATGCTGCCAGAGGGAGGTGTCTGAGTCCTGTGACAGTCCCTCTCTCCCTCTCGCTCGATGCTGCGGGAGGGAGGTGTCTGCATGTGACAGTCCCTCTCTCCCTCTGGCTCGATCCTGCCGGAAGCAGGTGTCTGCATGTGACAGTCCCTCTCTCCCTCTCGCTCGACGCTGCCGGACGGAGGTGTCTGAGTCCTGTGACAGTCCCTCTCTCCCTCTCGCTCGATCCTGCCGGAGGGAGGTGTCTGAGTCCTGTGTCAGTCCCTCTCTCCCTCTCGCACGATCCTGCCGGAGGGACGTGTCTGAGTCCTGTGACAGTCCCTCTCTCCCTCTCGCTCCATGCTGCCGGAGGGAGGTGCCTGAGTCCTGTGACTGTCACTCTCTCCCTCTCGCACGATCCTGCCGGAGGGAGGTGTCTGAGTCCTGTGACAGTCCCTCTCTCCCTCTCGCTCCATGCTGCCGGAGGGAGGTGTCTGAGTCCTGTGACAGTCCCTCTCTCCCTCTCGCTCGATCCTGCCGGAAGCAGGTGTCTGCATGTGACAGTCCCTCTCTCCCTCTCGCTCGATGCTGCCGGAGGTAGGTGTCTGAGTCCTGTGACAGTCCCTCTCTCCCTCTCGCTCGATGCTGACGGAGGGAGGTGTCTGCATGTGACAATCCCTCGCTCCCTCTCGCTCGATGCTGCCGGAGGGAGGTGTCTGAGTCCTGTGACAGTCCCTCTCTCCCTCTCGCTCGATGATGCCGGTGGGAGGTGTCAGCATGTGACAGTCCCTCTCTCCCTCTCTCTCGATGCTGCCGGAGGGAGGTATCTGCATGTGACAGTCCCTCTCTCCCTCTCGCTCGATCCTGCCGGAGGGAGGTGCATGAGTCCTGTGACAGTCCCTCTCTCCCTCTCGCTCGCTCCTGCCGGAAGCAGGTGTCTGCATGTGACAGTCCCTCTCTCCCTCTCGCTCGACGCTGCCGGAGGGTGGTGCCTGAGTCCTGTGACAGTCCCTCTCTCCCTCTTGCTCGATGCTGCCGGAGGGAGGTGTCTGCATGTGACAGTCCCTCTCTCCCTCTCGCTCAATGCTGCCGGAGGGAGGTGTCTGCATGTGACAGTCCCTCTCTCCCTCTCGCTCAATGCTGCCGGAGGGAGTTGACTGAGTCCTGTGACAGTCCCTCTCTCCCTCTCTCTCGATGCTCCCGGTGGGAGGTGTCTGAGTCCTGTGACAATCCCTCTCTCCCTCTCACTCGACGCTGCCGGAGGGAGGTGCCTGAGTCCTGTGACAGTCCCTCTCTCCCTCTCGCTCGATGCTGCCGGAGGGAGGTGTCTGCATGTGACAGTCCCTCTCTCCCTCACGCTCAATGCTGCCGGAGGGAGGTGTCTGAGTCCTGTGACAGTCCCTGTCTCCCTCTCGCTCGATGCTGCCGGAGGGAGGTGTCTGCATGTGACAATCCCTCTCTCCCTCTCGCTCGATGCTGCCGGAGGGAGGTGTCTGCATGTGACAGTCCCTCTCTGCCTCTCGCTCAATGCTGCCGGAGGGAGGTGTCTGAGTCCTGTGACAGTCCCTCTCTCCCTCTCGCTCGACGCTGCCAGAGGGAGGTGTCTGCATGTGACAGTCCCTCTCTCCCTCTCGCTCGATGCTGCCGGAGGGAGATGTCTGAGTACTGTGACAGTCCCTGTCTCCCTCTCGCTCGATGCTGCCGGAGGGAGGTGTCTGCATGTGACAATCCCTCTCTCCCTCTCATTCGATGCTGCCGGAGGGAGGTGCCTGAGTCCTGTAACAGTCCCTCTCTCCCTCGCGCACGATCCTGCCGGAGGGAGGTGTCTGAGTCCTGTGATAGTCCCTCTCTCCCTCTCGCTCGATCCTGCCGGAGGGAGGTGTCTGAGTCCTGTGACAGTCCCTCTCTCCCTCTCGCACGATCCTGCCGGAGGGAGGTGTCTGAGTCCTGTGACAGTCCCTCTCTCCCTCTCGCACGATCCTGCCGGAGGGAGGTGTCTGAGTCCTGTGACAGTCCCTCTCTCCCTCTCGCTCGATCCTGCCGGAAGCAGGTGTCTGCATGTGACAGTTCCTCTCTCCCTCTCGCTTGATGCTGCCGGAGGGAGGTGTCTGAGTCCTGTGACAGTCCCTCTATCCCTCTCGCTCGATGCTGCCGGAGGGAGGTGTCTGAGTCCTGTGACAGTCCCTCTCTCCCTCTCGCTCGATCCTGCCGGAAGCAGGTGTCTGCATGTGACAGTCCCTCTCTCCCTCTCGCTCGACGCTGCCGGAGGGTGGTGCCTGAGTCCTGCGACAGTCCCTCTCTCCCTCTCGCTCGATGCTGCCGGAGGGAGGTGTCTGCATGTGACAGTCCCTCTCTCCCGCTCGCTCAATGCTGCCGGAGTGAGGTGTCTGAGTCCTGTGACAGTCCCTCTCTCCCTCTCGCTCGATGCTCCCGGTGGGAGGTGTCTGAGTCCTGTGACAGTCCCTCTCTCCCTCTCGCTCGATGCTGCCAGAGGGAGGTGTCTGAGTCCTGTGACAGTCCCTCTCTCCCTCTCGCTCGATGCTCCCGGTGGGAGGTGTCTGAGTCCTGTGACAGTCCCTCTCTCCCTCTCGCTCGATGCTGCCGGTGGGAGGTGACTGAATCCTGTGACAGTCCCTCTCTCCCGCTCGCTCGATGCTCCCGGTGGGAGGTGTCTGAGTCCTGTGACAGTCCCTCTCTCCCTCTCGCTCGACGCTGCCGGAGGGAGGTGTCTGCATGTGACAGTCCCTCTCTCCCTCTCGCTCCATGCTGCCGGAGGGAGGTGTCTGAGTCCTGTGACAGTCCCTCTCTCCCTCTCGCTCGACGCTGCCGGAGGGAGGTGTCTGCATGTGACAGTCCCTCTCTCCCTCTCTCTCGATGCTGCCGGAGGGAGATGTCTGAGTACTGTGACAGTCCCTCTCTCCCACTCGCTCAATGCTGCCGGAGGGAGGTGTCTGCATTTGACAGTCCCTCTCTCCCTCTCGCTCGACGCTGCCGGAGGAAGGTGTCTGCATGTGACAGTCCCTCTCTCCCTCTCATTCGATGCTGCCGGAGGGAGGTGTCTGAGTCCTTTGACAGTCCCTCTCTCCCTCGCGCTCAATGCTGCCGGAGGGAGGTGTCTGAGTCCTGTGACAGTCCCTCTCTCCCTCTCGCTCGATCCTGCCGGAGGGAGGTGTCTGAGTCCTGTGACAGTCCCTCTCTCCCTCTCGCACGATCCTGCCAGAGGGAGGTGTCTGAGTCCTGTGACAGTCCCTCTCTCCCGCTCGCTCGATCCTGCCGGAGGAAGGTGTCTGAGTCCTGTGACAGTCCCTCTCTCCCTCTCGCACGATCCTGCCGGAGGGAGGTGTCTGAGTCCTGTGACAGTCCCTCTCTCCCTCTCGCTCGATCCTGCCGGAAGCAGGTGTCTGCATGTGACAGTCCCTCCCTCCCTCTCGCTCGATGCTGCCGGAGGTAGGTGTCTGAGTCCTGTGACAGTCCCTCTCTCCCTCTCGCTCGATGCTGACGGAGGGAGGTGTCTGCATGTGACAATCCCTCGCTCCCTCTCGCTCGATGCTGCCGGAGGGAGGTGTCTGAGTCCTGGGACAGTCCCTCTCTCCCTCTCGCTCGATGATGCCGGTGGGACGTGTCAGCATGTGACAGTCCCTGTCTCCCTCTCGCTCGATGCTGCCGGAGGGAGGTGTCTGCATGTGACAGTCCCTCTCTCCGTCTCGCTTGATGCTGCCAGAGGGAGGTGTCTGAGTCCTGTGACAGTCCCTCTCTCCCTCTCGCTCGATCCTGCCGGAGGGAGGTGTCTGAGTCCTGTGACAGTCCCTCTCTCCCTCTTGCACGATCCTGCCAGAGGGAGGTGTCTGAGTCCTGTGACAGTCCCTCTCTCCCGCTCGCTCGATCCTGCCGGAGGAAGGTGTCTGAGTCCTGTGACAGTCCCTCTCTCCCTCTCGCACGATCCTGCCGGAGGGAGGTGTCTGAGACCTGTGACAGTCCCTCTCTCCCTCTCGCTCGATCCTGCCGGAAGCAGGTGTCTGCATGTGACAGTCCCTCTCTCCCTCTCGCTCGATGCTGCCGGAGGTAGGTGTCTGAGTCCTGTGACAGTCCCTCTCTCCCTCTCGCTCGATGCTAACGGAGGGAGGTGTCTGCATGTGACAATCCCTCGCTCCCTCTCGCTCGATGCTGTCGGAGGGAGGTGTCTGAGTCCTGTGACAGTCCCTCTCTCCCTCTCGCTCGATTCTGCCGGTGGGAGGTGTCTGAATCCTGTGACAGTCCCTCTCTCCCTCTCGCTCGATGCTCCCGGTGGGAGGTGTCTGAGTCCTGTGACAGTCCCTCTCTCCCTCTCGCTCGACGCTGCCGGAGGGAGGTGTCTGCATGTGACAGTCCCTCTCTCCCTCTCGCTCAATGCTGCCGGAGGGAGGTGTCTGAGTCCTGTGACAGTCCCTCTCTCCCTCTCGCTCGACGCTGCCGGAGGGAGGTGTCTGCATGTGACAGTCCCTCTCTCCCTCTCGCTCCATTGCTGCCGGAGGGAGGTGTCTGAGTCCTGTGACAGTCCCTCTCTCCCTCTCGCTCGACGCTGCCGGAGGGAGGTGTCTGCATGTGACAGTCCCTCTCTCCCTCTCGCTCGATGCTGCCGGAGGGAGATGTCTGAGTACTATGACAGTCACTCTCTCCCACTCGCTCAATGCTGCCGGAGGGAGGCGTCTGCATGTGACAGTCCCTCTCTCCCTCTCATTCGACGCTGCCGGAGGGAGGTGTCTGAGTCCTGTGACAGTCCCTCTCTCCCTCTCGCACGGTCCTGCCAGAGCGAGGTGTCTGAGTCCTGTGACAGTCCCTCTCTCCCGCTCGCTCGATGCTGCCGGAGGGAGGTGTCTGCATGTGACAGTCCCTCTCTCCCGCTCGCTCGATCCTGCCGGAGGGAGGTGTCTGAGTCCTGTGAAAGTCCCTCTCTCTCTCTCGCACGATCCTGCCAGAGGGAGGTGTCTGAGTCCTCTGACAGTCCCTCTCTCCCGCTCGCTCGATCCTGCCGGAGGGAGGTGTCTGAGTCCTGTGACAGTCCCTCTCTCCCGCTTGCTCGATCCTGCCGGAGGGAGGTGTCTGAGTCCTGTGACAGTCCCTCTCTCCCTCTCGGACGATCCTGCCGGAGGGATGTGTCTGAGTCCTGTGACAGTCCCTCTCTCCCTCTCGCTCGATCCTGCCGGAAGCAGGTGTCTGCATGTGACAGTTCCTCTCTCCCTCTCGCTCGATGCTACCGGAGGTAGGTGTCTGTGTCCTGTGACAGTCCCTCTCTCCCGCTCGCTCGATCCTGCCGGAGGGAGGTGTCTGAGTCCTGTGACAGTCCCTCTCTCCCGCTTGCTCGATCCTGCCGGAGGGAGGTGTCTGAGTCCTGTGACAGTCCCTCTCTCCCTCTCGCTCGATCCTGCCGGAAGCAGGTGTCTGCATGTGACAGTTCCTCTCTCCCTCTCGCTCGATGCTGCCGGAGGTAGGTGTCTGAGTCCTGTGACAGTCCCTCTCTCCCTCTCGCTCGATGCTGACGGAGGGAGGTGTCTGCATGTGACAATCCCTCGCTCCCTCTCGCTCGATGCTGCCGGAGGGAGGTGTCTGAGTCCTGTGACCGTCCCTCTCTCCCTCTCGCTCGATGATGCCGGTGGGAGGTGTCTGCATGTGACAGTCCCTCTCTCCCTATCGCTCGAGGCTGCCGGTGGGAGGTGCCTGAGTCCTGTGACAGTCCCTCTCTCCCGCTCGCTCAATGCTGCCGGAGCGAGGTGTCTAAGTCCTGTGACAGTCCCTCTCTCCCTCTCGCTCGATCCTGCCGGAGGGTGGTGTCTGAGTCCTGTGACAGTCCCTCTCTCCCTCTCGCACGATCCTGCCAGAGGGAGGTGTCTGAGTCCTGTGACAGTCCCTCTCTCCCTCTCGCTCGATCCTGCCGGAGGGAGGTGTCTGAGTCCTGTGACAGTCCCTCTCTCCCTCTCGCACGATCCTGCCGGAGGGAGGTGTCTGAGTCCTGTGACAGTCTCTCTCTCCCTCTCGCTCGATCCTGCCAGAAGCAGGTGTCTGCATGTGACAGTCCCTCTCTCCCTCTCGCTCGATGCTGCCGGAGGTAGGTGTCTGAGTCCTGTGACAGTCCCTCTCTCCCTCTCGCTCGATGCTGCCGGAGGGAGGTGTCTGCATGTGACAGTCCCTCTCTCCCGCTCGCTCAATGCTGCCGGAGGGAGGTGTCTGAGTCCTGTGACAGTCCCTCTCTCCCTCTCGCTCGATGCTGCCGGAGGGAGGTGTCTGAGTCCTGTGACAGTCCCTCTCTCCCTCTCGCTCCATGCTGCCGGAGGTAGGTGTCTGAGTCCTGTGACAGACCCTCTCTCCCTCTCGTTCGATGCTGACGGAGGGAGGTGTCTGCATGTGACAATCGCTCGCTCCCTCTCGCTCGATGCTGCCGGAGGGAGGTGTCTGAGTCCTGTGACAGTCACTCTCTCCCTCTCGCTCGATGATGCCGGTGGGAGGTGTCAGCATGTGACAGTCCCTCTCTCCCTCTCGCTCGATGCTGCCGGAGGGAGGTGTCTGCATGTGACAGTCCCTCTCTCCCTCTCGCTCGATCCTGCCGGAGGGAGGAGTCTGACTCCTGTGACAGTCCCTCTCTCCCTCTCGCTCGATGCTGCCGGAGGGAGGTGCGTGAGTCCTGTGACTGTCCCTCGCTCCCTCTCGCTCGATGCTGCCGGAGGGAGGTGTCTGCATGTGACAGTCCCTCTCTCCCACTCGCTCAATGCTGCCGGAAGCAGGTGTCTGCATGTGACAGTCCCTCTCTCCCTCTCGCTCTACGCTGCCGGAGGGTGGTGCCTGAGTCCTGTGACAGTCCCTCTCTCCCTCTCGCTCGATGCTGCCGGAGGGAGGTGTCTGCATGTGACAGTCCCTCTCTCCCTCTCGCTCAATGCTGCCGGAGGGAGGTGTCTGCATGTGACAGTCCCTCTCTCCCTCTCGCTCAACGCTGCCGGAGGGAGGTGTCTGAGTCCTGTGACAGTCCCTCTCTCCCTCTCACTCGATGCTACCAGAGGGAGGTGTCTGCATGTGACAGTCCCTCTCTCCCTCTCGCTCAATGCTGCCGGAGGGAGGTGTCTGCATGTGACAGTCCCTCTCTCCCTCTCGCACAATGCTGCCGGAGGGAGGTGTCTGCATGTGACAGTCCCTCTCTCCCTCTCGCTCAATGCTGCCGGAGGGAGGTGTCTGCATGTGACAGTCCCTCTCTCCCTCTCGCTCAACGCTGCCGGAGGGAGGTGTCTGAGTCCTGTGACAGTCCCTCTCTCCCTCTCACTCGATGCTACCAGAGGGAGGTGTCTGCATGTGACAGTCCCTCTCTCCCTCTCGCTCAATGCTGCCGGAGGGAGGTGTCTGCATGTGACAGTCCCTCTCTCCCTCTCGCACAATGCTGCCGGAGGGAGGTGTCTGAGTCCTGTGACAGTCCCTCTCTCCCTCTCGCTCGATGCTGCCGGAGGGAGGTGCCTGAGTCCTGTGACAATCCCTCTCTCCCTCTCACTCGACGCTGCCGGAGGGAGGTGTCTGAATCCTGTGACAGTCCCTCTCTCCCTCTCGCTCGATGCTCCCGGTGGGAGGTGTCTGAGTCCAGTGACAATCCCTCTCTCCCTCTCACTCGACGCTGCCGGAGGGAGGTGCCTGAGTCCTGTGACAGTCCCTCTCTCCCTCTCGCTCGATGCTGCCGGAGGGAGGTGTCTGCATGTGACAGTCCCTCTCTCCCTCACGCTCAATGCTGCCGGAGGGAGGTGTCTGAGTCCTGTGACAGTCCCTCTCTCCCTCTCGCTCGATGCTGCCGGAGGGAGGTGTCTGCATGTGACAGTCCCTCTCTCCCTCTCGCTCCATGCTGCCGGATGGAGGTGTCTGAGTACTGTGACAGTCCCTCTCTCCCTCCTGCTCGACGCTGCCGGAGGGAGGTGTCTGCATGTGACAGTCCCTCTCTCCCTCTCGCTCGATGCTGCCGGAGGGAGGTGTCTGAGTCCTGTGACAGTCCCTCTCTCCCTCTCGCTCGATGCTGCCGGAGGGAGGTGTCTGCATGTGACAGTCCCTGTCTCCCTCTCGCTCGATGCTGCCGGAGGGAGGTGTCTGCATGTGACAATCCCTCTCTCCCTCTCATTCGATGCTGCCGGAGGGAGGTGCCTGAGTCCTGTGACAGTCCATCTCTCCCTCGCGCACGATCCTGCCGCAGGGAGGTGTCTGAGTCCTGTGACAGTCCCTCTCTCCCTCTCGCTCGGTCCTGCCGGAGGGAGGTGTCTGAGTCCTGTGACAGTCCCTCTCTCCCTCTCGCACGATCCTGCCGGAGGGAGGTGTCTGTGTCCTGTGACAGTCCCTCTCTCCCTCTCGCACGATCCTGCCGGAGGGAGGTGTCTGACTCCTGTGACAGTCCCTCTCTCCCTCTCGCTCGATCCTGCCGGAAGCAGGTGTCTGCATGTGACAGTCCCTCTCTCCCTCTCGCTCGACGCTGCCGGAGGGTGGTGCCTGAGTCCTGCGACAGTCCCTCTCTCCCTCTCGCTCGATGCTGCCGGAGGGAGGTGTCTGCATGTGACAGTCCCTCTCTCCCGCTCGCTCAATGCTGCCGGAGTGAGGTGTCTGAGTCCTGTGACAGTCCCTCTCTCCCTCTCGCTCGATGCTCCCGGTGGGAGGTGTCTGAGTCCTGTGACAGTCCCTCTCTCCCTCTCGCTCGATGCTGCCAGAGGGAGGTGTCTGAGTCCTGTGACAGTCCCTCTCTCCCTCTCGCTCGATGCTCCCGGTGGGAGGTGTCTGAGTCCTGTGACAGTCCCTCTCTCCCTCTCGCTCGATGCTGCCGGTGGGAGGTGACTGAATCCTGTGACAGTCCCTCTCTCCCTCTCGCTCCATGCTGCCGGAGGGAGGTGTCTGAGTCCTGTGACAGTCCCTCTCTCCCTCTCGCTCGACGCTGCCGGAGGGAGGTGTCTGCATGTGACAGTCCCTCTCTCCCTCTCTCTCGATGCTGCCGGAGGGAGATGTCTGAGTACTGTGACAGTCCCTCTCTCCCACTCGCTCAATGCTGCCGGAGGGAGGTGTCTGCATTTGACAGTCCCTCTCTCCCTCTCGCTCGACGCTGCCGGAGGAAGGTGTCTGCATGTGACAGTCCCTCTCTCCCTCTCATTCGATGCTGCCGGAGGGAGGTGTCTGAGTCCTTTGACAGTCCCTCTCTCCCTCGCGCTCGATGCTGCCGGAGGGAGGTGTCTGAGTCCTGTGACAGTCCCTCTCTCCCTCTCGCTCGATCCTGCCGGAGGGAGGTGTCTGAGTCCTGTGACAGTCCCTCTCTCCCTCTCGCACGATCCTGCCAGAGGGAGGTGTCTGAGTCCTGTGACAGTCCCTCTCTCCCTCTCGCTCGATCCTGCCGGAAGCAGGTGTCTGCATGTGACAGTCCCTCCCTCCCTCTCGCTCGATGCTGCCGGAGGTAGGTGTCTGAGTCCTGTGACAGTCCCTCTCTCCCTCTCGCTCGATGCTGACGGAGGGAGGTGTCTGCATGTGACAATCCCTCGCTCCCTCTCGCTCGATGCTGCCAGAGGGAGGTGTCTGCATGTGACAGTCCCTCTCTCCCTCTCGCTCGATGATGCCGGTGGGACGTGTCAGCATGTGACAGTCCCTGTCTCCCTCTCGCTCGATGCTGCCGGAGGGAGGTGTCTGCATGTGACAATCCCTCTCTCCCTCTCGCTCGATGCTGCCGGAGGAAGGTGTCTGCATGTGACAGTCCCTCTCTGCCTCTCGCTCAATGCTGCCGGAGGGAGGTGTCTGAGTCCTGTGACAGTCCCTCTCTCCCTCTCGCTCGACGCTGCCAGAGGGAGGTGTCTGCATGTGACAGTCCCTCTCTCCCTCTCGCTCGATGCTGCCGGAGGGAGATGTCTGAGTACTGTGACAGTCCCTGTCTCCCTCTCGCTCGATGCTGCCGGAGGGAGGTGTCTGCATGTGACAATCCCTCTCTCCCTCTCATTCGATGCTGCCGGAGGGAGGTGCCTGAGTCCTGTAACAGTCCCTCTCTCCCTCGCGCACGATCCTGCCGGAGGGAGGTGTCTGAGTCCTGTGATAGTCCCTCTCTCCCTCTCGCTCGATCCTGCCGGAGGGAGGTGTCTGAGTCCTGTGACAGTCCCTCTCTCCCTCTCGCACGATCCTGCCGGAGGGAGGTGTCTGAGTCCTGTGACAGTCCCTCTCTCCCTCTCGCACGATCCTGCCGGAGGGAGGTGTCTGAGTCCTGTGACAGTCCCTCTCTCCCTCTCGCTCGATCCTGCCGGAAGCAGGTGTCTGCATGTGACAGTTCCTCTCTCCCTCTCGCTTGATGCTGCCGGAGGGAGGTGTCTGAGTCCTGTGACAGTCCCTCTATCCCTCTCGCTCGATGCTGCCGGAGGGAGGTGTCTGAGTCCTGTGACAGTCCCTCTCTCCCTCTCGCTCGATCCTGCCGGAAGCAGGTGTCTGCATGTGACAGTCCCTCTCTCCCTCTCGCTCGACGCTGCCGGAGGGTGGTGCCTGAGTCCTGCGACAGTCCCTCTCTCCCTCTCGCTCGATGCTGCCGGAGGGAGGTGTCTGCATGTGACAGTCCCTCTCTCCCGCTCGCTCAATGCTGCCGGAGTGAGGTGTCTGAGTCCTGTGACAGTCCCTCTCTCCCTCTCGCTCGATGCTCCCGGTGGGAGGTGTCTGAGTCCTGTGACAGTCCCTCTCTCCCTCTCGCTCGATGCTGCCAGAGGGAGGTGTCTGAGTCCTGTGACAGTCCCTCTCTCCCTCTCGCTCGATGCTCCCGGTGGGAGGTGTCTGAGTCCTGTGACAGTCCCTCTCTCCCTCTCGCTCGATGCTGCCGGTGGGAGGTGACTGAATCCTGTGACAGTCCCTCTCTCCCGCTCGCTCGATGCTCCCGGTGGGAGGTGTCTGAGTCCTGTGACAGTCCCTCTCTCCCTCTCGCTCGACGCTGCCGGAGGGAGGTGTCTGCATGTGACAGTCCCTCTCTCCCTCTCGCTCCATGCTGCCGGAGGGAGGTGTCTGAGTCCTGTGACAGTCCCTCTCTCCCTCTCGCTCGACGCTGCCGGAGGGAGGTGTCTGCATGTGACAGTCCCTCTCTCCCTCTCTCTCGATGCTGCCGGAGGGAGATGTCTGAGTACTGTGACAGTCCCTCTCTCCCACTCGCTCAATGCTGCCGGAGGGAGGTGTCTGCATTTGACAGTCCCTCTCTCCCTCTCGCTCGACGCTGCCGGAGGAAGGTGTCTGCATGTGACAGTCCCTCTCTCCCTCTCATTCGATGCTGCCGGAGGGAGGTGTCTGAGTCCTTTGACAGTCCCTCTCTCCCTCGCGCTCAATGCTGCCGGAGGGAGGTGTCTGAGTCCTGTGACAGTCCCTCTCTCCCTCTCGCTCGATCCTGCCGGAGGGAGGTGTCTGAGTCCTGTGACAGTCCCTCTCTCCCTCTCGCACGATCCTGCCAGAGGGAGGTGTCTGAGTCCTGTGACAGTCCCTCTCTCCCGCTCGCTCGATCCTGCCGGAGGAAGGTGTCTGAGTCCTGTGACAGTCCCTCTCTCCCTCTCGCACGATCCTGCCGGAGGGAGGTGTCTGAGTCCTGTGACAGTCCCTCTCTCCCTCTCGCTCGATCCTGCCGGAAGCAGGTGTCTGCATGTGACAGTCCCTCCCTCCCTCTCGCTCGATGCTGCCGGAGGTAGGTGTCTGAGTCCTGTGACAGTCCCTCTCTCCCTCTCGCTCGATGCTGACGGAGGGAGGTGTCTGCATGTGACAATCCCTCGCTCCCTCTCGCTCGATGCTGCCGGAGGGAGGTGTCTGAGTCCTGGGACAGTCCCTCTCTCCCTCTCGCTCGATGATGCCGGTGGGACGTGTCAGCATGTGACAGTCCCTGTCTCCCTCTCGCTCGATGCTGCCGGAGGGAGGTGTCTGCATGTGACAGTCCCTCTCTCCGTCTCGCTTGATGCTGCCAGAGGGAGGTGTCTGAGTCCTGTGACAGTCCCTCTCTCCCTCTCGCTCGATCCTGCCGGAGGGAGGTGTCTGAGTCCTGTGACAGTCCCTCTCTCCCTCTTGCACGATCCTGCCAGAGGGAGGTGTCTGAGTCCTGTGACAGTCCCTCTCTCCCGCTCGCTCGATCCTGCCGGAGGAAGGTGTCTGAGTCCTGTGACAGTCCCTCTCTCCCTCTCGCACGATCCTGCCGGAGGGAGGTGTCTGAGACCTGTGACAGTCCCTCTCTCCCTCTCGCTCGATCCTGCCGGAAGCAGGTGTCTGCATGTGACAGTCCCTCTCTCCCTCTCGCTCGATGCTGCCGGAGGTAGGTGTCTGAGTCCTGTGACAGTCCCTCTCTCCCTCTCGCTCGATGCTAACGGAGGGAGGTGTCTGCATGTGACAATCCCTCGCTCCCTCTCGCTCGATGCTGTCGGAGGGAGGTGTCTGAGTCCTGTGACAGTCCCTCTCTCCCTCTCGCTCGATTCTGCCGGTGGGAGGTGTCTGAATCCTGTGACAGTCCCTCTCTCCCTCTCGCTCGATGCTCCCGGTGGGAGGTGTCTGAGTCCTGTGACAGTCCCTCTCTCCCTCTCGCTCGACGCTGCCGGAGGGAGGTGTCTGCATGTGACAGTCCCTCTCTCCCTCTCGCTCAATGCTGCCGGAGGGAGGTGTCTGAGTCCTGTGACAGTCCCTCTCTCCCTCTCGCTCGACGCTGCCGGAGGGAGGTGTCTGCATGTGACAGTCCCTCTCTCCCTCTCGCTCCATTGCTGCCGGAGGGAGGTGTCTGAGTCCTGTGACAGTCCCTCTCTCCCTCTCGCTCGACGCTGCCGGAGGGAGGTGTCTGCATGTGACAGTCCCTCTCTCCCTCTCGCTCGATGCTGCCGGAGGGAGATGTCTGAGTACTATGACAGTCACTCTCTCCCACTCGCTCAATGCTGCCGGAGGGAGGCGTCTGCATGTGACAGTCCCTCTCTCCCTCTCATTCGACGCTGCCGGAGGGAGGTGTCTGAGTCCTGTGACAGTCCCTCTCTCCCTCTCGCACGGTCCTGCCAGAGCGAGGTGTCTGAGTCCTGTGACAGTCCCTCTCTCCCGCTCGCTCGATGCTGCCGGAGGGAGGTGTCTGCATGTGACAGTCCCTCTCTCCCGCTCGCTCGATCCTGCCGGAGGGAGGTGTCTGAGTCCTGTGAAAGTCCCTCTCTCTCTCTCGCACGATCCTGCCAGAGGGAGGTGTCTGAGTCCTCTGACAGTCCCTCTCTCCCGCTCGCTCGATCCTGCCGGAGGGAGGTGTCTGAGTCCTGTGACAGTCCCTCTCTCCCGCTTGCTCGATCCTGCCGGAGGGAGGTGTCTGAGTCCTGTGACAGTCCCTCTCTCCCTCTCGGACGATCCTGCCGGAGGGATGTGTCTGAGTCCTGTGACAGTCCCTCTCTCCCTCTCGCTCGATCCTGCCGGAAGCAGGTGTCTGCATGTGACAGTTCCTCTCTCCCTCTCGCTCGATGCTACCGGAGGTAGGTGTCTGTGTCCTGTGACAGTCCCTCTCTCCCGCTCGCTCGATCCTGCCGGAGGGAGGTGTCTGAGTCCTGTGACAGTCCCTCTCTCCCGCTTGCTCGATCCTGCCGGAGGGAGGTGTCTGAGTCCTGTGACAGTCCCTCTCTCCCTCTCGCTCGATCCTGCCGGAAGCAGGTGTCTGCATGTGACAGTTCCTCTCTCCCTCTCGCTCGATGCTGCCGGAGGTAGGTGTCTGAGTCCTGTGACAGTCCCTCTCTCCCTCTCGCTCGATGCTGACGGAGGGAGGTGTCTGCATGTGACAATCCCTCGCTCCCTCTCGCTCGATGCTGCCGGAGGGAGGTGTCTGAGTCCTGTGACCGTCCCTCTCTCCCTCTCGCTCGATGATGCCGGTGGGAGGTGTCTGCATGTGACAGTCCCTCTCTCCCTATCGCTCGAGGCTGCCGGTGGGAGGTGCCTGAGTCCTGTGACAGTCCCTCTCTCCCGCTCGCTCAATGCTGCCGGAGCGAGGTGTCTAAGTCCTGTGACAGTCCCTCTCTCCCTCTCGCTCGATCCTGCCGGAGGGTGGTGTCTGAGTCCTGTGACAGTCCCTCTCTCCCTCTCGCACGATCCTGCCAGAGGGAGGTGTCTGAGTCCTGTGACAGTCCCTCTCTCCCTCTCGCTCGATCCTGCCGGAGGGAGGTGTCTGAGTCCTGTGACAGTCCCTCTCTCCCTCTCGCACGATCCTGCCGGAGGGAGGTGTCTGAGTCCTGTGACAGTCTCTCTCTCCCTCTCGCTCGATCCTGCCAGAAGCAGGTGTCTGCATGTGACAGTCCCTCTCTCCCTCTCGCTCGATGCTGCCGGAGGTAGGTGTCTGAGTCCTGTGACAGTCCCTCTCTCCCTCTCGCTCGATGCTGCCGGAGGGAGGTGTCTGCATGTGACAGTCCCTCTCTCCCGCTCGCTCAATGCTGCCGGAGGGAGGTGTCTGAGTCCTGTGACAGTCCCTCTCTCCCTCTCGCTCGATGCTGCCGGAGGGAGGTGTCTGAGTCCTGTGACAGTCCCTCTCTCCCTCTCGCTCCATGCTGCCGGAGGTAGGTGTCTGAGTCCTGTGACAGACCCTCTCTCCCTCTCGTTCGATGCTGACGGAGGGAGGTGTCTGCATGTGACAATCGCTCGCTCCCTCTCGCTCGATGCTGCCGGAGGGAGGTGTCTGAGTCCTGTGACAGTCACTCTCTCCCTCTCGCTCGATGATGCCGGTGGGAGGTGTCAGCATGTGACAGTCCCTCTCTCCCTCTCGCTCGATGCTGCCGGAGGGAGGTGTCTGCATGTGACAGTCCCTCTCTCCCTCTCGCTCGATCCTGCCGGAGGGAGGAGTCTGACTCCTGTGACAGTCCCTCTCTCCCTCTCGCTCGATGCTGCCGGAGGGAGGTGCGTGAGTCCTGTGACTGTCCCTCGCTCCCTCTCGCTCGATGCTGCCGGAGGGAGGTGTCTGCATGTGACAGTCCCTCTCTCCCACTCGCTCAATGCTGCCGGAAGCAGGTGTCTGCATGTGACAGTCCCTCTCTCCCTCTCGCTCTACGCTGCCGGAGGGTGGTGCCTGAGTCCTGTGACAGTCCCTCTCTCCCTCTCGCTCGATGCTGCCGGAGGGAGGTGTCTGCATGTGACAGTCCCTCTCTCCCTCTCGCTCAATGCTGCCGGAGGGAGGTGTCTGCATGTGACAGTCCCTCTCTCCCTCTCGCTCAACGCTGCCGGAGGGAGGTGTCTGAGTCCTGTGACAGTCCCTCTCTCCCTCTCACTCGATGCTACCAGAGGGAGGTGTCTGCATGTGACAGTCCCTCTCTCCCTCTCGCTCAATGCTGCCGGAGGGAGGTGTCTGCATGTGACAGTCCCTCTCTCCCTCTCGCACAATGCTGCCGGAGGGAGGTGTCTGCATGTGACAGTCCCTCTCTCCCTCTCGCTCAATGCTGCCGGAGGGAGGTGTCTGCATGTGACAGTCCCTCTCTCCCTCTCGCTCAACGCTGCCGGAGGGAGGTGTCTGAGTCCTGTGACAGTCCCTCTCTCCCTCTCACTCGATGCTACCAGAGGGAGGTGTCTGCATGTGACAGTCCCTCTCTCCCTCTCGCTCAATGCTGCCGGAGGGAGGTGTCTGCATGTGACAGTCCCTCTCTCCCTCTCGCACAATGCTGCCGGAGGGAGGTGTCTGAGTCCTGTGACAGTCCCTCTCTCCCTCTCGCTCGATGCTGCCGGAGGGAGGTGCCTGAGTCCTGTGACAATCCCTCTCTCCCTCTCACTCGACGCTGCCGGAGGGAGGTGTCTGAATCCTGTGACAGTCCCTCTCTCCCTCTCGCTCGATGCTCCCGGTGGGAGGTGTCTGAGTCCAGTGACAATCCCTCTCTCCCTCTCACTCGACGCTGCCGGAGGGAGGTGCCTGAGTCCTGTGACAGTCCCTCTCTCCCTCTCGCTCGATGCTGCCGGAGGGAGGTGTCTGCATGTGACAGTCCCTCTCTCCCTCACGCTCAATGCTGCCGGAGGGAGGTGTCTGAGTCCTGTGACAGTCCCTCTCTCCCTCTCGCTCGATGCTGCCGGAGGGAGGTGTCTGCATGTGACAGTCCCTCTCTCCCTCTCGCTCCATGCTGCCGGATGGAGGTGTCTGAGTACTGTGACAGTCCCTCTCTCCCTCCTGCTCGACGCTGCCGGAGGGAGGTGTCTGCATGTGACAGTCCCTCTCTCCCTCTCGCTCGATGCTGCCGGAGGGAGGTGTCTGAGTCCTGTGACAGTCCCTCTCTCCCTCTCGCTCGATGCTGCCGGAGGGAGGTGTCTGCATGTGACAGTCCCTGTCTCCCTCTCGCTCGATGCTGCCGGAGGGAGGTGTCTGCATGTGACAATCCCTCTCTCCCTCTCATTCGATGCTGCCGGAGGGAGGTGCCTGAGTCCTGTGACAGTCCATCTCTCCCTCGCGCACGATCCTGCCGCAGGGAGGTGTCTGAGTCCTGTGACAGTCCCTCTCTCCCTCTCGCTCGGTCCTGCCGGAGGGAGGTGTCTGAGTCCTGTGACAGTCCCTCTCTCCCTCTCGCACGATCCTGCCGGAGGGAGGTGTCTGTGTCCTGTGACAGTCCCTCTCTCCCTCTCGCACGATCCTGCCGGAGGGAGGTGTCTGACTCCTGTGACAGTCCCTCTCTCCCTCTCGCTCGATCCTGCCGGAAGCAGGTGTCTGCATGTGACAGTCCCTCTCTCCCTCTCGCTCGACGCTGCCGGAGGGTGGTGCCTGAGTCCTGCGACAGTCCCTCTCTCCCTCTCGCTCGATGCTGCCGGAGGGAGGTGTCTGCATGTGACAGTCCCTCTCTCCCGCTCGCTCAATGCTGCCGGAGTGAGGTGTCTGAGTCCTGTGACAGTCCCTCTCTCCCTCTCGCTCGATGCTCCCGGTGGGAGGTGTCTGAGTCCTGTGACAGTCCCTCTCTCCCTCTCGCTCGATGCTGCCAGAGGGAGGTGTCTGAGTCCTGTGACAGTCCCTCTCTCCCTCTCGCTCGATGCTCCCGGTGGGAGGTGTCTGAGTCCTGTGACAGTCCCTCTCTCCCTCTCGCTCGATGCTGCCGGTGGGAGGTGACTGAATCCTGTGACAGTCCCTCTCTCCCTCTCGCTCCATGCTGCCGGAGGGAGGTGTCTGAGTCCTGTGACAGTCCCTCTCTCCCTCTCGCTCGACGCTGCCGGAGGGAGGTGTCTGCATGTGACAGTCCCTCTCTCCCTCTCTCTCGATGCTGCCGGAGGGAGATGTCTGAGTACTGTGACAGTCCCTCTCTCCCACTCGCTCAATGCTGCCGGAGGGAGGTGTCTGCATTTGACAGTCCCTCTCTCCCTCTCGCTCGACGCTGCCGGAGGAAGGTGTCTGCATGTGACAGTCCCTCTCTCCCTCTCATTCGATGCTGCCGGAGGGAGGTGTCTGAGTCCTTTGACAGTCCCTCTCTCCCTCGCGCTCGATGCTGCCGGAGGGAGGTGTCTGAGTCCTGTGACAGTCCCTCTCTCCCTCTCGCTCGATCCTGCCGGAGGGAGGTGTCTGAGTCCTGTGACAGTCCCTCTCTCCCTCTCGCACGATCCTGCCAGAGGGAGGTGTCTGAGTCCTGTGACAGTCCCTCTCTCCCTCTCGCTCGATCCTGCCGGAAGCAGGTGTCTGCATGTGACAGTCCCTCCCTCCCTCTCGCTCGATGCTGCCGGAGGTAGGTGTCTGAGTCCTGTGACAGTCCCTCTCTCCCTCTCGCTCGATGCTGACGGAGGGAGGTGTCTGCATGTGACAATCCCTCGCTCCCTCTCGCTCGATGCTGCCAGAGGGAGGTGTCTGCATGTGACAGTCCCTCTCTCCCTCTCGCTCGATGATGCCGGTGGGACGTGTCAGCATGTGACAGTCCCTGTCTCCCTCTCGCTCGATGCTGCCGGAGGGAGGTGTCTGCATGTGACAGTCCCTCTCTCCCTCTCGCTCGACGCTGCCGGAGGAAGGTGTCTGCATGTGACAGTCCCTCTCTCCCTCTCATTCGATGCTGCCGGAGGGAGGTGTCTGAGTCCTTTGACAGTCCCTCTCTCCCTCGCGCTCGATGCTGCCGGAGGGAGGTGTCTGAGTCCTGTGACAGTCCCTCTCTCCCTCTCGCTCGATCCTGCCGGAGGGAGGTGTCTGAGTCCTGTGACAGTCCCTCTCTCCCTCTCGCACGATCCTGCCAGAGGGAGGTGTCTGAGTCCTGTGACAGTCCCTCTCTCCCGCTCGCTCGATCCTGCCGGAGGAAGGTGTCTGAGTCCTGTGACAGTCCCTCTCTCCCTCTCGCACGATCCTGCCGGAGGGAGGTGTCTGAGTCCTGTGACAGTCCCTCTCTCCCTCTCGCTCGATCCTGCCGGAAGCAGGTGTCTGCATGTGACAGTCCCTCCCTCCCTCTCGCTCGATGCTGCCGGAGGTAGGTGTCTGAGTCCTGTGACAGTCCCTCTCTCCCTCTCGCTCGATGCTGACGGAGGGAGGTGTCTGCATGTGACAATCCCTCGCTCCCTCTCGCTCGATGCTGCCGGAGGGAGGTGTCTGCATGTGACAGTCCCTCTCTCCCTCTCGCTCGATGATGCCGGTGGGACGTGTCAGCATGTGACAGTCCCTGTCTCCCTCTCGCTCGATGCTGCCGGAGGGAGGTGTCTGCATGTGACAGTCCCTCTCTCCGTCTCGCTTGATGCTGCCAGAGGGAGGTGTCTGAGTCCTGTGACAGTCCCTCTCTCCCTCTCGCTCGATCCTGCCGGAGGGAGGTGTCTGAGTCCTGTGACAGTCCCTCTCTCCCTCTTGCACGATCCTGCCAGAGGGAGGTGTCTGAGTCCTGTGACAGTCCCTCTCTCCCGCTCGCTCGATCCTGCCGGAGGAAGGTGTCTGAGTCCTGTGACAGTCCCTCTCTCCCTCTCGCACGATCCTGCCGGAGGGAGGTGTCTGAGACCTGTGACAGTCCCTCTCTCCCTTTCGCTCGATCCTGCCGGAAGCAGGTGTCTGCATGTGACAGTCCCTCTCTCCCTCTCGCTCGATGCTGCCGGAGGTAGGTGTCTGAGTCCTGTGACAGTCCCTCTCTCCCTCTCGCTCGATGCTGACGGAGGGAGGTGTCTGCATGTGACAATCCCTCGCTCCCTCTCGCTCGATGCTGTCGGAGGGAGGTGTCTGAGTCCTGTGACAGTCCCTCTCTCCCTCTCGCTCGATTCTGCCGGTGGGAGGTGTCTGAATCCTGTGACAGTCCCTCTCTCCCTCTCGCTCGATGCTCCCGGTGGGAGGTGTCTGAGTCCTGTGACAGTCCCTCTCTCCCTCTCGCTCGACGCTGCCGGAGGGAGGTGTCTGCATGTGACAGTCCCTCTCTCCCTCTCGCTCAATGCTGCCGGAGGGAGGTGTCTGAGTCCTGTGACAGTCCCTCTCTCCCTCTCGCTCGACGCTGCCGGAGGGAGGTGTCTGCATGTGACAGTCCCTCTCTCCCTCTCGCTCCATTGCTGCCGGAGGGAGGTGTCTGAGTCCTGTGACAGTCCCTCTCTCCCTCTCGCTCGACGCTGCCGGAGGGAGGTGTCTGCATGTGACAGTCCCTCTCTCCCTCTCGCTCGATGCTGCCGGAGGGAGATGTCTGAGTACTATGACAGTCACTCTCTCCCACTCGCTCAATGCTGCCGGAGGGAGGCGTCTGCATGTGACAGTCCCTCTCTCCCTCTCATTCGACGCTGCCGGAGGGAGGTGTCTGAGTCCTGTGACAGTCCCTCTCTCCCTCTCGCACGGTCCTGCCAGAGCGAGGTGTCTGAGTCCTGTGACAGTCCCTCTCTCCCGCTCGCTCGATGCTGCCGGAGGGAGGTGTCTGCATGTGACAGTCCCTCTCTCCCGCTCGCTCGATCCTGCCGGAGGGAGGTGTCTGAGTCCTGTGAAAGTCCCTCTCTCTCTCTCGCACGATCCTGCCAGAGGGAGGTGTCTGAGTCCTGTGACAGTCCCTCTCTCCCGCTCGCTCGATCCTGCCGGAGGGAGGTGTCTGAGTCCTGTGACAGTCCCTCTCTCCCGCTTGCTCGATCCTGCCGGAGGGAGGTGTCTGAGTCCTGTGACAGTCCCTCTCTCCCTCTCGGACGATCCTGCCGGAGGGAGGTGTCTGAGTCCTGTGACAGTCCCTCTCTCCCTCTCGCTCGATCCTGCCGGAAGCAGGTGTCTGCATGTGACAGTTCCTCTCTCCCTCTCGCTTGATGCTACCGGAGGTAGGTGTCTGTGTCCTGTGACAGTCCCTCTCTCCCGCTCGCTCGATCCTGCCGGAGGGAGGTGTCTGAGTCCTGTGACAGTCCCTCTCTCCCGCTTGCTCGATCCTGCCGGAGGGAGGTGTCTGAGTCCTGTGACAGTCCCTCTCTCCCTCTCGCTCGATCCTGCCGGAAGCAGGTGTCTGCATGTGACAGTTCCTCTCTCCCTCTCGCTCGATGCTGCCGGAGGTAGGTGTCTGAGTCCTGTGACAGTCCCTCTCTCCCTCTCGCTCGATGCTGACGGAGGGAGGTGTCTGCATGTGACAATCCCTCGCTCCCTCTCGCTCGATGCTGCCGGAGGGAGGTGTCTGAGTCCTGTGACCGTCCCTCTCTCCCTCTCGCTCGATGATGCCGGTGGGAGGTGTCTGCATGTGACAGTCCCTCTCTCCCTATCGCTCGAGGCTGCCGGTGGGAGGTGCCTGAGTCCTGTGACAGTCCCTCTCTCCCGCTCGCTCAATGCTGCCGGAGGGAGGTGTCTGAGTCCTGTGACAGTCCCTCTCTCCCTCTCGCTCGATCCTGCCGGAGGGTGGTGTCTGAGTCCTGTGACAGTCCCTCTCTCCCTCTCGCACGATCCTGCCAGAGGGAGGTGTCTGAGTCCTGTGACAGTCCCTCTCTCCCTCTCGCTCGATCCTGCCGGAGGGAGGTGTCTGAGTCCTGTGACAGTCCCTCTCTCCCTCTCGCACGATCCTGCCGGAGGGAGGTGTCTGAGTCCTGTGACAGTCTCTCTCTCCCTCTCGCTCGATCCTGCCAGAAGCAGGTGTCTGCATGTGACAGTCCCTCTCTCCCTCTCGCTCGATGCTGCCGGAGGTAGGTGTCTGAGTCCTGTGACAGTCCCTCTCTCCCTCTCGCTCGATGCTGCCGGAGGGAGGTGTCTGCATGTGACAGTCCCTCTCTCCCGCTCGCTCAATGCTGCCGGAGGGAGGTGTCTGAGTCCTGTGACAGTCCCTCTCTCCCTCTCGCTCGATGCTGCCGGAGGGAGGTGTCTGAGTCCTGTGACAGTCCCTCTCTCCCTCTCGCTCCATGCTGCCGGAGGTAGGTGTCTGAGTCCTGTGACAGACCCTCTCTCCCTCTCGCTCGATGCTGACGGAGGGAGGTGTCTGCATGTGACAATCGCTCGCTCCCTCTCGCTCGATGCTGCCGGAGGGAGGTGTCTGAGTCCTGTGACAGTCACTCTCTCCCTCTCGCTCGATGATGCCGGTGGGAGGTGTCAGCATGTGACAGTCCCTCTCTCCCTCTCGCTCGATGCTGCCGGAGGGAGGTGTCTGCATGTGACAGTCCCTCTCTCCCTCTCGCTCGATCCTGCCGGAGGGAGGAGTCTGACTCCTGTGACAGTCCCTCTCTCCCTCTCGCTCGATGCTGCCGGAGGGAGGTGCGTGAGTCCTGTGGCTGTCCCTCGCTCCCTCTCGCTCGATGCTGCCGGAGGGAGGTGTCTGCATGTGACAGTCCCTCTCTCCCACTCGCTCAATGCTGCCGGAAGCAGGTGTCTGCATGTGACAGTCCCTCTCTCCCTCTCGCTCTACGCTGCCGGAGGGTGGTGCCTGAGTCCTGTGACAGTCCCTCTCTCCCTCTCGCTCGATGCTGCCGGAGGGAGGTGTCTGCATGTGACAGTCCCTCTCTCCCTCTCGCTCAATGCTGCCGGAGGGAGGTGTCTGCATGTGACAGTCCCTCTCTCCCTCTCGCTCAACGCTGCCGGAGGGAGGTGTCTGAGTCCTGTGACAGTCCCTCTCTCCCTCTCACTCGATGCTACCAGAGGGAGGTGTCTGCATGTGACAGTCCCTCTCTCCCTCTCGCTCAATGCTGCCGGAGGGAGGTGTCTGCATGTGACAGTCCCTCTCTCCCTCTCGCACAATGCTGCCGGAGGGAGGTGTCTGCATGTGACAGTCCCTCTCTCCCTCTCGCTCAATGCTGCCGGAGGGAGGTGTCTGCATGTGACAGTCCCTCTCTCCCTCTCGCTCAACGCTGCCGGAGGGAGGTGTCTGAGTCCTGTGACAGTCCCTCTCTCCCTCTCACTCGATGCTACCAGAGGGAGGTGTCTGCATGTGACAGTCCCTCTCTCCCTCTCGCTCAATGCTGCCGGAGGGAGGTGTCTGCATGTGACAGTCCCTCTCTCCCTCTCGCACAATGCTGCCGGAGGGAGGTGTCTGAGTCCTGTGACAGTCCCTCTCTCCCTCTCGCTCGATGCTGCCGGAGGGAGGTGCCTGAGTCCTGTGACAATCCCTCTCTCCCTCTCACTCGACGCTGCCGGAGGGAGGTGTCTGAATCCTGTGACAGTCCCTCTCTCCCTCTCGCTCGATGCTCCCGGTGGGAGGTGTCTGAGTCCAGTGACAATCCCTCTCTCCCTCTCACTCGACGCTGCCGGAGGGAGGTGCCTGAGTCCTGTGACAGTCCCTCTCTCCCTCTCGCTCGATGCTGCCGGAGGGAGGTGTCTGCATGTGACAGTCCCTCTCTCCCTCACGCTCAATGCTGCCGGAGGGAGGTGTCTGAGTCCTGTGACAGTCCCTCTCTCCCTCTCGCTCGATGCTGTCGGAGGGAGGTGTCTGCATGTGACAGTCCCTCTCTCCCTCTCGCTCCATGCTGCCGGATGGAGGTGTCTGAGTACTGTGACAGTCCCTCTCTCCCTCCTGCTCGACGCTGCCGGAGGGAGGTGTCTGCATGTGACAGTCCCTCTCTCCCTCTCGCTCGATGCTGCCGGAGGGAGGTGTCTGAGTCCTGTGACAGTCCCTCTCTCCCTCTCGCTCGATGCTGCCGGAGGGAGGTGTCTGCATGTGACAGTCCCTGTCTCCCTCTCGCTCGATGCTGCCGGAGGGAGGTGTCTGCATGTGACAATCCCTCTCTCCCTCTCATTCGATGCTGCCGGAGGGAGGTGCCTGAGTCCTGTGACAGTCCATCTCTCCCTCGCGCACGATCCTGCCGCAGGGAGGTGTCTGAGTCCTGTGACAGTCCCTCTCTCCCTCTCGCTCGGTCCTGCCGGAGGGAGGTGTCTGAGTCCTGTGACAGTCCCTCTCTCCCTCTCGCACGATCCTGCCGGAGGGAGGTGTCTGTGTCCTGTGACAGTCCCTCTCTCCCTCTCGCACGATCCTGCCGGAGGGAGGTGTCTGACTCCTGTGACAGTCCCTCTCTCCCTCTCGCTCGATCCTGCCGGAAGCAGGTGTCTGCATGTGACAGTTCCTCTCTCTCTCTCGCTCGATGCTGCCGGAGGTAGGTGTCTGTGACAGTCCCTCTCTCCCTCTCGCTCGATGCTGACGGAGGGAGGTGTCTGCATGTGACAATCCCTCGCTCCCTCTCGCTCGATGCTGCCGGAGGGAGGTGTCTGAGTCCTGTGACCGTCCCTCTCTCCCTCTCGCTCGATGATGCCGGTGGGAGGTGTCTGCATGTGACAGTCCCTCTCTCCCTATCGCTCGATGCTGCCGGAGGGTGGTGCCTGAGTCCTGTGACAGTCCCTCTCTCCCTCTCGCTCGATGCTGCCGGAGGGAGGTGTCTGCATGTGACAGTCCCTCTCTCCCTCTCGCTCAATGCTGCCGGAGGGAGGTGTCTGAGTCCTGTGACAGTCCCTCTCTCCCTCCCGCTCGATGCTCCCGGTGGGAGGTGTCTGAGTCCTGTGACAGTCCCTCTCTCCCTCTCGCTCGATGCTGCCGGAGGGAGGTGTCTGAGTCCTGTGACAGTCCCTCTCTCCCTCTCGCTCGATGCTGCCGGAGGGAGGTGTCTGCATGTGACAGTCCCTCTCTCCCTCTCGCTCGATGCTCCCGGTGGGAGGTGTATGAGTCCTGTGACAGTCCCTCTCTCCCTCTCGCTCGACGCTGCCGGAGGGAGGTGTCTGCATGTGACAGTCCCTCTCTCCCTCTCGCTCCATGCTGCCGGAGGGAGGTGTCTGAGTCCTGTGACAGTCCCTCTCTCCCTCTCGCTCGATGCTGCCGGAGGGAGGTGTCTGCATGTGACAGTCCCTCTCTCCCTCTCACTCGATGCTGCCGGAGGGAGATGTCTGAGTACTGTGACAGTCCCTCTCTCCCACTCGCTCAATGCTGCCGGAGGGAGGTGTCTGCATGTGACAGTCCCTCTCTCCCTCTCGCTCAATGCTGCCGGAGGGAGGTGTCTGCATGTGACAGTCCCTCTCTCCCTCTCGCTCAACGCTGCCGGAGGGAGGTGTCTGAGTCCTGTGACAGTCCCTCTCTCCCTC
This sequence comes from Hypanus sabinus, assembly GCF_030144855.1. Taxonomy (NCBI): domain Eukaryota; kingdom Metazoa; phylum Chordata; class Chondrichthyes; order Myliobatiformes; family Dasyatidae; genus Hypanus; species Hypanus sabinus. The sequence goes on along the minus strand of NC_082733.1, from coordinate 12,754,482 downwards.
TCACTCGATGCTACCAGAGGGAGGTGTCTGCATGTGACAGTCCCTCTCTCCCTCTCGCTCAATGCTGCCGGAGGGAGGTGTCTGCATGTGACAGTCCCTCTCTCCCTCTCGCACAATGCTGCCGGAGGGAGGTGTCTGCATGTGACAGTCCCTCTCTCCCTCTCGCTCAATGCTGCCGGAGGGAGGTGTCTGCATGTGACAGTCCCTCTCTCCCTCTCGCTCAACGCTGCCGGAGGGAGGTGTCTGAGTCCTGTGACAGTCCCTCTCTCCCTCTCACTCGATGCTACCAGAGGGAGGTGTCTGCATGTGACAGTCCCTCTCTCCCTCTCGCTCAATGCTGCCGGAGGGAGGTGTCTGCATGTGACAGTCCCTCTCTCCCTCTCGCACAATGCTGCCGGAGGGAGGTGTCTGAGTCCTGTGACAGTCCCTCTCTCCCTCTCGCTCGATGCTGCCGGAGGGAGGTGCCTGAGTCCTGTGACAATCCCTCTCTCCCTCTCACTCGACGCTGCCGGAGGGAGGTGTCTGAATCCTGTGACAGTCCCTCTCTCCCTCTCGCTCGATGCTCCCGGTGGGAGGTGTCTGAGTCCAGTGACAATCCCTCTCTCCCTCTCACTCGACGCTGCCGGAGGGAGGTGCCTGAGTCCTGTGACAGTCCCTCTCTCCCTCTCGCTCGATGCTGCCGGAGGGAGGTGTCTGCATGTGACAGTCCCTCTCTCCCTCACGCTCAATGCTGCCGGAGGGAGGTGTCTGAGTCCTGTGACAGTCCCTCTCTCCCTCTCGCTCGATGCTGTCGGAGGGAGGTGTCTGCATGTGACAGTCCCTCTCTCCCTCTCGCTCCATGCTGCCGGATGGAGGTGTCTGAGTACTGTGACAGTCCCTCTCTCCCTCCTGCTCGACGCTGCCGGAGGGAGGTGTCTGCATGTGACAGTCCCTCTCTCCCTCTCGCTCGATGCTGCCGGAGGGAGGTGTCTGAGTCCTGTGACAGTCCCTCTCTCCCTCCCGCTCGATGCTCCCGGTGGGAGGTGTCTGAGTCCTGTGACAGTCCCTCTCTCCCTCTCGCTCGATGCTGCCGGAGGGAGGTGTCTGAGTCCTGTGACAGTCCCTCTCTCCCTCTCGCTCGACGCTGCCGGAGGGAGGTGTCTGCATGTGACAGTCCCTCTCTCCCTCTCGCTCCATGCTGCCGGAGGGAGGTGTCTGAGTCCTGTGACAGTCCCTCTCTCCCTCTCGCTCGATGCTGCCGGAGGGAGGTGTCTGCATGTGACAATCCCTCTCTCCCTCTCATTCGATGCTGCCGGAGGGAGGTGCCTGAGTCCTGTGACAGTCCATCTCTCCCTCGCGCACGATCCTGCCGCAGGGAGGTGCCTGAGTCCTGTGACAGTCCATCTCTCCCTCGCGCACGATCCTGCCGCAGGGAGGTGTCTGAGTCCTGTGACAGTCCCTCTCTCCCTCTCGCTCGGTCCTGCCGGAGGGAGGTGTCTGAGTCCTGTGACAGTCCCTCTCTCCCTCTCGCACGATCCTGCCGGAGGGAGGTGTCTGTGTCCTGTGACAGTCCCTCTCTCCCTCTCGCACGATCCTGCCGGAGGGAGGTGTCTGACTCCTGTGACAGTCCCTCTCTCCCTCTCGCTCGATCCTGCCGGAAGCAGGTGTCTGCATGTGACAGTTCCTCTCTCTCTCTCGCTCGATGCTGCCGGAGGTAGGTGTCTGTGACAGTCCCTCTCTCCCTCTCGCTCGATGCTGACGGAGGGAGGTGTCTGCATGTGACAATCCCTCGCTCCCTCTCGCTCGATGCTGCCGGAGGGAGGTGTCTGAGTCCTGTGACCGTCCCTCTCTCCCTCTCGCTCGATGATGCCGGTGGGAGGTGTCTGCATGTGACAGTCCCTCTCTCCCTATCGCTCGATGCTGCCGGAGGGTGGTGCCTGAGTCCTGTGACAGTCCCTCTCTCCCTCTCGCTCGATGCTGCCGGAGGGAGGTGTCTGCATGTGACAGTCCCTCTCTCCCTCTCGCTCAATGCTGCCGGAGGGAGGTGTCTGAGTCCTGTGACAGTCCCTCTCTCCCTCCCGCTCGATGCTCCCGGTGGGAGGTGTCTGAGTCCTGTGACAGTCCCTCTCTCCCTCTCGCTCGATGCTGCCGGAGGGAGGTGTCTGAGTCCTGTGACAGTCCCTCTCTCCCTCTCGCTCGATGCTGCCGGAGGGAGGTGTCTGCATGTGACAGTCCCTCTCTCCCTCTCGCTCGATGCTCCCGGTGGGAGGTGTATGAGTCCTGTGACAGTCCCTCTCTCCCTCTCGCTCGACGCTGCCGGAGGGAGGTGTCTGCATGTGACAGTCCCTCTCTCCCTCTCGCTCCATGCTGCCGGAGGGAGGTGTCTGAGTCCTGTGACAGTCCCTCTCTCCCTCTCGCTCGATGCTGCCGGAGGGAGGTGTCTGCATGTGACAGTCCCTCTCTCCCTCTCACTCGATGCTGCCGGAGGGAGATGTCTGAGTACTGTGACAGTCCCTCTCTCCCACTCGCTCAATGCTGCCGGAGGGAGGTGTCTGCATGTGACAGTCCCTCTCTCCCTCTCGCTCAATGCTGCCGGAGGGAGGTGTCTGCATGTGACAGTCCCTCTCTCCCTCTCGCTCAACGCTGCCGGAGGGAGGTGTCTGAGTCCTGTGACAGTCCCTCTCTCCCTCTCACTCGATGCTACCAGAGGGAGGTGTCTGCATGTGACAGTCCCTCTCTCCCTCTCGCTCAATGCTGCCGGAGGGAGGTGTCTGCATGTGACAGTCCCTCTCTCCCTCTCGCACAATGCTGCCGGAGGGAGGTGTCTGCATGTGACAGTCCCTCTCTCCCTCTCGCTCAATGCTGCCGGAGGGAGGTGTCTGCATGTGACAGTCCCTCTCTCCCTCTCGCTCAACGCTGCCGGAGGGAGGTGTCTGAGTCCTGTGACAGTCCCTCTCTCCCTCTCACTCGATGCTACCAGAGGGAGGTGTCTGCATGTGACAGTCCCTCTCTCCCTCTCGCTCAATGCTGCCGGAGGGAGGTGTCTGCATGTGACAGTCCCTCTCTCCCTCTCGCACAATGCTGCCGGAGGGAGGTGTCTGAGTCCTGTGACAGTCCCTCTCTCCCTCTCGCTCGATGCTGCCGGAGGGAGGTGCCTGAGTCCTGTGACAATCCCTCTCTCCCTCTCACTCGACGCTGCCGGAGGGAGGTGTCTGAATCCTGTGACAGTCCCTCTCTCCCTCTCGCTCGATGCTCCCGGTGGGAGGTGTCTGAGTCCAGTGACAATCCCTCTCTCCCTCTCACTCGACGCTGCCGGAGGGAGGTGCCTGAGTCCTGTGACAGTCCCTCTCTCCCTCTCGCTCGATGCTGCCGGAGGGAGGTGTCTGCATGTGACAGTCCCTCTCTCCCTCACGCTCAATGCTGCCGGAGGGAGGTGTCTGAGTCCTGTGACAGTCCCTCTCTCCCTCTCGCTCGATGCTGTCGGAGGGAGGTGTCTGCATGTGACAGTCCCTCTCTCCCTCTCGCTCCATGCTGCCGGATGGAGGTGTCTGAGTACTGTGACAGTCCCTCTCTCCCTCCTGCTCGACGCTGCCGGAGGGAGGTGTCTGCATGTGACAGTCCCTCTCTCCCTCTCGCTCGATGCTGCCGGAGGGAGGTGTCTCAGTCCTGTGACAGTCCCTCTCTCCCTCTCGCTCGATGCTGCCGGAGGGAGGTGTCTGCATGTGACAGTCCCTGTCTCCCTCTCGCTCGATGCTGCCGGAGGGAGGTGTCTGCATGTGACAATCCCTCTCTCCCTCTCATTCGATGCTGCCGGAGGGAGGTGCCTGAGTCCTGTGACAGTCCATCTCTCCCTCGCGCACGATCCTGCCGCAGGGAGGTGTCTGAGTCCTGTGACAGTCCCTCTCTCCCTCTCGCTCGGTCCTGCCGGAGGGAGGTGTCTGAGTCCTGTGACAGTCCCTCTCTCCCTCTCGCACGATCCTGCCGGAGGGAGGTGTCTGTGTCCTGTGACAGTCCCTCTCTCCCTCTCGCACGATCCTGCCGGAGGGAGGTGTCTGACTCCTGTGACAGTCCCTCTCTCCCTCTCGCTCGATCCTGCCGGAAGCAGGTGTCTGCATGTGACAGTTCCTCTCTCTCTCTCGCTCGATGCTGCCGGAGGTAGGTGTCTGTGACAGTCCCTCTCTCCCTCTCGCTCGATGCTGACGGAGGGAGGTGTCTGCATGTGACAATCCCTCGCTCCCTCTCGCTCGATGCTGCCGGAGGGAGGTGTCTGAGTCCTGTGACCGTCCCTCTCTCCCTCTCGCTCGATGATGCCGGTGGGAGGTGTCTGCATGTGACAGTCCCTCTCTCCCTATCGCTCGATGCTGCCGGAGTGTGGTGCCTGAGTCCTGTGACAGTCCCTCTCTCCCTCTCGCTCGATGCTGCCGGAGGGAGGTGTCTGCATGTGACAGTCCCTCTCTCCCTCTCGCTCAATGCTGCCGGAGGGAGGTGTCTGAGTCCTGTGACAGTCCCTCTCTCCCTCCCGCTCGATGCTCCCGGTGGGAGGTGTCTGAGTCCTGTGACAGTCCCTCTCTCCCTCTCGCTCGATGCTGCCGGAGGGAGGTGTCTGAGTCCTGTGACAGTCCCTCTCTCCCTCTCGCTCGATGCTGCCGGAGGGAGGTGTCTGCATGTGACAGTCCCTCTCTCCCTCTCGCTCGATGCTCCCGGTGGGAGGTGTATGAGTCCTGTGACAGTCCCTCTCTCCCTCTCGCTCGACGCTGCCGGAGGGAGGTGTCTGCATGTGACAGTCCCTCTCTCCCTCTCGCTCCATGCTGCCGGAGGGAGGTGTCTGAGTCCTGTGACAGTCCCTCTCTCCCTCTCGCTCGATGCTGCCGGAGGGAGGTGTCTGCATGTGACAGTCCCTCTCTCCCTCTCACTCGATGCTGCCGGAGGGAGATGTCTGAGTACTGTGACAGTCCCTCTCTCCCACTCGCTCAATGCTGCCGGAGGGAGGTGTCTGCATGTGACAGTCCCTCTCTCCCTCTCGCTCGACGCTGCCGGAGGAAGGTGTCTGCATGTGACAGTCCCTCTCTCCCTCTCATTCGATGCTGCCGGAGGGAGGTGTCTGAGTCCTTTGACAGTCCCTCTCTCCCTCGCGCTCGATGCTGCCGGAGGGAGGTGTCTGAGTCCTGTGACAGTCCCTCTCTCCCTCTCGCTCGATCCTGCCAGAGGGAGGTGTCTGAGTCCTGTGACAGTCCCTCTCTCCCTCTCGCTCGATGCTGCCGGAGGGAGGTGTCTGCATGTGACAGTCCCTCTCTCCCTCTTGCTCGATCCTGCCGGAGGGAGGTGTCTGAGTCCTGTGACAGTCCCTCTCTCCCACTCGCTCAATGCTGCCGGAGGGAGGTGTCTGCATGTGACAGTCCCTCTCTCCCTCTCGCACGATCCTGCCGGAGGGAGGTGTCTGAGTCCTGTGACAGTCCCTCTCTCCCTCTCGCTCGATCCAGCCGGAAGCAGGTGTCTGCATGTGACAGTCCCTCTCTCGCTCTCGCTCGATGCTGCCGGAGGTAGGTGTCTGAGTCCTGTGACAGTCCCTCTCTCCCTCTCGCTCGATGCTGACGGAGGGAGGTGTCTGCATGTGACAATCCCTCGCTCCCTCTCGCTCGATGCTGCCGGAGGGAGGTGTCTGAGTCCTGTGACAGTCCCTCTCTCCCTCTCGCTCGATGATGCCGGAGGGAGGTGTCTGCATGTGACAGTCCCTCTCTCCCTCTTGCTCGATGCTGCAGGAGGGAGTTGTCTGACTCCTGTGACAGTCCCTCTCTCCCTCTCGCTCGATGCTGCCGGAGGGAGGTGCCTGAGTCCTGTGACAGTCCCTGTCTCCCTCTCGCTCGATGCTGCCGGAGGGAGGTGTCTGCATGTGACAGTCCCTCTCTCCCTCTCGCTCGATGCTGCCGGTGGGAGGTGTCTGAATCTTGTGACAGTCCCTCTCTCCCTCTCGCTCGATGCTCCCGGTGGGAGGTGTCTGAGTCCTGTGACAGTCCCTCTCTCCCTCTCGCTCGACGCTGCCGGAGGGAGGTGTCTGCATGTGACAGTCCCTCTCTCCCTCTCGCTCCATGCTGCCGGAGGGAGGTGTCTGAGTCCTGTGACAGTCCCTCTCTCCCTCTCCCTCGACGCTGCCGGAGGGAGGTGTCTGCATGTGACAGTCCCTCTCTCCCTCTCGCTCGATGCTGCCGGAGGGAGATGTCTGAGTACTGTGACAGTCCCTCTCTCCCTCTCACTCAATGCTGCCGGAGGGAGGTGTATGCAAGTGACAGTCCCTCTCTCCCTCTCGCTCGATGCTGCCGGAGGGAGGTGTCTGCATGTGACAGTCCCTCTCTCCCTCTCGCTCGATGCTGCCGGAGGGAGGTGTCTGAGTCCTGTGACAGTCCCTCTCTCCCTCTCGCTCGATCCTGCCGGAAGCAGGTGTCTGCATGTGACAGTCCCTCTCTCCCTCTCGCTCGACGCTGCCGGAGGGTGGTGCCTGAGTCCTGTGACAGTCCCTCTCTCCCTCTCGCTCGATGCTGCCAGAGGGAGGTGTCTGCATGTGACAGTCCCTCTCTCCCTCTCGCTCAATGCTGCCGGAGGGAGGTGTCTGAGTCCTGTGACAGTCCCTCTCTCCCTCTCGCTCGATGCTCCCGGTGGGAGGTGTCTGAGTCCTGTGACAGTCCCTCTCTCCCTCTCGCTCGATGCTGCCAAAGGGAGGTGTCTGAGTCCTGTGACAGTCCCTCTCTCCCTCTCGCTCGATGCTGCCGGAGGGAGGTGTCTGAGTCCTGTGACAGTCCCTCTCTCCCTCTCGCTCGATGCTGCCGGAGGGAGGTGTCTGCATGTGACAGTCCCTCTCTCCCTCTCGCTCGATGCTCCCGGTTGGAGGTGTATGAGTCCTGTGACAGTCCCTCTCTCCCTCTCGCTCGACGCTGCCGGAGGGAGGTGTCTGCATGTGACAGTCCCTCTCTCCCTCTCGCTCCATGCTGCCGGAGGGAGGTGTCTGAGTCCTGTGACAGTCCCTCTCTCCCTCTCGCTCGATGCTGCCGGAGGGAGGTGTCTGCATGTGACAATCCCTCTCTCCCTCTCATTCGATGCTGCCGGAGGGAGGTGCCTGAGTCCTGTGACAGTCCATCTCTCCCTCGCGCACGATCCTGCCGCAGGGAGGTGTCTGAGTCCTGTGACAGTCCCTCTCTCCCTCTCGCTCGATCCTGCCGGAGGGAGGTGTCTGAGTCCTGTGACAGTCCCTCTCTCCCACTCGCTCAATGCTGCCGGAGGGAGGTGTCTGCATGTGACAGTCCCTCTCTCCCTCTCGCACGATCCTGCCGGAGGGAGGTGTCTGAGTCCTGTGACAGTCCCTCTCTCCCTCTCGCTCGATCCTGCCGGAAGCAGGTGTCTGCATGTGACAGTCCCTCTCTCCCTCTCGCTCGATGCTGCCGGAGGTAGGTGTCTGAGTCATGTGACAGTCCCTCTCTCCCTCTCGCTCGATGCTGACGGAGGGAGGTGTCTGCATGTGACAATCCCTCGCTCCCTCTCGCTCGATGCTGCCGGAGGGAGGTGTCTGAGTCCTGTGACAGTCCCTCTCTCCCTCTCGCTCGATGATGCCGGTGGGAGGTGTCAGCATGTGACAGTCCCTCTCTCCCTCTCGCTCGATGATGCCGGTGGGAGGTGTCAGCATGTGACAGTCCCTCTCTCCCTCTTGCTCGATGCTGCAGGAGGGAGGTGTCTGACTCCTGTGACAGTCCCTCTCTCACACTCGCTCAATGCTGCCGGAGGGAGGTGTCTGCATGTGACAGTCCCTCTCTCCCTCTCGCACGATCCTGCCGGAGGGAGGTGTCTGAGTCCTGTGACAGTCCCTCTCTCCCTTTCGCACAATCCTGCCGGAGGGAGGTGTCTGCATGTGACAGTCCCTCTCTCCCTCTCGCTCGACGCTGCCGGAGGAAGGTGTCTGCATGTGACAATCCCTCGCTCCCTCTCACTTGATGCTGCCGGAGGGAGATGTCTGAGTACTGTGACAGTCCCTCTCTCCCACTCGCTCAATGCTGCCGGAGGGAGGTGTCTGCATGTGACAGTCCCTCTCTCCCTCTCGCTCGACGCTGCCGGAGGAAGGTGTCTGCATGTGACAGTCCCTCTCTCCCTCTCATTCGATGCTGCCGGAGGGAGGTGTCTGAGTCCTTTGACAGTCCCTCTCTCCCTCGCGCTCGATGCTGCCGGAGGGAGGTGTCTGCATGTGACAGTCCCTCTCTCCCTCTTGCTCGATCCTGCCGGAGGGAGGTGTCTGAGTCCTGTGACAGTCCCTCTCTCCCACTCGCTCAATGCTGCCGGAGGGAGGTGTCTGCATGTGACAGTCCCTCTCTCCCTCTCGCACGATCCTGCCGGAGGGAGGTGTCTGAGTCCTGTGACAGTCCCTCTCTCCCTCTCGCTCGATCCTGCCGGAAGCAGGTGTCTGCATGTGACAGTCCCTCTCTCCCTCTCGCTCGATGCTGCCGGAGGTAGGTGTCTGAGTCATGTGACAGTCCCTCTCTCCCTCTCGCTCGATGCTGACGGAGGGAGGTGTCTGCATGTGACAATCCCTCGCTCCCTCTCGCTCGATGCTGCCGGAGGGAGGTGTCTGAGTCCTGTGACAGTCCCTCTCTCCCTCTCGCTCGATGATGCCGGTGGGAGGTGTCAGCATGTGACAGTCCCTCTCTCCCTCTCGCTCGATGATGCCGGTGGGAGGTGTCAGAGTCCTGTGACAGTCCCTCTCTCCCGCTCGCTCGATCCTCCCGGAGGGAGGTGTCTGAGTCCTGTGACAGTCCCTCTCTCCCTCTCGCTCCATGCTGCCGGAGGGAGGTGTCTGAGTCCTGTGACAGTCCCTCTCTCCCTCTCGCTCCATGCTGCCGGAGGTAGGTGTCTGAGTCCTGTGACAGACCCTCTCTCCCTCTCGCTCGATGCTACCGGAGGGAGGTGTGTGAGTCCTGTGACAGTCCCTCTCTCCCTCTCGCTCCATGCTGCCGGAGGGAGGTGTCTGAGTCCTGTGACAGTCCCTCTCTCCCTCTCGCTCCATGCTGCCGGAGGTAGGTGTCTGAGTCCTGTGACAGACCCTCTCTCCCTCTCGCTCGATGCTGACGGAGGGAGGTGTCTGCATGTGACAATCCCTCGCTCCCTCTCGCTCGATGCTGCCGGAGGGAGGTGTCTGAGTCCTGTGACAGTCACTCTCTCCCTCTCGCTCGATGATGCCGGTGGGAGGTGTCAGCATGTGACAGTCCCTCTCTCCCTCTCGCTCGATGCTGCCGGAGGGAGGTGTCTGAGTCCTGTGACAGTCCCTCTCTCCCTCTCGCTCGATGCTGCCGGAGGGAGGTGTCTGCATGTGACAGTCCCTCTCTCCCTCTCGCTCAATGCTGCCGGAAGCAGGTGTCTGCATGTGACAGTCCCTCTCTCCCTCTCGCTCTACGCTGCCGGAGGGTGGTTCCTGAGTCCTGTGACAGTCCCTCTCTCCCTCTCGCTCGATGCTGCCGGAGGGAGGTGTCTGCATGTGACAGTCCCTCTCTCCCTCTCGCTCAATGCTGCCGGAGGGAGGTGTCTGCATGTGACAGTCCCTCTCTCCCTCTCGCTCAACGCTGCCGGAGGGAGGTGTCTGAGTCCTGTGACAGTCCCTCTCTCCCTCTCACTCGATGCTACCAGAGGGAGGTGTCTGCATGTGACAGTCCCTCTCTCCCTCTCGCTCAATGCTGCCGGAGGGAGGTGTCTGCATGTGACAGTCCCTCTCTCCCTCTCGCACAATGCTGCCGGAGGGAGGTGTCTGCATGTGACAGTCCCTCTCTCCCTCTCGCTCAATGCTGCCGGAGGGAGGTGTCTGCATGTGACAGTCCCTCTCTCCCTCTCGCTCAACGCTGCCGGAGGGAGGTGTCTGAGTCCTGTGACAGTCCCTCTCTCCCTCTCACTCGATGCTACCAGAGGGAGGTGTCTGCATGTGACAGTCCCTCTCTCCCTCTCGCTGAATGCTGCCGGAGGGAGGTGTCTGCATGTGACAGTCCCTCTCTCCCTCTCGCACAATGCTGCCGGAGGGAGGTGTCTGAGTCCTGTGACAGTCCCTCTCTCCCTCTCGCTCGATGCTGCCGGAGGGAGGTGCCTGAGTCCTGTGACAGTCCCTCTCTCCCTCTCGCTCGATGCTGCCGGAGGGAGGTGTCTGCATGTGACAGTCCCTCTCTCCCTCACGCTCAATGCTGCCGGAGGGAGGTGTCTGAGTCCTGTGACAGTCCCTCTCTCCCTCTCGCTCGATGCTGCCGGAGGGAGGTGTCTGCATGTGACAGTCCCTCTCTCCCTCTCGCTCCATGCTGCCGGATGGAGGTGTCTGAGTACTGTGACAGTCCCTCTCTCCCTCCTGCTCGACGCTGCCGGAGGGAGGTGTCTGCATGTGACAGTCCCTCTCTCCCTCTCGCTCGATGCTGCCGGAGGGAGGTGTCTGAGTCCTGTGACAGTCCCTCTCTCCCTCTCGCTCGATGCTGCCGGAGGGAGGTGTCTGCATGTGACAGTCCCTGTCTCCCTCTCGCTCGATGCTGCCGGAGGGAGGTGTCTGCATGTGACAATCCCTCTCTCCCTCTCATTCGATGCTGCCGGAGGGAGGTGCCTGAGTCCTGTGACAGTCCATCTCTCCCTCGCGCACGATCCTGCCGCAGGGAGGTGTCTGAGTCCTGTGACAGTCCCTCTCTCCCTCTCGCTCGGTCCTGCCGGAGGGAGGTGTCTGAGTCCTGTGACAGTCCCTCTCTCCCTCTCGCACGATCCTGCCGGAGGGAGGTGTCTGTGTCCTGTGACAGTCCCTCTCTCCCTCTCGCACGATCCTGCCGGAGGGAGGTGTCTGACTCCTGTGACAGTCCCTCTCTCCCTCTCGCTCGATCCTGCCGGAAGCAGGTGTCTGCATGTGACAGTTCCTCTCTCTCTCTCGCTCGATGCTGCCGGAGGTAGGTGTCTGTGACAGTCCCTCTCTCCCTCTCGCTCGATGCTGACGGAGGGAGGTGTCTGCATGTGACAATCCCTCGCTCCCTCTCGCTCGATGCTGCCGGAGGGAGGTGTCTGAGTCCTGTGACCGTCCCTCTCTCCCTCTCGCTCGATGATGCCGGTGGGAGGTGTCTGCATGTGATAGTCCCTCTCTCCCTATCGCTCGACACTGCCGGAGGGTGGTGCCTGAGTCCTGTGACAGTCCCTCTCTCCCTCTCGCTCGATGCTGCCGGAGGGAGGTGTCTGCATGTGACAGTCCCTCTCTCCCTCTCGCTCAATGCTGCCGGAGGGAGGTGTCTGAGTCCTGTGACAGTCCCTCTCTCCCTCTCGCTCGATGTTGCCGGAGGGAGGTGTCTGAGTCCTGTGACAGTCCCTCTCTCCCTCTCGCTCGATGCTGCCGGAGGGAGGTGTCTGCATGTGACAGTCCCTCTCTCCCTCTCGCTCGATGCCCCCGGTGGGAGGTGTATGAGTCCTGTGACAGTCCCTCTCTCCCTCTCGCTCGACGCTGCCGGAGGGAGGTGTCTGCATGTGACAGTCCCTCTCTCCCTCTCGCTCCATGCTGCCGGAGGGAGGTGTCTGAGTCCTGTGACAGTCCCTCTCTCCCTCTCGCTCGATGCTGCCGGAGGGAGGTGTCTGCATGTGACAGTCCCTCTCTCCCTCTCACTCGATGCTGCCGGAGGGAGATGTCTGAGTACTGTGACAGTCCCTCTCTCCCACTCGCTCAATGCTGCCGGAGGGAGGTGTCTGCATGTGACAGTCCCTCTCTCCCTCTCGCTCGACGCTGCCGGAGGAAGGTGTCTGCATGTGACAGTCCCTCTCTCCCTCTCATTCGATGCTGCCGGAGGGAGGTGTCTGAGTCCTTTGACAGTCCCTCTCTCCCTCGCGCTCGATGCTGCCGGAGGGAGGTGTCTGAGTCCTGTGACAGTCCCTCTCTCCCTCTCGCTCGATCCTGCCAGAGGGAGGTGTCTGAGTCCTGTGACAGTCCCTCTCTCCCTCTCGCTCGATGCTGCCGGAGGGAGGTGTCTGCATGTGACAGTCCCTCTCTCCCTCTTGCTCGATCCTGCCGGAGGGAGGTGTCTGAGTCCTGTGACAGTCCCTCTCTCCCACTCGCTCAATGCTGCCGGAGGGAGGTGTCTGCATGTGACAGTCCCTCTCTCCCTCTCGCACGATCCTGCCGGAGGGAGGTGTCTGAGTCCTGTGACAGTCCCTCTCTCCCTCTCGCTCGATCCAGCCGGAAGCAGGTGTCTGCATGTGACAGTCCCTCTCTCGCTCTCGCTCGATGCTGCCGGAGGTAGGTGTCTGAGTCCTGTGACAGTCCCTCTCTCCCTCTCGCTCGATGCTGACGGAGGGAGGTGTCTGCATGTGACAATCCCTCGCTCCCTCTCGCTCGATGCTGCCGGAGGGAGGTGTCTGAGTCCTGTGACAGTCCCTCTCTCCCTCTCGCTCGATGCTGCCGGAGGGAGGTGTCTGCATGTGACAGTCCCTCTCTCCCTCTCGCTCAATGCTGCCGGAAGCAGGTGTCTGCATGTGACAGTCCCTCTCTCCCTCTCGCTCTACGCTGCCGGAGGGTGGTGCCTGAGTCCTGTGACAGTCCCTCTCTCCCTCTCGCTCGATGCTGCCGGAGGGAGGTGTCTGCATGTGACAGTCCCTCTCTCCCTCTCGCTCAATGCTGCCGGAGGGAGGTGTCTGCATGTGACAGTCCCTCTCTCCCTCTCGCTCAACGCTGCCGGAGGGAGGTGTCTGAGTCCTGTGACAGTCCCTCTCTCCCTCTCACTCGATGCTACCAGAGGGAGGTGTCTGCATGTGACAGTCCCTCTCTCCCTCTCGCTCAATGCTGCCGGAGGGAGGTGTCTGCATGTGACAGTCCCTCTCTCCCTCTCGCACAATGCTGCCGGAGGGAGGTGTCTGCATCTGACAGTCCCTCTCTCCCTCTCGCTCAATGCTGCCGGAGGGAGGTGTCTGCATGTGACAGTCCCTCTCTCCCTCTCGCTCAACGCTGCCGGAGGGAGGTGTCTGAGTCCTGTGACAGTCCCTCTCTCCCTCTCACTCGATGCTACCAGAGGGAGGTGTCTGCATGTGACAGTCCCTCTCTCCCTCTCGCTCAATGCTGCCGGAGGGAGGTGTCTGCATGTGACAGTCCCTCTCTCCCTCTCGCACAATGCTGCCGGAGGGAGGTGTCTGAGTCCTGTGACAGTCCCTCTCTCCCTCTCGCTCGATGCTGCCGGAGGGAGGTGCCTGAGTCCTGTGAAAATCCCTCTCTCCCTCTCACTCGACGCTGCCGGAGGGAGGTGTCTGAATCCTGTGACAGTCCCTCTCTCCCTCTCGCTCGATGCTCCCGGTGGGAGGTGTCTGAGTCCAGTGACAATCCCTCTCTCCCTCTCACTCGACGCTGCCGGAGGGAGGTGCCTGAGTCCTGTGACAGTCCCTCTCTCCCTCTCGCTCGATGCTGCCGGAGGGAGGTGTCTGCATGTGACAGTCCCTCTCTCCCTCACGCTCAATGCTGCCGGAGGGAGGTGTCTGAGTCCTGTGACAGTCCCTCTCTCCCTCTCGCTCGATGCTGCCGGAGGGAGGTGTCTGCATGTGACAGTCTCTCTCTCCCTCTAGCTCCATGCTGCCGGATGGAGGTGTCTGAGTACTGTGACAGTCCCTCTCTCCCTCCTGCTCGACGCTGCCGGAGGGAGGTGTCTGCATGTGACAGTCCCTCTCTCCCTCTCGCTCGATGCTGCCGGAGGGAGGTGTCTGAGTCCTGTGACAGTCCCTCTCTCCCTCTCGCTCGATGCTGCCGGAGGGAGGTGTCTGCATGTGACAGTCCCTGTCTCCCTCTCGCTCGATGCTGCCGGAGGGAGGTGTCTGCATGTGACAATCCCTCTCTCCCTCTCATTCGATGCTGCCGGAGGGAGGTGCCTGAGTCCTGTGACAGTCCATCTCTCCCTCGCGCACGATCCTGCCGCAGGGAGGTGTCTGAGTCCTGTGACAGTCCCTCTCTCCCTCTCGCTCGGTCCTGCCGGAGGGAGGTGTCTGAGTCCTGTGACAGTCCCTCTCTCCCTCTCGCACGATCCTGCCGGAGGGAGGTGTCTGTGTCCTGTGACAGTCCCTCTCTCCCTCTCGCACGATCCTGCCGGAGGGAGGTGTCTGACTCCTGTGACAGTCCCTCTCTCCCTCTCGCTCGATCCTGCCGGAAGCAGGTGTCTGCATGTGACAGTTCCTCTCTCTCTCTCGCTCGATGCTGCCGGAGGTAGGTGTCTGTGACAGTCCCTCTCTCCCTCTCGCTCGATGCTGACGGAGGGAGGTATCAGCATGTGACAATCCCTCGCTCCCTCTCGCTCGATGCTGCCGGAGGGAGGTGTCTGAGTCCTGTGACCGTCCCTCTCTCCCTCTCGCTCGATGATGCCGGTGGGAGGTGTCTGCATGTGACAGTCCCTCTCTCCCTATCGCTCGACGCTGCCGGAGGGTGGTGCCTGAGTCCTGTGACAGTCCCTCTCTCCCTCTCGCTCGATGCTGCCGGAGGGAGGTGTCTGCATGTGACAGTCCCTCTCTCCCTCTCGCTCAATGCTGCCGGAGGGAGGTGTCTGAGTCCTGTGACAGTCCCTCTCTCCCTCTCGCTCGATGCTGCCGGAGGGAGGTGTCTGAGTCCTGTGACAGTCCCTCTCTCCCTCTCGCTCGATGCTGCCGGAGGGAGGTGTCTGCATGTGACAGTCCCTCTCTCCCTCTCGCTCGATGCTCCCGGTGGGAGGCGTATGAGTCCTGTGACAGTCCCTCTCTCCCTCTCGCTCGACGCTGCCGGAGGGAGGTGTCTGCATGTGACAGTCCCTCTCTCCCTCTCGCTCCATGCTGCCGGAGGGAGGTGTCTGAGTCCTGTGACAGTCCCTCTCTCCCTCTCGCTCGATGCTGCCGGAGGGAGGTGTCTGCATGTGACAGTCCCTCTCTCCCTCTCACTCGATGCTGCCGGAGGGAGATGTCTGAGTACTGTGACAGTCCCTCTCTCCCACTCGCTCAATGCTGCCGGAGGGAGGTGTCTGCATGTGACAGTCCCTCTCTCCCTCTCGCTCGACGCTGCCGGAGGAAGGTGTCTGCATGTGACAGTCCCTCTCTCCCTCTCATTCGATGCTGCCGGAGGGAGGTGTCTGAGTCCTTTGACAGTCCCTCTCTCCCTCGCGCTCGATGCTGCCGGAGGGAGGTGTCTGAGTCCTGTGACAGTCCCTCTCTCCCTCTCGCTCGATCCTGCCAGAGGGAGGTGTCTGAGTCCTGTGACAGTCCCTCTCTCCCTCTCGCTCGATGCTGCCGGAGGGAGGTGTCTGCATGTGACAGTCCCTCTCTCCCTCTTGCTCGATCCTGCCGGAGGGTGGTGTCTGAGTCCTGTGACAGTCCCTCTCTCCCACTCGCTCAATGCTGCCGGAGGGAGGTGTCTGCATGTGACAGTCCCTCTCTCCCTCTCGCACGATCCTGCCGGAGGGAGGTGTCTGAGTCCTGTGACAGTCCCTCTCTCCCTCTCGCTCGATCCAGCCGGAAGCAGGTGTCTGCATGTGACAGTCCCTCTCTCGCTCTTGCTCGATGCTGCCGGAGGTAGGTGTCTGAGTCCTGTGACAGTCCCTCTCTCCCTCTCGCTCGATGCTGACGGAGGGAGGTGTCTGCATGTGACAATCCCTCGCTCCCTCTCGCTCGATGCTGCTGGAGGGAGGTGCCTGAGTCCTGTGACAGTCCCTCTCTCCCTCTCGCTCGATGATGCCGGTGGGAGGTGTCAGCATGTGACAGTCCCTCTCTCCCTCTCGCTCGATGCTGCCGGTGGGAGGTGTCTGAATCTTGTGACAGTCCCTCTCTCCCTCTCGCTCGATGCTCCCGGTGGGAGGTGTCTGAGTCCTGTGACAGTCCCTCTCTCCCTCTCGCTCGACGCTGCCGGAGGGAGGTGTCTGCATGTGACAGTCCCTCTCTCCCTCTCGCTCCATGCTGCCGGAGGGAGGTGTCTGAGTCCTGTGACAGTCCCTCTCTCCCTCTCGCTCGACGCTGCCGGAGGGAGGTGTCTGCATGTGACAGTCCCTCTCTCCCTCTCGCTCGATGCTGCCGGAGGGAGATGTCTGAGTACTGTGACAGTCCCTCTCTCCCTCTCACTCAATGCTGCCGGAGGGAGGTGTATGCAAGTGACAATCCCTCTCTCCCTCTCGCTCGATGCTGCCGGAGGGAGGTGTCTGCATGTGACAGTCCCTCTCTCCCTCTCGCTCGATGCTGCCGGAGGGAGGTGTCTGAGACCTGTGACAGTCCCTCTCTCCCTCTCGCTCGATCCTGCCGGAAGCAGGTGTCTGCATGTGACAGTCCCTGTCTCTCTCTCGCTCGATGCTGCCGGAGGGAGGTGTCTGCATGTGACATTCCCTCTCTCCCTCTCATTCGATGCTGCCGGAGGGAGGTGCCTGAGTCCTGTGACAGACCATCTCTCCCTCGCGCACGATCCTGCCGCAGGGAGGTGTCTGAGTCCTGTGACAGTCCCTCTCTCCCTCTCGCTCGGTCCTGCCGGAGGGAGGTGTCTGAGTCCTGTGACAGTCCCTCTCTCCCTCTCGCACGATCCTGCCGGAGGGAGGTGTCTGTGTCCTGTGACAGTCCCTCTCTCCCTCTCGCACGATCCTGCCGGAGGGAGGTGTCTGACTCCTGTGACAGTCCCTCTCTCCCTCTCGCTCAATCCTGCCGGAAGCAGGTGTCTGCATGTGACAGTTCCTCTCTCTCTCTCGCTCGATGCTGCCGGAGGTAGGTGTCTGTGACAGTCCCTCTCTCCCTCTCGCTCGATGCTGACGGAGGGAGGTGTCTGCATGTGACAATCCCTCGCTCCCTCTCGCTCGATGCTGCCGGAGGGAGGTGTCTGAGTCCTGTGACCGTCCCTCTCTCCCTCTCGCTCGATGATGCCGGTGGGAGGTGTCTGCATGTGACAGTCCCTCTCTCCCTATCGCTCGACGCTGCCGGAGGGTGGTGCCTGAGTCCTGTGACAGTCCCTCTCTCCCTCTCGCTCGATGCTGCCGGAGGGAGGTGTCTGCATGTGACAGTCCCTCTCTCCCTCTCGCTCAATGCTGCCGGAGGGAGGTGTCTGAGTCCTGTGACAGTCCCTCTCTCCCTCCCGCTCGATGCTCCCGGTGGGAGGTGTCTGAGTCCTGTGACAGTCCCTCTCTCCCTCTCGCTCGATGCTGCCGGAGGGAGGTGTCTGAGTCCTGTGACAGTCCCTCTCTCCCTCTCGCTCGATGCTGCCGGAGGGAGGTGTCTGCATGTGACAGTCCCTCTCTCCCTCTCGCTCGATGCTCCCGGTGGGAGGTGTATGAGTCCTGTGACAGTCCCTCTCTCCCTCTCGCTCGACGCTGCCGGAGGGAGGTGTCTGCATGTGACAGTCCCTCTCTCCCTCTCGCTCCATGCTGCCGGAGGGAGGTGTCTGAGTCCTGTGACAGTCCCTCTCTCCCTCTCGCTCGATGCTGCCGGAGGGAGGTGTCTGCATGTGACAGTCCCTCTCTCCCTCTCACTCGATGCTGCCGGAGGGAGATGTCTGAGTACTGTGACAGTCCCTCTCTCCCACTCGCTCAATGCTGCCGGAGGGAGGTGTCTGCATGTGACAGTCCCTCTCTCCCTCTCGCTCGACGCTGCCGGAGGAAGGTGTCTGCATGTGACAGTCCCTCTCTCCCTCTCATTCGATGCTGCCGGAGGGAGGTGTCTGAGTCCTTTGACAGTCCCTCTCTCCCTCGCGCTCGATGCTGCCGGAGGGAGGTGTCTGAGTCCTGTGACAGTCCCTCTCTCCCTCTCGCTCGATCCTGCCAGAGGGAGGTGTCTGAGTCCTGTGACAGTCCCTCTCTCCCTCTCGCTCGATGCTGCCGGAGGGAGGTGTCTGCATGTGACAGTCCCTCTCTCCCTCTTGCTCGATCCTGCCGGAGGGAGGTGTCTGAGTCCTGTGACAGTCCCTCTCTCCCACTCGCTCAATGCTGCCGGAGGGAGGTGTCTGCATGTGACAGTCCCTCTCTCCCTCTCGCACGATCCTGCCGGAGGGAGGTGTCTGAGTCCTGTGACAGTCCCTCTCTCCCTCTCGCTCGATCCAGCCGGAAGCAGGTGTCTGCATGTGACAGTCCCTCTCTCGCTCTCGCTCGATGCTGCCGGAGGTAGGTGTCTGAGTCCTGTGACAGTCCCTCTCTCCCTCTCGCTCGATGCTGACGGAGGGAGGTGTCTGCATGTGACAATCCCTCGCTCCCTCTCGCTCGATGCTGCCGGAGGGAGGTGTCTGAGTCCTGTGACAGTCCCTCTCTCCCTCTCGCACGATCCTGCCGGAGGGAGGTGTCTGTGTCCTGTGACAGTCCCTCTCTCCCTCTCGCACGATCCTGCCGGAGGAAGGTGTCTGACTCCTGTGACAGTCCCTCTCTCCCTCTCGCTCGATCCTGCCGGAAGCAGGTGTCTGCATGTGACAGTTCCTCTCTCTCTCTCGCTCGATGCTGCCGGAGGTAGGTGTCTGTGACAGTCCCTCTCTCCCTCTCGCTCGATGCTGACGGAGGGAGGTGTCTGCATGTGACAATCCCTCGCTCCCTCTCGCTCGATGCTGCCGGAGGGAGGTGTCTGAGTCCTGTGACCGTCCCTCTCTCCCTCTCGCTCGATGATGCCGGTGGGAGGTGTCTGCATGTGACAGTCCCTCTCTCCCTCTCGCTCCATGCTGCCGGAGGGAGGTGTCTGAGTCCTGTGACAGTCCCTCTCTCCCTCTCGCTCGATGCTGCCGGAGGGAGGTGTCTGCATGTGACAGTCCCTCTCTCCCTCTCACTCGATGCTGCCGGAGGGAGATGTCTGAGTACTGTGACAGTCCCTCTCTCCCACTCGCTCAATGCTGCCGGAGGGAGGTGTCTGCATGTGACAGTCCCTCTCTCCCTCTCGCTCGACGCTGCCGGAGGAAGGTGTCTGCATGTGACAGTCCCTCTCTCCCTCTCATTCGATGCTGCCGGAGGGAGGTGTCTGAGTCCTTTGACAGTCCCTCTCTCCCTCGCGCTCGATGCTGCCGGAGGGAGGTGTCTGAGTCCTGTGACAGTCCCTCTCTCCCTCTCGCTCGATCCTGCCAGAGGGAGGTGTCTGAGTCCTGTGACAGTCCCTCTCTCCCTCTCGCTCGATGCTGCCGGAGGGAGGTGTCTGCATGTGACAGTCCCTCTCTCCCTCTTGCTCGATCCTGCCGGAGGGAGGTGTCTGAGTCCTGTGACAGTCCCTCTCTCCCACTCGCTCAATGCTGCCGGAGGGAGGTGTCTGCATGTGACAGTCCCTCTCTCCCTCTCGCACGATCCTGCCGGAGGGAGGTGTCTGAGTCCTGTGACAGTCCCTCTCTCCCTCTCGCTCGATCCAGCCGGAAGCAGGTGTCTGCATGTGACAGTCCCTCTCTCGCTCTCGCTCGATGCTGCCGGAGGTAGGTGTCTGAGTCCTGTGACAGTCCCTCTCTCCCTCTCGCTCGATGCTGACGGAGGGAGGTGTCTGCATGTGACAATCCCTCGCTCCCTCTCGCTCGATGCTGCCGGAGGGAGGTGTCTGAGTCCTGTGATAGTCCCTCTCTCCCTCTCGCTCGATGATGCCGGTGGGAGGTGTCAGCATGTGACAGTCCCTCTCTCCCTCTCGCTCGATGCTGCCGGAGGGAGGTGTCTGCATGTGACAGTCGCTCTCTCCCTCTTGCTCGATGCTGCAGGAGGGAGTTGTCTGACTCCTGTGACAGTCCCTCTCTCCCTCTCGCTCGATGCTGCCGGAGGGAGGTGCCTGAGTCCTGTGACAGTCCCTGTCTCCCTCTCGCTCGATGCTGCCGGAGGGAGGTGTCTGCATGTGACAGTCCCTCTCTCCCTCTCGCTCGATGCTGCCGGTGGGAGGTGTCTGAATCTTGTGACAGTCCCTCTCTCCCTCTCGCTCGATGCTCCCGGTGGGAGGTGTCTGAGTCCTGTGACAGTCCCTCTCTCCCTCTCGCTCGACGCTGCCGGAGGGAGGTGTCTGCATGTGACAGTCCCTCTCTCCCTCTCGCTCCATGCTGCCGGAGGGAGGTGTCTGAGTCCTGTGACAGTCCCTCTCTCCCTCTCGCTCGACGCTGCCGGAGGGAGGTGTCTGCATGTGACAGTCCCTCTCTCCCTCTCGCTCGATGCTGCCGGAGGGAGATGTCTGAGTACTGCGACAGTCCCTCTCTCCCTCTCACTCAATGCTGCCGGAGGGAGGTGTATGCAAGTGACAGTCCCTCTCTCCCTCTCGCTCGATGCTGCCGGAGGGAGGTGTCTGCATGTGACAGTCCCTCTCTCCCTCTCGCTCGATGCTGCCGGAGGGAGGTGTCTGAGTCCTGTGACAGTCCCTCTCTCCCTCTCGCTCGATCCTGCCGGAAGCAGGTGTCTGCATGTGACAGTCCCTGTCTCCCTCTCGCTCGATGCTGCCGGAGGGAGGTGTCTGCATGTGACAATCCCTCTCTCCCTCTCATTCGATGCTGCCGGAGGGAGGTGCCTGAGTCCTGTGACAGTCCATCTCTCCCTCGCGCACGATCCTGCCGCAGGGAGGTGTCTGAGTCCTGTGACAGTCCCTCTCTCCCTCTCGCTCGGTCCTGCCGGAGGGAGGTGTCTGAGTCCTGTGACAGTCCCTCTCTCCCTCTCGCACGATCCTGCCGGAGGGAGGTGTCTGTGTCCTGTGACAGTCCCTCTCTCCCTATCGCACGATCCTGCCGGAGGGAGGTGTCTGACTCCTGTGACAGTCCCTCTCTCCCTCTCGCTCGATCCTGCCGGAAGCAGGTGTCTGCATGTGACAGTTCCTCTCTCTCTCTCGCTCGATGCTGCCGGAGGTAGGTGTCTGTGACAGTCCCTCTCTCCCTCTCGCTCGATGCTGACGGAGGGAGGTGTCTGCATGTGACAATCCCTCGCTCCCTCTCGCTCGATGCTGCCGGAGGGAGGTGTCTGAGTCCTGTGACCGTCCCTCTCTCCCTCTTGCTCGATGATGCCGGTGGGAGGTGTCTGCATGTGACAGTCCCTCTCTCCCTATCGCTCGACGCTGCCGGAGGGTGGTGCCTGAGTCCTGTGACAGTCCCTCTCTCCCTCTCGCTCGATGCTGCCGGAGGGAGGTGTCTGCATGTGACAGTCCCTCTCTCCCTCTCGCTCAATGCTGCCGGAGGGAGGTGTCTGAGTCCTGTGACAGTCCCTCTCTCCCTCCCGCTCGATGCTCCCGGTGGGAGGTGTCTGAGTCCTGTGACAGTCCCTCTCTCCCTCTCGCTCGATGCTGCCGGAGGGAGGTGTCTGAGTCCTGTGACAGTCCCTCTCTCCCTCTCGCTCGATGCTGCCGGAGGGAGGTGTCTGCATGTGACAGTCCCTCTCTCCCTCTCGCTCGATGCTCCCGGTGGGAGGTGTATGAGTCCTGTGACAGTCCCTCTCTCCCTCTCGCTCGACGCTGCCGGAGGGAGGTGTCTGCATGTGACAGTCCCTCTCTCCCTCTCGCTCCATGCTGCCGGAGGGAGGTGTCTGAGTCCTGTGACAGTCCCTCTCTCCCTCTCGCTCGATGCTGCCGGAGGGAGGTGTCTGCATGTGACAGTCCCTCTCTCCCTCTCACTCGATGCTGCCGGAGGGAGATGTCTGAGTACTGTGACAGTCCCTCTCTCCCACTCGCTCAATGCTGCCGGAGGGAGGTGTCTGCATGTGACAGTCCCTCTCTCCCTCTCGCTCGACGCTGCCGGAGGAAGGTGTCTGCATGTGACAGTCCCTCTCTCCCTCTCATTCGATGCTGCCGGAGGGAGGTGTCTGAGTCCTTTGACAGTCCCTCTCTCCCTCGCGCTCGATGCTGCCGGAGGGAGGTGTCTGAGTCCTGTGACAGTCCCTCTCTCCCTCTCGCTCGATCCTGCCAGAGGGAGATGTCTGAGTCCTGTGACAGTCCCTCTCTCCCACTCGCTCAATGCTGCCGGAGGGAGGTGTCTGCCTGTGACAGACCCTCTCTCCCTCTCGCACGATCCTGCCGGAGGGAGGTGTCTGAGTCCTGTGACAGTCCCTCTCTCCCTCTCGCTCGATCCAGCCGGAAGCAGGTGTCTGCATGTGACAGTCCCTCTCTCGCTCTCGCTCGATGCTGCCGGAGGTAGGTGTCTGAGTCCTGTGACAGTCCCTCTCTCCCTCTCGCTCGATGCTGACGGAGGGAGGTGTCTGCATGTGACAATCCCTCGCTCCCTCTCGCTCGATGCTGCCGGAGGGAGGTGTCTGAGTCCTGTGACAGTCCCTCTCTCCCTCTCGCTCGATGATGCCGGTGGGAGGTGTCAGCATGTGACAGTCCCTCTCTCCCTCTCGCTCGATGCTGCCGGAGGGAGGTGTCTGCATGTGACAGTCCCTCTCTCCCTCTTGCTCGATGCTGCAGGAGGGAGTTGTCTGACTCCTGTGACAGTCCCTCTCTCCCTCTCGCTCGATGCTGCCGGAGGGAGGTGCCTGAGTCCTGTGACAGTCCCTGTCTCCCTCTCGCTCGATGCTGCCGGAGGGAGGTGTCTGCATGTGACAGTCCCTCTCTCCCTCTCGCTCGATGCTGCCGGTGGGAGGTGTCTGAATCTTGTGACAGTCCCTCTCTCCCTCTCGCTCGATGCTCCCGGTGGGAGGTGTCTGAGTCCTGTGACAGTCCCTCTCTCCCTCTCGCTCGACGCTGCCGGAGGGAGGTGTCTGCATGTGACAGTCCCTCTCTCCCTCTCGCTCCATGCTGCCGGAGGGAGGTGTCTGAGTCCTGTGACAGTCCCTCTCTCCCTCTCGCACGACGCTGCCGGAGGGAGGTGTCTGCATGTGACAGTCCCTCTCTCCCTCTCGCTCGATGCTGCCGGAGGGAGATGTCTGAGTACTGTGACAGTCCCTCTCTCCCTCTCACTCAATGCTGCCGGAGGGAGGTGTATGCAAGTGACA
Source organism: Hypanus sabinus (assembly GCF_030144855.1). Classification (NCBI taxonomy): domain Eukaryota; kingdom Metazoa; phylum Chordata; class Chondrichthyes; order Myliobatiformes; family Dasyatidae; genus Hypanus; species Hypanus sabinus. The sequence goes on along the minus strand of NC_082733.1, from coordinate 12,731,674 downwards.
GTCCCTCTCTCCCTCTCGCTCGATGCTGCCGGAGGGAGGTGTCTGCATGTGACAGTCCCTCTCTCCCTCTCGCTCGATGCTGCCGGAGGGAGGTGTCTGAGTCCTGTGACAGTCCCTCTCTTCCTCTCGCTCGATCCTGCCGGAAGCAGGTGTCTGCATGTGACAGTCCCTCTCTCCCTCTCGCTCGACGCTGCCGGAGGGTGGTGCCTGAGTCCTGTGACAGTCCCTCTCTCCCTCTCGCTCGATGCTGCCGGAGGGAGGTGTCTGCATGTGACAGTCCCTCTCTCCCTCTCGCTCAATGCTGCCGGAGGGAGGTGTCTGAGTCCTGTGACAGTCCCTCTCTCCCTCTCGCTCGATGCTGCCGGAGGGAGGTGTCTGAGTCCTGTGACAGTCCCTCTCTCCCTCTCGCTCGATGCTGCCGGAGGGAGGTGTCTGCATGTGACAGTCCCTCTCTCCCTCTCGCTCGATGCTCCCGGTTGGAGGTGTATGAGTCCTGTGACAGTCCCTCTCTCCCTCTCGCTCGACGCTGCCGGAGGGAGGTGTCTGCATGTGACAGTCCCTCTCTCCCTCTCGCTCCATGCTGCCGGAGGGAGGTGTCTGAGTCCTGTGACAGTCCCTCTCTCCCTCTCGCTCGATGCTGCCGGAGGGAGGTGTCTGCATGTGACAATCCCTCTGTCCCTCTCATTCGATACTGCCGGAGGGAGGTGCCTGAGTCCTGTGACAGTCCATCTCTCCCTCGTGCACGATCCTGCCGGAGGGAGGTGTCTGAGTCCTGTGATAGTCCCTCTCTCCCTCTCGCTCGATCCTGCCGGAGGGAGGTGTCTGAGTCCTGTGACAGTCCCTCTCTCCCTCTCGCACGATCCTGCCGGAGGGAGGTGTCTGTGTCCTGTGACAGTCCCTCTCTCCCTCTCGCACGATCCTGCCGGAGGGAGGTGTCTGACTCCTGTGACAGTCCCTCTCTCCCTCTCGCTCGATCCTGCCGGAAGCAGGTGTCTGCATGTGACAGTTCCTCTCTCTCTCTCGCTCGATGCTGCCGGAGGTAGGTGTCTGTGACAGTCCCTCTCTCCCTCTCGCTCGATGCTGACGGAGGGAGGTGTCTGCATGTGACAATCCCTCGCTCCCTCTCGCTCGATGCTGCCGGAGGGAGGTGTCTGAGTCCTGTGACCGTCCCTCTCTCCCTCTCGCTCGATGATGCCGGTGGGAGGTGTCTGCATCTGACAGTCCCTCTCTCCCTATCGCTCCACGCTGCCGGAGGGTGGTGCCGGAGTCCTGTGACAGTCCCTCTCTCCCTCTCGCTCGATGCTGCCGGAGGGAGGTGTCTGCATGTGACAGTCCCTCTCTCCCACTCGCTCAATGCTGCCGGAGGGAGGTGTCTGAGTCCTGTGACAGTCCCTCTCTCCCTCTCGCTCGATGCTCCCGGTGGGAGGTGCCTGAGTCCTGTGACAGTCCCTCTCTCCCTCTCGCTCGATGCTGCCGGAGGGAGGTGTCTGAGTCCTGTGACAGTCCCTCTCTCCCTCTCGCTCGATGCTGCCGGAGGGAGGTGTCTGCATGTGACAGTCCCTCTCTCCCTCTCGCTCGATGCTCCCGGTGGGAGGTGTATGAGTCCTGTGACAGTCCCTCTCTCCCTCTCGCTCGACGCTGCCGGAGGGAGGTGTCTGCATGTGACAGTCCCTCTCTCCCTCTCGCTCCATGCTGCCGGAGGGAGGTGTCTGAGTCCTGTGACAGTCCCTCTCTCCCTCTCGCTCGATGCTGCCGGAGGGAGGTGTCTGCATGTGACAGTCCCTCTCTCCCTCTCACTCGATGCTGCCGGAGGGAGATGTCTGAGTACTGTGACAGTCCCTCTCTCCCACTCGCTCAATGCTACCGGAGGGAGGTGTCTGCATGTGACAGTCCCTCTCTCCCTCTCGCTCGACGCTGCCGGAGGAAGGTGTCTGCATGTGACAGTCCCTCTCTCCCTCTCATTCGATGCTGCCGGAGGGAGGTGTCTGAGTCCTTTGACAGTCCCTCTCTCCCTCGCGCTCGATGCTGCCGGAGGGAGGTGTCTGCATGTGACAGTCCCTCTCTCCCTCTTGCTCGATCCTGCCGGAGGGAGGTGTCTGAGTCCTGTGACAGTCCCTCTCTCCCACTCGCTCAATGCTGCCGGAGGGAGGTGTCTGCATGTGACAGTCCCTCTCTCCCTCTCGCACGATCCTGCCGGAGGGAGGTGTCTGAGTCCTGTGACAGTCCCTCTCTTCCTCTCGCTCGATCCTGCCGGAAGCAGGTGTCTGCATGTGACAGTCCCTCTCTCCCTCTCGCTCGATGCTGCCGGAGGTAGGTGTCTGAGTCATGTGACAGTCCCTCTCTCCCTCTCGCTCGATGCTGACGGAGGGAGGTGTCTGCATGTGACAATCCCTCGCTCCCTCTCGCTCGATGCTGCCGGAGGGAGGTGTCTGAGTCCTCTGACAGTCCCTCTCTCCCTCTCGCTCGATGATGCTGGTGGGAGGTGTCAGCATGTGACAGTCCCTCTCTCCCTCTCGCTCGATGCTGCCGGAGGGAGGTGTCTGCATGTGACAGTCCCTCTCTCCCACTCGCTCAATGCTGCCGGAGGGAGGTGTCTGAGTCCTGTGACAGTCCCTCTCTCCCTCTCGCTCGATGCTCCCGGTGGGAGGTGCCTGAGTCCTGTGACAGTCCCTCTCTCCCTCTCGCTCGATGCTGCCGGAGGGAGTTGTCTGAGTCCTGTGACAGTCCCTCTCTCCCTCTCGCTCGATGCTGCCGGAGGGAGGTGTCTGCATGTGACAGTCCCTCTCTCCCTCTCGCTTGATGCTCCCGGTGGGAGGTGTATGAGTCCTGTGACAGTCCCTCTCTCCCTCTCGCTCGACGCTGCCGGAGGGAGGTGTCTGCATGTGACAGTCCCTCTCTCCCTCTCGCTCCATGCTGCCGGAGGGAGGTGTCTGAGTCCTGTGACAGTCCCTCTCTCCCTCTCGCTCGATGCTGCCGGAGGGAGGTGTCTGCATGTGACAGTCCCTCTCTCCCTCTCACTCGATGCTGCCGGAGGGAGATGTCTGAGTACTGTGACAGTCCCTCTCTCCCACTCGCTCAATGCTGCCGGAGGGAGGTGTCTGCATGTGACAGTCCCTCTCTCCCTCTCGCTCGACGCTGCCGGAGGAAGGTGTCTGCATGTGACAGTCCCTCTCTCCCTCTCATTCGATGCTGCCGGAGGGAGGTGTCTGAGTCCTTTGACAGTCCCTCTCTCCCTCGCGCTCGATGCTGCCGGAGGGAGGTGTCTGCATGTGACAGTTCCTCTCTCCCGCTTGCTCGATCCTGCCGGAGGGAGGTGTCTGAGTCCTGTGACAGTCCCTCTCTCCCTCTCGCTCGATCCTGCCGGAAGCAGGTGTCTGCATGTGACAGTCCCTCTCTCCCTCTCGCTCGATGCTGCCGGAGGTAGGTGTCTGAGTCATGTGACAGTCCCTCTCTCCCTCTCGCTCGATGCTGACGGAGGGAGGTGTCTGCATGTGACAATCCCTCGCTCCCACTCGCTCGATGCTGCCGGAGGGAGGTGTCTGAGTCCTGTGACAGTCCCTCTCTCCCTCTCGCTCGATGATGCCGGTGGGAGGTGTCAGCATGTGACAGTCCCTCTCTCCCTCTCGCTCGATGATGCCGGTGGGAGGTGTCAGCATGTGACAGTCCCTCTCTCCCTCTTGCTCGATGCTGCAGGCGGGAGGTGTCTGACTCCTGTGACAGTCCCTCTCTCCCTCTCGCTCGATGCTGCCGGAGGGAGGTGCCTGAGTCCTGTGACAGTCCCTGTCTCCCTCTCGCTCGATGCTGCCGGAGGGAGGTGTCTGCATGTGACAGTCCCTCTCTCCCTCTCACTCGATGCTGCCGGTGGGAGGTGTCTGAATCTTGTGACAGTCCCTCTCTCCCTCTCGCTCGATGCTCCCGGTGGGAGGTGTCTGAGTCCTGTGACAGTCCCTCTCTCCCTCTCGCTCGACGCTGCCGGAGGGAGGTGTCTGCATGTGACAGTCCCTCTCTCCCTCTCGCTCCATGCTGCCGGAGGGAGGTGTCTGAGTCCTGTGACAGTCCCTCTCTCCCTCTCGCTCGACGCTGCCGGAGGGAGGTGTCTGCATGTGACAGTCCCTCTCTCCCTCTCGCTCGATGCTGCCGGAGGGAGGTGTCTGAGTCCTGTGACAGTCCCTCTCTCCCTCTCGCTCGATGCTGCCGGAGGGAGGTGTCTGCATGTGACAGTCCCTCTCTCCCTCTCGCTCGACGCTGCCGGAGGGAGGTGTCTGCATGTGACAGTCCCTCTCTCCCTCTCGCTCCATGCTGCCGGAGGGAGGTGTCTGAGTCCTGTGACAGTCCCTCTCTCCCTCTCGCTCGATGCTGCCGGAGGGAGGTGTCTGCATGTGACAGTCCCTCTCTCCCTCTCACTCGATGCTGCCGGAGGGAGATGTCTGAGTACTGTGACAGTCCCTCTCTCCCACTCGCTCAATGCTGCCGGAGGGAGGAGTCTGCATGTGACAGTCCCTCTCTCCCTCTCGCTCGACGCTGCCGGAGGAAGGTGTCTGCATGTGACAGTCCCTCTCTCCCTCTCATTCGATGCTGCCGGAGGGAGGTGTCTGAGTTCTTTGACAGTCCCTCTCTCCCTCGCGCTCGATGCTGCCGGAGGGAGGTGTCTGAGTCCTGTGACAGTCCCTCTCTCCCTCTCGCTCGATCCTGCCAGAGGGAGGTGTCTGAGTCCTGTGACAGTCCCTCTCTCCCTCTCGCTCGATGCTGCCGGAGGGAGGTGTCTGCATGTGACAGTCCCTCTCTCCCTCTTGCTCGATCCTGCCGGAGGGAGGTGTCTGAGTCCTGTTACAGTCCCTCTCTCCCACTCGCTCAATGCTGACAGACGGAGGTGTCTGCATGTGACAGTCCCTCTCTCCCTCTCGCATGATCCTGCCGGAGGGAGGTGTCTGAGTCCTGTGACAGTCCCTCTCACCCTCTCGCTCGATCCTGCCGGAAGCAGGTGTCTGCATGTGACAGTCCCTCTCTCCCTCTCGCTCAATGCTGCCGGAGGTAGGTGTCTGAGTCCTGTGACAGTCCCTCTCTCCCTCTCGCTCGATGCTGACGGAGGGAGGTGTCTGCATGTGACAATCCCTCGCTCCCTCTCGCTCGATGCTGCCGGAGGGAGGTGTCTGAGTCCTGTGACAGTCCCTCTCTCCCTCTCGCTCGATGATGCCGGTGGGAGGTGTCAGCATGTGACAGTCCCTCTCTCCCTCTCGCTCGATGCTGCCGGAGGGAGGTGTCTGCATGTGACAGTCCCTCTCTCCCTCTTGCTCGATGCTGCAGGAGGGAGGTGTCTGACTCCTGTGACAGTCCCTCTCTCCCTCTCGCTCGATGCTGCCGGAGGGAGGTGCCTGAGTCCTGTGACAGTCCCTGTCTCCCTCTCGCTCGATGCTGCCGGAGGGAGGTGTCTGCATGTGACAGTCCCTCTCTCCCTCTCGCTCGATGCTGCCGGTGGGAGGTGTCTGAATCTTGTGACAGTCCCTCTCTCCCTCTCGCTCGACGCTGCCGGAGGGAGGTGTCTGCATGTGACAGTCCCTCTCTCCCTCTCGCTCGATGCTGCCGGAGGGAGATGTCTGAGTACTGTGACAGTCCCTCTCTCCCTCTCACTCAATGCTGCCGGAGGGAGGTGTATGCATGTGACAGTCCCTCTCTCCCTCTCGCTCGATGCTGCCGGAGGGAGGTGTCTGCATGTGACAGTCCCTCTCTCCCTCTCATTCGACGCTGCCGGAGGGAGGTGTCTGAGTCCTTTGACAGTCCCTCTCTCCCTCGCGCTCGATGCTGCCGGAGGGAGGTGTCTGAGTCCTGTGACAGTCCCTCTCTCCCTCTCGCACTGTCCTGCCAGAGGGAGGTGTCTGAGTCCTGTGACAGTCCCTCTCTCCCGCTCGCTCGATGCTGCCGGAGGGAGGTGTCTGCATGTGACAGTCCCTCTCTCCCGCTCGCTCGATCCTGCCGGAGGGAGGTGTCTGAGTCCTGTGACAGTCCCTCTCTCCCTCTCGCACGATCCTGCCAGAGGGAGGTGTCTGAGTCCTGTGACAGTCCCTCTCTCCCGCTCGCTCGATCCTGCCGGAGGGAGGTGTCTGAGTCCTGTGACAGTCCCTCTCTCCCGCTCGCTCGATCCAGCCGGAGGGAGGTGTCTGAGTCCTGTGACAGTCCCTCTCTCCCGCTAGCTCGATCCTGCCGGAGGTGTCTGAGTCCTGTGACAGTCCCTCTCTCCCTCTCGCACGATCCTGCCAGAGGGAGGTGTTTGAGTCCTGTGACAGTCCCTCTCTCCCGCTCGCTCGATCCTGCCGGAGGGAGGTGTCTGAGTCCTGTGACAGTCCCTCTCTCCCTCTCGCACTGTCCTGCCAGAGGGAGGTGTCTGAGTCCTGTGACAGTCCCTCTCTCCCGCTCGCTCGATGCTGCCAGAGGGAGGTGTCTGCATGTGACAGTCCCTCTATCCCGCTCGCTCGATCCTGCCGGAGGGAGGTGTCTGAGTCCTGTGACAGTCCCTCTCTCCCTCTCGCACGATCCTGCCAGAGGGAGGTGTCTGAGTCCTGTGACAGTCCCTCTCTCCCGCTCGCTCGATCCTGCCGGAGGGAGGTGTCTGAGTCCTGTGACAGTCCCTCTCTCCCGCTCGCTCGATCCAGCCGGAGGGAGGTGTCTGAGTCCTGTGACAGTCCCTCTCTCCCGCTAGCTCAATCCTGCCGGAGGTGTCTGAGTCCTGTGACAGTCCCTCTCTCCCTCTCGCACGATCCTGCCAGAGGGAGGTGTTTGAGTCCTGTGACAGTCCCCCTCTCCCGCTCGCTCGATCCTGCCGGAGGGAGGTGTCTGAGTCCTGTGACAGTCCCTCTCGCACGATCCTGCCGGAGGGAGGTGTCTGAGTCCTGTGACAGTCCCTCTCTCCCTCTCGCACTGTCCTGCCAGAGGGAGGTGTCTGAGTCCTGTGACAGTCCCTCTCTCCCGCTCGCTCGATCCTGCCGGAGGGAGGTGTCTGAGTCCTGTGACAGTCCCTCTCTCCCGCTCGCTCGATCCAGCCGGAGGGAGGTGTCTGAGTCCTGTGACAGTCCCTCTCTCCCGCTAGCTCAATCCTGCCGGTGTCTGAGTCCTGTGACAGTCCCTCTCTCCCTCTCGCACGATCCTGCCAGAGGGAGGTGTTTGAGTCCTGTGACAGTCCCCCTCTCCCGCTCGCTCGATCCTGCCGGAGGGAGGTGTCTGAGTCCTGTGACAGTCCCTCTCGCACGATCCTGCCGGAGGGAGGTGTCTGAGTCCTGTGACAGTCCCTCTCTCCCTCTCGCTCGATCCTGCTGGAAGCAGGTGTCTGCATGTGACAGTCCCTCTCTCCCTTTCGCTCGATGCTGACAGAGGGAGGTGTCTGCATGTGACAATCCCTCGCTCCCTCTCGCGCGATGCTGCCGGAGGGAGGTGTCTGAGTCCTGTGACAGTCCCTCTCTCCCTCTCGCTCGATCCTGCCGGAGGGAGGTGTCTGAGTCCTGTGACAGTCCCTCTCTCCCTCTCGCACGATCCTGCCGGAGGAAGGTGTCTGAGTCCTGTGACAGTCCCTCTCTCCCTCTCGCTCAATCCTGCCGGAGGGAGGTGCCTGAGTCCTGTGACAGTCCCTCTCTCCCTATCGCTAGCTGCTGCTCGAGGGAGGTGCTTGAGTCCTGTGACAGTCCCTCTCTCCCTCTCGCTCGATCCTGCCGGAGGGAGGTGTCTGCATGTGACAGTCCCTCTCTCCCTCTCATTCGACGCTGCCGGAGGGAGGTGTCTGAGTCCGTTAACAGTCCCTCTCTCCCTCGCGCTCGATGCTGCCGGAGGGAGGTGTCTGAGTCCTGTGACAGTCCCTCTCTCCCGCTCGCTCGATGCTGCCGGAGGGAGCTGTCTGCATGTGACAGTCCCTCTCTCCCTCTCATTCGATGCTGCCGGAGGGAGGTGTCTGAGTCCTTTGACAGTCCCTCTCTCCCTCGCGCTCGATGCTGCCGGAGGGAGGTGTCTGAGTCCTGTGACAGTCCCTCTCTCCCTCTCGCTCGATCCTGCCAGAGGGAGGTGTCTGAGTCCTGTGACAGTCCCTCTCTCCCTCTCGCTCGATGCTGCCGGAGGGAGGTGTCTACATGTGACAGTCCCTCTCTCCCTCTTGCTCGATCCTGCCGGAGGGAGGTGTCTGAGTCCTGTGACAGTCCCTCTCTCCCACTCGCTCAATGCTGCCGGAGGGAGGTGTCTGAGTCCTGTGACAGTCCCTCCCTCCCTCTCGCTCGATCCTGCCGGAAGCAGGTGTCTGCATGTGACAGTCCCTCTCTCCCTCTCGCTCGATGCTGCCGGAGGTAGGTGTCTGAGTCCTGTGACAGTCCCTCTCTCCCTCTCGCTCGATGCTGACGGAGGGAGGTGTCTGCATGTGACAATCCCTCGCTCCCTCTCGCTCGATGCTGCCAGAGGGAGGTGTCTGAGTCCTGTGACAGTCCCTCTCTCCCTCTCACTCGATGATGCCGGTGGGAGGTGTCAGCATGTGACAGTCCCTCTCTCCCTCTCGCTCGATGCTGCAGGAGGGAGGTGTCTGACTCCTGTGACAGTCCCTCTCTCCCTCTCGCTCGATGCTGCCAGAGGGAGGTGCCTGAGTCCTGTGACAGTCCCTGTCTCCCTCTCGCTCGATGCTGCCGGAGGGAGGTGTCTGCATGTGACAGTCCCTCTCTCCCTCTCGCTCCATGCTGCCGGAGGGAGGTGTCTGAGTCCTGTGTCAGTCCCTCTCTCCCTCTCGCTCGACGCTGCCGGAGGGAGGAGTCTGCATGTGACAGTCCCTCTCTCCCTCTCGCTCGATGCTGCCGGAGGGAGATGTCTGAGTACTGTGACAGTCCCTCTCTCCCTCTCACTCAATGCTGCCGGAGGGAGGTGTATGCATGTGACAGTCCCTCTCTCCCTCTCGCTCGATGCTGCCGGAGGGAGGTGTCTGCATGTGACAGTCCCTCTCTCCCTCTCGCTCGATGCTGCCGGAGGGAGGTGTCTGAGTCCTGTGACAGTCCCTCTCTCCCTCTCGCTCGATCCTGCCAGAAGCAGGTGTCTGCATGTGACAGTCCCTCTCTCCCTTTCGCTCGACGCTGCCGGAGGGTGGTGCCTGAGTCCTGTGACAGTCCCTCTCTCCCTCTCGCTCGATGCTGCCGGAGTGAAGTGTCTGCATGTGACAGTCCCTCTCTCCCTCTCGCTCAATGCTGCCGGAGGGAGGTGTCTGAGTCCTGTGACAGTCCCTCTCTCCCTCTCGCTCGATGCTCCCGGTGGGAGGTGTCTGAGTCCTGTGACAGTCCCTCTCTCCCTCTCGCTCGATGCTGCCGGAGGGAGGTGTCTGAGTCCTGTGACAGTCCCTCTCTCCCTCTCGCTCGATGCTGCCGGAGGGAGGTGTCTGCATGTGACAGTCCCTCTCTCCCTCTCGCTCCATGCTGCCGGAGGGAGATGTATGAGTCCTGTGACAGTCCCTCTCTCCCTCTCGCTCGATGCTGCCGGAGGGAGGTGTCTGCATGTGACAGTCCCTCTCTCCCTCTCACTCGATGCTGCCGGAGGGAGATGTCTGAGTACTGTGACAGTCCCTCTCTCCCACTCGCTCAATGCTGCCGGAGGGAGGTGTCTGCATGTGACAGTCCCTCTCTCCCTCTCGCTCGACGCTGCCGGAGGAAGGTGTCTGCATGTGACAGTCCCTCTCTCCCTCTCATTCGATGCTGCCGGAGGGAGGTGTCTGAGTCCTGTGACAGTCCCTCTCTCCCTCTCGCTCGATCCTGCCGGAGGGAGGTGTCTGAGTACTGTGACAGTCCCTCTCTCCCTCTCGCTCGATCCTGCCGGAAGCAGGTGTCTGCATGTGACAGTCCCTCTCTCCCTCTCGCTCGATGATGCCGGTGGGAGGTGTCAGCATGTAACAGTCCCTCTCTCCCTCTTGATCGATGCTGCCGGAGGGAGGTGTCGGAGTCCTGTGACAGTCCCTCTCTCCCTCTCGCTCGATGCTGCAGGAGGGAGTTGTCTGAGTCCTGTGACAGTCCCTCTCTCCCTCTCGCTCGATGCTGCCGGAGGGAGGTGTCTGAGTCCTGTGACAGTCGCTCTCTCCCTCTCGCTCGATGCTGCCGGAGGGAGGTGTCTGAATCCTGTGACAGTCCCTCTCTCCCTCTCGCTCATGCTGCCGGAGGGAGGTGCCTGAGTCCTGTGACAGTCCCTCTCTCCCTCTCGCTCGATGCTGCCGGAGGGAGGTGTCTGCATGTGACAGTCCCTCTATCCCTCTCGCTCGATGCTTCCGGAGGGAGGTGTCTGAGCCCTGTGACAGTCCCTCTCTCCCTCTCGCTCGATGCTGCCGGAGCGAGGTGCCTGAGTCCTGTGACAGTCCCTCTCTCCCTCTCGCTCGATGCTGCCGGAGGGAGGTGTCTGCATGTGACAGTCCCTCTCTCCCTCTCGCTCAATGCTGCCGGAGGGAGCTGTCTGAGTCCTGTGACAGTCCCTCTCTCCCTCTCGCTCGATGCTGCCGGAGGGAGGTGTCTGCATGTGACAGTCCCTCTCTCCCTCTCGCTCGATGCTGACGGAGGGAGGTGTCTGCATGTGACAATCCCTCGCTCCCTCTCGCTCGATGCTGCCGGAGGGAGGTGTCTGAGTCCTGTGACAGTCCCTCTCTCCCTCTCGCTCGATGATGCCGGTGGGAGGTGTCAGCATGTGACAGTCCCTCTCTCCCTCTCGCACGATCCTGCCGGAGGAAGGTGTCTGAGTCCTGTGACAGTCCCTCTCTCCCTCTCGCTCAATCCTGCCGGAGGGAGGTGCCTGAGTCCTGTGACAGTCCCTCTCTCCCTATCGCTAGCTGCTGCTCGAGGGAGGTGCCTGAGTCCTGTGACAGTCCCTCTCTCCCTCTCGCTCGATCCTGCCGGAGGGAGGTGTCTGCATGTGACAGTCCCTCTCTCCCTCTCGCTCGATGCTGCCGGAGGGAGGTGTCTGCATGTGACAGTCCCTCTCTCCCTCTCGCTCGATGCTGCCGGAGGGAGGTGCCTGAGTCCTGTGACAGTCCCTCTCTCCCTCTCGCTCGATGCTGCCGGAGGGAGGTGTCTGAATCCTGTGACAGTCCCTCTCTCCCTCTCGCTCGATGCTGCCGGAAGGAGGTGTCTGAGTCCTGTGACAGTCCCTCTCTCCCTCTCGCTCGATCCTGCCGGAGGGAGGTGTCTGAGTCCTGTGACAGTCCCTCTCTCCCACTCGCTCAATCCTGCCGGAAGCAGGTGTCTGCATGTGACAGTCCCTCTCTCCCTCTCGCTCGATGCTGCCGGAGGTAGGTGTCTGAGTCTTGTGACAGTCCCTGTCTCCCTCTAGCTCGATGCTGACGGAGGGAGGTGTCTGCATGTGACAGACCCTCTCTCCCTCTCGCTCGATGCTGACGGAGGGAGGTGTCTGCATGTGACAATCCCTCGCTCCCTGTCGCTCGATGCTGCCGGAGGGAGGTGTCTGAGTCCTGTGACAGTACCTCTCTCCCTCTCGCTCGATGATGCCGGTGGGAGGTGTCAGCATGTGACAGTCCCTCTCTCCCTCTCGATCGATGCTGCCGGAGGGAGGTGTCGGAGTCCTGTGACCGTCCCTCTCTCCCTCTCGCTCGATGCTGCCGGAGGGAGGTGTCTGCATCTGACAGTCCTTCTCTCCCTCTCGCTCGATGCTGCCGGAGGGAGGTGTCTGCATGTGACAGTCCCACTATCCCTCTCGCTCGATGCTTCCGGAGGGAGGTGTCTGAGCCCTGTGACAGTCCCTCTCTCCCTCTCGCTCGATGCTGCCGGAGGGAGGTGTCTGCATGTGACAGTCCCTCTCTCCCTCTCGATCAATGCTGCCGGAGGGAGGTGCCTGAGTCCTGTTACAGTCCCTCTCTCCCTCTCGCTCGATCCTTCCGGAGGGAGGTGTCTGAGTCCTGTGACAGTCCCTCTCTCCCTCTCGCTCGATCCTGCCGGAGGGAGGTGTCTGAGTCCTGTGACATTCCCTCTCTCCCTCTCGCTCGATCCTGCCGGAAGCAGGTGTCTGCATGTGACAGTCCCTCTCTCCCTCTCACTCGATGCTGACGGAGGGAGGTGTCTGCATGTGACAGTCCCTCTATCCCTCTCGCCCGATGATTCCGGAGGGAGGTGTCTGAGCCCTGTGACAGTCCGTCTCTCCCTCTCGCTCGATGCTGCCGGAGGGAGGTGTCTGCATGTGACAGTCCCTCTCTCCCTCTCGCTCGATGCTGCCGGAGGGAGGTGCCTGAGTCCTGTGACAGTCCCTCTCTCCCTCTCGCTCGATGCTGCCGGAGGGAGGTGTCTGAGTCCTGTGACAGTCCCTCTCTCCCTCTCGCTCGATCCTGCCGGAGGGAGGTGTCTGAGTCCTGTGACAGTCCCTCTCTCCCTCTCGCTCGATCCTGCCGGAAGCAGGTGTCTGCATGTCACAGTCCCTCTCTCCCTCTCGCTCGAAGCTGACGGAGGGAGGTGTCTGCATGTGACAATCCCTCGCTCCCTCTCGCTCGATGCTGCCGGAGGGAGGTGTCTGAGTCCTGTGACAGTCCCTCTCTCCCTCTCGCTCAATGATGCCGGTGGGACGTGTCAGCATGTGACAGTCCCTCTCTCCCTCTCGATCGATGCTGCCGGAGGGAGGTGTCGGAGTCCTGTGACCGTCCCTCTCTCCCTCTCGCTCGATGCTGCCGGAGGAAGGTGTCTGCATGTGACAGTCCCTCTCTCCCTCTCGCTCGATGCTGCAGGAGGGAGGTGTCTGACTCCTGTGACAGTCCCTCTCTCCCTCTCGCTCGATGCTGCCGGAGGGAGGTGTCTGAGTCCTGTGACAGTTCCTCTCTCCCTCTCGCTCGATGCTGCCGGAGGGAGGTGTCTGAGTCCTGTGACAGTCCCTCTCTCCCTCTCGCTCATGCTGCCGGAGGGAGGTGCCTGAGTCCTGTGACAGTCCCTCTCTCCCTCTCGCTCGTTGCTGCCGGAGGGAGGTGTCTGCATGTGACAGTCCCTCTATCCCTCTCGCTCGATGCTTCCGGAGGGAGGTGTCTGAGCCCTGTGACAGTCCCTCTCTCCCTCTCGATCGATGCTGCCGGAGCGAGGTGCCTGAGTCCTGTGACAGTCCCTCTCTCCCTCTCGTTCGATGCTGCCGGAGGGAGGTGTCTGCATGTGACAGTCCCTCTCTCCCTCTCGCTCGATGCTGCCGGAGGGAGGTGTCTGAGTCCTGTGACAGTCCCTCTCTCCCTCTCGCTCGATGCTGCCGGAGGGAGGTGTCTGCATGTGACAGTCCCTCTCTCCTTATCGCTCGATGCTGCCGGAGAAAGGTGTCTGCATGTGACAGTCCCTCTCTCCCTCTCGCTCGATCCTGCCGGAAGCAGGTGTCTGCATGTGACAGTCCCTCTATCCCTCTCGCTCGATGCTTCCGGAGGGAGGTGTCTGAGCCCTGTGACAGTCCCTCTCTCCCTCTCGCTCGATGCTGCCGGAGGGAGGTGTCTGCATGTGACAGTCCCTCTCTCCCTCTCGCTCGATGCTGCCGGAGGGAGGTGCCTGAGTCCTGTGACAGTCCCTCTCTCCCTCTCGCTCGATCCTGCCGGTGGGAGGTGTCTGAGTCCTGTGACAGTCCCTCTCTCCCTCTCGCACGATCCTGCCAGAGGGAGGTCTGCATGTGACAGTCCCTCTCTCCCTCTCGCTCGATGCTGCCGGAGGAAGGTGTCTGAGTCCTGTGACAGTCCCTCTCTCCCTCTCGCTCGACGTTGACGGAGGGAAGTGTCTGCATGTGACAGTCCCTCTCTCCCTCTCGCTCGATCCTGCCGGAGGGAGGTGTCTGAGTCCTGTGACAGTCCCTCTCTCCCTCTCGCACGATCCTGCCGGAGGAAGGTGTCTGAGTCCTGTGACAGTCCCTCTCTCCCTCTCGCTCGACGTTGCCGGAGGGAGGTGTCTGCATGTGACAGTCCCTCTCTCCCTCTCGCTCGATCCTGCCGGAGGAAGGTGTCTGAGTCCTGAGACAGTCCCTCTCTCCCTCTCGCTCGATCCTGCCGGAGGAAGGTGTCTGAGTCCTGTGACAGTCCCTCTCTCCCTCTCGCTCGATCCTGCCGGAGGGAGGTGCCTGAGTCCTGTGACAGTCCCTCTCTCCCTATCGCTAGCTGCTGCTCGAGGGAGGTGCCCGAGTCCTGTGACAGTCCCTCTCTCCCTCTCGCTCGATGCTGCCGGAGGGAGGTGTCTGCATGTGACAGTCCCTCTCTCCCTCTCGCTCGATGCTGCCGGAGGGAGGTGTCTGCATGTGACAGTCCCTCTCTCCCTCTCGCTCGATGCTGCCGGAGGGAGGTGTCTGAGTCCTGTGACAGTCCCTCTCTCCCACTCGCTCGATCCTGCCGGAGGGAGGTGTCTGAGTCCTGTGACAGTCCCTCTCTCCCTCTCGCTCGATCCTGCCGGAGGGAGGTGTCTGCATGTGACAGTCCCTCTCTCCCTCTCGCTCGATGCTGCCGGAGGGAGGTGTCTGCATGTGACAGTCCCTCTCTCCCTCTCGCTCGATGCTGCCGGAGGGAGGTGCCTGAGTCCTGTGACAGTCCCTCTCTCCCTCTCGCTCGATCCTGCCGGAGGGAGGTGTCTGAATCCTGTGACAGTCCCTCTCTCCCTCTCGCTCGATGCTGCCGGAGGGAGGTGTCTGAGTCCTGTGACAGTCCCTCTCTCCCTCTCGCTCGATCCTGCTGGAGGGAGGTGTCTGAGTCCTGTGACAGTCCCTCTCTCCCACTCGCTCGATCCTGCCGGAAGCAGGTGTCTGCATGTGACAGTCCCTCTCTCCCTCTCGCTCGATGCTGCCGGAGGTTGGTGTCTGAGTCTTGTGACAGTCCCTCTCTCCCTCTCGCTCGATGCTGACGGAGGGAGGTGTCTGCATGTGACAGTCCCTCTCTCCCTCTCGCTCGATGCTGACGGAGGGAGGTGTCTGCATGTGACAATCCCTCGCTCCCTGTCGCTCGATGCTGCCGGAGGGAGGTGTCTGAGTCCTGTGACAGTACCTCTCTCCCTCTCGCTCGATGATGCCGGTGGGAGGTGTCAGCATGTGACAGTCCCTCTCTCCCTCTCGATCGATGCTGCCGGAGGGAGGTGTCTGAGTCCTGTGACAGTCCCTCTCTCCCTCTCGCACGATCCTGCCAGAGGGAGGTCTGCATGTGACAGTCCCTCTCTCCCTCTCGCTCGATGCTGCCGGAGGAAGGTGTCTGAGTCCTGTGACAGTCCCTCTCTCCCTCTCGCTCGACGTTGACGGAGGGAAGTGTCTGCATGTGACAGTCCCTCTCTCCCTCTCGCTCGATCCTGCCGGAGGGAGGTGTCTGAGTCCTGTGACAGTCCCTCTCTCCCTCTCGCACGATCCTGCCGGAGGAAGGTGTCTGAGTCCTGTGACAGTCCCTCTCTCCCTCTCGCTCGACGTTGCCGGAGGGAGGTGTCTGCATGTGACAGTCCCTCTCTCCCTCTCGCTCGATCCTGCCGGAGGAAGGTGTCTGAGTCCTGAGACAGTCCCTCTCTCCCTCTCGCTCGATCCTGCCGGAGGAAGGTGTCTGAGTCCTGTGACAGTCCCTCTCTCCCTCTCGCTCGATCCTGCCGGAGGGAGGTGCCTGAGTCCTGTGACAGTCCCTCTCTCCCTATCGCTAGCTGCTGCTCGAGGGAGGTGCCTGAGTCCTGTGACAGTCCCTCTCTCCCTCTCGCTCGATGCTGCCGGAGGGAGGTGTCTGCATGTGACAGTCCCTCTCTCCCTCTCGCTCGATGCTGCCGGAGGGAGGTGTCTGCATGTGACAGTCCCTCTCTCCCTCTCGCTCGATGCTGCCGGAGGGAGGTGTCTGAGTCCTGTGACAGTCCCTCTCTCCCACTCGCTCGATCCTGCCGGAGGGAGGTGTCTGAGTCCTGTGACAGTCCCTCTCTCCCTCTCGCTCGATCCTGCCGGAGGGAGGTGTCTGCATGTGACAGTCCCTCTCTCCCTCTCGCTCGATGCTGCCGGAGGGAGGTGTCTGCATGTGACAGTCCCTCTCTCCCTCTCGCTCGATGCTGCCGGAGGGAGGTGCCTGAGTCCTGTGACAGTCCCTCTCTCCCTCTCGCTCGATCCTGCCGGAGGGAGGTGTCTGAATCCTGTGACAGTCCCTCTCTCCCTCTCGCTCGATGCTGCCGGAGGGAGGTGTCTGAGTCCTGTGACAGTCCCTCTCTCCCTCTCGCTCGATCCTGCCGGAGGGAGGTGTCTGAGTCCTGTGACAGTCCCTCTCTCCCACTCGCTCGATCCTGCCGGAAGCAGGTGTCTGCATGTGACAGTCCCTCTCTCCCTCTCGCTCGATGCTGCCGGAGGTAGGTGTCTGAGTCTTGTGACAGTCCCTCTCTCCCTCTCGCTCGATGCTGACGGAGGGAGGTGTCTGCATGTGACAGTCCCTCTCTCCCTCTCGCTCGATGCTGACGGAGGGAGGTGTCTGCATGTGACAATCCCTCTCTCCCTCTCGATCGATGCTGCCGGAGGGAGGTGTCGGAGTCCTGTGACCGTCCCTCTCTCCCTCTCGCTCGATGCTGCCGGAGGGAGGTGTCTGCATCTGACAGTCCTTCTCTCCCTCTCGCTCGATGCTGCCGGAGGGAGGTGTCTGCATGTGACAGTCCCTCTATCCCTCTCGCTCGATGCTTCCGGAGGGAGGTGTCTGAGCCCTGTGACAGTCCCTCTCTCCCTCTCGCTCGATGCTGCCGGAGGGAGGTGTCTGCATGTGACAGTCCCTCTCTCCCTCTCGATCAATGCTGCCGGAGGGAGGTGCCTGAGTCCTGTTACAGTCCCTCTCTCCCTCTCGCTCGATCCTTCCGGAGGGAGGTGTCTGAGTCCTGTGACAGTCCCTCTCTCCCTCTCGCTCGATCCTGCCGGAGGGAGGTGTCTGAGTCCTGTGACATTCCCTCTCTCCCTCTCGCTCGATCCTGCCGGAAGCAGGTGTCTGCATGTGACAGTCCCTCTCTCCCTCTCACTCGATGCTGACGGAGGGAGGTGTCTGCATGTGACAGTCCCTCTATCCCTCTCGCCCAATGCTTCCGGAGGGAGGTGTCTGAGCCCTGTGACAGTCCGTCTCTCCCTCTCGCTCGATGCTGCCGGAGGGAGGTGTCTGCATGTGACAGTCCCTCTCTCCCTCTCGCTCGATGCTGCCGGAGGGAGGTGCCTGAGTCCTGTGACAGTCCCTCTCTCCCTCTCGCTCGATGCTGCCGGAGGGAGGTGTCTGAGTCCTGTGACAGTCCCTCTCTCCCTCTCGCTCGATCCTGCCGGAGGGAGGTGTCTGAGTCCTGTGACAGTCCCTCTCTCCCTCTCGCTCGATCCTGCCGGAAGCAGGTGTCTGCATGTGACAGTCCCTCTCTCCCTCTCGCTCGAAGCTGACGGAGGGAGGTGTCTGCATGTGACAATCCTTCGCTCCCTCTCGCTCGATGCTGCCGGAGGGAGGTGTCTGAGTCCTGTGACAGTCCCTCTCTCCCTCTCGCTCGATGATGCCGGTGGGAGGTGTCAGCATGTGACAGTCCCTCTCTCCCTCTAGATCGATGCTGACGGAGGGAGGTGTCGGAGTCCTGTGACCGTCCCTCTCTCCCTCTCGCTCGATGCTGCCGGAGGGAGGTGTCTGCATGTGACAGTCCCTCTCTCCCTCTCGCTCGATGCTGCAGGAGGGAGGTGTCTGACTCCTGTGACAGTCCCTCTCTCCCTCTCGCTCGATGCTGCCGGAGGGAGGTGTCTGAGTCCTGTGACAGTTCCTCTCTCCCTCTCGCTCGATGCTGCCGGAGGGAGGTGTCTGAGTCCTGTGACAGTCCCTCTCTCCCTCTCGCTCATGCTGCCGGAGGGAGGTGCCTGAGTCCTGTGACAGTCCCTCTCTCCCTCTCGCTCGATGCTGCCAGAGGGAGGTGTCTGCATGTGACAGTCCCTCTATCCCTCTCGCTCGATGCTTCCGGAGGGAGGTGTCTGAGCCCTGTGACAGTCCCTCTCTCCCTCTCGATCGATGCTGCCGGAGCGAGGTGCCTGAGTCCTGTGACAGTCCCTCTCTCCCTCTCGTTCGATGCTGCCGGAGGGAGGTGTCTGGATGTGACAGTCCCTCTCTCCCTCTCGCTCGATGCTGCCGGAGGGAGGTGTCTGAGTCCTGTGACAGTCCCTCTCTCCCTCTCGCTCGATGCTGCCGGAGGGAGGTGTCTGCATGTGACAGTCCCTCTCTCCTTATCGCTCGATGCTGCCGGAGAAAGGTGTCTGCATGTGACAGTCCCTCTCTCCCTCTCGCTCGATCCTGCCGGAAGCAGGTGTCTGCATGTGACAGTCCCTCTCTCCCTCTCGCTCGATGCTGACGGAGGGAGGTGTCTGCATGTGACAGTCCCTCTATCCCTCTCGCTCGATGCTTCCGGAGGGAGGTGTCTGAGCCCTGTGACAGTCCCTCTCTCCCTCTCGCTCGATGCTGCCGGAGGGAGGTGTCTGCATGTGACAGTCCCTCTCTCCCTCTCGCTCGATGCTGCCGGAGGGAGGTGCCTGAGTCCTGTGACAGTCCCTCTCTCCCTCTCGCTCGATCCTGCCGGTGGGAGGTGTCTGAGTCCTGTGACAGTCCCTCTCTCCCTCTCGCACGATCCTGCCAGAGGGAGGTCTGCATGTGACAGTCCCTCTCTCCCTCTCGCTCGATGCTGCCGGAGGAAGGTGTCTGAGTCCTGTGACAGTCCCTCTCTCCCTCTCGCTCGACGTTGACGGAGGGAAGTGTCTGCATGTGACAGTCCCTCTCTCCCTCTCGCTCGATCCTGCCGGAGGGAGGTGTCTGAGTCCTGTGACAGTCCCTCTCTCCCTCTCGCACGATCCTGCCGGAGGAAGGTGTCTGAGTCCTGTGACAGTCCCTCTCTCCCTCTCGCTCGACGTTGCCGGAGGGAGGTGTCTGCATGTGACAGTCCCTCTCTCCCTCTCGCTCGATCCTGCCGGAGGAAGGTGTCTGAGTCCTGAGACAGTCCCTCTCTCCCTCTCGCTCGATCCTGCCGGAGGAAGGTGTCTGAGTCCTGTGACAGTCCCTCTCTCCCTCTCGCTCGATCCTGCCGGAGGGAGGTGCCTGAGTCCTGTGACAGTCCCTCTCTCCCTATCGCTAGCTGCTGCTCGAGGGAGGTGCCTGAGTCCTGTGACAGTCCCTCTCTCCCTCTCGCTCGATGCTGCCGGAGGGAGGTGTCTGCATGTGACAGTCCCTCTCTCCCTCTCGCTCGATGCTGCCGGAGGGAGGTGTCTGCATGTGACAGTCCCTCTCTCCCTCTCGCTCGTTGCTGCCGGAGGGAGGTGTCTGAGTCCTGTGACAGTCCCTCTCTCCCACTCGCTCGATCCTGCCGGAGGGAGGTGTCTGAGTCCTGTGACAGTCCCTCTCTCCCTCTCGCTCGATCCTGCCGGAGGGAGGTGTCTGCATGTGACAGTCCCTCTCTCCCTCTCGCTCGATGCTGCCGGAGGGAGGTGCCTGAGTCCTGTGACAGTCCCTCTCTCCCTCTCGCTCGATCCTGCCGGAGGGAGGTGTCTGAGTCCTGTGACAGTCCCTCTCTCCCTCTCGCTCGATGCTGCCGGAGGGAGGTGTCTGAGTCCTGTGACAGTCCCTCTCTCCCTCTCGCTCGATCCTGCCGGAGGGAGGTGTCTGAGTCCTGTGACAGTCCCTCTCTCCCTCTCGCTCGATCCTGCCGGAAGCAGGTGTCTGCATGTGACAGTCCCTCTCTCCCTCTCGCTCGATGCTGACGGAGGGAGGTGTCTGCATGTGACAATCCCTCGCTCCCTGTCGCTCGTTGCTGCCGGAGGGAGGTGTCTGAGTCCTGTGACAGTCCCTCTCTCCCTCTCGCTCGATGATGCCGGTGGGAGGTGTCAGCATGTGACAGTCTCTCTCTCCCTCTCGATCGATGCTGCCGGAGGGAGGTGTCGGAGTCCTGTGACCGTCCCTCTCTCCCTCTCGCTCGATGCTGCCGGAGGGAGGTGTCTGCATGTGACAGTCCCTCTCTCCCTCTCGCTCGATGCTGCAGGAGGGAGGTGTCTGACTCCTGTGACAGTCCCTCTCTCCCTCTCGCTCAATGCTGCCGGAGGGAGGTGTCTGAGTCCTGTGACAGTCCCTCTCTCCCTCTCGCTCGATGCTGCCGGAGGGAGGTGTCTGAGTCCTGTGACAGTCCCTCTCTCCCTCTCGCTCATGCTGCCGGAGGGAGGTGCCTGAGTCCTGTGACAGTCCCTCTCTCCCTCTCGCTCGATGCTGCCGGAGGGAGGTGTCTGCATGTGACAGTCCCTCTATCCCTCTCGCTCGATGCTTCCGGAGGGAGGTGTCTGCATGTGACAGTCCCTCTCTCCCTCTCGCTCGACGCTGCCGGAGGGAGGCGTCTGCATGTGACAGTCCCTCTCTCCCTCTCGCTCGATGCTGCCGGAGGGAGGTGTCTGAGTCCTGTGACAGTCCCTCTCTCCCTCTCGCTCGATGCTGCCGGAGGGAGGTGTCTGCATGTGACAGTCCCTCTCTCCCTCTCACTCGATGCTGCCGGAGGGAGGTGTCTGCATGTGACAGTCCCTCTCGCCCTCTCGCTCGATGCTGCCGGAGCGAGGTGCCTGAGTCCTGTGACAGTCCCCCTCTCCCTCTCGCTCGATGCTGCCGGAGGGAGGTGTCTGCATGTGACAGTCCCTCTCTCCTTATCGCTCGATGCTGCCGGAGAAAGGTGTCTGCATGTGACAGTCCCTCTCTCCCTCTCGCTCGATGCTGCCGGAGGGAGGTGTCTGCATGTGACAGTCCCTCTCTCCCTCTCGCTCGACGCTGCCGGAGGGAGGTGTCTGCATGTGACAGTCCCTCTCTCCCTCTCGCTTGACGCTGCCGGAGGGAGGTGTCTGCATGTGACAGTCCCTCTCCCCCTCTCGCTCGATGCTGCCGGAGGTAGGTGTCTGCATGTGACAGTCCCTCTCTCCCTCTCGCTCGATGCTGCCGGAGGGAGGCGTCTGCATGTGACAGTCCCTCTCTCCCTCTCGCTCGATGCTGCCGGAGGGAGGTGTCTGAGTCCTGTGACAATCCCTCTCTCCCTCTCGCTCGATGCTGCCGGAGGGAGGTGTCTGAGTCCTGTGACAGACCCTCTCTCCCTCTCGCTCGATGCGGCCAGAGGGAGGTGCCTGAGTCCTGTGACAGTCCCTCGCTCCCTCTCGCTCGATGCTGCCGGAGGGAGGTGTCTGAGTCCTGTGACAGTCCCTCTCGCCCTCTCGCTCGATGCTGCCGGAGGGAGGTGCCTGAGTCCTGTGACAGTCCCTCTCTCCCTCTCGCTCGATGCTGCCGGAGGGAGGTGTCTGCATGTGACAGTCCCTCTCGCCCTCTCACTCGATGCTGCCGGAGGGAGGTGTCTGCATGTGACAGTCCCTCTCGCCCTCTCGCTCGATGCTGCCGGAGGGAGGTGCCTGAGTCCTGTGACAATCCCTCTCTCCCTCTCGCTCGACTCTGCCGGAGGGAGGTGTCTGCATGTGACAGCCCCTCTCTCCCTCTCGCTCGACGCTGCCGGAGGGAGGTGTCTGAGTCCTGTGACAGTCCCTCTCTCCCTCTCGCTCGATGCTGCCGGAGGGAGGTGCCTGAGTCCTGTGACAATCCCTCTCTCCCTCTCGCTCGATGCTGCCGGAGGGAGGTGTCTGAGTCCTGTGACAGTCCCTCTCTCCCTCTCGCTCCATGCTGCCGGAGGGAGGTGTCTGCATGTGACAGTCCCTCTTCCCCTCTCGCTCGATGCTGCCGGAGGGAGGTGTCTGAGTCCTGTGACAATCCCTCTCTCCCTCTCGCTCGATGCTGCCGGAGGGAGGTGTCTGCATGTGACAGTCCCTCTCTCCCTCTCGCTCGATGCTGCCGGAGGGAGGCGTCTGCATGTGACAGTCCCTCTCTCCCTCTCGCTCGATGCTGCCGGAGGGAGGTGCCTGAGTCCTGTGACAGTCCCTCTCTCCCTCTCGCTCGATGCTGCCGGAGGGAGGTGTCTGAGTCCTGTGACAATCCCTCTCTCCCTCTCGCTCGATGCTGCCGGAGGGAGGTGTCTGAGTCCTGTGACAGTCCCTCTCTCCCTCTCGCTCGATGCTGCCGGAGGGAGGTGTCTGAGTCCTGTGACAGACCCTCTCTCCCTCTCGCTCGATGCGGCCAGAGGGAGGTGCCTGAGTCCGGTGACAGTCCCTCGCTCCCTTTCGCTCGATGCTGCCGGAGGGAGGTGTCTGAGTCCTGTGACAGTCCCTCTCTCCCTCTCGCTCGATCCTGCCGGAAGCAGGTGTCTGCATGTGACAGTCCCTCTCTCCCTCTCGCTCGATGCTGACGGAGGGAGGTGTCTGCATGTGACAGTCCCTCTATCCCTCTCGCTCGATGCTTCCGGAGGGAGGTGTCTGAGCCCTGTGACAGTCCCTCTCTCCCTCTCGCTCGATGCTGCCGGAGGGAGGTGTCTGCATGTGACAGTCCCTCTCTCCCTCTCGCTCGATGCTGCCGGAGGGAGGTGCCTGAGTCCTGTGACAGTCCCTCTCTCCCTCTCGCTCGATCCTGCCGGTGGGAGGTGTCTGAGTCCTGTGACAGTCCCTCTCTCCCTCTCGCACGATCCTGCCAGAGGGAGGTCTGCATGTGACAGTCCCTCTCTCCCTCTCGCTCGATGCTGCCGGAGGAAGGTGTCTGAGTCCTGTGACAGTCCCTCTCTCCCTCTCGCTCGACGTTGACGGAGGGAAGTGTCTGCATGTGACAGTCCCTCTCTCCCTCTCGCTCGATCCTGCCGGAGGGAGGTGTCTGAGTCCTGTGACAGTCCCTCTCTCCCTCTCGCACGATCCTGCCGGAGGAAGGTGTCTGAGTCCTGTGACAGTCCCTCTCTCCCTCTCGCTCGACGTTGCCGGAGGGAGGTGTCTGCATGTGACAGTCCCTCTCTCCCTCTCGCTCGATCCTGCCGGAGGAAGGTGTCTGAGTCCTGAGACAGTCCCTCTCTCCCTCTCGCTCGATCCTGCCGGAGGAAGGTGTCTGAGTCCTGTGACAGTCCCTCTCTCCCTCTCGCTCGATCCTGCCGGAGGGAGGTGCCTGAGTCCTGTGACAGTCCCTCTCTCCCTATCGCTAGCTGCTGCTCGAGGGAGGTGCCTGAGTCCTGTGACAGTCCCTCTCTCCCTCTCGCTCGATGCTGCCGGAGGGAGGTGTCTGCATGTGACAGTCCCTCTCTCCCTCTCGCTCGATGCTGCCGGAGGGAGGTGTCTGCATGTGACAGTCCCTCTCTCCCTCTCGCTCGTTGCTGCCGGAGGGAGGTGTCTGAGTCCTGTGACAGTCCCTCTCTCCCACTCGCTCGATCCTGCCGGAGGGAGGTGTCTGAGTCCTGTGACAGTCCCTCTCTCCCTCTCGCTCGATCCTGCCGGAGGGAGGTGTCTGCATGTGACAGTCCCTCTCTCCCTCTCGCTCGATGCTGCCGGAGGGAGGTGCCTGAGTCCTGTGACAGTCCCTCTCTCCCTCTCGCTCGATCCTGCCGGAGGGAGGTGTCTGAGTCCTGTGACAGTCCCTCTCTCCCTCTCGCTCGATGCTGCCGGAGGGAGGTGTCTGAGTCCTGTGACAGTCCCTCTCTCCCTCTCGCTCGATCCTGCCGGAGGGAGGTGTCTGAGTCCTGTGACAGTCCCTCTCTCCCTCTCGCTCGATCCTGCCGGAAGCAGGTGTCTGCATGTGACAGTCCCTCTCTCCCTCTCGCTCGATGCTGACGGAGGGAGGTGTCTGCATGTGACAATCCCTCGCTCCCTGTCGCTCGTTGCTGCGGGAGGGAGGTGTCTGAGTCCTGTGACAGTCCCTCTCTCCCTCTCGCTCGATGATGCCGGTGGGAGGTGTCAGCATGTGACAGTCTCTCTCTCCCTCTCGATCGATGCTGCCGGAGGGAGGTGTCGGAGTCCTGTGACCGTCCCTCTCTCCCTCTCGCTCGATGCTGCCGGAGGGAGGTGTCTGCATGTGACAGTCCCTCTCTCCCTCTCGCTCGATGCTGCAGGAGGGAGGTGTCTGACTCCTGTGACAGTCCCTCTCTCCCTCTCGCTCAATGCTGCCGGAGGGAGGTGTCTGAGTCCTGTGACAGTCCCTCTCTCCCTCTCGCTCGATGCTGCCGGAGGGAGGTGTCTGAGTCCTGTGACAGTCCCTCTCTCCCTCTCGCTCATGCTGCCGGAGGGAGGTGCCTGAGTCCTGTGACAGTCCCTCTCTCCCTCTCGCTCGATGCTGCCGGAGGGAGGTGTCTGCATGTGACAGTCCCTCTATCCCTCTCGCTCGATGCTTCCGGAGGGAGGTGTCTGCATGTGACAGTCCCTCTCTCCCTCTCGCTCGACGCTGCCGGAGGGAGGCGTCTGCATGTGACAGTCCCTCTCTCCCTCTCGCTCGATGCTGCCGGAGGGAGGTGTCTGAGTCCTGTGACAGTCCCTCTCTCCCTCTCGCTCGATGCTGCCGGAGGGAGGTGTCTGCATGTGACAGTCCCTCTCTCCCTCTCACTCGATGCTGCCGGAGGGAGGTGTCTGCATGTGACAGTCCCTCTCGCCCTCTCGCTCGATGCTGCCGGAGCGAGGTGCCTGAGTCCTGTGACAGTCCCCCTCTCCCTCTCGCTCGATGCTGCCGGAGGGAGGTGTCTGCATGTGACAGTCCCTCTCTCCTTATCGCTCGATGCTGCCGGAGAAAGGTGTCTGCATGTGACAGTCCCTCTCTCCCTCTCGCTCGATGCTGCCGGAGGGAGGTGTCTGCATGTGACAGTCCCTCTCTCCCTCTCGCTCGACGCTGCCGGAGGGAGGTGTCTGCATGTGACAGTCCCTCTCTCCCTCTCGCTTGACGCTGCCGGAGGGAGGTGTCTGCATGTGACAGTCCCTCTCCCCCTCTCGCTCGATGCTGCCGGAGGTAGGTGTCTGCATGTGACAGTCCCTCTCTCCCTCTCGCTCGATGCTGCCGGAGGGAGGCGTCTGCATGTGACAGTCCCTCTCTCCCTCTCGCTCGATGCTGCCGGAGGGAGGTGTCTGAGTCCTGTGACAATCCCTCTCTCCCTCTCGCTCGATGCTGCCGGAGGGAGGTGTCTGAGTCCTGTGACAGACCCTCTCTCCCTCTCGCTCGATGCGGCCAGAGGGAGGTGCCTGAGTCCTGTGACAGTCCCTCGCTCCCTCTCGCTCGATGCTGCCGGAGGGAGGTGTCTGAGTCCTGTGACAGTCCCTCTCGCCCTCTCGCTCGATGCTGCCGGAGGGAGGTGCCTGAGTCCTGTGACAGTCCCTCTCTCCCTCTCGCTCGATGCTGCCGGAGGGAGGTGTCTGCATGTGACAGTCCCTCTCGCCCTCTCACTCGATGCTGCCGGAGGGAGGTGTCTGCATGTGACAGTCCCTCTCGCCCTCTCGCTCGATGCTGCCGGAGGGAGGTGCCTGAGTCCTGTGACAATCCCTCTCTCCCTCTCGCTCGACTCTGCCGGAGGGAGGTGTCTGCATGTGACAGCCCCTCTCTCCCTCTCGCTCGACGCTGCCGGAGGGAGGTGTCTGAGTCCTGTGACAGTCCCTCTCTCCCTCTCGCTCGATGCTGCCGGAGGGAGGTGCCTGAGTCCTGTGACAATCCCTCTCTCCCTCTCGCTCGATGCTGCCGGAGGGAGGTGTCTGAGTCCTGTGACAGTCCCTCTCTCCCTCTCGCTCCATGCTGCCGGAGGGAGGTGTCTGCATGTGACAGTCCCTCTTCCCCTCTCGCTCGATGCTGCCGGAGGGAGGTGTCTGAGTCCTGTGACAATCCCTCTCTCCCTCTCGCTCGATGCTGCCGGAGGGAGGTGTCTGCATGTGACAGTCCCTCTCTCCCTCTCGCTCGATGCTGCCGGAGGGAGGCGTCTGCATGTGACAGTCCCTCTCTCCCTCTCGCTCGATGCTGCCGGAGGGAGGTGCCTGAGTCCTGTGACAGTCCCTCTCTCCCTCTCGCTCGATGCTGCCGGAGGGAGGTGTCTGAGTCCTGTGACAATCCCTCTCTCCCTCTCGCTCGATGCTGCCGGAGGGAGGTGTCTGAGTCCTGTGACAGTCCCTCTCTCCCTCTCGCTCGATGCTGCCGGAGGGAGGTGTCTGAGTCCTGTGACAGACCCTCTCTCCCTCTCGCTCGATGCGGCCAGAGGGAGGTGCCTGAGTCCGGTGACAGTCCCTCGCTCCCTTTCGCTCGATGCTGCCGGAGGGAGGTGTCTGAGTCCTGTGACAGTCCCTCTCGCCCTCTCGCTCGATGCTGCCGGAGGGAGGTGCCTGAGTCCTGTGACAGTCCCTCTCGCCCTCTCGCTCGATGCTGCCGGAGGGAGGTGCCTGAGTCCTGTGACAGTCCCTCTCTCCCTCTCGCTCGATGCTGCCGGAGGGAGGTGTCTGCATGTGACAGTCCCTCTCGCCCTCTCACTCGATGCTGCCGGAGGGAGGTGTCTGAGTCCTGTGACAGTCCCTCTCTCCCTCTCTCTCGATGCTGCCGGAGGGAGGTGTCTGAGTCCTGTGACAGTCCCTCGCTCCCTCTCGCTCGATGCTGCCGGAGGGAGGTATCTGAGTCCTGTGACAGTCCCTCTCTCCCTCTCGCTCGATGCTGCCGGAGGGAGGTGCCTGAGTCCTGTGACAGTCCCTCTCTCCCTCTCGCTCGATGCTGCCGGAGGGAGGTGTCTGCATGTGACAGTCCCTCTCGCCCTCTCACTCGATGCTGCCGGAGGGAGGTGTCTGCATGTGACAGTCCCTCTCGCCCTCTCGCTCGATGCTGCCGGAGGGAGGTGCCTGAGTCCTGCGACAATCCCTCTCTCCCTCTCGCTCGATGCTGCCGGAGGGAGGTGTCTGCATGTGACAGTCCCTTTCTCCCTCTCGCTCGACGCTGCCGGAGGGAGGCGTCTGCATGTGACAGTCCCTCTCTCCCTCTCGCTCGACGCTGCCGGAGGGAGGTGTCTGAGTCCTGTGACAGTCCCTCTCTCCCTCTCGCTCGACGCTGCCGGAGGGAGGTGTCTGCATGTGACAGTCCCTCTCGCCCTCTCGCTCGATGCTGCCGGAGGGAGGCGTCTGCATGTGACAGTCCCTCTCTCCCTCTCGCTCGATGCTGCCGGAGGGAGGCGTCTGCATGTGACAGTCCCTCTCTCCCTCTCGCTCGATGCTGCCGGAGGGAGGTGCCTGAGTCCTGTGACAGTCCCTCTCTCCCTCTCGCTCGATGCTGCCGGAGGGAGGTGTCTGAGTCCTGTGACAATCCCTCTCTCCCTCTCGCTCGATGCTGCCGGAGGGAGGTGTCTGGGTCCTGTGACAGACCCTCTCTCCCTCTCGCTCGATGCTGCCGGAGGGAGGTGTCTGAGTCCTGTGACAGTCCCTCTCGCCCTCTCGCTCGATGCTGCCGGAGGGAGGTGCCTGAGTCCTGTGACAGTCCCTCTCGCCCTCTCGCTCGATGCTGCCGGAGGGAGGTGTCTGCATGTGACAGTCCCTCTCGCCCTCTCGCTCGATGCTGCCGGAGGGAGGTGTCTGAGTCCTGTGACAGTCCCTCTCGCCCTCTCACTCGATGCTGCCCCAGGGAGGTGTCTGAGTCCTGTGACAGTCCCTCTCGCCCTCTCGCTCGATGCTGCCGGAGGGAGGTGTCTGCATGTGACAGTCCCTCTCTCCCTCTCACTCGATGCTGCCGGAGGGAGGTGCCTGAGTCCTGTGACAGTCCCTCTCGCCCTCTCACTCGATGCTGCCGGAGGGAGGTGTCTGCATGTGACAGTCCCTCTCGCCCTCTCGCTCGATGCTGCCGGAGGGAGGTGCCTGAGTCCTGTGACAATCCCTCTCTCCCTCTCGCTCGATGCTGCCGGAGGGAGGTGTCTGCATGTGACAGTCCCTCTCTCCCTCTCGCTCGACGCTGCCGGAGGGAGGCGTCTGCATGTGACAGTCCCTCTCTCCCTCTCGCTCGACGCTGCCGGAGGGAGGTGTCTGAGTCCTGTGACAGTCCCTCTCTCCCTCTCGCTCGATGCTGCCGGAGGGAGGTGTCTGCATGTGACAGTCCCTCTCTCCCTCTCGCTCGACGCTGCCGGAGGGAGGTGTCTGAGTCCTGTGACAGTCCCTCTCTCCCTCTCGCTCGATGCTGCCGGAGGGAGGTGTCTGCATGTGACAGTCCCTCTCGCCCTCTCGCTCGATGCTGCCGGAGGGAGGTGTCTGCATGTGACAGTCCCTCTCGCCCTCTCGCTCGATGCTGCCGGAGGGAGGCGTCTGCATGTGACAGTCCCTCTCTCCCTCTCGCTCGATGCTGCCGGAGGGAGGTGCCTGAGTCCTGTGACAGTCCCTCTCTCCCTCTCGCTCGATGCTGCCGGAGGGAGGTGCCTGAGTCCTGTGACAGTCCCTCTCGCTCGATGCTGCCGGAGGGAGGTGTCTGAGTCCTGTGACAATCCCTCTCTCCCTCTCGCTCGATGCTGCCGGAGGGAGGTGTCTGAGTCCTGTGACAGTCCCTCTCTCCCTCTCGCTCGATGCTGCCGGAGGGAGGTGTCTGAGTCCTGTGACAGACCCTCTCTCCCTCTCGCTCGATGCGGCCAGAGGGAGGTGCCTGAGTCCTGTGACAGTCCCTCGCTCCCTCTCGCTCGATGCTGCCGGAGGGAGGTGTCTGCATGTGACAGTCCCTCTCGCCCTCTCGCTCGATGCTGCCGGAGGGAGGTGCCTGAGTCCTGTGACAGTCCCTCTCGCCCTCTCACTCGATGCTGCCGGAGGGAGGTGTCTGCATGTGACAGTCCCTCTCTCCCTCTCGCTCGATGCTGCCAGAGGGAGGTGTCTGCATGTGACAGTCCCTCTCTCCCTCTCGCTCGATGCTGCCGGAGGGAGGTGTCTGCATGTGACAGTCCCTCTCTCCCTCTCGCTCGACGCTGCCGGAGGGAGGCGTCTGCATGTGACAGTCCCTCTCTCCCTCTCGCTCGATGCTGCCGGAGGGAGGTGTCTGAGTCCTGTGACAGTCCCTCTCTCCCTCTCGCTCGACGCTGCCGGAGGGAGGTGTCTGAGTCCTGTGACAGTCCCTCTCCCCCTCTCGCTCGATGCTGCCGGAGGGAGGTGTCTGAGTCCTGTGACAGTCCCTCTCTCCCTCTCGCTCGACGCTGCCGGAGGGAGGTGTCTGAGTCCTGTGACAGTCCCTCTCTCCCTCTCGCTCGATGCTGCCGGAGGGAGGTGTCTGCATGTGACAGTCCCTCTCTCCCTCTCGTTCGACGCTGCCGGAGGGAGGTGTCTGAGTCCTGTGACAGTCCCTCTCTCCCTCTCGCTCGATGCTGCCGGTGGGAGGTGTCTGCATGTGACAGTCCCTCTCTCCCTCTCGCTCGATGCTGCCGGATTGTGCCCGAGTCCTGTGACTTGGGCAAGATTTAATGAACGCAGTATGTGGATTAAATTCTGTAGTCCACATTATGATGTGTTTCTTGTGCCTGGTCGCTCCTGTTTTTGTTGCTATTTTGATCAGAGCAGCCTGCAGTTAACCAACAACACAGCACTAGATTGAACTGAACTTAAGATGCCTGGACTCCTTTGATTATGTGTTTTACTTTCTGTGGTTTTTGCTTGGTTTTTTTTTGCGATCAGTGTGATTTTATTTTGTTTGTTTGTCTGCATCTGGAGGGAGTTTTCTTGACATTTTCTTTTGAACAGGTTCTAGGGTTTTCTTTGTTTCGTGGCTGCCTGTGGGAAGACGAACCTCAGGGTTATAAACCACATGCGTACACTTTAATAATAAATTTACTTTGAATCCATATTCACTTTATTAAGTCTACCCAATAACAAAAACTGTATCAGGAACATAGGAACCAGAATAAAAGTAGTCACTTTTCAGAACGAAGGAAGGCACAAAAAAATCTTATCTTGGATCAGTACAAGGGACAATGAGTTTTATTATGCATTCATAATGGGGGGGAAGCATTAGATTGATTTTAGAGTATGTTAAAAGGTCAGCACAACATTGTGGGCCAAAGGGCCTGTACTGTGTTGTACTGTTCTAGACTTTCAAATTGCCTAAATTAGTGTCTGACAGAGTGATGGGTGTGTGGAACGCACTTAGAAGCAGATACATTAGGGACATCTAAGAGACTTAGATAGACATGTGGAAGAGAGAAAAATAGAGGGCTATGTGGGAGCGAAGTGTCAGATTGATCTTAGAGTAGGTTAAAGGGTCAGTATAACATTCTAGGCTGAAGGGCCTGTACTATTCTAAGTTCTGTGTATCTGTCTTACTTTTTAAACATTTCTGGATCACAGAAAAACCTGGAAATCTACTTAATAGTACAGAGGGCCACAGCAAATTTCAACAGATACACAAATTGATGGAGTGGAAAGATACCTAGCAGATAAAGTGGAGGTGCACGAAACAGTACAATTTAGTAGCAAGAATTAGGCAACAAAGACAAAATAATACAGATTTGAGAGGAACAGAAAGAGGGGTGTATGCATTCAAAGCTTTGAAAGTGATGACTGGTTAATAAGGTCATTATAAAGCACATGTGGTTTGTAGATTTATAACCAGAGGCAAGGAATAAAGAAATTAATGCTAAATATTTATAGCTCTCTGATTACACCATAGCAAGAAAACTGCTTCCACATTTGGAAAGGTTGTCAAGAGAGGGTATAAATGAGATTTACAGTAATTCTGCTGGGTATGTGGAAGCAATAACAGGAGCAGGGGATTTCCCTCTTCTGAACAACAAAAGTTAAGGGAAATTTAACAGAGCAATTCAAGCTATTCCAATAATTACTGGCTTGAAAATTGGAGATCAGATTTACAAGGATGCTACCTGCAGTTAAGGGAGAAGATGGCCACACTGGATCTTTATTCCTGAAGGTGAAGTCACTTCATTGAAGTTTATAAAACCAGAATGGTTATGGATAGGGTGAAAGGTCATAGCCTTCTCCCCAGAGTTGGGGAGTCCAAAGCTAGAGAGCCCAGATACAAGATATGAGGGGAGAGATTTAAAAGACACCTCAGAGATAACTTCCCTACACAGAGGTTAGCAAGTAACTGGAAATGATTTGCTAGAGGAGGTGGCTGAGGTAGGTAAAATTTCAACGTATAAGAGGCAATTGGACAGGTACATGGAAAGGAAGGGCATGGAAGGTTATTGTGATTGCCATGGGCCAGTTGCACTGAAGAGTCTGTTTCTATCTCGTAATTCTCTACAACTCTAAGGAGAACATTTCCATTAGCAAAGGACTCAATATCCTTCTAGTAATTTTTTAATGATGTGTTCTGACTGACCGCCGTGTGCAGTAATGGTCTACTCAGATAATTCAGCTCTTCAGATACATTCCACTATTCAGTTAGATCTGGGATGATGTGCTTGTTAACTCTACGTCCATTTCTTGATTCTTTAACCCTTCAATCTCTTCCTTAAAATAACTTTGAAACATTAGGTTGGGTGATATAGCCTAATCCTTGCAACCTATGTTTATAAGTTAACAATTTAAGCTCCAACATCATTCTGGTTAATGTGATTTGCATCTGAGGTTAATGGACCCTGCCTGGGACATGATGCTCGGAATGAATCACAGAGTTATTCAAAATGGGGCCCAACCAGTACTTCTCATAACTAATGCATTTCAATGGCTTCATAGAAACATAGAAAATAGGTGCAGGAGTAGGCCATTCGGCCCTTCGAGCCTGCACCACCATTCAGTATGATCATGGCTGATCATCCAACTCAGAACCCTGTACCTGTTTTCTCTCCACACCCCCTGATCCCTTTAGCCACAAGGGCCATATCTAACTTCCTCTTAAATATAGCCAATGAACCAGCCTCAACTGTTTCCTGTGGCAGAGAATTCCACAGATTCACCACTCTTTCTGTGAAGAAGTTTTTCCTCATCTTGGTCCTAAAAGGCTTCCCCTTTATCCTTAAACTGTGACCCCTCATTCTGGACTCCCCCAACATCGGAAACAATCTTTCTGCATTTAGCCTGTCCAATCCCTTTAGAATTTTATACGTTTCAATAAGATTCCCCTCAACCTTCTAAATTCCAGCGAGTATAAGCCTAGTTGATCCAGTCTTTTTTCATATGAAAGTCCTGCCATCCCAGGAGTCAATCTGGTGAACCTTCTCTGTACTCCCTCTATGGCAAAAATGTCTTTCCTCAGATTAGGACACCAGAACTGCACACAATATCCTAGGTGTAATAAATAGGCTTCAAAGCCCATTTATTACTGCAGTATTTCTGGCTGAAGATTCAATCTTTAAAGTTCAGAATATGAATATAATGTGCCCTACTGTCCATCTCAAACTGAGATGAGGAGATTTTTTTTTTAAGCTAGAAACTGGTGAATCTGTGGAATTTATAAGGATCAAGTCACTGGGTGTATTTAAAGAAGTCTCTCATAGATTTTTGATTGGTCAGGGCATGAAGTGATAAGGGAAGAAGGCAGGAGGCTGGGGCTGAAAGAAAAATTGGATCAGCCATGATGAAATGGCGGAGCAGACATGATGGGCCAAATGGCCCATTTCAGCTCCTATATCTTATGGTCTTATCAAGGGTCTCCACCATCTGGATCATGTTGTCTTTCCACTTTTACCATTAGGCCAGAGGCACAGATATCTGAAGTCCTACACCACTAGATTCAACAACAGCTACCTTCCTACAACCATCCTGTACTTGAACAGAGCTGTACAACCCTAACTCTGTGGGTAATGGAGCACTACAGCCCATCTCTTGCACTAATGCCTTGTTTTTCTTTACTCTCTGATTTCTCTGTCATCTACATGTTATATACTTTTACTTGTCTGCACCTATGTGCCTGTGATTCTACAAGCAATGTTTTCATTGTATCTCTACCTCACCATACTTGTGCGTATGACGAGAAACTCAACTTACCTAAACATAAGATTTGTGATTACTTTAATCATCTAATGGGGTTATTTCTAATAACAAATCATAAAGAACTGTCACTTTTGTCACTTACAGGGAGAATATTCTACATTGTTCATTGGAAAGTTGTGGCTTCAGCCCAGTACATCATGGGTAAAGCCCTCCCACCCATCTACATGAAACACGGACACGTGAAAGTAGCATCCATCATTACAGATTGCCACCACCCAGGTCATGCGCTCTTTTTGCTGCTGTCATCAGGTAGAGGGTAGAAAAGCCTCAAAACTTGCACCAACAGGTTACTACCCATCAACCATCAGGCTCTTTAATAAAATGGGATCACTATACTCAACTTTTCTTGACCCAACTTTGATATGTTCCCACAACCAATGATCTCACTTTAAGAACTCTTTTATCTCATGGTTTCATTATTGCTACTTAGTTATATCTGTATTTGCACAGTTTGTTGTCTTCAGCACTCTGGTTGACTGTTCATTGATCCCATTATAGTTACTATTGAGTATGTCCACAAGAAAATGAATCTCAGGATTGCATATGATGACAAATATGTGCTTTGATAATACATTTTACTTTGAACTTTGGGCCAATTTTTTTTTTATTATTAGCTACCAATAGAAATGGACTTCCAACAAACCCAAAAGATATTGGTAATTCTAATGTTAAAAGGCTGCAGGCACCTGCTGGATATTTCAGCCTTTGAAATTTTCATAAAACATTTTGTGACTGAGAACAGTAGTAGTGGTAAAATGTGAATCATGCTTAACAGGGTTTTTCACACTCTTACATTTCTCACACCCTGAAGTCCCACTACCCATCTTATTT
The DNA here is from genome assembly GCF_030144855.1 of Hypanus sabinus. Lineage (NCBI taxonomy): Eukaryota > Metazoa > Chordata > Chondrichthyes > Myliobatiformes > Dasyatidae > Hypanus > Hypanus sabinus. The sequence goes on along the minus strand of NC_082733.1, from coordinate 12,698,137 downwards.
CTATATGACCAATCCCAAGTATGTGAGAGAATGCAACTGTGTGAAGTTCTGGATGGAGTGAATCCCAGTAAATCACTATAAGCCTAACCATCATAAAGAATAAAGCACTCACATCAAACTCGTTACACTTGTACCTCTGGGTCAAAATGCTCTGGGTTCCCTCGAGCACAACATTTGGTCTGACACACCAACCCAATACCAAGGAAATGCTGAAGCATTGGAAAAGTCATTTTCAAAAGAAGAAAGCATCTCCTGGGTGGTGAGGGTCCCTGATGATGGATACTGCAATAAACAATCAAGAACATGAGATGAAGAGTCCTTGAAAAGGAGTCCATAGTTTGTGGGAACATTTCAATGATGGGGCAAGTGAAGTTATTCTCCTTGGTTCAAAGTCTGATGGTTGAGGGGTAATAACTGTTCCTGAATCTGCTAGTGAGAGTCCTGAGGCTCCTGTACCTTCTTTCTGATGGAAGCAGCACGAAGAGAGCAAGACCTGGGTGATGGGGTCCCTGATGATGGATGCTGCTTTCCTGCAATAACACTTCATGTAGATGTGCTCGGTGGTAGGGAGGACTTTACCCTGATGGACTGGGCTGTTCACTACTTTTAGTAGGGATTTCCATTCAAGGGCATTGGTGTTTCCATACCAGGATGTGATGCAGCCAGTCAATGTACTCCTCCACCACACATCTATAGAAGTTTGTCAACGTTTTAGATGTCACACTGAATCTTCCCAAACTCTTAAGTAGAGGTTCTACTATGCTTTCTTCATAGCTGCACTTATATGCCTCTCCCAGGACAGATCCCCCAAAATAATAACACTGAGGAATTTATAGTTCCACATGGCCAAGTGGTTAAGACGTAGGTCTAGTGATCTAAAGGTCGCTAGTTCAAGCCTCAGCTAATGCAACGTGTTGTGTCCTTGAGCAAGGCACTTAACCACACATTGCTCTGCGACGACACCAGTGCCAAGCTGTATCAGCCCTTTCCCTTCCCTTGGACAACATCGGTGGCATGGAGAAGGGGACTTGCAGCATGGGCAACTGCCGGTCTCCCATACAAGCATCAATGTAAATAAAGTCTAATATCTGCAGAATTTCTGCCCTGAAACTTTCCAAGGCGCAAATCCATGGTCTCGCGAGACTAACGGGTGCCTATTGACCCGTTCCACCTCTGATCTTCCAATAAGGACTGGCTGCTGAAGTCAATAATCAGCTCCTTGGTCTCGTTGTCATGAGTGAGTGAGATGTTGTCGTTCTGGCACCTCTCAGCTAGATTTTCAGTCTTCCTCTTATATGCTGATTCATCACCACCTTTGATTCTGTTTATGAAAATGGTGTCATCAGCAAACTTGAATATGGCATTGGAGCTGTGTTTAGTTACACTGTCATATGTATAAAGCCAGTAGATTGGAGGCCAAGCACACAACCCTGTGGTGCAGCAGTGCTGATGGAGATCACGGAGGAGATTTTGTTGTCAATCCATACTGACTGGGGTCTGCAAATGAGGATCCAATTGAACAAGGAGTTTTTAAAGCTGACTGTAAAATCTTGTAGGCATGAGCAACTCTGCAGATATTAGACTTTATTTACATTGATGCTTATATTTTTAGTGCCTTGGCCACTCAGTTTATTCACAGGCAACCTTTATGCAAATTACAGTACTGTGAAACTACAGCAGAGTATTGAAATCTAACTCGCATTTCTTAAAAGGAAAATGCATTGTTTATTGTTGTTATTCAACCTCAATCCAAGAGTATTTCGGATTTATGGATTTGGATCTTAAAAGATTCAAAAGCAAAAAAGGTTAGAAATTAATATCAAGTGCTTGGTTTCTGCTTGCTGCTTCTTCTTGTTGCTATTTTGGGTGATTTTGACCCGGGCATCCTGTGGATGACAAAAGACATGATGCTAGCTTGAACTGAATATGCCTGGACTCTTTCGATTTTGTGTTTTTTATTCTGTGTTTTCCACTTTTTTTGCCATTTGCACAATTTTCTTTGTGGTGGGGGGGTGGTGTTCAATGTTTTTCTTGGAACACATTCCATGGTTTTCTTTGTTTTGTGGCTGTCTGTGGGAAGATGAATCTCAGGATTGTATACTGCATACATACTGTGATAATTAATGTACTTGGAGCTTTGAATTATAAAAAATCATCAAACTATATTTCAGAGGCTGAGTACAATGCACTGATACTGTCATCCTGTGCTACCAGTGGGTGAATTTCTTCCTGGTACAATAGGTTTTACAAGGAAGGCAAGGGAATTCTTAACTCTACCTAAACTAGCACTTGGAGAAACATATTATTTGGTTATTTGTATATTTGTCACAGGTAGTTAAATGGGTTAAGAACACGAGAAAATCTGCAGATGCTGGAAATTCAAAGCAACAAACACAAAAGTGTTGAAGGAACTCAGCAGATCAGGCAACTTCTGTGGAAATAAATTAAAAGTTGACATTTCGTGTTGAGACCCTTCTTCAGGACTGGAATGGAGGGGGGAAGGTGACAGAATAAAAAGGTGGGAGGAGGGGAAGGGGAAGGAGGATGGCTGGAAGGTGCTAGGTGAAACCAGGTAGGTGGGAGAGGTCAAGGGCTGGGAAGAAGGAATTTGATAGGAGAGGAGAGTGGACTGTAAGAGAAAGGGTAGAAGGAGAAGACTGAGGAGGAAGTGGTAGGCAGGTGAGAAGGGTAAAATGCCAGCGTGTGGAATAGAGGAAGGGGGGAAGGAGAGGGAAAATTTTTGTTCACCAGAGGAGAAATCAATATTCATGCCATCAGGTTGGAGGCAATCCAAATGGAATATATGTTGCTCCTCCACCCTGAGGCTTAAACTTGGCACAAGAGGAGGCCATGGACCAACACATCGGAATGGGAATGGGAATCTGGGAATTTCTGCTTCTGATGGATGGAGTGGAGGTGCTCAGTGAAGTGGTCCCCTAGTTTATGACAGGCCTCACCAATGCAGTGGATGCCACATTGGAAGTTAGTTTTTCATACACGGAAACAGTGGCAGACATTAAAGATTACAACCTGAGACATTGACTGGAGACAGAAGAGACTGCAGACACTGGAACCTGGAGCTAAGAATCTGGATTGGAGGAATTCAGCAGGACAAGCAGTATCTGTAGAAGGACAAGAATTGTCAACATTTTGGGTTGAAGTCCCACATTCATTGTCCAAACTTCAGCTATCCATTTCTCTCCATAGATGCCTTCTGACCCACTAAATTCCACTAACAGTAGAGTGGCCACGATGGAGGATGAACACCTCTTTTGCTGTCTGGGTAGCCTCCAACCTAATAGAAAAATTTAGAGAAATCATGCTAAATTCAGGTAATTTCTCCCCTCTCCTTCCTTCTCTCTTTTTCAATTCTCCATTCTGTGTGCTCCCTCACCCCTCTCCTGCACATCACCTCCCACTGACTCCTCTCCTCCCCTTTCTTCCATGGCCCAGTTCTCTCTGTCATGTATTCAATATTTCAATAATATTTGAGTTAAAAATGTTATATATATTCATTTAAATAATTAAGGCTTTTTGTAAAAATGTGATAATGGCATGTCATTATAATTGCATACGTGTACACCTGGCTTAAAAGTAAAAATGAAGTTACACCCGCATTCTTGGATTAATTGTTTTCCTTTGAATTAATTTAATATTTTGAAGCTACAAAACATAACAATCTCCTCAGATTTCTTTTTCTTCAGCACTTTACCTCTTCCACCAATCATCTCTTAGCTTTTTACTTCACCTCCCCCCCACTCAACTCCTCCCCCCCACCTGGTTTCACCTTTCACCTGCCAGCTTGTACTCCCACCCCCACCTTCCAATTCTGGTGTTTGTCCCCTTCCTCAGCAGTCACTTGTGTCTCCGTTTAAAATAGTAATTCATAACCTGTACCCTGAGGATATAAAGTGCAAAGTCAAAACTTTTGCTTCTTGTGTGTGTTGCCAAAAGAGAGAAAACAGTTCAAACACCATAATATTTTAAATGTTACAAGATTATTAGTTACTGCAGATTAGGGGAGAGGTTAGATAATTTAACATAAACTTGATATTAGACATAAATCACCACAACCCCGAATTAATTACAACAGTTTGATCAATGGATAAGCTTGAAGGTTTGACACAACTAGAAATCTGTCCCAAAGAGGTTACAGTAATCCTGGGAGATTGGGGAGTTAGCTGGAAGTAGTTATGCAGTTGTTAAAACAGCTCCACAGGAAACAGGAACTCAAATCTTACAAGGACACCATAGGATCAATTGCTTTTGCATGAGGCTCTGATTATGGTGAACCATAGCAGATTAATATTTTCATGAAAAGAGCTCCGTAAACTTGAGATATATGGACTGGCATTTTTCAAAGTCTTTTGGTCAGGGAAATGGTAATTAAATGTTACTTAATTTACAAAAACAGCAGACTTGACTCTTTGGCCTAGACAGGATCCCATATCCAAAGCATTAACTCTTTTTCTCTTAACACGGATGCTGCTTGATCTGTTTTTCTGGTTTCTGTTTCTCCTCTGCTCTCTTCTGGGACTTCTGTTTACCTCTTTTGCCTTGTTTATGATAATAGGTTTCACTTCCCTCTCAGTACGGTGTGAACCAAAACACTCCTCCATAACTGTATCTCTTTCCTTAGCAAACGTCTCCAAATGCAACTCACCTCACACGGTCATGCACTTTGGTAATAGAAATAAATGTGCGGACTATTTTCTAAACGTGGAGGAAACCCAGGAATCTGAGATGCAGAGGGGCTTGGGAGTCCTTGTGTAGAACACCCTGAAGGTTAACTTGCAGGTTGAGTCAGTGGTGAGGAGGGCAAATGCCATGTTAGCATTCATTTCAAGCGGTTTAGATTACAGGAGCAAGGATGTGATGCTGAGGCTTTATAAGGCACTGATGAGGCCTCACCTTGAGTATTGTGAACAGTTTTGGGCTCCTCATCTTAGAAAGATGTGCTGGCATTGGAGAGGGTCCAGAGGAGGTTCACGAGGATGATTCCGGGAATGAAAGGGTTATGAGCAACGTTTGATGGATCTGAGTCTGTACTCGCTGGAATTCAAAAGGATGGGGGGGGGGGTTACATTGAAACCTTTTGAATGTTGAAAGGTCTAGACAGAGTAGATGTGGTGGGAGAGTCTAGGACAAGAGGGCACAGCCTCAGGATAGAGGAGCACCCTTTCAAAACAGAGATGCAGAGAAATTTCTTTAGACAAAGGGTGGTGAATTTGTGGAATTTCTTGCCACGTGTAGCTATGGAGGCCAGATTGTTGGGTGTATTTAAGGCATTAAATTAGATTGATAGGTTCTCGATTGGACTTGGCATCAAAGGTCATGGGGAGAAGGCCGGTAACTGAGATTGAGGAGGAGATAGAAAAAAGGATCAGCCATGATTGAATGGCGGAGCAGACTCCATGGGCCAGATGGCCTAATTCTGCTCCTATGTCTTATGGTCTTATGACAAAGTCGTTGACCCGAAATGTTAATGTTTGACAGAAAGTTAAACATATATTTACAAGCATGGCGCCTTTGTGATCTTGCACTGCACAGGGACATCTGAGAGCATCCCCTGAAATCATTTACGAGGTCACTTGGAATCTTTGCGCCATACTATACAAACAATTGCTGAGTTCCTTTGGCCTTACTTGAAGTGGTGTCATCCTTTTGGTTAGAGCTCCTTTGATGCTTAGCTGTCAAACTTCACTTGGTGGAAAAAAATCCTCGCTGATTGTACTGCATAAGCAATAAACAATTATCTGAAGACAGTGAATCTCTTCACTCTGGAGCAGCACACACCACAGGGCCAAAAGAGCCCAGTCCACACTATATCACCGTATGTCACTGTCATAGCTATAGCTCTATGACAGCTAATTTGAAATACAAACTGCCTTGTACACTTTGCACTTAAGCTCATCTTTCAATATATTCTATTATTGATGCCCCTTAATCATTAATACAGCAAACAACTCTGCAAACATTATACATCTGTGACCTGATACTTGTTGACCTCACAAAAGATTTTGACTTTGCACATTGAGAAGGACTATTCAGCTTCCTGCAGAATTTCAGCTCTCTGCAGAAATATCTCCACACAAACCATGCTCTTCACCCGGAACATCTAACAATTAAATGCAGTTAGTTCTGCTTACCAAGAGAGTTCTCCTCCAGGACCCTGGCCACAGGTTACATACCACCAAAAGCCGACTATAGTCAGTCACTCGAGATATTAGACCATAAGACTTCGGAGCAGGATAGTCTGGGTGAGGCCTCACCAGTGCCTTATAAAGCCTCAGCATCACATCCTTGCTCTTGCATTCTAAACCTCTGGAAATGAATGCTGCCATCACCAAACAAGAAGCAGTGCACCCCGACGCATTTCAAATCATAGTCAGGGAATTCAATCAGGCTTGTTTGCAGAAATCTCTGCCCAATTACTATCAGTATCTAACCTTTAGCACCAGTGGTCCCCACACACTAGTCCACTGCTCTGCTACGATAAGGAATGCCTAACGTTCAATGCCCACCCCTTGGCTGCCCTTCTTCTATCTGCATACGGTCAGAGACTAAAGAGTAGGGAGTTCCCAACACCAATAAGCAAGAGGTCCGTGGACCCCAGGTGGGAACCTATACAAAGAGCAAGGCTCTAGAGATAGGGATGCCAAAGAGGTCAGACAGAGAGACAGCAAATGGAGGACAGAAGACAGGGGAGCAGTTACAGGATTGCTTCAAGTTAGTGGACTGGGCTGTGTTCAAGGACTCACCAGAGGATCTGAATGAATGCACCACGGTTATCATGGACTTTATGAAAAACAGTCGTAGATGAGTGTGCCCCCACAAAATCATTCAGAGTCTTCCCCAACCAAAACCCTGGATGAACCATGAGATCTGCAGTCTACTGAGGGCCAGATCAATTCAATTCAAAGTACATTTATCATCAAAGAATGTATAAATTATACAACCTTGAGACTTGCCTGCTCACAGTTAGCCGCAAAGCAAGAAACCCGAAAGGACCCAATTTTTTTTAAATGAAGACCAACCCCCAATGCGCACAGAGAAAGAGAGGAGAATAGAAGAACAAATCATGCGATCAATAGAGGTAAGCAACAACATCAGCAGTCCGAACCAAATTGTGTCCTTAGATCCAAATCCCCGGAGCAGCCCAGAGTAGGCCCAAAGCTTCCATTTTAGACCATAAGTTATAGGAGCAGAATCAAGCTATTTGGCCCATAGAGTCTGCTCTGCCATTCGATCATGGCTGATCTTTTCTTTTTCCCTTCTCACCCCACTCCTGGGCCTTCTCCCCGTAACCATTGATGCTGTGGCCAATCATGAACCTACCAATCTCCACCTTAAATACACTCAACAACGTGGCCTCCACAACAGTCCGGGTTAACAAATTCCACAAATTCACCACGCTCTGGCTAAAGGATTCAGTGAATCATATTAGCATATAATCACCGCAATGATCGCAGACGCCGGGGGCGTCTTTGCGTCTTTGCGCCAGACGCCTTTGCATCACGGAGACAATAGGTCCTCAGTCTATATGGGCTGGTGTTTAAATCATCAAAAGAGCAGATCGTACCTCACATTAGGAGCCAGGCTCCTCCACGGCTTATTGCTACAGGCCTAGAATATGCTGCCCAGCAATTTGCTTCGGACCTGCATTTCACTGCCAAATAAGCTGTTCTTGCCTCTTCAAACTGGCTCGGCGCTTAGAGAGATCCCCACTCGTAGCCAAGTTAGTTGGACTGGCATCGGAACCCCTCTGTCCTATCTCCTCCCCTCCGAACCGTTCACTCCAATCACACAGCTCCAGCTCTAGGTGCGCTGAGTTTGTAGCACACCAGCAGGGCACATCTATCAAATTCACTTTGCCATCACTCACTTCTTTGTTGTTTGCAGTGACAGATTACCGCAATCTGCCTGAAAAGAAGTGCTGTTGGTAATGTTTTAGAAACATAGAAAATAGGTGCAGGCGTAGGCCATTCGGCCCTTCAAGCCTGCACCGCCATTCAGTATGATCATGACTGATCATCCAATTCAGAATCCTGTACCTGCTTTCTCTCCATACCCCCTGATCCCTTTAGCCACAAAGGCCATATCTAACTTCCTCTTAAATATAGCCAATGAACCGGCTTCAACTGTTTCCTGTGGCACAGAATTCCACGGATTCACCACTCTCTGTGTGAAGAAGTTTCTCCTCATCTCGGTCCTAAAAGGCTTCCCCTTTATCCTTAAACTGTGACCACTCGTTCTGGACTTCCCCAACATTGGAAACAATCTTCCTGCATCTAGCCTGTCTGATCCCGTTAGAATTTTATATGTTTCAATAAGATTCCCCTCAATCTTCTAAATTCCAGTGAGTATAAGCCTAGTCGATCCGGTCTTTCTTCATATGAAAGTCCTGCCATCCCAGGAATCAATCTGGTGAACCTTCTCTGTACTCCCTCTATGGAAAGAATGTCCTTCCTCAGATTAGGGGACCAAAACTGCACACAATATTCTAGGTGCGGTCTCACCAAGGCCTTGTACAACTGCAGTAGAACCTCCCTGCTCCTGTACTCAAATCCTTTTGCTATGAATGCCAACATACCATTTGCCTTTTTCACCACCTGCTGTACCTGCATGCCCACCTTCAATGACTGGTGTACAATGACACCCAGGTCTCGTTGCATCTCCCCTTTTCCTAATCTGCCACTGTTCAGATAATAATCTGTTTTCCTGTTCTTGCAACCAAAGTGGATAACCTCACATTTATCCACATTAAATTGCATCTGCCATGAATTTGCCCACTCACCTAACCTATCCAAGTCACCCTGCATCCTCCTCACAGCTAAAACTGCTGCCCAGCTTCGTGTCATCTGCAAACTTGGAGATGCTGCATTTAATTCCATTGTCTAAATCATTTATATTGTAAGCAACTGGGGTCCCAGCACTGAGCCTTGCGGTACCCCACTAGTCACTGCCTGCCATTCTGAAAAGGTCCTGTTTACTCCCACTCTTTGCTTCCTGTCTGCCAACCAATTCTCTATCCACATCAAACCATACCCCCAATACCGTGTGCTTTAAGTTTGCACACTAATCTCCTGTGAGGGACCTTGTCAAAAGCCTTTTGAAAATCTAAATGTACCACATCCACTGGCTCTCCCCTATCTGCTCTACTAGTTACATCTTCAAAAAATTCTATAAGGTTTGTCAGACATGATTTTCCTTTCACAAATCCATGCTGACTTTGTCCGATGATTTCACCTCTTTCCAAATTGCTGTTATCACATCTTTGATAACCAACTCTAGCATTTTCCCCACCACCGATATCAGACTAACCGGTCTATAATTCCCCGGTTTCTCTCTCCCTCCTTTTTAAAAAAGTGGGGTTACATTAGCCACCTTCCAATCCTCAGGAACTAATCCAGAATCTAAGGAGTTTTAAAAAGTTATCACTAATGCATACACTATTTCTTGGGCTATTTCCTTAAGCACTCTGGGATGCAGACCATCTGGCCCTGGGGATTTATCTGCCTTTAATTCCTTCAATTTACCTAACACCACTTCCCTACTAACATGTATTTCCCTCAGTTCCTCCATCTCACTAGACCCTCGGTCCCTTACTATTTCCGGAAGATTATTTATGGCCTCCTTAGTGAAGACAGAACCTAAGTAGTTATTCAATTGGTCTGCCATGTCTTTATTCCCTATGATCAATTCACCTGTTTCTGTCTGTAAAGGACCTACATTTGTCTTGACCAATCCTTTTCTTTTCACATATCTATAAAAGCTTTTACAGGCAGCCCTTATGTTCCCTGCCAGCTTTCTCTCATAATCTTTTTTCCATTTCCTAATTAAGCCCTTTGTCCTCCTCTGCTGGTCTCTGAATTTCTCCCAGTCCTCAGGTGTGCCGCTTTTTTTTGCTGATTTATATGTTTCTTCTTTGGACTTGATACTATCCCTAATTTCCCTTGTCAGCCACGGGTGCACTACCTTCCCTGGTTTATTCTTTTGCCAAACTGGGATGAACAATTGTAGTTCATCCATGTGATCTTTAAATGCTTGTCATTGCATATCCACCGTCAACCCTTTAAGTATCATTTGCCAGTCTATCTTAGCTAATTCACGTCCCATACCTTCAAAGTTACCCTTCTTTAAGTTCAGAACCTTTGTTTCTGAATTAACTATGTCACTCTCCATCTTAATGAAGAATTCCACCATATTATGGTCACTCTTACCCAAGGGGCCTCGCACGACAAGATTGCTAACTAACCCTTCCTCATTGCTCAATACCCAATCTAGAATGGCCTGCTCTCTAGTTGGTTCCTCGACATGTTGGTTCAAAAAACCATCTCGCATACATTCCAAGAAATCTTCTTCCTCAGCACCCTTACCAATTTGGTTCACCCAGTCTATATGTAGATTGAAGTCACCCATTATAACTACTGTTCCTTTTTTGCACGCATTTCTAATTTCCTGTTTAATGCCATCCCCAACCTCACTACTACTGTTAGGTGGCCTGTACACAACTCCCACCAGCGTTTTCTGCCCCTTAGTGTTATGCAGCTCTACCCATATCGATTCCATATCCTCCAGGCTAATGTCCTTCCTTTCTATTGCGTTAATCTCCTCTCTAACCAGCAATGCTATCCCACCTCCTTTTCTTTCCTGTCTATCCCTCCTGAATATTGAATATCCCTGGATGTTGAGCTCCCATCCTTGGTCACCCTGGAGCCATGTCTCTGTGATCCCAACTATATCATATTCATTAATAACTATCTGCACATTCAATTCATCCACCTTGTTACGAATGCTCCTCGCATTGACACACAACGCCTTCAGGCTTGTTTTTACAACACTCTTAGCCCTTATACAATTATATTGAAAAGTGGCCCTTTTTGCTTTTTGCCCTGGATTTGCCTGCCTGCCACTTTTACTTTTCACCTTACTACTTTTTGCTTCTACCCTCATTTTACACCCCTCTGTCTCTCTGCACTTGTTCCCATCCCCCTGCCACATTAGTTTAAAGCCTCCTGAACAGCAGTAGCAAACGCTCCCCTTAGGACATTGGTTCCAGTCCAGCCCGGGTGCAGACTGTCCTGTTTATATCGGTCCCACCTCCCCCAGAACTGGTTCCAATGCCCCAGAAATTTGAATCCCTCCCCTTTGCACCATTTTTCAAGCCACGTATTCATCTGAAATATCCTCCTATTTCTACTCTGACTAGCACATGGCACTGGTAGTAATCCAGAGATTATTACCTTTGTGGTCCTACTTTTTAGTTTATCTCCTAACTCCCTAAATTCACCTTGTAAGACCTCATCCCGTTTTTTACCTATATCGTTGGTACCTATGTGCACCACGACCACTGGCTGTTCACCCTCCCATTCCAGAATGTCCTGCAGCCGCTCAGAGACATCCTTGACCCTTGCACCAGGGAGGCAACATACCATCCTGGAGTCTCGTTTGTGGCCACAGAAACGCCTATCTATTCCCCTTACAATCGAATCCCCTATCACTATAGCTCTCCCGCTCCTTTTCCTTCCCTCCTGTGCTGCAGAGCCACCCATGGTGCAATGAACTCGGCTGCTGCTGCCTTCCCCTGATGAGACATCTCCCCCAACAGTATCCAAAACAGTATATCTGTTTAGGAGGGAGATGACCCCCGGGGGCTCCTGCACTACCTGCCGACTGCTATGCTGTCTAGTGGCCACCCCTTCCCTTTCTGCCTATATAGCCCTTACCTGCGGTGTGGCCAACTCACTGAACTTGCTATTCATGACTTTCTCAGCATTGCGGATGCTCCAGTATGAATCCAATCGCAGCTCCAGACACTCAATGTGGTCTGCCAGAAGCTGCAGTTGGACACATTTCCTGCACACATAGTCGTCAGGGACACTGGAAGTATCCCTGATTTCCCACATGCTGCAGGGTGAACAAACCATGGGGCCGATCTCAGCTGCCATGACCTACCCAATACTTGCCTCAACTTTTGAAACTTTTTCCTTTGAAAGGAACTTACCCGGCCTTACCTCACTTGGAGTGAAGCTCGTCCGCCGCCTCTTCTCGTTGAAGCCTCTCAAGTCAAAGCCTCAAATCTCCACTCCTTCTCTGGCCCACTCACTCACTGGCTGCTTTCCACAGGCCACTCCGCTTGAGCTACCCCTCTATCTATTGGTTTGAGCTTTTCAAACTGCTTGGTCACCTGACCTCAATTGCCCAATCAGCTGCTTTCTGCTGAGTCTGAGCTATTCATATCTTGATTGTCAGATCAACGGCTTTCTGCTGAGCTATTCAAATCTTGATTGACTTGATTGCACTGTCCAACTGCCAAAACTGCCAGAATCTCTCAAGTCAAAGCCAAAAATCTCCACTCCTTCACTGTCCCAATCACTCACTGGCCGTCTCACGTGTGAAGTGGCAATTCCAGACTAAATTTGAATCAGTGAAGGTTGCTCGACAGCTCTGGTAGGGTTTGACTGCTATTATCTCTTACAAAGTGAAACCAAGCAACATACGTGACAAAAAGAAGAGCTCAATGTCTTCACTACTTGCTTTGACCATCAAAGCATGGAGGAACTCTCACAAACTTCACACTGCACCTGATGACCTGGCGATTTCAGTCTCTGAGGTCAACATAAGAGCATCCTTCATGAGGATGAACCCACAGAAAGCATCCGGCCCAGGCAGGCCACTAAAGGCCTGTGCTGATGGTCTGGCTAGAGTGTTTACTGAGACCTTTAACCTCTCACTTTGGTCATCTGAGGTACCCACCAGCTTCAAGCAGGCTTCAATTATACTGTTGCCTAAGAAGAACATGGTAACCAGCCTCAATGACCATCATCCAGTGGCACTTACATCCACTGTGATGAAGTGCTTTGTGAGGTTGGTGATGAAACATCTCCTGCCTGGGAAGTGACTTGAATCTGCTCCAATTTGCCCACTAGCACAACAGATCCACAGCAGCTGCTATTTCTTTGGCTCTTCACTCAACCCTGTAACATCTGGACAGCAAAGATGCACGCATCAGGATGAATCTAACCCTAAACCTCTACTTCCTTTGACATTTGTGAAGAAGCGGCATGGCATCTAAAACTTTGACAAACTTCTATAGATGTGTGGTGGAGAATATATTGACTGTCTGCATCACAGCCTGGTATGGAAACACCACTGCTCTTGAATGGAAAATCCTACAAAATGTAGTGTTTTATAGCCCAGTCCATAATGGGTAAAGCCTTTTGCCCTTCTGAGCACATCTACATGGAACACTGTCACAGGAAAGTAGCATCCACCATCAAGGACGCCCAACAATCCAAGCCATGCTCCCTTCCCACTGTTGCCATCAGGATGGAGGTACAGGAACCTGAGGACCCACACCACCAAGTTTAGGAACAGTTATTGCTTATCCACCATCAAGTTCTTGAATCCTTGGGGATATCTTCACTTGTCCCATTACTGAACTGTCCCCACAACCTATGGACAAGACATTACCTGGGCTGAAACATATCAGTTATAAGAAAGACAGGATAGATTGGGTTTGTTTCCCTTGAAGCAGAGGAAGTTGAGGGGGATCCAAGGGAGGCATATAACATTATGAGATACAGATAGTGGGCCTGAAAGAACTTCCTCCTCTTTTATTAGAACTGTAAGAGAAAACTCAGCGCCTGTGTAAGGTTAGACTTAGAGTCAGCCACTGAGACCATGGCCCTCAATGTAGAGTCTCTTTGTCCTGTTAAGGCATATGGTGTCGACTTACCCAGCACCGACAGATTCACCTACCTGGGCAGCATCATTCGGCAGGGTGGTGGGGTCAAGGACAACATCCAGAGCAGATTCAGCAAAGCTGGAAATATCTTCAGATCAACGAGCGACATATGGGAATCTACCAAGTACAGTTTCCGCTCCAAGCTGAAGCTGTGCCAGTGCTGTGTTCGGTCCACACTCTTGTAGGGGTCAGAATGCTGGCGCATGGTAGAGAGTGACCTTGCCAGGCTGTCGTCATTCCATTCCATAAGCCTTCAGAAGATCCTCCGTATTTTTCTGGCCAAGAAAGCTCTCCAACCGTGCCTTTCTTCTTCAGTGGCACTAAGAGGGCACGGCCACTATAATCATGAAGAGACGTTGGAGATGGATTGGGCATGTGATGAGAAGGGAGGCCAACTCAGTCCTCAAGACAGCAATTCATTGGACCCCTGAAGGTTGGAGGAAACGCAGGAGACCAAAGACAACTTGGTGCCATGCAGTAGAAACAGAAATGAGGACCCCAAGCCACACCTGGGGCACAACAGACAAGATGGCCAAGGACAGACAGAGGTGGAGGACCTTCATTGCTGCCCCAAATGTCAGCAGTGTAACAGGCTGGAACTAACTTATTAGAACCGGGGGCAGAACTTTATAACACCCTGCCCTCATAAGCAAATACACTTTGGGGATTATTGGACATTTGCTGGTAATGGATTGCCAAACTTGTGGAAATGTATATCCTGCAGCTAGTTGGCTGTATTATTAATTAAATTAAATTAAATTAAATGCATATACAGTGGATTCCAGTTAATTGGGGCACATTGGGACCAGTATAATTTGGCCCAATTAACCAGCTGCCCCAATTAGCCAAAGTTTCATAGAAATAGTTATAAAGGTATAAAAAAGATATATTGCCATTTAACTGAATAGCAAATTATGTATTTAAATGAAAGACAGAACAAATTAAAACACTACCAATACCACTACACCGTAACAGGCTAAAAATCAGGCTCAAGTAGACCAAGAACAATAAATTCTAACACTGGATACACATTCCTGCAGATTTCAGAATGAATTAGTAATTATATCATAGCAAATGTTCAGGAAGTTAATTGGAAAGTTATGTTGATAAATCAGTTTGATCCTTCCCTTTTTCGGGAGTGGAGTGGGTGGGGGGGAGCACCAATTTGTAATTAGTGAGAAACATCAATCAAACCTGACCTTCTAATCAGCCATTTGTAACTGCTAAACATTATGTAAAATAACATTCAGCTTCTGATTTTGCAGTCATATATCATAATAAACTCAAACTGAAAACACTGTAGCACATTAATTTAGGATACAAGAATTAGCCGAGAGAGGAAGAAGTGGGGCCAGTAACCTGTCCTCTCTCTCCCCTTCCATTATACATAAACCTACCCCAACCCATTATGAAAGGAGAACAAATGGTCAAATGACTCGGATAAGCAATCTTTCCTCCTTTTCCAGGAAATGGGCAAACCCATGCTTGAAATTATTACTCAGACGTTTTGTACTTGAGGAAATGTCTCCTGGTATCACAAGCTATTGATTTCCTGTTGTGCACTAACAATTTTGGCATGGCCAGAATGGTGCAGGAAGGGCAGATTGGAAACCCAAGTTCAAAGTTCAAAGCAAGTATATTTCACTTGTATGTTTACTTAATTTTCAGGCATAAGATGTGTGGGAAATTAATGACCTTGATTAATCAATTTGGAAAAATATGTACAGTTATACACAAAATCCTAACCCTTTCCACAATTCTATGTGTTGTGGAGGAATAATGTGCTGTTTTTCGTAGTACATTTATATCATTGGCCAGAGAATTTGGCTTCAATTGAGTCAGGAGGCTGACACTGCAGTATAAAATGCCCTTATCTGCTTCAAGTGCAAGATAAAACTCCTGTTCTATTTGACAAACCTGGATTCTGCGTTGAATTTATGAAATAATCTTCTGGATTCCCAATGTATTCCCAATATTCAAGACAGAGGAAGTAATTCATGTGTCAGAGATGAAACTATTCTGGACGAATTTACTGGTGCATGATCCTGACAGAACTAAAGTGGATTGCTTAGCCAGCAGAATTAAGTTACGCATCTGTACCTGTCTGGATTTGCAGGACTGCTGTGCCATGTTACCTGAAAAACTAGTTCTACCCGTATATCCTGGATATCTGATCATCTCCACCATTTTCAAGTGAGTCAGAGAGGACATATTGTTCCTCCTTTCCTATTGTTCTACAGGAATTCATTAATTGCTGAAGAGACATGATCCTTGGGTTCAAGGATCACTTGCTTTCAACTCCAGTAGTGCCGGTTTTGAGGGGACTGGTGAGGCTAATACAGAATCTGACGCAGGTGGGACAGGATTCAAGATTGTTTAGTGTCAGTTCCAGTATGTAAGTGTAAAAGAGAATGAATAATTGTTGCTCTGGATCCGCCACAGCATATAAAAAACGAGATAAAGAACACAATAACAATGATTAAAAACACAAAAACATAAATACGTAATACTTATGCAAATAGATAGATTATATGTACCTAAAGTGATATTAGACACCAATGTGTCTGTACATAAGATGACTCTATCAGGAAATGATAAAGTTGTGGTGGTAGGGTGGGTTTGTGGGTGGAGGTGTTGATTGGCCTTACTTCTTGGGGAGGGTAACAGCTTTAGAGTCTGGTGATCCTAGTGTGGATGTTATGTAGCCTCCTCTCTGATGGGAGTGGGGCAAACAGTCCTTGAGCGGGGTGGATGAGATCTGTTATGATATTGCTGGCCCTTTTCTGTATGCGTCCTTGATGGCAGGTAGGCTGGTGCCGGTGAAACGTTGGGCAGTTTTGATAACCCTCTGTAGAGCCTTCCTGTCCGCCGCAGGCCAGTTGCCCTGACGTTCAGTGATGCAGCATATTCACTTTCATCATTATGCGCCTTGTCGTGTGACATAAAGGATCAGGGTCTCATGACCACGATTGCTCTCGGCAATTTTTTTGTAAAAAAGAAGTGGTTTGCCATTATCTTATTCTGGGCTGTGGCTTTACGAGATGGTGACCCCAGCCATTATCAGTACTCTTCCGAGACCGTCCGCCTGGCATCAGTGGTTGCACAATCAGGACTCGTGATATGCACCACCTGCTCCCATGGCTTCGCGGGATCCTGTTTTCGGGGGGGGGGGGGGGGGAGAGAGAGGGTACGAAGTAGGTGCTTCACCTTGCCCAAGGGTGACCTGCAGGCTAATGGAGGGACAGAGTATCTTATGCCTCCTTTGTTAGAGACACTCTCCACCCCCACCCAATGTTAGGATTGATCTTTACTGTGCATCTGTAGACGGTCATGATGATTGATGTGCATAGCCTTATAGTCCAGTTCTCTTCAGTCTCCTCAGGAAGCAGAGATGCTTTCTCGATTGTTCCTGGACTATGAGAGGTGCTGGACCTGGTAAGCCGAATGGGCAAATTGCTAGCCAGCACACAAACAATTTGCTTAATCAGAATCAGGTTCAAGATCTCAGATTAAGGGTCTCAGCCCGTAACGTCAGCTATACTTTTTTCCAATAATGCTGCCTGTTTGGCCTGCCAAGTTCCTCCTGCATTTTGTGTGAGTTGCTCTGGATTTCCAGCTTCTGCAGGTTTTCTCTCGTTTAAGATCTCTAATATATGTCATGAGATTTGTTGTTTTGTTCCAATAGTACAGGGTAGTACATAAATATTATTAGTTACAATAAGAAATATTAAAATAAATTTTAAAAAAACTAAGTGTGAAAAGTGAGCAAAATAGTGAGATAATGTTCATGCATCATTCAGAAAACTGATAGCCGAGGGGCAGACCATTCCTAAAACCCTGAATGTGTGTCTTCAGGCTCCTGTATCTCCTCCTGTTGGCAGTGATGAAAAGAGTGCATGTCTTGGGTAGTGGAGTCCTTCATAATGGAAGCCCCCCTTTTGAAGCACTACCTTTTAAAGCAATCCCTTTGGGTCAAGGATGATCTGTCCCGCAGAGAGGACACTGCCTACATATTTAACTGATATACACCATTCATCACACAGACTTTATACAGCTACCTCTTCTTCTAATAGCAATCCAAGACCATTGGAGACCAGGTTCTGTGGTCAGTTAAAAAGTATCGTGCAAATCCAAAAGATATTTAAGTGGAAGCAATCTTCCTTCCAACTCAGCAGATTGCACATTCAAGTTCCAGAATGCAGACTGATCTTTTAAGTAGTGCCAAACACGCAAAGGTACTTTCATTCAAAACATTTTTTAGGAAATAACTTCTATTTAACAACTAAATAACTGCGCTTTTGTGGTGAACTACATATACCTGTATGGACACGCCCCCCCCCCGCTGACTGCTCCTGTGGCTCCTCCCACAGACCCCTGTATAAAGGCGATTGAGGTCTGAGCCCGGCCTCTCTGTCTCCAGGATGTAGTATGGTGGTCAACCACTGCTTGTTCCTTCTTCCAGTCAATAAAAGCCGATATCTTGCCTTCACGTCTCAGAGAGAGTTATTGATGGTGCATCAGCTTTGAATCCTGGTTAGTTCCTGAGCCAGTGTCTGCCTCTTCCAAGTTGGTATAAAAAGTCTCAGATCACTCTCTGGAAAAGATTTGTCCCAGCATTTTTGTCAATAGCTCTCTCTTAACAAACTCTGCTGTTAATTGATCATCCACGTGCCAGTTTGAGGGATCTTGACCTAGTTGGTGGTAATAGATTTTCAACATTAACAACAGTCACTCATCTTCAGTATCTGGAAACTTGACATGGTCACTGAACAGGGTAGGTAAATAGAAGCTGTTGTACTTGATATTTCAACTTTATTTGATTAATCTTAGATATATGATTTGATTAAGCATTCTTGTTTGTTTAATTAATTACAAGTTATATGGATAAATACATTAATTGAAAACATCATCTTGCCATGTGGCCTTACTTAAAGTAAACTCAAAGTTACACCCATATTTTTCAGACTCCTGTGTTTTCTTTGAACTAATTTAATGTTTTGAAGATAAAAAACATTACAGAAGCCAATTCATGAACAAATTAGAATAAGCTTTATGTAGAAACTTCATTATATTACAGTGCAATGTAAAAGCTGTGTGTTATCAAGTTATAGTACTGCAGAATGCTGTGCTGACAACTACAATAGGAGATTTAAGCATTTATTTTTCTTTAAAATATGGAGCAAAGCAAACCTACCATTTCTGAAATTTAAATTGCAAAGGGTTGTTAGCGAAAACATTATCCAAAGAGACCGAAGGATCTTTTTTTCTGCATTACTGCAAGCAGAAGGGGGACAATTAAGTCTTCTTTCATTACTAGCTAAAATATTGTACGAAAAATGTTTGGAGATCATGAGGCCGAAGTGAATCTTGGGAGGCAACACAGACCCGGTGATATTGGATTGACTACCTGCTCAGTAATGTGTTCCATTGACTATATAACAAGTAGACAATGTAGTTAAAGTCATAAAGTCAACAGCAAGATTTGTCTTTTCCATTTCAAAATCTTTTGTGGAGAATTGAGAGGGAGATCACTTGGGTGGAAAATTGAATATCCCTATAGCTCATTATTCTGAGATTGAGTTTGACTTTTTCTCCATTCAATAAATTTATGACCTCAATCCTCAACCTCCCCCCCACCAAAAAAATAAAATAACTCTGACTGCAAATTTCCCTGTGTCTCCCTGACTGTAAAATAAATTTATTATAGAGAAGAACTTTACTTTGATTCTGGAATAAAAACTCAAATCTGTGGGTACTTCAGGTGATCTAATTCTGAGGTTGCATGCAATTTAAATCAAAATTCCCCCTTTTAATAATAAAACCGCTCATTGCTGCCAAGTTAAATAAACAAAAGCAATGCAGTGGGGAAAAAAAGGTTTATTCCAAATATGGATTTACCTTTGTGTATGATGTCTTCCTCTCAACAAATCGAGATTAGCATTCGTCAACCATGCACAGTGACTACATAAGCTCCACTCACTAGGTCCAAGGATACTGGAATTTACAGGCTAGAATTTTTTTTAAATTAAAAAGCAGTAGATATAGTTTTACAGCTGATGGAGCAGTGAGAAACAGAGAATTATTACCAACAGAATAAGCAATAGTAACACTCCGGAGTTTGAGGAGATTATATTCATATAAAAATTCTCTCAGATTTCTTTCATTTCCACCAGCAAGCACTTATACTGCAAATCAGCACTCCAATGTAATTCGGTGAAAATTGGCACCAATTGGGTGATCAATAGCTTGGCTGGTACTTGATTATATTAAAAAAGAGGGACAGAGAAGTTGAGATAAATTCTAGAGCTGGGGTTAGATACATATAATGGCACATAAGTCAGTGAAGGAATGAGCTCAAGGATGTGAAAGGGCCCAGAAGTGAAGGAGAGTGAGTTGTTAGGAAGGTAGGATTTACTGAACAGTGTTAAGAGAAGCCAAAAAAAAAGGGATTTCAATGAAAGGATGAGATTTTAAAATTTGACAAATTGTAACACTGACAATTTATTGAGCTCAAAAATGTGTTAAGGACAAGTAGGTTATAGAATTATTTCAATCTGATACTGAAAATCATTGCTTGCCTGCTCTTGAGTTGTGATATACAGTACATGCCAGACAAAAGAGCAGAGCAAGAAAGCTGAAGGCCAGTGGTTGGAGCCATACCTCACACAGAGAAAGGTGATTGATCATCCCAGACCCAGCATGCCATGGTAGGAATTTCTCAGAGCAATATTCTAAGGCCAGTCATCTACACCTGCTTCACCATTGACCTTCCTTCTGTCATAAGGTCAGAAGTGGGCATATTTAGTGATGATCATAAGACATAAGGGCTAAATTAGGCCATTCAGCTAATTGCTCTGCAATTTGACCATGATTGATTTATTTTACCTCAGTCACATTTTCCTCCCTGTAAACATCGACACATTTACTAATTAAGAACCTATCAACCTCTGCTGCAAATATACCCAGTAACTTGGCCTTCACTGCCATTTGAGGGAATGGATTCTACAGATTCACCACCCTCTAGCTAAAGAAATTCCTTGTCATCTCTGTAATAAAGGGATGTCCTTCTATTCTGAAGCTGTTCCCTCTGGTCCTAAACTCTCCAACTATTGGAAACATCCCATGTCCACTCTATATTGCCCTTTCAATACTCAGAAGGTTTCAAAGAGATTCCCCCTCATTCTTCTAAACTCCAGTGAGTACAGGGCAAGAGCCATCACACAATGTTCAAGCAGTAACCTTTCAGTCCTGGGATCTTTCCTGTGAACCTCCTCTGGACCCTTTCCAATACCAGCACATCCTTTCTGTGAGATGGGGCTCATAATTGCTCACAATACTCCAAGCAAAGGTTGACGAAAGCCTTTAAAAAAAAACCTCAGCCTCGCATCCCTGCTTTTATATTCAAGTACTCCGGAAATGATTGCTAACATTGCTTTTACCTTCCTTACCACAGATTTAGACTGCAAAGTCACTTTCTGAATGTAGTCCCCATTTAGAAAACAATCTATGCCTTTATTCCATCTACCAAACTGCCTGACCATAAATTTTCCTGCGCTGTATTCCAAATGTCAATTCTTTGCCCTTCTCCTAACCTGTCCAAATCCTTCTGCAGTCTCCCTGTCTTCCTCAACACTACCTGACCCTTTAGCTATCTTTGTATCATCCACAAGCTTGGCCACAAACACATCAATTCTGACAGCCAGATCATTGACATATAATGTGAAAAGTAGCTAGCACAACAGCAACCTCTGAGGAAAACCTCTAGTAATGGCTGCCCACTAAAAAAAAAGGCCCCTTTTATTCCTAAACAAGAGAAAATCTGCAGATGCTAGAAATCCAAGTGACACACACAAAACACTGGAGAAACGCTGGGAAAAAAAAGTACAGTTGACATTTCAGGCTGAAACATTGACTGTACTTTTTTCCATAGTTGCTGCCTGGCCTGCTGAGTTCTTCCAGTATTTTGCATTTGTTGCTCCCCTTTATTCCCACTCTTTTTCTTATGCCAAACAGCCAATCTTCTAGCCATGCTAGTATCTTCCCTTAATACCATGGGCTGTTATCTTGTTTGGCAGCCTCATGTGTGACATCTTGTCAAAGGCCTTCTGAAAATTCAAGTACACAACATCCACTGACTCCATCCTTTGTCTATCCTGTCTGTTATTTCCTCAAAACTTCCAAAACACTTGTCAGGCAAGATTTCTCCTAATGTAAAGCGTGATGATGCTGGTTTATTGTATCATGTGCCTCTAAGTACCTGAAACCTCATACTGATGGACTCCATTATCTTGTCAATCACTGAAGTCAAGTTAAGTGGCCTATAATTTCCTCTTTTACCTCTCTTCCTTCTTAAAAGAGTGGAGTGACGTTTACGATTTTCCAGTCCTATGTAACCACTCTAGAATCTAGTAATTCTTGAAGGATCTCTACTAATGTCTCCACAATCTCTTCAGCTTACTCTTTCAGGTCCCTGAAATGTTGCCCACCTGGTCCAGGTAACTTATCCAACTTCAGACCTTTCAGCTTCCCAAGCACCTTCTCCTTAGCAGTAAAACTCCCTCTTGAATATGTCAAACTACTTGTGTCTTCAACAGTAGAAAACAGATGACTAATTCAAAATGCTTATTCAGTTCAACAGCCATTTCTTTGTTCCACGTTATTATTTTTCCAGCATTATTATTCAGTAATATTATTCATTCTTCTAGGGTGCATCACAACCTGGGATGGAAGTTGTCCTGTCCAAGACCGGAAGAAGCTGCAGAAGATCGTGAACATAGCCCAGCACATCACACAAACCAATCTTCCATCCTTGGACTCACTTTACACCACACGCTGTCGGAGCAGTGCTGCCAGGATAATCAAGGACAAGACCCACCCAGAGAACACACTTTTTGTCCCTCTTCCCTCTGGGAGAAGGTTCAGGAGCTTGAAGATTCATACGGCCAGATTTGGGAACAGCTTCTTTCCAACTGTGATAAGACCGCTGATCGGATCCTGACCCGGATCTGGGCCGTACCGTTCAAATATCAGGACCTAACTTGCACTACCTTACTTTCCCTTTTCTATTTTCTAATTATGATTTATAATTTAAATTTTTATTATATTTACTTTGATTTGTACTTCGGGGAGTGCGAAGCGCAGAAACAAATATCACTGTGATGATTGTACACTCTAGTATCAATTGTTTGGTGACAATAAAGTAAAATACATTTATGTCCATTCTTGCCTCTATTTTATTCTACAAATATCTGCAAATACTTTTGGGATCCTCTTTTATATTATTGGTGAGCTTACCTTCATATTTCATCTTTTCTCTTCTTATTGCTTTTTTTTTTAAGTTACAATTTGTTGTTTTTTTGTTCCCAATCCTCTAGCTTCACAGTACTTTTTGCTATATTGCATGCACTCTCTTTTGCTTCAGCATTCTCTTTGACTTCCCTTTGTCAGCCTCATCCTCCCTTTAGAACACTTCCTCTTCTTTGGGATGAACTAATCCTGCCTTGTCTGAATCACTCTCAGAAACTCTAGCCCTTCCTGCCCTTCTGTCATCCCCACTAGTGTCCCCTTTCAAAATACTTGGGCCAGCTCCTCTCTCGTACTCTGTAGTTTCTTTTATTCTACTGCAATACTGATACATCCAAGTTCAGCTTCTCCTTCTCAAAATACAAAGTGAATCCTAATGTCAAGGAAACCTTAGGAGGCAGTGAGTTATGATCACTGCCTCCTAAGCATTTCTTTCCCTAATCAAATCTGGTTCATTACACAACACACAATCCAGAATTGCCTCATCCCCAAGTGGGCTTGACCACAAACTGCGTTAAATAACCATTCCACAAATTCCTTCTCTTGGGATCCAGTGCTAACCTGATTTTCCCAGCCTACCTGCATATTGAAGTGTCCCTTGACCATTCTAAGATTGTCCTTTCTACTAGCCTTTTCTATCTCATGTTGTAATTGGTACCCCACATCCTGGTTACGGTTTGAAGGTCTATATATACACAGCATCTCCCATCAGCGTCTTCTCACCATTGCAATTTAATAACTCTTTGTCACTTTCTACATCTTCTGATCCCATGACATTTATTTATATGGATTTGATTTCATTATTTTTAAACAAAGCCACCCCAGTTCCTCTGGCCACCTGCCCGTCCTTTTAATATGATGTGTTTCCTTGGATGCTTAGCTCCCAGCTGTGATCTTCTTTCAACCACGGCTCAGTGATGTCTACAATGTCATCCCTGCTATTTTATAACTGTGCTACAAGATCATCCAACTCATTTCATATACTGTGTGCATTCAAATATAACTCCTTCAGTCTTGTACACCCTTCTTTTCAATCTTATCTCCATGTTGCCTGAAGATAAATTCTCATTTCTTTCTAATTTTTTCCTTCTTATCTAGAGACTTCAGTAATCACTTCTGCACTCTCCTTCCCTCTTTTCCTACTTGAATTGAATTGGCTTTATTTCTTACATCCTTCACATACATGAGGAGTAAAAATCTTTACATTACGTCTCCATCTAAATGTTCAATGTACAATTATAGTAATTTATAATAAATAGAACAGTCAATGTAACATGGAAATACACTCAAATCAGCGTGAGTTAATCAGTCTGATGGCCTGGTGGAAGAAGCTGTCCTGGAGCCTGTTGATTCTGGTTTTTATGCTGTGGTACCGTTTCCCAGATTGTAGCAGCTGAAATAGATTGTGGTTGGGGTGACTTGGGTCCCCAATGATCCAATGGGCCCTTTTTCACACCTGTCTTTGTAGATGTCCTGAATCATGGGAAGTTCACAACTACGGATGCGCTGGGCTGTCTGCACCACACTCTGCAGAGTCCTGCGATTAAGGGAGGTACAGTTCCCGTACCAGGTAGTGATGCAGCCAGTCAGGATGCTCTCAATTGTGCCTCTGTATTAAGTGCTTAGGATTAGGAAATGCCAAACTTCCTCAGCTGTCTGAGGTGAAAGGGGCGCTGTTGTACACAGCTGGTATGTACAGAACACGTGAGATCCTCAGTGTTGTGGATGCCAAGGAGCTGAAAGCTGTTCACCCTCTCAACCCCAGATCCATTGATGCTTTTCCAGCATGTTGAACACACACTATTTATTTTAAAGCCCTATTCACAGCCCTGGCAATGTGATTCACCAGGACCCTGATCACAGCATGGTCCAGGTGGAGTCCATTGCATCTGAACAACTCCCTCCCTCCCCAATACTGATGCCCATGTCCCATGAATTCAAACTCACTTCTAGCACAACAATCTTTGAGCCACACATTTAGCTCTGATTTTATTAACCCTGTGCCAATTTGCAGGTCACCCAGGGTAACAATCCAGAGATTATGATGTTATATGAAGTGTGTACCATGGAGTACTGTGTACTTGTACTGTGTTCAGTTCTGGTCACCTCACTACACAGGAAGGATGTGGATACTATAGAGAGTGAAGAGGAGGTTTACAAGGAATTTGCCTGGACTGGAGAGTGTGCTTTTTGAGAATAGGTTGAGTGAACTTGGCCTTTTCTCCTTGGAGCAACAGAGGATGAGAGGTGACCTGATAGAGGTGTACAAGATGATGAGAGGCATTGATCGTGTGGATAGCCAGAGTCTTTTTCCCAGGGCCGAAATGGCCAACACAAGGGGGCATAGTTTTATGGTGCTTTGTAATCGGCTCAGCGGGATGTTTTTCATACAGAAAGTGGTGGGGCATGGAATGCACTGCCAGCAATGGTGGTGGAGGCAAATACAGTAGGGTCTTTTAAGAGATTCTTAGATAGGCACATTGAGCTTAGAAAAAGAGGGCTATGCGGTAGGGTAATTCTAGGCAGTTTCTGGAGTAGGTTACATGGTCGGCGAAACATTGTGGGCCGAAGGGCCTGTAATATGCTGTAGATTTCTATCTCCTATATTACCTTTTTGATTGCTTTTTAATTTAATCCCCCTCTGCTCAAATTACCACAGCAGAACCTCTCTCCCTGTTCTTCCTATGCCATTGATACTAACATGGACTGTGACAATTAGACCTTTCCCCTACCGCTCCAAGTTCCTCTGCAGTTCAGAGGAGATGCCCTGAAACCAGGCAACTCAGCCTCCAGGATTCTTGGTCCTTGTGACACAGAATTGTGTCCATCTCCTGGCCATAGTATCCCCCATTTCAACTACAATTCTCTTCCCTCCCCCTTCTTGCATGGCTCCCTGAACCACAGTGCCACGGTTTGGTTGCTCATCCTTCTGAAAGACCCCACTCTTGTCCTCAATGGAGCAACAAGCTCAGAGCCTGTTGAGTAAGCTCAGGGGCTAAATTGCCAAGATCGGAGAAGCACTGAACCCAACCATCAACCACCCGAGCTACACATCTTCCGAATTATTTCCAAGGTCCAGTTATGATTCAACTTTACAAGTAGTAAGTATCAGAGGGGCAAAGGGATTTATGAGTCCTAGTGCAGGATTCCCTAAAGGTTAACTTGGTAGTAAGTAGTTGGTAGTTGGTAGTAAGGAAAGCAAATGGAATGATAGCATACATTTTGAAACGGCTAGCATACGAAAGCAAGTAAGATATGCTGAGGCTTTATAAGGCATGGGTCAGACCACACTAGGAGTGTTGTGTGCAGCTTTAAGCCCCTGTGCTGGCATCAGGAGGGTCCAGAGGAGATTCACAAGAATGATCCCAACAATGAAAGAGTTAATGTGTTAGGACCGTTTGATAGTCCTGGGCCTGTACTCACTGGAAGTTAGAAAAATGAGGTGGGGTGGTGGGGATCTCATGATTGAAATGCACTGATGGAGTGGACATTGAGAGGATGTTTCCAACAGTGGGGCAGTCTAGTTCCAGAGAGCACAGCCTCAGCATACAAGGACATCCTTGAGAACAAAACTGAAGAATTTCTTTAGCCAGAGGATGGTGAATCTGTGGAATTAATTGCAACAGACAGCTGTGAAGCCCAAGTCATTGGATATATTTAAAGTGGACGTTAATAGGTTCTTGATTAGTAAGGGCGTCAAAGGTTCCAGGGAGAAGACAGGAGAATGGGATTTAGAGGAATAATAAATCAACCATGATGGAATGGTGCAGGAGACTCAGTGGACTAAATGGCCTAACTCTGCTCCTCTGTCTTATGGTCCAAGTAAGAATTGCAAAGCTACAGTGCCAGACAATAACCATCACCAGGAGAGAGTCTAATCACCTATTATTGACATAGAGTGGCAAGACCATCCCAAGGGTCACTATTGATCAGAACCGGACTAATATTTTGGTTTGAAGAGAGATGCAAGGCCGGGAATTTGGCAGCAATTGACTCTTTTCCTACTAGACCACCATCTACAGCAGGGGTTCCGAACCTTTTTTATGCCATAGACCCCTACCATTATCCGAGGGGCCCTGTAGACCCCAGGTTGGGAACCCCAGATCTACAGGGATTTGATGGAATGTAGGGACTTTCATAAATGAGCTCAACGGCAACAGCAAACAAGACATTCAACATCATCTGGGATAAAGCAAACTGCTCAGTTAGTGTCCCCTCCACCCTCTTCAGCACTTCCTTGTTCCACCACAGTCACTATGTGGCTGTTGTATTTGCCATTGACAAAATGTGCTGTTCTTACTCACCTAGGCTACTTTGACAGCACCTCCGAAGTCAATCAGCTCCTACACCAAGGATGACAGCGCTTTCATGGTAGAAGGGGACTCTCTAAGTTGCATGCCATTCTAACTTGGAAACAATTATTCCTGCATTGCTACTGGTCTATTTTCTGGGACTCCCTCTCCCAACAGCATTGTGGACATCTCAAGACTGTTTAATGTGATTTCCAGTGCACACGTATAGAGGAGAATGAAATACCTGCAGGAGGTTCCAGAAGGTGGTTCACTGATTTCTTCTCAAGTGCAGTCTGATTTGGGCAATAAATACTGGATTTGCCAGACATCCCCAGAACTTAAAAACTCAAATAAATAAAACAAAAAAAGTTAATGCTCTCCCATTAAGAATACTCTTGGAACCCCAGAGAGGCAGCATTTTAATAAAATGCATTTCCCTTATTTTCCAGTTTCACAAAATGAAGGCACTCCTGGCCTTCCTGTGTGGCATAGTTCTTTTGCCCGGCGGAACTGATCTCACTGACTGGGGCAAAGGCGGACCACTGGCGCCTTAAAACCTGTTGCTCCAGGCAGATGGGGCTCTTTAACCACGGGTGGTAGCTCATCTAGGAGAGGGAAAACTCCGATTTCAAACCTCCGCTGCCTTGCGGCTATACTCACTCACAGGAAAGGCTGTGGGAGTAAACCCCGAGGGAAAATCCGGAGTTGGTGTCCCGAAGGCGGCTGACTGCTGTACCCAGCACCGGCACGGCAGCTCCTGCGATGCTGCTGACCCCAAACGTCGTTCCTTTGGACCTGTCATCAGCATGGAGGGGGGACCCACTGCATGGGCAACAGACAATCTCCATATCAACTCTGCCCTGGAGAAGCCAAGCCCAGTGACTACCAGAGGCACAGCACCCACGGTCAACGGAGGCCACACACAAAGTACGATGGCTGTTCACTATATACACGTTTTATAAAACAACTTGAAAGCAACGTGTTGGGGTAAAATGGGCGCCTATCCAAGTGTAAGCTTATTTTAATCTATTCAATGCTGTAGAGTGTGACTTTTATGTAAGGTAAAACACTCTGGAGGGTGTGCAAGGGTAACCTGGGGACTTGCACTCCTGCTGACGTCCCATGTTTCAGATCAAACATAAATGCATTATATGCATTTAAGTCAATGGAGCTGAAAGTTTTCAGTAATTCATTGCCAATTAGAAACTCTATATTATTTCCATCTTTCCGCAACCAAGGCTACTACTGCCTTAGTGACATGTCAGATATTCAGTCAAGGTAGAGTGAGCTGCCGCATAACCTTTGCACTCATGTATGCTATTTAATATAAAGTAGCTGTCAACAATGTAGATTATAGCCATAATAAAAAGCTCTCCATAGGTGTGCAAAAACATGCATTCAAATCTAGGTTCCCTACAATACAAATGGGATATTCAGAGCTTGTCAATCTAAGCAAAAAAGAAAAACACAGCTAAGTGAACTCAGTGAGAGTGGATTATCTGGCAAAGTTTCCATAAAATTGCTCCCAACTTTACAGAATTGTCACTTGAAATAAAAGATGTGTAGCAGGAACTCAGATTACATGGATTTGTAGTCAGGCGTGTTATGACCTTTGGCATTTAAACACCTGCCTTAAATGAAGCAAGTCACAGCTGATCACTATGTAAAGTGGTTACATGAAGCATGTTATTAGATTTCAGTGCAGGGAGAAAATGGTATTAGTGAACTATTGTCAAGATTTGCCATTCAAAGTATTTCCAGTAGAGGATATACACTCAGTAGCCACTTTATTAGGTAACTCCTGTACCTAAATAAAATGGTCCCTGTGCATACCTTGTCTTCTGCTGCTTTAACCCATCCACTTCAAGGTTGAACATGTTATGCATTCACCACTGTTATAATATGTGGTTACTTGAGCTACTGTTGCCTTATTGTCAGGTTGAACCAATCTGGGCATTCTTCTCTGACCTCTCTCGTCAGTAAGACAGTTTCGCCCACAGAACTGCCACTCATTGGATTTTTTTTTGTGCTTTTTACTTTGGACCATTCTCTGTAAGTTCCAGAGACTGCCATGCATGAAAATTCTAGATCATTTCTGAGATACTCAAACCACCCCATCTGACACCATCAATCATTCCATGGTCAAGGGCACACAGATCACATTTCTTCCTTATTCTGATGTTTGGTCACAACAACACTTGAATCTCTTGACCACAAAATGCATTGAGTTGCTGCCACATGATTGGTTGATTAGAGATTTGCATTCACAAGGTGTACCTAATAAAGTGGCCACTGAGTTGTAGGTGCAGTATACAATTGGAAATACAAATAATGGTCCTCTCCTCACCTTCATCATTGTGATTATTCAAAAATCAGCATATGGGAAATAAAACTATACAAAGAAACTAAGAGGAATGAAGCAGCATTACTATGTAATTACAATTAAAGAATGTCATGATCCTACACTCCCACTAGTCTCACATCTCTTCCCAAAGTCTCCTTCCAGAACAAGAAACAAACTATACCCTTTTGCTAAGTACAACTTAGCTGGAAATGTTTGGCTGCTAGAGGTTTTTGCAGAGGTACAGTATCACTAATTATTCTAATATGGTGGCTGAGAAACAACCTAAACTTCTAGCCCTTACTGATTTAAGGTTATGTTAATGGAATTAGCAGTTTTAAGTGGATCCTGACTCACTGGGTAGTTGATTGTAGGTCTAAATTAGAGACAAAATCTGGACTGTTAATTACACTGCTATAGGGTAGCAAAGGTGCCCTCTTGCAGGAGATGCATCTTCCAAACCCAATGTTAAACAAAGTCCTGTCTGCCTCATCTTGTGGATGTTAAAGTGGTATTTGAAGGCATTCTTTCCAGTATCTGGGTCAATAATTGTTTCAGTGAGGGAGCAGATGTTCATCAGCAACAAGCTTCCTACGTTATAGATTGACTACATCTCACCCAATTTTAAAGCACTGTGGGATGTTGTGCGAACATCTGTACTCCATGCAAGCAGATGGTAAGGCAACTGTTTAACTTACAGATGTTTCCTGAATAAACCAATAGTCAAGGGGTATCCATCCATTCGCTACAGCACAACCAAAAAGGTGCAGGAGAAACCATTACCAAAGCAGGAAGGTAGAATAAAAGACAATGTCAAGATAGACACACATTTCCCTAGCTCCATTATATATATTAAAACATACATAATCACCACTCAGCAGATTTAGTCTTCATAGGTAAATTTTCACATTGACTACATTTGTATTTGGAAACAGTCACTGCCTAATCTACCAACACATTAACTTAAAACATTGACTGAGATTAAAACAACTGCGAACATTAAGATCTTCAACAGCAACATGAGGTATAGCAAGGGATTCTATTGCTAAATTAACTCACTCCTGAAATTTGAATTCCAGTATTTAAAGTTTCAGGATGAAATCCTTGGAACTGACCTATGGACTTTTCAGAATCCCAGGGCAAGCATTCCCCATTTAGCTCTGCATGTTGGAGAGGGAAAAAAACATGGTAACATTTTCAGATGGAATCTGTTGTAGGCATCAATTTCACCATTCCACTTTCTTTTTTTACTCTGGACATATTTACCACCCAACAGCTCTCAAGTTTGGCTTTGTCAGTTCCAACTCATCCCACCTGCATTCCTCTGAAGATAATTCAGCCTGGGATACAAGTAACTTGCAAAATTATTTATTCTGGTTGATGTGAAACACAGAAGTACACTAGCCTAGGAGGTTCATCTAGCAGCATCTGTATTTCTTTGAGGGATATGTAAAGTCACACATGAAAGTGATTTAATTGAGTTTAATTCAAGTCAATGCAAGATGTTGCATTTTGGTACGACAATCCAGTGTAGGACTTGCACAGTAAATTGTAGGGAAGGTGTTTAGCACACTTGCCTTCATCAATCAGCACACTAAGTACAGGAGTTAAGAAGCATTGTTTCAGCTGTACAAGATGTTGTTAAGTTCACATTTGGAGTTGTCTGCATTTCCTGTCACCCTGTAGGAGAGATGTCATTAAACTGCAGAAATGAGAGATGAGGAGTGAACTTAAAAAAGAGTGCTGAATTGGTGGAATTCTCTGAGGCTACATCAGTAAATATATTAAAGACAAAGTTGGATAGATTTTTGCATAATATGGGAATTAAGGGTTATGACAGGTAGGTGGAGACGAATTCATGGTCAGATCAGCCATGATTTTATTGAATAGCACAGCAGGCTCAATGGACAGGATGGCCTACTCCTGCTCCTACTTCTTATGTTCTTACGTAGAAGGATTTGCAACAACATAACTAGAGGGGTTGATTATAAGGAGTGTTTAGACAAGCTAGAACCTGGAACATGGAGCCTAAAGGATGACGTTACAGAGGTTTACAAAATCCTGAGGGACATAGATAAAGTGAATAGCCACAGTCCACAGTAAAAGGGGGGGGGGGGGTCCCAAAACCAGAGGACATAGGTTTAAAGTGAGAAGGGAAAGATTTAAGAGATCTAAGGGACGTTTTCCACACTGAGAGTGGTGGGGAATGGAAAGCTCACTCCATATGCCCACCAACTGAAGTGGCTGAGGCAGGAACATTTAAAAGGCACTCATACAGATACATAAACAGGATATATTTCGAAGGGCATGGGCCAAACATAGAATAGCTCAGGTAGACAACTTGGTCAGCATTCATGAATTGGGCCCAACAGCCTGTTTCTATGGTGTATAACTCAATAATTCTAACCCAAGTTAGATTGCATCAGGGATCATTTTTTGTCAGCATGCTTTCATGTAGCTTCTATCAGGAACCCCACAGAATCCAATTCATAGAAATGGGATTTAACAGATTTTGACTTATTGAATCTAAACAGAATGCAAGAGAATTATCCTGAGTAACCTTGACTTGCATTGGAAGTCATTACAACTGCAATTACTCTGATCTTATTCAATGTTTTCGATCAATGCATTGGGATTTTGTGGAACATCCCAGCTGGGTTACTGTCACATACAAAACATGTACAAGGACACCAATAGGAGATGAAATCTAATTTCCAGAAAATGTCATGGTGATGTCTTGGAGAAATTTTCCACATCATTGTGCTCATTTCTCTCTATAGACAATGGTTGGTTTGTTGTGTATTTTGGTCATCATTTGGTTTTTATTAGCACATTGCATTTTTCTTGGGTGTTTGCATAAAAAAATCTTAACGTTCATCATCTTGGAATGATGGGCGATTCCTTAACAATTCAATGGAAGGAGGTTAAACTATTTAACAGATTCTTACAGATTAGTTACATTTCTGTCTTAAGCACACAATCCACAGTAGGTCCTTCTGAACCCATTTAACGGATATTAGATCTATTGAAAACTGCTTACATCTTTGAAAGCAGTGACATCCCAGGGTATCTGACATTTCAGAACAGGCAAGGAAGAGAGGGAGATGAGGTAGTGATCTTAGTGAGGAATAACAAGACGACAGAAGTTAGGAAGATCTTGACTCGGCAGATATATCAGTGTTTGAATGAAGCTACGTAGCAACAAGTGACTGAAAACATTAGTAGGTGTTGCTGATAAACTTGGGAGTTTCTCATTCCCTTGGAACTGAGACCATTCAGCCCAATGAGTTTGTACTAGCTTTCATTCATCCCATTCCCCCATATACTTAACTACAAATTTTCCACTTAAATACCCATTAACTATGCTATGATTCTCCATCAACCACTTACACTAGGAATGATTTATACCAGCTAGGTCATGGGGATGTGGAAGGACAAAGGGCATGGTATACATGAAGAGATCAGATGTGAAAGTAACAAGAATTACAGAATGATTATGGGGGGCTTCAGTCTAAACATGAACTCAAGATGAATCTCAAGGGAATATACACATACTTTGATAATGATTCTTTAAATTTTGACTGGGGAAATTTAAATTATTGCCATTGACTTACAGAGTTCCCAGAATGCATACGGTGGACTCCCAAATCAGTATGTTGGAGGACTGACTAGGGTTTCTCTAACTTCTGATTCCCCCTCCCACCCACTGCCTCACACTTCGTTTTCCCTCTCACCCCTTTTCTTCCCATGCCCCACTCTCACAACCTGTCCATCATTTCCCTCTGGTTCCCCACCTCCTCCCCTTTATTCCATAGTCTACCGTCCTCTGCTATCAAGTTCCCACTTCAGACTTTGGCCTCTTCCAGCTATTATCTCCCAGCTTCTCAGAACATTCCCTTACATCCTCCCTTCCCCACCCATCTACCTTGACTCGCCTATTTCCATCCAGCTTGTGCTCCACCCTCTCCCTTGCGTTTTTAAGATGGATTCTGCCTTCTTTGTTTCCAATCCTGCTGAAGGGCCTCAGCCCAAAAAGTCTGTTCCTTTTCCTCCATAGATGCCACCTGACCTGCTGAGATCCTCTAGGATTTTGTGTGTGAATTGTAGAACTAGTACTGCACAATGACAGAAGTTTAATTCATTATCTTGTAAAAAAAAAGCCCCTAGGAAAGAGATGCATCATATGATAGGATTTGATATTAAACTCAATTTAAAACCAGAGTTTTCATTCCAAACCATGAATGGACGAGGGAGGAGGCAGTTGACTGGGGTTGATACAAGATTGGAAATGATACATGCAAAATGCTGAAGGAACTATTAGATTGGGAAAGTATATTAAAGAGTATGACAGTGGACCGGCATAGCTTGTGTTTAAATAATATTAATTGCAACAAATCTAGATCCCTTTAAATCACTAAGACACAACAGGAAAAGTGGCAAAGTCCTGTAGTTCAAGAGGAAGTCGAGGTACTATTAAATCCAAGGATAAGAGTCAGAAAGTTGCCAAAAAAGCAGTAAACCTAAAGATTAGAAGCAGCTTCGGAGTCAGTGATAAATGATCAATGGATGAAAGATGGCCTACATGAAATATAAGAAGTCAATAAAAGGTTACATGTAAAAATGGAAAAAAAATACTACCAAGGACTAACGCAAGAGCCTTACAAGTGTAGATGAGAGAATATAATTGGACAGAAAAAAGTGTAATTTAACAAATTTAAATAATTTATTGGTTGAGATACAGGGTGGTACAGGCCCTTCTAGCCCTTTTGAGCCGAGCCGCCCAGCAATTCCCCGATTTAATCTGGGCCTGATCACAGGACAATTTACAATAATCAATTAACTTACCTAATTTGTAGCTTCGTAAAAAAATACAAAACTAAAACTCCCAGGAGAACAAAGAGCCTAGTGCAAATGGGAAAGTGACAGATTAATATTAATGTTACTAGATAAATTAATAAACCAGCAAACTAATAAATCTCAAGGACCTGATGACCTTCATCTCAAAGTTTTGATAGAAAGCACTTGCTTTTCAAATTTTTCCCTTTTCTGTTGATTCAGATATTTCCCCCGGAAGACAGCAAATGGGATCCCACTATTTAAGAATGGGGTGAAAGTTTAAAAAAAATGAACCATTCTGGCAGCCTGACACAAGTAGCTGGGAAAATGGTGAAATCTATAATAAAGAGTGTTATATCAAAACAGAGTCAAGGTGGATTTATGAAAAGGGGAGAGATCATGGTTTAAAGGCTACATCTAGTAGACAAAATGAGGGGAAAATCAATGAATGTATATTTGGATATTCACAAAGCTTACAATAAGGTCCCAAAGAGGTGATCACTTAAGGATACAACACGTGGAATTGGGGATAATTAATACTTGCCAAATTGAGATTTGGTTAAAGGATAACAAGTAGAAATAAACAGCTGGGCAGGGATAGTCAATTTTATTTGTTGATTTAGAGATATAGGCAGAGCAGCCCTTCCACCCCAGCCCAACTAGCTGCACCACCTACTTAACCGTAGACTAATCACAGGACAATTTATAATTACCGATTAATTGACTAACAGGCACACCTTTGGAAAGCGGGAGGGAACTGGAGTACACGGATGAAACCCACACATTTATGAGGAGGAGGAGGCACAGACGGAGTTGGAATTGAATTGAATAGAGTAAGTTTCCTTATGGGACAAAACTAGTTGGGAATGTGAGTAATGATGAGGTAGTAAAGGGGTTGAGTGGATAGACAAGAATCTCACTGGTGGGTTGTAATACAAAGTTTTCCACTTTGGAGGACAAAAAAATGTGGAATTTTTTTTAAAAAGTAAAATCACACCTAAAGAATTGTGTGAAATTCTGGTCTCACCTGAAGAAAGATTTATCACAGTAGTACAATGAGCATTCAGCAGACTGGTCCCTGGGATAGAAGACCATTATGAGGAAAGAGCAAGAAGGCTTAGCCTTTATTCCATAGCATTTAGAAGAATGAGAGGAGACATTGAAACAAACTCCTCAGAATAGAAGCAGGGAGAATGTTACCACCAAGGAATCTAGGACTAGGGCTACATTCTCCAAACAGAAGTATACTTAGTACAGAAACAAAGGAGAATATTTTCACTCAGAGCATGAGGAATATTTGTAATTGTCTAATCCGGAGGCTATGGAAGCTCACTCATTATATTGAAAACATTAAAGGAAAACAGGTTCTTGGGTTTAGTACATGAACATGATACCAGGGATGATAAGCTATGATCATGAGTGGACAAACAGGCTCAAGAGGCCAAATAGTCCACTCCTGCTCCTAATTCCTAGGCTCTTGTTTTTGTCAGCAACTGGCTGAAAGATTAACTTTCAATTCCACAACTTTGGATGTTCGGGAGGTTGCAGTACATCGGATAAACCACTCCAGTGGCAGACTGCACCCACTACTGATTCAGATGTAAAAAAAGAGTAAAAAAAAAGTTTGGTAACAATCCAGAGAAAGTGGCCTCTCACAATTTCTGCTTCAGATGAAAAGAAGTATTGAGATATAAACTTGGGGGGGAAAAAAAAGTGAGGGGGCAGATGGAGATTTATATCCAGCAAATGAAAGGCAGTCACTGACACTGGAACTTTACAACTCAAACGTGCATTGCGAGATCTGCAATCGCATTTCTGTTGTCATCAATTTCCAGGTCTCCCAAGAGGCCGAGGGCTCTCAGGAAACTGACTCTCAGGAAACTCTTTGCCTGTTTTCCAGTAACAATATTATTTCCCATATCCTAAAACTGGGTGGCTGCACCGAAAGAGCAGTTCCAGTGCATTATTTTTCTGAAACAGGAAGTGCTAAGAGTTCATTGCTGGTTAAGCAAGGTCAGCGTCTTTGAAATAATAAATGGCACTGGGGTGTAGCTTCTCATTGACTTGTCATTACAAAATAAAACACCTTTCATGTTTCTCAGGTTGAAGGAATTTGGGGTGTAGCAAAGTTAAGAGATGCTGCTGTTTCTCCTCCCCACCCCCAGGGACAACTGGAGCCTGCTCAGTCCATATTTTCCTGGATCACGTCTCCTATTTGCCATGATTTGCAAGACACAAGCTGTACAATCTCATATCGAACACCAACACACACAGAAGCACCTCATTAGAAACTGAACACAACACAAAGAATTCCTTCTCAACCAATATGGCAAATCCAAGTCGATTCTCAAACGCCCGGTAAAATACTGGCTGATATTCTAAGTAACTTTGAATGAACGTTGTGGGAAAAAAAAATGTTTCCATTTGACACGATTACACCCACCCAGCAATCTAAACCCTGCTGAACAATGAGTGATGAACAAGGCCAAGTTCAACATCTTTATCATGGATTTCATTCAGTATCTATTCAAAGTAAGTTTGTGGCAAAGTTATTGAAGTTTGATAAATGTACAGATTTGACTTGTCCTCCTAAGCATTGATTGTAATCAAGGGAAAATTTGATTCCACTTTAGCTTTTGTTGAATTGCATCAAGGGTGGTGAGGATATCCTAACAATCAATAGAAACTTTCAAAGGCAAGCGTGCATGATATATGATGGGAATTGGCAAAACAATGAGCTACGTTCCTGTGCTGGTAGCACAGATGTTGATTAATGAACTAGACTGCAATTTCAAGGGCGTATTATGAAAGCAAACAGACGTTGCAAAGATCAGCCGTCTTGTGGACAGTGAGAAGGATCAGTAAGATAATAAAGACGCTTCTGACCCATTGAGAAAATAGT
The DNA here is from genome assembly GCF_030144855.1 of Hypanus sabinus. Taxonomy (NCBI): domain Eukaryota; kingdom Metazoa; phylum Chordata; class Chondrichthyes; order Myliobatiformes; family Dasyatidae; genus Hypanus; species Hypanus sabinus. The sequence goes on along the minus strand of NC_082733.1, from coordinate 12,660,713 downwards.
GAATGGAACTTGGGCAAGGAAGTGTGTTTGGTGAAATGTAGCTAGGCAAGGGGGCACACAACATAAGAGGGGAATAGAGGGGAGCAGTTTGATTTTAAAAAAAAAGGTACCTTCGATGTGTGCCCATATTCTCAAAAGCTGCTGGTTAAAAATGGTTCAACCAGCCTGGATACTTTAAAATAAAAGCAGAAAATGATTTAAATACTCAGGTGAGGCAACATCTTTGGTAAAAGAAACAAAGTTAACACTTCAGGTTGAAGACATAAGCATGAGAAAGTCTCCAGATGCTGGAAATCCAAAGCAACACACACAAAATGCTGGAACTCAGGTCAGGCAGCATCTACGGAAATGAATAGATAAGTCAACATTTTGGGCAAAGACCCCTCTTCAGGACTGAGAAGGTTGAAGACACTCGATCTAAAGATTAGCTTGTTACTCTTCCCTCAGATGCTGCCTGACCTGTTGTGTCCTTCTGACATTTTGTACTTTTAATTTTAGATTTCCAGTATTGTATCTGTAGTCTTTTTTCCAGGGACCACTTTCCTTATTAACAGCATAGATTTCACTATTTTGCACTCTATTTTTAAAATCTCTCTCTTATGCTATTCATGGGTTAAGGGTGAAAGGTGAACAGTTTAAGGGGACAACATGAGGGGAATCTTCTTCACTCAGAGGGTTGCAAGTGTGGAACGAGCTGCCAGTACAAGTGGTGGCTGTGAGTTCGATTTAAATGTCGAAGGGACATTTGGACAGTAAACGGATGGTCAGGGTATGGAGGGTTCTGGTCCTGGTACAGGTCAATGGGAGGAAATAGTTCAGCACAGACTAGATGGGCCAAATAGCCTGTTTCTGAGCTGTACTTTTCCATGACTCTATGGTAACAGTGATTTTTTTAAAAAAAAATACATATTGCGCTGTACTGCTACTGCAAAACAAGAAGATTCACAATATATGTTGGTGATAAACAAACCTGATTCTGATGTTATGTTATAACTGCGCACAGCACTAGTTATACCACAACCTGAATGCAGTTACACTACAGTCACACTACAGGAAGGATGCAATTGCAATGGATTGTGCAGCGACTTACAAAGGTGCAGCCACAATGCAAAAACTGTAGCAACCGATCAGCCAAGCTAGTAGTGGAACAGAGTCTGAAAGGAGACCTCACAGGTTGAAAATTACAAGGAAGAATTTACTTGCCTTAAAAGAGGTGCAAGAACAGTGGGTGGAAGGACATTGGCAAACACTGGTGTAATTCTACACTGCCATCTTGGAGAACATCCTTGCATCAACCAATACTGTCTGATTTGAAGCAGCACCCTCTCACAATATATGAAAACTAGTGAGCAGAAAACTTCACTGGTCGCAGTCTATCGTCACCGTGCAGCTTGTATGTGTGCAGGACAATGAAGCGGGCAGCAAAAATCATCGCGGATGCTCTCCCCCCGAAAACTGCCTTCTCCAAAGGCTCCCACAGGGCTATTAAAACAAAAAAAATCATGCCATATTAAAAGTTTCTTCTCCCAGGCAGCCAATCTCAAAAGTCATTCTAGTTACTTCCCACCTCCATTACTCTCGTCACTGTAATGCACTGTAAACATTTTAGCCGATTTTTATTATGCTGCTTCCGTTGTAAATGTATGCGGGAATTTATATAGTTATACCCATATCCATACTATTACAGTAATGTTATTTTGTAAAATTCTTTATGATTATTGAATGTTGTTTTTGTTGCATGTTATATCCACACACTACAGCAAGTTTATGGTGAATAAACTTAATCCTTGAGAAGTTTTCACGCCGAGGGTGGTTGGGATTTGCAATTCACTGACTGGGATCATAGAGAGAGCAGAAATACTCAGCGTATTTAAATAGCACTTGGTTGGGTAATTGAAGAACCTTGACCTGCAGGGTTACAAAGCCCTGTACTGGAAGCTGGGATTAGGTTAGAAAGTCCTACCTCTCAATGAGCACTGTGGACCAAATGGCCTTCTCCATATGGTAATTTTTCAGTAATGATTTTTATGACAAATCTCTTCCTATCATACATACAGATGATTGAAAAGTAGTCTAATACGTAAACTTTTATCAGTTATGCAGACAAAATATAACTTCAGGACATTTCAAGTCACATTCTGGCTAATAGTTTTACAGTCTTGTATTAACATAAAATGTAACAGCCAATTAGTATAGAGCAAACTAAAAATTTGAATAATGCTGATGCTGGAAATCTGAAGCAAAAACAGAAAATGCTGCTTTTCAATAGGTCTGTGACTTAAAACGCTGACTCTGCTTTAATTCCCCCAGATGCAGCCCGATCTGCTGCATACCTCTAACGTTTTCTGTCGGCTTTTAGTTTTACAGAGCAAAAGGATATTCTTTAAGAGGATGTTGATAGAGGAATGTTATTCAAGATATCAAGAACTCAATTCAGTGAGCTCAAATATATCAACCCTTAAATACAGGCAGAGTAGTGGTTTCAAATATCACCTCCAATAATGTGGCACTCCCTCTGTACTGCAGATCTCCAGAGTGGGACACTGCATCGGCTGAGCCACAATAGATACCCATGGACAACCTTTTGACTGCGCGCCTGTCCCTCCAGGTTCAAGGGTCAGTCACTTACACTTGTATGTGGAAACTACTACAATAGGCCTTTCCACTCTTGTCCATCACTGACACAAAGAGCCACCCAGATACTAAATACACAAGTTGCAATTACATCATCAATAAAATCAAACTGATAAAAAAAATCTGGAAAATATTATATCATAGCTATTTATCCTGTCGTTGACCAAACAACCTCTACTTACTCCCACTGTAATGGGCCCTCTAAGAGATCTTGCTGTTGTTCCACTCATCACCCGGCCACCTTCTCATCCATTGAAATTTAACTTTTCTCACTTTCCCAGCTCTGACCAACCCAAGACTCAGATTTTCACAAATGCTGAGTTTGCAGCATTCTTAAGTTTGCAAGATAAACTCCTCTTCCTACAATAATCATTAAAAAAATAAGCTAAATAATCAAATGTATGGTAACCGTTCTTTGTGTGTCCACTGCAACTGATTTAAATTTCTAATACCAACAACCTACACAACTATGATTGGCAATAAACACTATAATTGCATTCAGCAGGATCACTACAGATAAATGTTAATCTTATCAGCAATTCAAACAGCTCGAAAATTAATGAAGAACACAGCAAAAGAGAAGCAGCCTAGATCTCCCAACAATTTTATTCAAAAGTAAGAGGTATTAGAGTTGAAGATCCCTGGGGCACAATAAGTTTACACGGTATCAGAAAACAAGTTACGTACAAGGCTTCCAGATCAAAATTTGATGGATCTCAAGCAACCACAACAGAACAGAATTCAGGGTAGGATCAAACACTAAATTCAGCCAAGACCTCTCATTAGTACTACAGAGGGGAAGTGACAGCAGTGCCCTCTTTCAGACATTAAACAAGGTGTCCCCCATCAGGTGGGCTAAAGTCAACAATCCTCAACTAACTTATCCAGTCATTTTTTCTGTTGCAGATTGCATCACATTAAGCACCATGTTCCTAACATTACAACAGTGATCAACAGGAGGTTCTGAAAGGAACTGTGAGATCTCATGGAACAATACTTTATCAGGGCAAGTCTGCTCTCTTTTTAAAAGAGACAATACATAACATGAAGGCCAAGAGAGCCCAATCACAATCCCTGATCATCTCCCCCACTAGGTTTAGGCTTGCGAGCTGCTGATTGAGCAAATACTTGAGAGAGAATGCCTTTGGACATGACCTGCGACTGTTCATTGCAGAATGCACCAGTATAAATACAAATACTGATGCGATTAATGATCATACAAGACTATAAGATCCATCACTGGTTTATCTTTTTGCTTGGAATTGTACTTGCATTTATGATGAACCTTTAAGGCATTAGAGGGGCGTCATCAAGCACAATTTGACAAAGTTAACATGAAATTTTAAGGCAAGTGATCAAAGCCTAGTCAAAGTTTCTTTTAAGAAAAAGAGGAATATCTTATAGAAGGTGAACTGGCAAGGGTCAGAGGGGAAATTGCAGAGCTCAGGACTAGGTACGTGACCGCACAGCCAGCAACAGGGGAGCAATTACAATTGAGCATTTCCGCTGGTACGATTTTGAAGATGGGAGTTAGAGGCCAGGGGCAAGGAGAGGTTGAGGCAGGGTTTTGAGATGTCTGTGTCACTAGTAAGATTAGCATTTATTGAGGCAATGTACTATGGAACAGGAAATCCATATAGCACACTGAATACAGGGTTGATGGGTGAACAGATTGAAGATTAGGCAACAAGCTGTCATGTTTTACAAGAGTTCAAGTTGGAAAATGGTAGAATAATCACACCTAATATAATATACAAAACAATTCTAGTAAGTCTAACTTTAAGACCTTTTATATTTTCTCAAACAGAATCCTTAAAGCTAGTTCATTACTGTCTCTTGTATATAAACAATGTCATTTTAAAAAATTAAATCCTTTCCTAGAATGTTATTAAATAAACTCAGCTCTGTAACACTAACAACTTCCATTTTCACAGCAGATTAACGTAGTAAATATGTCAGTGATAAACACAATGCCTTTGACAATTTTAGATCTGAATGACCCACTGTAAATTAAGAGCATGGCCCTCCAGAACACGCCATTAAATAACAGGTTTAAATTACAGCAATGGAGCTGTAGTGAACCAGGGTAATCAACACTTTCCCCATCGAAACCCCCACAGGCACAGTATGACACTACTACTGTCAATTTGGCAAGTGTCTCCAATGACCTGTGACACAGATATCAGCATTCACACTTGCTCCAGCTAGTGGGTCGGAGGAAAACGCTAGCTGCCCAGCTAACTATGCGCTAGTAATCGAGTGGCTTTCCTGCTTGACCAATCAAAGCCAGAGTCCAAATCCTGGCAAACGCCAACTTATATAGTCGTTGAAAAGATGCAGTCTACCTCTTTAAGGATAATTAGTGAAGGGCAAAAAGAAACGAGAACTATTTTAACCTAACTACACTTTATTGGAAAACAAGAGAATTAATTGCAACAGTGGCTTTTTATCCTTTTCAAGTCAGACATACAGAACAAATTGGACTATAACAGGTGTCCACCTCATCCTATTGGGAACCCCACCGGAAAATTCAAATATTAAACTGAATGTCCAAAGTACAAGTTCGTGATTAACAATTATTATGATGACTTCAGTGCTATTTATGAGTGAAATGCTTTGAGAACCCAAAACCATTAGGACAACTTTGGGTGGAAGAGGTTCGGGAAATGCATAACTATTGTACTTTGCAATCCCATTAAGCTGGAGACAAATACACTTCTGTCAGAAATTTAAGTTGCTTCTCAATAATAAGCTGTTGTATCAAGCATCTATGGATAGGTGAAATGATGCATCTCTCTGTACATTTTAATGTACAAGCCACAAATACAGTACTGTGCAAGAATTTTAGTCACTATATATAGAGCTAGGGTGCCTAAAACTTTTTTGTACTATACTCTAGTAAATTTTCACATACTGCACTGTGGTGCAGCTGCAAACAGAACAAAAAGCACAGAACTCATGACATGTGTGAGTGATGATAAACCCAATTCTGATGTGGGGCTCTATTGTGGGCTGAAAGTGGGAAGGGAATCATGTTTGGGGAAAGGGGAAGGGAGCAGGAAGCACCAGAGAGACATTCTGCCACGATCAACTGACCACTTGTTTGGAAATCCAGTGACCTTGCCTGGTGTCTTGGGGCTGGGTGTGTCTGCACCCCTGGCATTCCTCCCTGCCTCCTGTCCCACATGGCTCTACCCTCACCATTCTCAAGATCCTTTGCTCCCACCGGATTTAGACTTGTTCTCCAGTCCACGTTGACAAATACAGTACTGTGCTGAAGGCTAATCTTTAAAGCCATTATTGAGAAGAAAATTATTGTGTAAAGCCCCACCTATAGCTAAGCTTCAAAATTTCTTCATTATGCCTCTTAATTTGAAGGGACAGAATTGTAAGGCTTTATTACATAACCCACTTATCATTGGAATGGCAGCCAATTCCTGACCATGGCATAACATGTTATTTGTATTAAAAGTCACAGCATATTGGATACAATTAAATTTCACCTGGAAAGCTGAAGACTGAAAATCTGACAAAAATGTAAGAAGGAAATTAAGATTGGTGTAGGATCAGTATGGATGAATAATTGGTAACACAAATAATGGGTTGAAGAGCATGATTTCACACCCACAGAAACCACAGATCGATCAGGGACAGATCTCCCCCCCCCCAGGAATGGACATTGAGTAGCTCAGAGGTTTAGGAAAGAAAATTCTAAAAGTCAGGTTAAATTCTAGGATTTTCACAGAACCAGAATGGGAAGGTTCAGAGAGTGGGGAAAAGGAGAGCTTTGAAAAGAATCAGAATAGAATGCAGCTCGGTAAGCACAGGGGAAAAAGGCAAATGGGCATGGTACAGGTCAGAATGCGGATAGGAGAGTTTTACAGAGGGAAAGGGGGCCTTTGGAGAGTGAAGTCCAGCAGTGGGAACGGTGTACAATTCAGCAGAAGTGGCTGAGCTTGGGTGTGCATTCCACACTCACTCGGTAATGTCAGATTTCAACTCAGTTTTTCCAAATTCTGAAAATAAAAACCGAACCTTAATTAGGTGATTGTGGCATTATCTATGTGTTGCCCTTCCCTAAAAGACAGGTTATTACCCAGTCTTTATACATCTCAGCCTCACATCCACGATTACTAACTGCTCTCCTGAATTAGCCCAGCAAACCTTTCACTGCACTACAAACAGAAAGGAAGCTCGACCCTAGGAAATTAGGAGTGGACCATAACTGCCAGCCTCAACAGTGACACTTACACCTCATGTTAGAATAAAGGGATATTAATGAGTTAACTCTCTCAGTGAATCAGGTGATTTAAACTGCATGTGGGAGACATCATAGAGAACTGTGCTTTGACCTACACTTATGGTGAGGTAGACTAAACTTCACTATGATGACTTCCACAAAACCAGTGACATTACAGCAAAAGAAAGTTAAAGAATATTGTTTATATAAACACTCCAGTCCTTTAGCTTTTGTTGTGGCTGTTTGCAAACACTGATTAAATTGTTAAATACAGCACAGTATTAAGAAACACGCCCTCCACCTTGTCAATTACGATCAAAGGATGTCATAGATAATATTTGTACATATCTGGAATACAACATGCTCTTATAGACTCAAGTTAGGCACCCACAACAACAGCATCCATTCATGAGTTCTTTGCACCTGCTGATATTTACTTCACAATATTTTCCCCAAAATATAATGGAACTTACACAATAGAACACAAAACTCTCACTAAGCTCTTTTAACAAAAAAAAGGCTCATGAGAAACATAACAATTTTAATGTTGAAATAAATACTCCAGTACATGCAAGAAAACTTGACAGACTTCCACGTCTGGCAAATAGTGTAAAACTGAAAAAAAAACAAACACTCACAGCAGCTTTATCCCAACTTTTAGAATCGAGACGTGAAAAGATCACGATCACAAATGCACACTCCCTTTCACTAACACCAGATTCACTTCTCTCTTACCACTTGATTCCACAGAACACACATACCCAAAGGAGCTACATTCCATCCCGCTGTCAATGTGTGTGTGTGTGTGTGTGTGTGTGTGTGTGTGTGTGTGTGTGTATGTATTTATTGTAAATTGAGGTAAAAACCCTTCTAAACCATAATGGCCATTGAGTTGATATGATTTATCATTGAGTCTTATAATGATGGTGGGATAACCGGAAGACACTGACTTTGAACCGCACCCAGCACGATTAAGCCTTTTGTAATTCTTTGTTTTGTCTGTCCTAATTACTTAAAACTTCTAAATTTAGAACACTTGTCTGTCCGCGAGGGGAGTGGGATGAACTGGAGAGCTCTTTCAAAGAGCTGTCACAGGCACAATGGGCTGAGTGGCCGCTCTCGCTCTGCATCAGTCTCTGTGAACTGGAGGGGAGGGGAGGGGGGTTTTGCAATCCCCACCACCACCTCCGCCCCTCAGACACACACACAACACACCAGTGCCCGAGGATTCTTTGGTATTAGGAGGGAACAACGTCTCTTGTGTTAATAAGGACGGGGAGGAGGGAGGTTAATTCACAGAATGGCAATTGAGTGACGGTAAAGTCCTGGGCGAGGTCCTGTCCCGCAGCGCCTGCGACAGCAAGTTGCAGCCGTCCGACACGGCCAGGGCGGAGTTCTGGAGGCGCTGCCGGTAGTCGGGCGCCTTGCTGCTGTCCGAATGGAGCGCGATGTCGCGGAGGCACTGGGTGAGCAGCACGCAGGCCGACACCACGCTCATGGCGCCGCCCAGCACGGCCGTCTGGACGGCGCGGCCCTCGGGGCTGACGGAGGCCGCCTTGCCCAGGAACTGCGGCTCGGTGGCGAAGCCCACCAGGGCGTGGACGGACTGCACCAGCGGCCCGCCGAAGAGCACGCAGCGGGCGCGGGTGGCCTCGCACGGCCGCGACTTGAGCTCCCGCACGCAGGCCAGCAGCGCCGTGGCGCTGGAGCTCATGCACTTGACGCTGAGCTTGAACTGCTCCTTGGCGAAGCGGTCGCGGCTGCTCTCCGAGGCCAGCACGCAGGCGTCCGTCAGGCTCTTGAGGCCTCGGGAGATGTTGCGGGAGAGCTCGAGCAGCAGCTGCGGGCTCAGCTCGGAGACGGGCGCCGTGCGCAGCAGGCTGCAGCTGTGCTCCACTTCGTGGCGGGCCCGGCTCATCCGGTAGCGATCCACCAGGCCGGCGACGGCCGCCTGCGAGCCGGGCGCCTCGGCCGCCGCCAGGTAGGCGGCGTGGGCCGACGACTCGACCAGCGCCACCACCAACTCGCACATCTCGGCCAGGCTGTCGCCCACCTCGGCGTACTTGCCCATGTTGAGCTGGCTCTGCACGTCGTGGGTGAGGATGGAGAGACCCTTGGTGCGGGCGATGACGGCGTCCCGGCTCTTGTCGAAGGACTCCACCGAGGCCGGAGAAAGGCTGTCCGTGTTGACCGGCCGGTTGTCGCTGGACAGCAGGAGCAGGTCGGCCACCAGTTGCATCTTGCTCTTGCACATGTCGCATATAAAGACGAGTCTCCTCCTCTGCTGGGAGCTGATGCCGCTGCTGCTCGTCGACTTGGCCGAGCCGCTGTTAGCCATGGTGCCGAGCGGCCCCTTGCATGCCGCTTGTATGACCAGCGCAGTTCCGATTCAGCCCAGTATCCCTCTCTGCCCGCATCATCGTTCCATCAATGGAGCAGAAAGGGGGGAAAATAACAACAGAAGTACACCAGAAGCCTTTTTTTCCTCCCTCCAGGAGCTGAGGAGAAACCGGGATGCTTTGTAAACAAGTACTGGACGGACCTTTCAATTCCTTTCGTCCACACAGCTAGAAGCGCATGTTCTCCGTCCGAGAGCCCACAATCTCCCGGCTCTGTACATGATGACCCTTTGCTGTTGGATACTTTATCTCACGTCGCGAATCCTCTTCACTGTCTTTAATTGTATAGATCGAAACGGAAGGGGTTAAAAGTAACCTTTCACACAGTACATCGCTTCACTTTTCACTTCTTCCTGGGCTTACCCGCTACTGGATCCACACTGCTAGGAGAATTAAACTCCCGCAACACAAAACCTGTTCCTTTTTATCTCGAGCTTTCCTCTTCCGATCATTCAGCGTTTAGTGGGGAAAGGATTGTTTAAAAAATAACCCAGAAGTTACTGTCAGTTGTAAAAATAAAATTCAAGCACCAGCGCTGTAATTCCAGTGGGTCCTGTTGTGTTGGAATGACAAAGTTACCCAGGAGTCTGCATCTCCTATCAGGAAGCACAGGGAGGGTGTGGCTGCACTCGGACTGGCCGCTTGTTAAACACCGAAAGAGCCAACGGTAGTTTGAGGGACAAGTTTACAATTCCAGAGTCACAATTAAACCACTGCGAACAGGCAGGACGCGCCCATCAGAAGAATCTGGTACCTTCTCCCCACCAGCGGAGGAAAAAAAAATGCCTCGCTTTCCCTAGTGAGAATTCGGCATTAACGCGCCTTGATCTGCGAATCTATCAATCCTTCCTGAGGCCCCAACGTGGGCGCTCTCAGCTGTCGGTCCAGGGATGAAATTAAACCGCTGCCACCATCGGCTCATGATAATCCATTCGGAACCATCCTCCAGCTCAAAGTTTGGTTGCTGCGAGTTTCCCGCTATGAATAAAAGGATGGAAGTTGCCCCGATCTCTCGCTGCACGGACTTCCCCCGAAGTCCTTCATGAAATAAAACGTCAATTACAGAAATGGCATAAGCAACACTGTGACGCCACGCCGGACCAATCAGAGGAGAGACAGTCGCCGAAGACTTTCCAAATGGAATGTCGATACTCGACTGCGCGGCCAATCGGAGACGAGCACAGGGGCGGTATTTCCGTTAAAAAGTTATATTGGGCTGGGGGGGCGTGTGGGTGGGACGCTGGAGCAGTTCATTCATTGCTGTCGCTGAAACGGCGGGCTATGGTTTTTATATCGTGGGGGCAATAAGGTGGAAGCAGTTCGGGCAAAGGAGATCGGAAAGGCAGATAGAGAAAGCGTGAAGTTCCAGGAAATCTATTATACTGAGGTTTTGCATTAATTCGTTCGAGTTACAAAGCTGGTTTTCTTTGTAACCCAAATTTAAAGGCGTATCTCAATGCCGGTTCGCGCAAAATTGTAATAAAATCTGCTTTTTTCTTCCTGGTTAACAATTAGAAGCCAGCGAAGTTCGAAAGTAAATGGTGACTTCAAAGAAGCTACAGGCTGACACTAAGCATTTTCTGTTGTTTTCGGTTTCACCATTTGCAGTTATTTTTAAATCCGTGTGTGTAGTTAAACGATTGGTGAACAGATTGCAATGTGTCATTGGTCATGTGACAATTTTCACCCTCCTCCCCCAAACAATGATGAAAACAGAATCTAGCGCAAAATATTAACAGTAAAACGGTTTAAAACAGGCTTCAAAACTTGCAGGGGTGGGGAACGGCCATAAACGGGTAGTTTTTTTATGTTATGAAAAAGACTGAAAAATTATGGAAAACAGAATTGAGAGGCTCTCTTTCTCTTGTATTCCTCCCTCTACTCTCTTAGGAAAGCATCCTAAATGCCTTCTTTACCACTCTTGACTTGTTCTACTGCCTTTAAGAACCTGGAAGCGTATTCAAGTGTCGGTTTGCCACTCAAAATATGCCTATTTATAGAATATTCCATTATGGCACCACCCCAGATGCCTTATCTCACTCTTCCTGTGTTATATTCCATTTACCATTTTCTTGCTCAGCAGATCAGACCATCTGTCCCTCCCTACTTTCCTCCTCACTGTCATGGCCAACTGTAACTACAAATTCATTGCCTGTTAGATCTAGAATTAAAACAATGTAGAGTGTGTTACACAGAAAAATTGTAAATAAGTAAGCTCTGTAAAAAAAATAATTAAAAACACAAAATGCTGGCAGAACTCAGCAGGCCAGACAGCATCTATGGGAGGAGGTAGTGACGACGTTTCGGGCCGAAACCCTTCATCAGGAGTGAAGTAACATGGGATGGTCGAGGGGGAATAAGAAGTGGGGGGAGGGATGAAGTGGAGAGCTGGGAAGTGATAGGCTGGAGGGAAATGGGCTGGGGGAAGGTGGAGAATTATGGGAAATAAAAGAGAAAGAAAGGTAGGGCTGGGGGGAGATTATAGTGAGGGGGGGGGAAGAGAGAGAAAGAGAACCAGACTAAAATAATAGATAGGGATGGGGTGGGGGGGGCAGGGGTATCAACGGAGGTCAGTGAATTGGATGTTCATGCCGGCAGGAAGGAGGTTACCTAGGCAGGAGATAAGGTATTGCTCCATTGACCTGCGTGTGGCCTCATCTTGACGGTAGAGGAGGCCATGGACAGACATGTTGGAGTGCGGGTGGTCTGTGGAATTGAAGTGTGTGGCCACGGAGATCCCGCCACTGCTGGAGGACTGAGCGCCGATGTTCGGCAAAACGGTCTCCCAGTCTGCGGCGGGTCTCCCCAATGTATAAAGGGCCACTTCGGGAGCACCGGATACAGTATATCACCCCAGTTGACTCGCAGGTGAAGTGGTGCCTCACCTGAAAGGACTGTCGGGGGCCTGGGATGGTGGTGAGGGATGAAGTGTGGGGGCAGGTGTAGCACTTCTTCCGTTTGCAGGGATGAGTGCCTGGAGGGAGGTCCGTGGGGAGGGATGGGGGGGAATGAATGGACAGGGGAGTCGCGTAGGGAGCGATCCCTGCGGAAAGCCGAGAGTGGGGGGGAGGGGAAGGTGTGGTTGGTGGTGGGATCACGTAGGAGGTAGCGGAAGTTATGGAGGATTATACGTTGGCTCTGTAAGATGTTCAGTAACTATTCTCCTCCAATCACAAAAACACCTGCCAAACATTATCCTTTGTGAATTTTCAATCCACTCTGGGGCTATAGACTGTAGAAAAGAGCAATACAGCAACAGACTGTATGTTTTCAGGGACCATGATGCCAATGTCATCTAATTTAATCCTTTCTGCCTGTATAATGTCCACATCTATTACCTCACTCTTATACGTTTTAAGCATCATCATATCTGCATCTACTACATCCCCTAGGTTACACATTCCAGGCACCTACCACAAAAAAAAACTTCACTTGTATATCTCCTTTAAACTCTCCTCCTCTCACTTTAAAACTATGCCCTCTAGTATTTGACATTTCCATGCTGGTAAGTATCTGCCCAATCTGCGGTTCTCAGTATTATATAGTGCTACAGAGAAAACAAGCCAAAATTGTCAAAGCCCTCCTTATAGCTAATTTTCTCCAATTCAGGCAATGTCCTAGAATACCCCTTTTTCATTCTTTGCAAAGCCCTCACATGCTTTCTACAAAGTAGCTATCTCAATGCAGACTGTAGCCTGATGCCAGCTTGAAAAATTATATATACAAAATAAAAAACTATATAATCTATACTCTGCAGCAGTTCTGTATATCGTAGTTGGACTATTTAGTGAAAGATTAACCTAATACTAGCTGCTTTTAGTCTGTATCTTATATTGTTGCAATGTGCAGCAAGCTGAATTTTATGTTCATAAAATATGGCAGGATACTTGGTAGTGTGGAGGAGCAGAGGGATCTGGGGATACATGTCCACAGATCCCTGAAAGCTGCCTCACAGGTAGATAGGGTAGTTAAGAAAGCTTATGGGGTGTTAGCTTTCATAAGTCGAGGGATAGAGTTTAAGAGTTGTGATGTAATGATGCAGCTCTATAAAATTCTAGTTAGGCCACACTTGAAGTACTGTGTCCAGTTCTGGTCACCTCAGTATAGGAAGGATGTGGAAGCATTGGAAAGGGTACAGAGGAGATTTACCAGGATACTCAATACGTACAAACAAGCTGGATGAACTCAGCAGGTCGGGCAGCATCCGTTGAAAGGAGCAGTCAACGTTTCGGGCCGAGACCCTTCGTCAGGACTGAAGGGGGGGGGGGGGGGGTGCGGTCTCGGTCCGAAACGTTGACTTCTCCTTTCAACGGATGCTGCCCGACCTGCTGAGTTCATCCAGCTTGTTTGTATGTGTTGATTTGACCACAGCATCTGCAGTGTATTTTGTGTTTACCAAGATGCTGCCTGGTTTAGAGAGTATGGATTATGATCAGAGATTAAGGGAGCTCGGGCTTTACTTTGGAGAGAAGGAGGATGAGAGGAGAAGAGGAGACATGATAGAGGTGTACAAGATATTAAAGAGGAATAGACAGAGTGGATAGCCAGCGCCTCTTCCCCAGGGCACCACTGCTCAATACAAGAGGACATGGCTTTAAGGTAAGGGGAGGAAAGTTCAAGGGGGATATTAGAGGAAGGTTTTTCACTCAGAGAGTGGTTGGTTCGTGGAATGCACTGCCTGAGTCAGTGGTGGAGGCAGATACACTAGTGAAATTTAAGAAACTACTAGACAGGTATATGGAGGAATTTAAGGTAGGGTGTTATATGGGAGGCAGGGTTTGAGGGTTGGCACAACATTGTGGGCCGAAGGGCCTGTAATGTGCTGTACTATTCTAAGTCTTTGATGATTGTGTTTCCACTTACTCTGGTAAATGAGCCTAGCTCCTTACATTCACAAATCACCCCTTCAAGAACAGCTGCTTTCCTTCAACCATTTAGGTCTGAATCAACCTGCACAACTCTAATCACTACCTCACTACTGTATATTAATACTAACCACTTTGCACTACAATCGACTTTATAGTTATTGATCTCTTTGTGTTCTCTCTCATTTAAAAAATGTGGACAATTGATGTTTCACTTGTGAATGACGTGTATCTGGTGTTGTGTGCTGTGTGACACTGTTGATGTAACTGATGTTTTTCATTGCACCTGTGCAAGACTTGTGCCCATGACAATCTGTTGTCTACATTCTGGCAGTGTGTTTTTGGGCTGATCGGGTGATCTGGTCACTGTTTTCAGTACCATCTACCAGCCTCTAGCTCACTGCTGCCGGAGTGATCTTTCTCTCCCTCGATGCTGTTGGAGGATGATGCCGGAGGAAAGTGTAATCAACATGGATTGTGGACTCCAAATCACGTTTATGACATGTTCTAGTTTTGGTTGCTCCTTTTTTTGCTGCTTTGGGTGATTTTTGAATCAGTGCAGCCTGCAGATGACAAGCTCTGAGCTTTTGATTTTGTGTTTTCTATTCTATTTTTTCACTTTTTTTTGTTGCAGTTTGCCTGATTTTGTTATTTTTGAAGGTGGGGATGGTGATTTTTTTTGAATGGGTTCCATGGTTTTTCTTTGCTTCGTGGCTGTCTGAGGGAAAGAGAAATCTCAGGGTTGTATACTGCATACTTGGATAATAAATGTACTTTTGACAATCAATTTTAGCAATTTAATAAATACAATGTTTAAACCTTATCAGTGTTGAATGGAAGAGGAGAGCCAGTCAGTAACTTCATGTCACTCTTTAAAACATTGCACCGCTGTTCAGTTGAGCTTATCCTTTCCCACTCACAAAAATTCTGAAGCTGCCCTGTTTTCCAAGCAACACTGAAAGTAAAGCATATGGATACTACTTTAAGATTGATTTAATAAGGAACTGTTCAGTCATTCCTTTAAAGGATTTTTTGAACACTTCCAGAGGGGGAAAAAAGCATCTAGCACTTTCCCAGTGTATATGATGAAATAAACTCTTCTTGGGCTTTCAGCCAGGTACAGATATCGATGATAACTGATGTTTCAATGACAAACTCGACCATCTTTATCAGGAATGATGTCTAGGCACGTCTAGTCTGGTGGTATTTATACCCCCGTAGACCGTTCCTCTTGATTGGTTAGACCTCATCCAATCAGGTTTCTGCTCTCCCACCATGTTTACAATCAAATCCCAGTTATACTTAGAGTGAGACTGTTAAAACTCTTTTCCTCTAGTTTTATTTCAATGTCTCCCTTTACCAGGCGGTCCCAAAAGCCATCGGTGCTGCACAGTAGTTTTGTGCCACTGAACGCAGCATTTGCTTCCTGAGAAATGGACATTTTTTTAAAAATATAATGTGCAATATGAAAATGACCATGCTAGCTTCCAGCTAACAACTGGTGGTGTCCAATTACCAAGTTTTATGTGGCAGATAGAAAAATAAATCAAAGGAGCAAAAATAATGTTTTCAATAGATAGGTTTATAGGTTAATGCAGTTCTAAAGAAACTCTGGAAAATTTCAAGGGATTTATAAATAAGAATTAAAGCCATAAACCTGTTATTTTGTTATTTTTATAATCTAAACACTTGAATAATTAATAAAATATATTTATAAATTAGACTCGTGCTGCTGAGCTTCACGTACTGAGAGCAGATGCAACCCCTTTCTCCATCTGCTGTCTCCCAGTGAGCCAATAACATTAATAATTTTCCAGGATCATTGGCATCAATTACAAAAGTCCAATTACAGAACATTAAGCATACAGACAATTCTGTGTAGGTCAGTTTTCTTCAACAAACACCTGAGGGCCTTGTATAAGTTGATATGGCTGCTGGATTCCACCTTGTCCCCACATTTCCCTTACCCTCAGCTATCAACTCAGTCTTCAAAATTTAACTTCTTTAAAATCTATCTTTGCCCTTGCAATTTACAAACCCATCCTCCAATTTCAATGATCGGAAAAACAAGCTTCAAAACCTGGTCCACTGTACCTCCCTCTGCATCTGTACCCTTGACTTCGTAATATCTCCTCTTTGCAGACAATCAGCACTAGTGCATGTCAAAGATGTGCACTTAGCCCACTTCTCTACTTCCTCTACACTCATGGATACGTGGGTAGGCACAGCTTAAATGGCATCTATAAGTTTGCCAATGACAACACTTGTTGGTGATGAGGAGGTGCACAGGAGTAAGATCAGCTGGTTGAGTGGTGTCAGAGCAACAAACTTGCATTCAGTGTTAGCAAGACCAAAGAATTGATTGTGAACCTCAGGAAGGAGAAATTAGGAGAATGCACACCAATCCTCATTCAGAGGTAGAAAGGGTAAACAGTTACAAGTTGCTGAGTGTCAACATCTTGGAAGATCTATCACAAATTATGTAATCATGAAGAAGGCAGCAGCTGTACTTCATTAGGAATTTGAGGAGATTTATTATGTCACCGAAGACTCTAGCAAATTTCTATGCGTGTAACCTGGAGAGCATTCTGACTGGTTGCATCATTGCCTGGTAAGGAGGCTCCAATCTGCAGATCAAAAGAAGCTGCAGAGGGTTGTAATCTCAGCCAACTCCAACACAGGCACAACACTCCCCACCACTGAGGACCATTGCTGGCAGCATCCATCATTAAGGACCTCACCATCTGAGATTTGCCCTCATCTCATTACTGCCGTTAGGGAGAAGGTACAGGAACACCCAAACTCAATGTTTTAGGGACCACTTCTTCCTCTCTGCCATCAGATTCCTGAATGTTCCATAAACACAACGTCGCTATTCCTCTTTTGCATAGTTTTATTATTTATTTTTTATGTTATAGTAATTCTTACATCTTGCCTGTAGTGCGGAGGAGAACAACAAATTCCACAACATATATCAGTGATAATAAACCTAATTCTGGTTTGGTTCATGTCTCTCTTTTGTGAAACTCCTTGTTTGAACACCTTCAATCTGTTTACTCCCATGATTCAGTCCCTAATCATACCTTAGCACGGTCACAAATTATGCTTTAGCTTATCGCTATCATAGTAAAGTAATTTCTATTATTTTCCTTGACCTTGCTACAGCCTTTGACATGATGAACATAGCATTGTATTTTCAGGATACTTGTTTATATTGATGATGTCCGTACCTGGTCCCACTACAAAGCCAGAGGATCGCCTGCATTTGGTTCCCTTTCCCATTCAGTAGAGTCCCACAGGAATTAGCCAACATTTACCCTTAGAGCTTTTCTATATCTCAACTATGTAGACAAACTCCAACTTTCCGCCAACCTCTAAACTCTTCCTGTGCCTCCAATTGCTGCCTTAACATCAATCTTAAATAAGGGGAAGTTTTCTTTAATTACATATTGGGTAGACTGAAAAGCCAATGACTCCATCCTTTTTGTTTGCTGTCAGAAATTAATTTTACAGTTTATTATCACAGCATCTTATATGATGGTGCACTGAGGCTGAGTTCCAGGATCCCCTTTTGAGCAAGGGTGCATTCAGCTACCATTAATGTTCTAGCTCAAAAGTAACCAAGAGTTTCCAGTGTTCCTGATTTTCATTCCATCACAGCTAATGTCCTGATGAATCCCCAGTTCCTACTGGCACATCTAAATTATTCAAACCATTCCGCCCTCCCACTTTGTACCCTCCTAAATTCCATCACGCCCAAAGCCTGAGTTCCTGATTTCCAACTTGGGTCACCACCAGTGTGGTTGCCAGGCTACAATGGCCACAGTCCAACAATACCTGGTTTCAGTGTTTGATCATTGTTTTTGGTCAATTGTACTGGATGAACCTCATCAGCATGTCACTTCTCAAGTTATCACCAACCAGCGTAAGGTCACTCGAGTGATCAGCAGTTCAAATTGGCCAGTGAGAGGAAACTGCCAATGAGTCTGTTGAGGAAGGAATTTTCCTGGGAAATGATTAGGATATTCCTGTCTGGGTGAAGGCTCAAATTTCCTGTTGGGAACTGAAGAACATATCATGGCTCACAAGCAGATGTAAAAGTCAAGCTCCATTAATCTGGCATGCCTCAGGATTAGCAGATTGTTTGGACTATCAGGTGTTGTTTTATTGATATGTTGGCAACATTTAATTCACTTTATTTAGGACGTTACACAGGTAACACTTCCACAAACCTGTCAAGAGTTTAAAAAGGAGCAAAGGAAGCTGAACTAGGGTGAGTTAAATAGCAATATGGGACTGGAGCCGCAGTGAGAGGACAGGGAGTGTATCGTCACTGATTGTGCCAGATGATGAACTATTGTGCAGACAGCAGATTATTGGGCTTTATTTTAATTAGCCACCAAGGCCATTCTAGCAAGTGCAGGCTGGTGGAAACTCATCACTGATCACCAGCTCAGGGCAATCTTCAAAGAATTAGTTACTGCATCATTGGGGCCTGATCTGAATGTAGAATAAGATATAAGAAATAGACCGTTCAGCTGCTCAAAGAATTCAATATTATCGCAGTCACCTCAGTGCTACTTTGCTGGACTAACCTCACATCTCTTCCCTCCCTTAAAATCCAAAAGCCTGTTCATCGCTGTTTTGAGTATATTTCACAGCCCTCTCGGGTAGAGACTGCCAAAGATTTCCCACTCTCTTGGGGAAGAAATCAAGAACAGGTTCAAGTTCAACTTTATTGTCATCCAGCCATACACATATATATAGAGAGCTAAAAGAAACACAATTCCTCTGGGGCCAGTTTGCAACACACAGCACATAAGAGTTATGATCCGACACAGACATTCACTAAATAACATTAGGTCAAGCCCCTGAGTGACGTAGCCTGAAAACTGACGGGTTGACATAAAGTGCAAGGTGAATGTTTATGTAAGACAGTATAATGTTACTAACACGATTATTATAAAACAAGCAGTCATATAAATACGTGAAACAGCGGCAATAAAAGATGAAAAATGACCAGTACAGGATGAGAGAGTGTCGGTGAGTACAGGAGTTGGGGTGGGGGGCACGGCAGGGCATTTAGCCAGGGCAGGGGTTCCCAACCTCTTATATGCACCTTACTACCACCTAACAGTAGTAGTGAGGTTGTGGATGGCATTAAACAGGAAATTAGAAATGCATGCAATAAAGGAACAGTAGTTATAATGGGTGACTTCAATCTATAGATATATATAGATATATATATATATATATATATAGATTGGGTGAACCAAATTGGTAAGAGTGCTGAGGAAGAGGATTTCTTGGAATGTATACGGGATGGTTTTCTGAACCAACATGTCGAGGAACCAACTAGAGAGCAGACCATTCTAGATTGGGTATTGAGCAATGAGGAAGGGTTAGTTAGCAATCTTGTCGTGTGAGGCCCCTTGGGTAAGAGTGACCATAATATGGTGGAATTCTTCATTAAGATGGAGAGTGACATAGTTAATTCAGAAACAAAGGTTCTCAACTTAAAGAAGGGTAACTTTGAAGGTATGAGAGGTGATTTAGCTAAGATAGACTGGCAAATGATACTTAAAGGGTTGACGGTGGATATGCAATGGCAAGCATTTAAAGATCGCATGGATGAACTACAACAAGTGTTCATCCCAGACTGGCAAAAGAATAAACCAGGGAAGATAGTGCACCTGTGGCTAACAAGGGAAATTAGGGATAGTATCAATTCCAAGGAAGAAACATACAAATCAGCCAGAAAAAGCAGCACACCTGAGGACTGGGAGAAATTCAGAGACCAGCAAAGGAGGACAAAGGGCTTAATTAGGAAAGGGAAAAAAGATTATGAGAGAAAGCTGGCAGGGAACATAAAAACTGACTGTAAAAGCTTTTATAGATACGTGAAAAGAAAAAGATTGGTTAAGACAAATGTAGGTCCCTTACAGTCAGAAACAAGTGACTTGATCATGGGGAACAAGGACATGGCAGACCAATTGAATAACCACTTTGGTTCTGTCTTCACTAAGGAGGACATAAATAATCTTCTGGAAACAGTAGGGGACCAAAGGTCTAGTGAGGTGGAGGAACTGAGGGAAATACATGTTAGTAGGGAAGTGGTGTTAGGTAAATTGAAGGGATTAAAGGCAGATAAATCCCCAGGGCCAGATGGTCTGCATCCCAGAGTGCTTAAGGAAGTAGCCCAAGAAATAGTGGATGCATTAGTGATAATTTTTCAAAACTCCTTAGATTCTGGATTAGTTCCTGAGGATTGGAGGGTGGCTAATGTAACCCCACTTTTTAAAAAAGGAGGGAGAGAGAAACCGGGGAATTATAGACATCAGTGGTGGGGAAAATGCTAGAGTCGGTTATCAAAGATGAGATTACAGCACATTTGGAAAGAGGTGAAATCATCAGACAAAGTCAGCATGGATTTGTGAAAGGAAAATCGTGGCTGACAAATCCTACATAATTTTTTGAGGATGTAACTAGTAGAGTGGATAGGGGAGAACCAGTGGATGTGGTATATTTGGATTTTCAAAAGGCTTTTGACAAGGTCCCACATGGGAGATTAGTGTGCAAACTTAAAACACACGGTATTGGGCGTATGGTATTGATGTGGATAGAGAATTGGTTGGCAAACAGGAAGCAAAGAGTGGGAATAAACGGGACCTTTTCAGATTGGCCGGCGATGACTAGTGGGGTACCGCAAGGCTCAGTGCTGGGACCTCAGTTGTTTACGATATATATTTATGATTTAGATGAGGGTATTAAATGTAGCATCTCCAAGTTTGCAGATGACACGAAGCTGGGCGGCAGTGTTGGCTGTGAGGAGGATGCTAAGAGGATGCAGGGTGACTTGGGTAGGTTTGGTGAGTGGACAAATTCATGGCAGATGCAATTTAATGTGGATAAATGTGAGGTTATCCACTTTGGTAGCAAGAACAGGAAAACAGATTATTATCTGAATGGTGGCCGATTAGGAAAAGGGGAGGTGCAATGAGACCTGGGTGTCATTGTACACCAGTCATTGAAGGTGGGCATGCAGGTACAGCAGGTGGTGAAAAAGGCAAATGGTATGTTGGCATTCATAGCAAGAGGATTTGAGTACAGGAACAGGGAGGTTCTACTGCAGTTGTACAAGGCCTTGGTGAGACCACAGCTGGAGTATTGTGTGCAATTTTGGTCCCCTAATCTGAGGAAAGACATTCTTGCCATAGAGGGAGTACAAAGAAGGTTCACCAGATTGATTCCTGGGATGGCAAGACTTTCATATGAAGAAAGACTGGATCAACTAGGCTTATACTCACTGGAATTTAGAAGATTGAGGGGGGATCTTATTGAAACGTATAAAATTCTAAAGGGATTGGACAGGCTAGATGCAGGAAGATTGTTTCCAATGTTGGGGGAGTCCAGAACGAGGGGTCACAGTTTAAGGATAAAGGGGAAGCCTTTTAGGACCGAGATGAGGAAAAACTTCTTCACACAGAGAGTGGTGAATCCATGGAATTCTCTGCCACAGGAAACAGTTGAGGCCAGTTCATTGGCTATATTTAAGAGGAAGTTAGATATGGCCCTTGTGGCTAAAGGGATCAGGGGGTATGGAGAGAAAGCAGGTACAGGATTCTGAGTTGGATGATCAGCCTTGATCATACTGAATGGCGGTGCAGGCTCGAAGGGCCGAATGGCCTACTCCTGTACCTATTTTCTATGTTTCTATGCCATGGACCCCTGCTGTTAACCGAGGGATGTGTGGACTCAAGCTGGGAACCCTTGGTTAAGATGTACAGCAGGATGTTAAGAACTCTAATAGTATGGGGGAAGAGGTGAAAAAGATTTTGGGAAAGATTAGAGAGGTCGATGACAATGTTGGACACAGCACTTCCAATACACGAATGGGGGTGGGAGGAGAGAGAGAGAGACCTTGATGTGTTTTCAGCAGGTCCTTCTCATTTCAGTTATGAATATCTGACCCATTATTCTGAGATTGTGACCCCTAGTTCTAGATTCTCCAGATACATTATCTCTTAAGAACTGTATGTTCCATCCTGAATCTCTCATGTTGTGCCATTATAAAATATATCTGCCAAATTGGGATGGGAAAGGAGAGGGTATTTTCCACATGACCCCACTCTATTTTAACTCCCCTAACACTGCATGGATGCCAGCTGAAGCTGTTTGTAACTGTTTCCTTCTCAGACACTCTGGGTACAGTGTCTGTGAAAGGAACAATTTACATAAAAAACGCACAGCATTGTTCTTAACTTCCTGGTGGAATCCATGCAGTGGCAGGTAAGTGAAAATATTACCTTTGCATTTGATCCGCAGGGAAAATCAGGATAGACATTCTAAACAATATTGAAAATTAAACAAAAATACCTGAAGATCTAGGAAATTGAAAATAAAACAGAAAATGCTGGAAACACTCAGCAAAAGCAGAATATAGAACACTGGAATTTAGAAGGATGAGAGGGGATCTGATTGAAGCATGTAAGGTTATTAAGGGATTGGACACGCTAGAGGCAGGAAACATGTTCCCAATGTTGGGGGAGTCCAGAACCAGAGGCCACAGTTTAAGAATAAGGGGTAGGCTATTTAGAATGGAGTTGAGGAAAAACTTTTTCACCTAGAGAGTGGTGGATATGTGGAATGCTCTGCCCCAGAAGGCAGTGGAGGCCAATTCTCTGGATGCTTTCAAGAAAGAGTTAGATAGAGCTCTTATAGATAGTGGAGTCAAGGGATATAGGGAGAAGGCAGGAACGGGTTACTGATTGTGGATGATCAGCCATGGTCACATTGAATGGTGCTGCTGGCTCAAAGGGCCGAATGGCCTACTGCTGCACCTATTGTCTATAACAGTACAGCAGAGTACAGGCCCTTCAGCCCACAATGTCGTGCCAACCTTTTAACCCTCTCCATAATCAAATTAATTCTCCCCTCCCTAAAGCCCATAACTTATGCTTTGTAGCTGCAAATCATCAAACTCATCTAAAGGAAGACACATGAGTATGAAAAGTGGGTCTAACTTTGAGTTTACGTAAAGTGAGGCACACATCACATGGTAAGTGTGATGATATATGCAATTCATGTATTTATACATATAACAAAGGACCCTACAGAAAATCCTGGTAATTCCAGACAATACCCCTTATCCTCTGCATGCCACCTTGGCTGAACAGAGCAGCACTTTTAGTAATAGACTAAAACAAACGTGCTGCTCCAAAGAGTGCTAAATGAGGTCATTCATACCCTTGGCCATTAGGCTCTATAATGTATCAACCTATAGCTGGGGAAGTGATGACCCCTCCTGTTCGACTGTTTGTGGTAACTTTTTTTTTATTCTTTCTTACTTCACTTCTAATATTTGTATCTGTGCTCTTGTAATGTTACCATGACACTGTAATTTCCTTTGGGGTCACTGAAGTATCTATCTATCTATAACCTGTAATGAATTATTTAAATGAACAAGAAAGCTTAATCAACCAATACATGTACACTATGACTCACATATTATTGAAATATTAAATACACAGCCCTCCATTTTTCTTTATTTATGTCTCTATCTAAGAGTCTCTAATGCATCTACCTCTAACACTACCCTGACTCAGTCAAGCCAGGCTGCACTTTCTGTTTCCCTTTCCACAGTTTCCACCATTTTCTGTTTTTATTTCTAAATGGAGAGTGTTTGGAGGTTGATGTTCTGTTAGTGCCCCTGTTAGTTTCTTGTGCAGGGGAGGGTTTACTTTTTGGGGGTTGATAGTCCTGTTCTGTTTTGTGCTGGGGAGGGGGTTTGGGGGGGAGCTGATGATTGGGATGCTGTTCTTTTTTTGTATGTGGTGGCGATGGGGTTGATGTATCTCTCTAAAAGACTTTCATGTGCTTTCTTTTTTTCATGGCTATCTGGAGAAATACAGGTTTTAGAGTTGTATATAGACACATGCTTTGATAATAAATGAACCTTTGAAATTTTCATTCACTGAAGTTGGTTAACACATCAAACTAATTCAAAGCAATTAAAAAGGGAGCATTTTAGGGAAATCTGCACTCAAAGAACATGGTCTGCACTGACAAAAGCCTGGGCATGGGAGTCAAATAACTTGTGCATCAGAAAGTGCAGCAAATCAGTTTCAGACTCTATCAGTACTTGTGAAGCATCATCAAGAAAAGCTGAGAGAACTTTATCTGGTTCCCTAATGCATTCTATGGAAGGAAATCTGCTGCCCTTATTGAATCTGGCCTATCTGTGATTCAAGGCCAACTGCCTTCCAAATAGGCCCAGCAAATCATTCAGTTGTATCAGAACTACTTGTTTGAATGGACTGCAATTATTAAAGAAGGTGGCTGACGTCCAGCTACACAAAGGCAATCTGAAACAGGCCAATGATGCTCTTATCCTATAAAAGAATAAAGACACCACAATGCTCAGCTGTCTCACACGTCTTCTGGGTCCTTGACTGGGATTTACTAACCCACTCCCATTCTTCTTGCAGGACAAGTTGGCACGAAACGAGAGGGAGATCACATGGCCAGTGTTCTAAATCCAAAGGATAATGGCATTTAAATCTCTGGTAGCAAAGTCATGCAGTATTGAAGTCAGCAGGATGTTTGCTATCTTTCCCTCTTTCTTTCTTTATACTTGCTTAACACTCATTGAATCTGCAGAAGGATGTGGTGATGGATAATGCTGCCTTTGAGAAGCTCAGTGGCACAGTTAGCAGAGCAGCAGAGCCTCATAGCTCCAGAGATCCGGAGTCAATCCTGCCCTTCAGTGTTGTCTATATGGACTATGGGGTACTCTGGTTTCCTCCTTCATTCCACGTGTGGGTTAGGAGCTTCATTGGTGGCTGTAAGTTGTGTAGGCGAGGGGCAGGATCTGGAGAGAACGAAATGGGATTTGTGTAGGATTGGTGCAAATGTCACTTGGTGGCTAGTGCAGATCTGATTGGTTGGTTTTCATGTTGTATGATTCTGTGACTGTGATAACTGTTACTATTTACAATTTCCACTAAAATTGCTAACCCTTCTGTTATATTTTGGAATTCCAGAAACAAATTGAAAGAAAATCACAGAATCTGAGAAAACGTGTCTACTCAGTTTCGTCTTTAGTAAGACGCTCACATATGATGTACTTTAAGCCCTTCTTACCGATAACCCATAATAAATTATGTAAACAACAAAGAATGCTTAATCAAACAATACAGTTGCAAAATTACTCAAATACTAATGAAATATTAAATACACAACACTCCTCCTTGCTTAGCTATAAACAGAATGCATCTTAACTCAAATATGTAAAATATGGCTCTCTAGTCACAGTATAATATATAATACAACTACTATACAGACATCCACGGCATAGTAAATTTCAAATTGTCTAAATTAGCCTAAAGATTTAATCACTGTGTAAGATTTCTTACTCTTGTGGGATAACGTCATTCCTGATAAAGGGGATTACAGGTGTCCACTCCCCCTCTACAAAGGTATAGCGTTCCTATGAAACCCTAAGCCGAAATGGCATAAAGCGAAGAACCATTAATTTATATCAGAAAAATCTCAGTAAAAGCAAAAATCCTCTTTATAATGTGAAAACAGGTTACTAATGTAGGTCTTTTATAAAAGCAAAGTGGTGTAAAGCGAACATTTGTAAAGCGGGGGACACCTGTACTCTGCTTGGCAGGTGAGACTTGTGGCTGTGAAACAGTTTCAGGTTCTGGGGCCTCCTCTGTGGTGGTTGTAGGAGTCGACCCTGGGACTGCAGAAAGAAGTTCTGACAGCTCTGCACACCTTTCTTCTCCAACAACTGACTCTGCTCTCCACAACGGATCAACGTGTTGACTCCAGATGATATCAGACACAATTTCTGCTGTGTAGGCGAGTTCTGTCCTCAATCTTTCGAAGTACCCACTTCTGATCACCTGTGTAGTCCCTCGCCAGGACTTATTGTATAGGAGTGAAACATTAACCCTCCTTGTTTGAGGACCCCTCAATTTGCTTCAGCTGTCTGTTTGTCTTGCTTTCTCCTTCTGAAGCTGGGTTTGAGATCCAAGCAGGAGTGTAAAGGGTAACCCAGGAACAGCGGAGCTGGTGAGTTGTTGGTTGTGAGTATGTAAGGACAGATGCTGGCACTTAACAGCGACTCCTTTGCTTGCATCTTCAGAAATACCTCAACAGTATTTCTATCTTTAATATCTCTTTTTTTCCTTTTTAGAGTTCTTTTGAATACCCTGACCTGGAGTTACACACTGACTTTGGTTCTTTGCGGAAATGGGATCCGCTCTCAGGGCCTCATGCACGGCTGCTTTTCGATATGCCAAGGGCGCGGCCTGGAAGACTAGAGCACCTTTGGTGTGCCGGATTTTCGTGGCTCTGGAGGCAGACGGATTCCAGGTCGGTACCGCCACCTGATGTGTCGTGGGAGTATGGGGAAGATTGAAAGTAGCGAGCTGGCTGTTGTCTGTGTACCCAGAGACCCGAGTTCTTTGGGCACAGACTTTGGAAAAAACGATACAACAGACTTTTAACACCATAAATCAGTGAGTTGTTTTGTTATGTCTCCCCTCTCGCTGTGAAACAGGGACACCTCCTTTTTCCTTATTAGGGAGAGAGAGGCAGAGAGAGAGCCTGTGGTATGTTGAATACTGGGGTGAATGAGTAGTCTTTTGGGTACTGCAAGTCTGTGTCTTTATTGATGCTTTGTTGCACGCTTGAGTGCTCGGTGGAGGCTGCAGATGTTTTTGCTGGCGGGGTGGGGGGGTTCATTGCCTTGCTGCATTGGGGGGATTTGGAGGGGTCTTTGGGGTTCTGACATTTAACTGTCATTCATTCTTTGCGGCACTCCTCTGTTTTCAAGGATGTTTGCGAAGAAAAAGAATCTCAGAATGCGTATTGTATACCTTTTTTTATAATTTTCTATCTTCAAATTAGAAATTAAAAAAACTAAACTAACAAAACTAAACAAAGCTGGACTATTATATTACAATGGATATAAACAGTAATGTCAATAACTCTGCTTCTCTATATCATATACCTTTCTCTGACATGAAATGTATCAATTGAAAGCTATTGAAGAAGGAAATTGGTGAGCTGATTCAGCATTGGAGTAGTGTGTTCTGCTGACATTGCTCGCAGAGCATTCATTAGACTCTGGACAAACCTTTCTGCCAGCCCATTTGTAGCTGGGTGGTACAGTGCAGAAGTAATATGTCTTAGTCCATTCATTTTCAGAAATGACTGAAATTTGAGTTTGAGTTATCAGCAAGATGGCGCTGGTGAACCATGGCAACGTTCTGTGGGCAATATTCCATACGTGGAAATATACCTCTTTTGAATTGCTCTCACGCAAACTGCAGCATATAATTTCACTTGAGGCAATGTACCTAATGATCCACAGATTTTGTGATCTTCTGAAGAACTCAGCAAACTCAACTCTCAAGCAAGCAGGTACAACACCTGTAAGTGGAAGAAGGTTCATCACCATGGCCAGAAGTGAGGCAAAAGGAAGGGACTCCAAGCCAGGCTGAAACACAAAGGAATCAGACCCCCCACCTAGCCAAGGTGCAAGTCACTGGAGAATGAAATTGAAGACCTGAGGGCAGGATTGTTGTACCAAAAGGAAACGAGAAGTTCAAGCATTCTGTGTTTTACCGAGACATGGCTTACTCACAGCACACCAGAAATGGCAATCAGACACAAAGGCTTCTCAATACAAAGGACGGACTGTGTACCGCTGATTCGGAAAAGGCAAAAGGTGGAGTTGTGTGTTGCATGATAAACTCTCTGTGCTGTTCCGCTGTGGCGGATTTGTCAAACTGGAGCTCACCTGACCTTGAACAATCAAATTCTGTCCATTCTATTTACCAAGGATGTTATCATTGGTGATCCCGGCCACAGTTTACATGCCACCAGTGACACCTATGATTAAACATTTGAGATACTGCATGATGCCATCACCGAACAAGAAAGTCCATCCTGATGCATCCCGTATCATAGTCGGAGACTTCAACCAGGCTTGTTTGAAGAAATCCCTGCCCAGTTACCATCAGCATATAACCTGTAGCACCAGAGATTCCACCACACTAGACCATTATTATATGGAGATAAGGAATACCCAGACAGCATTTCAGGAAATCTGATCGGTTGGCTGACCTTCTCCTACCTGAATACAGGTAGGGACTAAAGAGCAAGGCTCCAGAAATCAGGACAATGGCAAGGTGGTCGAGGGAGGCAGAGGAGTCATCACAGCTCACTGTGCCATTGAGGAATGACCCTGACCTAAGAGTGAAATTGGTCCGTGCACACCGATCCTCACTAGAAACTTACGCAGTGCAGGCAGGAAGAAAAGTCCTACAGCCATGGAGTTTTCTTTCCTGATCTTCGCAAGTAAGGAACCAGCCATCATTCAATAACTGTTTCTGAACCTGGTGATGTGGGAACTGAGGCCTCTGCCCAATGGTAGTAACAACAATTGAGCACGGCCTGGATGGTGAGACTCCTTGATGATGGATGTTGCTTTCTTGCGGCAATGCTCCATGTAATTTTACTCAATGGTGGGGAGGACTTTTCCTGTGATGGACCGGGCTGTATTGATCACTTTCTGTAGCTGGACACTGGTATTTCCATATCAGGCAGCTGGAGGAGCGAAGGATGGGGACAAATGTTGGATGTAGCTGCAAATGCAAGGACCAGGATTCGTTCAGCTGAAATTCCCTACTGCAGAGCTCCAGGTACAGGACTGCGTTGGAGATTTCTATTCCTTCTCCAATGCTCCAAGCTCTCCTTCATTGTGATCTCCATGCACAGGGCCCATTGGTAGATGAAGTCCTTCGTGTGTTGTACAGGACCACATCCAAACACTTCTCCATGCAATAAAATCTATACATAGAACTCTCAGTGATCTGCTTGCGAAGAGATCTATTTGTCTTGGTCAGGTTGTAACATACTGTAGTTGAAATAGTGAACACAGGTTCCTGACTCGAGCCAAGTGCCAAAAGTAGAGGAAATAACTCTAATGATTAAACAAATAACCACAAATATATTGAGTTTAAGAGGTGGAGGAGGTGGTGGAGAATAAAGGATCAGTATGTTACATAGAAAACCATTACTGTGAACACCTGTTGCCCATTAACTTTTGATGGAGCTTGTCTGAGAACTGGCAGATGGAGTTTAATAGAGTCATAGGAAAGTACAGCACAGAAACAGGCCTTTTGGCCCATCTAGTTCTTGCCAAGCTATTTAAACTGCCTCCTCCCAACAACCTGCACTGGGATCAAAGCCCTCCATACCCCTACCATTTATGTATTTATCCAAACTTCTCTTAAACTTTGAAATCGAGCTTGCATGCATCACTTGAACTGGCAGCTCATTCCAACACTCTCACAACCTTCTGAGTGATGAAGTTTACCCTCATGTTCCCCTTAAACTTTTCACTTTTCACCCTTAGCCCATGACCCATGACCTAGAGAAGTGTGAAGTGATACACTTTGGAAGGTCAAACATGAAGGCAGAATACAGGGTTAATGGCTACCCCCTTAAGTCAGAAGAGGGTGGGTCTATGACATTTACCCTGGAAAGGTTGCATTTTTTAAATGATATAACTTGGATTGCATTTTAGTGATTAAAAATTAACACTAAGGGATACAACATTAGAAAGAGAACAAATTCAGTGCATGCATATTTTATGACAAAGCTACTTTGTGTAGACAAGAAGAATTCTCTGATAAAAACGTAACACATTCAGCTGCTTCCCACAGTGCAAAATGAAGACTATTGGTATTAGGTTTTGGTCCTGGAATGTCCTTAGATATCACACCAACACTGTTAGTGCAGCATCTGCTTTAAAAGGCCATCAGTCATGCCTGTGCCAAGAAGAGCAGGGTGAGCTGTCTCAATGACTATCACCTGGTAGCACTCACATCTACTGTGCTGAAGTACTTTGAGAGGTTATTCACAGATAGCGTTGCAGTTAGTGTGATGCTTTTACAGCTTGGAGCATCCAGTGTTCAGAGTTAAATTCCGGGCATCATGCTGTAGCGAGTTTCTGTATGTCCTCCCTGTGAAATGTGTGGGTTATCCCTTGGTGCTCCAGTTACCTCCCACACTCCAAAGATGTGCCGGATAGGCTAATTGGTCATTGTAAATTGTCCTGTGATTGGGTTAATCAGGCTCGAATGGCCAGAAGGACATACTCCATGCTGTATCAATAAATAAATAAATAAAACAGGTTGCTACTCCATTCCCTATACCTTGACTCAAAGCAATGGAATCCCTTCTTTGAACCTTCACCTCTTTCTCTCACTCTCTTCCTTTCCTTTTCTATCTCTCGAATCAACCACTGTGATCAGGGTTTTAGCCATTGAGCTTTTTAAAAAAAACAAATCGTGTGTTATTACCAACATGTAAAACTCCTTGGACGCCTAACCACATAGAGATCCTCTATCTGTGTCAAGCCAGCAATCTTCTTTCCCAAACATCTCTTGGCTTTGTCCAGCAAAGTTGAAGAGCAAGTAGTCAAAACTTATTTTCTGAACTATAGCTTTAAAATGATGTCACATTATGTCAGCCTGGTTAGTCTGATTAATGTTATGATGTTAACAGGGAACATCCAAACACTATGATTATCCTGACCTGATAGACTAAATTACTATGGAACATAAATGATGAATAAACCCAGTTCTGTTGTCTATGATAACCTACCAGTAATCAAGTGTTACATCTAGTTGAGCTGCTGCCTCATAGCACCAGTGATACTGGTTCAACCCTGACTGTGAATGTGGAGTTTGCACGTTCTCTCTGTGACCTTGTACGTACACTGGTTACCTCCCACAACTCAAAGACATGTGGGCTGATAGGTTAATAGACCAATGTAAATTGTCTTTATTGGATAGTTATAGGTAGAGTCTGGGTGGAGTTGATGGGAAAGTGGGAAAATAGAAAATGTGATTAACCTAGAATCAGAATCAGGATTAATATCACTGGCATATGTCGTGAATATATATATTAGTTAAATTAAATAAATAGTGCAAAAAAGTAGTGGGGTAGTGTTCATGGGTTCAATGTCCATTCAGAAATCAGATGGCAGAGGGGAAGAAGCTGTTCTTGAATCATAGAGTGAGTACCTTCAGTCACCTGTACCTTCTTCCTGGTGGTAGCAATGAGAAGAGGACACATCCTTGGTGATGGGATGCTGCCTTTTTGAGGCATCGCGCCTTGAAGATGTCCTGGATGCTATTGGTTGATAGTTGGCAAAGACTTTGTGGGCCAAAGATCTGCTAATCTGTATCTCTCTATAACTTTGTGAGTTGTCTCATTCACTTCCAGCACTGTTACAAACTTACAGCACAATACAGCAGCTCTTTTCTTATTATATTCCAACTTATCCATTAAAAAGGAATGTATTTTTGAAGATTCCTCACAGTTCTGGCATTCTGGACCAAATATTATTCCTGACTCTTAAACACTGAAAACTTCTGGCCAATATCCAGAAATTCTTTCTAAAGGTTTCATTGTGATCATTGAGAGTCAAATGAAAAGCTAAAGGGTTTTGCTGCAGTGTTATGTCTTTTGCAGTCACCCGTTGAGACTAGTTTAATAAGGGAGGTTTAATGATGTGAAAACTTTTAGGCCCTTAAATTACACCATGTGGTACCAGCTTAATCGGTTTAAATTAATATTTGTTGCAATCATTTTCCAAAGGGAAATAAAGTTATAAATGACCAACAGTGCAGATGTTTCCCCATAGGTAAGGATGCTGAGCTATGTCTGATATCGATAAGTCCTTGGACAAGTTCCAGGTACTCATAACAAACTCCTAAACCACGAGTTAGGCTCCCTGCCTTTGCTAACAAGGGATCTAGAACCTGCTTTAGGTGCCCTTGGAAAAATTCCAAGCACAGTAGGTAATCCATGAAAATTTATTTATCAGGTGTGAGTGTAAACCAGGCCACTAAAAGAGTAAGTTTATTTTTTAAATTAAAGCTTAGTATCATTCTAATTATTACATGGCTATGGAACACTTCTGGGGTAACTGCCATCAGACAAGGCAACCCATGCACTCCCTTCCAGTGCCCCACTCTCCAGATGTACCTGAGAACTGGTGCTTGAAAGATAAGTAGCTCAAAGTTTTTTGTCAAAATGGGCAAGATGCAGCAACGGCCTGCAACTCACCAAGTAGAAGACAGCCCAGGCCCAATGCTGAGCGGGTCCTGTACTTCTCTGTTGGGAGACTTTGCTGACTCCAAGCTCTTGGGTGACTCTTAGACCGGGTGTTCTTCTAATTTTACTCTTCTGCCAATTTTGGTAAAGCTTTTTAAGGTTGGTGCCCCTGAGAGGAGATTTTTGATAGGTGTATTGGTCAGCAACTAAATTATTTCATCTTCATTTCCCTAGAGTATTTTCTCAAGTGTTCAGAATGCAATGTATATTTGCAAACATTTCACATCTATATGTTTCTGGTTAAGGATATTTACCAGACTATTCATTGTCATGTTATTTAGGCATTGTGGTACTCAAGAAATGACAATTCCAATGCTGACAACCAGTGAATCCAATAAAACATGCGGGTCATGTTAACTTAAGCACTTTGCTCTTGTGCCTGTCTCTCTCATTGTCTGGAGCAAACTGAAAGCCTTTGTACCATCTGTCTTTGGATTTGTTTCCAATGATATCACATGGTTCTACAGCATTCCATTCCATTCTGTCTGTTTCAATCCATTCCTTAAGTAATCCAGAATTAATCACCCATTACTGTATATCTTTCACTTATGGCTTATCAATCAAGCCACATTGTTGTTTTATCCCCTTAGTTTGCACTAAAATTAACCCTAGAGGTCATCCCTTTTGTTATGAACCTAATCCGAACCCTAACTAATCATACTGGTTCGTTCTCCTTGTTGACCTATATCAACCCCCAAGCATGAATCTATTTTCCCATTCTCAACACAACTCTCTCAATGTACTCATGAATAAGAGTCATAATGTGGCATGGAAACGAGCTCTTCAACCCAACGCGTCAATGCTCTCTGTGGTGCCCACCTACAGCAGCTGGTTCCATTTGCCTGCATGTGGCTAATATTCCTCTAAATCTCTCCTATTGAAATGCCTTTTAAATGTTATTGTATGTTCTTCAGCCACTTTCTCTGGCAGCTCATTCCACATACCAACCAATCTGTGGGAAGAACTTGGGCCTCAGCTTCCTTTTGAATCTTTCATCTCTCACCTTAAACTTATGACCTCTAGATTTTAGTTCTCGTTCCCTGGAGGGAAAACTGACTGGGTGTATTCACTATATCTATAACCCTCGTGATTTTATACACCTCTTTGTGGTCACCTCATAATTGGCAATGTCCCAAGGAATAAGGTCCTAGTCTGTCGAACCTCTCGCTTTTACTCACTCCCTCAAGACTTGGCAAAATATTTGCAAGCTGAACGCACTCTTTCAAGTTTAATGAAATCTTTCCTATAACAAGGACACCAAAACTGTACACAGCACTCCACTGCAGCCTCAAAATGCCTTGTCTAATTAAATAAAAAAGTGATCCACCTAACCAATTCTTTCTATGTTTCTATACCAGCCTAAGTGAATTACTGCACATTATTCCCCTGATTGTCTTGTATCAGGCCTAAAAGACACTCTCTTATCGTAGCCCTGGATGAATTCCAAGCTACCTCCTTCTCATGCCATTGCTTTAAAAAGCAAGATCGTTCAAATGCAGGCAGGAAGTGTTGAACACCCACCCATCCTCCATTCCCGTCCTCATCAACCTCAACCTTGCTCAATGCCTCAATCAGAGAGACCCAATTTAATAATTACAGTTGGAAGTACAGTATGTGGCAGCTGGGAAACACTCTGACTGGCACTCCCTTGTATTTTGCACATGTGCACTCAATGGCCACTTTATTAGGTATACTGCTCATTAATGCAACTACCAGCCAATCATGTGGCAGCAACTCAGTGCATAAAAGCATTCAGACATGCTCAAGAGGTTCAGTTCTTCTTCAGGCCAAACATTGGAATGGGGGAGAAATGTCAGCTAAGTGATTTTGACCATGGAATGATTGTTGGTGTCAAACAGGGTTGTTTGAACATCTCAGAAACTGCTGACCTCCTGGGATTTTCACATACAATAGTCTCTAGAGTTTACAGGGAATGATGCAAAAAAACCCCAAAAAAAACATCCAGAGAGTGGCAGTTCTGTGGGTGAAAATGCCTTGTTAATGACAGAGGTCAGAGGAGAATGTCCAGACTGGTTCAATCCGACAGGAAGGCAATAGTAACTCAGATAACCATGTGTAACAACAGTGGTGTGCAGAAGAGCATCTCTGAATGCACAACATGTCAAACCTTGAGGTGGATGGGCTGCAGCAGCAGAAGAACATGAACATACGCTCGGTGGCCACTTTACTAGGTACTGGAGGTACAGGAAGTACCTCATTAAGTGGGCACGGAGTGTAATATCTAAGTACAAATGTTATTTGCACAACTAAAACATTGCAGATGCTGGAAATATGAAATTAACAAGAAAATGACAGATACACTCAGCAGATCTTTGTCCTGACCATAGCCTCTCTTTCTCACTTTCCACACATTTTTTCTGAACTTACTGAGTGTTTACAGAATTTCCTGCTTTTCTTAATGACTTATAATTTATTCATATACAGATCTGGCGCTCACAGGCATACCCAACAGTAATTGCTCAATCCTATTGCCTAGGTGAAGGTAGTGTGGAACCACCATTTTGAACCTCTGAAGTCCTCTGGTTCTCCCACGTGTGACTGAGTAGCGTGTCCCAGACCTAATTTTGATGAAGAAACAGGATAACTTTGAGGCCCTTGTCCTCTGAGCAGTAAAGTTCATGGCTTGAGAAGTGCAGTCAGACTAGCCTAAGGTCAAACATTTTGTAAATGGTGCTGATAGCCACCTAATCTGTTGGAATTGGAGAGAGTAAATTCATAGAGTTCTAATGATGTTGAAATCTTTGAGCTGTAGTGATCCAAGCAAATGGAATTCAGGTAGTATCAGAAGGATTTGATCCATTGAGACAGGTTTTCTGAACACCCACATCACAAGATATTGACACTTTAGTCAATTTTTATGGCTATGTACACATTTACACATTTCCTTTCGCACAGGCTTTCTAGCTTAAGAGATGGTCTGAGGCTGTAGTACAAAACAGACAGCAATGAATCTGCATTCTATTTTATGGCTTACCTGATGATGTGAGCAGAGACTAAAACTGGGTAGTGTTCAAGCTGAATCCCAGCTGGAGGATACATTGCTCTGCCTACGGTCAAAGGCACTGGGGGATCTCAGCAGGTTAAACAGAGTCTGTGGAGGGAAATGGACAGTCAACATTTCAGGTTGACACCTATAGTCTCTCTCGTGACTCCACTATATATGTCCTGACAAGGTCCACAAGAAGTCTGTAATAATAACAGGCATCCGTTACTCTCAAGAGACCATAGATTTGCATCTTGGAAAGTTTCCAGGGTGCAGGCCTGGGTAGGGTTGTATGGGAGACCGGCAGATGCCCATGTTGCAAGTCTCCCCTCTCCATGCCACCGATGTTGTCCAAGGGCAAGAGCTGATACAGCTTGGCACCGGTGTCGTCACAGAGCAATGTGTGAGTTCTGTAAGTGTCAATTAAATTATATCTAGCTGTTATAAACTCTGCAGAGTCTCTGCATAATCTTTCTTCATGGACCAGATTCAGCTATCAATCTGGGGAACCATGTCGTCTGATTCAAGTATATACTCACTGAGATCAGGAAGACAGCTTTACACACAATTTTTCAGATGTCTCCAAGGCAGTAAAATGTCTTTACTCTTGTACTCAAGTCCTCTATAATAAAGGTCAACATACCATTTATTTTCCTCGTTGTTTGTTGTACTTACCTATTATTAAAGGTATGAGTGCTTCAAGCACTCATATCTTTAGAATCTAACAAATGAAAACCTTATGCATTTAAAAAAATACTCTGCTTTTCTAACCTTTTTATCTCAAGATCCAGTTGCAGTATCGTTGTTATTCACATACTCTCAGTATCGGAAATTTTCCCCATGACCGCGTGGGTTTTCTTTTCGGGTGCTCAGGTTTCCTCCCACAATCCAAAGATGTATCAGTTGGTAGGTTAATTGGTCATTATAAGTTGTCCCATGGTTAGGCAAGGGTTGAATCGGGATTGCTGGGTGGCATGGCTCAAAGGGCTGGAAGGGCCTACTCTGTGCTGTATCCAAATAAATAAATGCAGTGGAGAATCTAAATCCATTTTATTATAATTCCCACTATTAGCTGTAATACAGGCATTTCTGCAGAGCAGCCATGGTTCACCAGTGAAGAGTTAAAGGGAACACAAATAGCCCTTTATGCCTCCTAACATATCATAGTGCCTCTATCGCCTTAGGAGTTTGGGAAGATTCAGCATGACATCTAAAACTTTGACAAACTTCTATAGATGTGCAGTGGAGAGTATATTGATTGGCTGCACCACAGCCTGGTATGGAAGCACCAATGTCCTTGAACAGAAAACCCTACAAAAAGTAATAGATACGGCTCAGTCCATCACGGGTAAAGCCCTCCCAACATCTACATGAAACACTGTCACAGGAAAGCAGCATCCATCATCAGGGATCCCCACTACCTAGGATGTGCTCTCTTCTCGCTGCTGCCATCAGGAAGAAGGTTCAGGAGCCTCAGGATTCACATCACCAGGTTCAAGAACAGTTACTATCCACAACCATCAGGCCCTTGAACCAAAGGGGATAAACTGACTCAACTTCACTTGCCTCATCACTGAAATCTTCCCACAACCAATGGACTTACTTTCAAGGACTTTTCATCTCATGTTCTTGATAGTTAGTGCTTATTAGTATTGTTTCTTCTTTTGCAATTGCACAGTCTTCTGCACTCCGGTTGAAAACCCTCATTGGGCGGTCTTTCATTGATTCTGCTATGGTTACTATTTTATAGATTTGTTAAGTATGTCCACAAGAAAATAAATCTCAGAGTTGTGTATGGTGACATAAATGTACTTTGATAATAAAATTCACTTTGAAATTTGAATGAAATGATAAAAGCAGTATTATACCAGAACATATTCTCCTTGCACCCATTGTATGAAGTTTGTGCACTTTTGGGTGGATTTGTACAGTGACACTGATTAAGAATATATATTGCTATCTGCACAATACATCATTCATGTTCATATTGCAGTAAACTAACTTCATCAGTCATCATTGCATTTGAACTTGGAAAAGCCAAATCATTTTTCTTTATAGAGAGAAGGTTATCCTAATTGGCAGTTGGCACAAATGAAATAGAGGGCTTCCATGGCATGGCTCCATTCGTTTCTCAGTTAATATGTCGTTGAGTCATCTCAATTCTCATGGTATTATGAAAAGGCATCTCTTTTGGCCTGAATAATATTGATAAAGACATTCTATTAATTGATGCTGATTTTTCCTGCCACGTGATTGACAACTTATCTTTGCTGGAAAATGTCAAATCTCCACCTTCATTTCTTAGAAGGAAGTGAATCACAGTTGGAAAGGCCAATTGGTATATTTCTCACTGAAATGATTCCTTAATGAAATATGCAAATTTGACATTGTAACCCTTTTAAACATCTGATTAAAGGTACTTTCCCAGTATATTGTATTCTGACAGCAGAGTATTTTCCTTCAAACTTTGATTTCACTGCAATTCATCTCCGTGACCTCAGGTGTCACAGTGACTGAATGTGCAGTGAATTACCGAGGGAGATCTGCACTAATGAAAATGCAGTCTATCAGAACGCATGTTAAAAACAAGCCTCAGATTGCCCTCCCTGGTGTACATAAAAGATCATCTGTTCACTATTTAAAGAATAGTATGTGAAATCTTTTTGGATTCTTGGGCATTGTTTATCACATGAAAAATATCACTGAAATAGATCACAGGCCCACAATCTCACTGTTGTTTGTGGGATATTGCTGTGTGTAAAGTTTAGTCATTACATTTCCAAAATTGCAACAATAAAACCACATTTAATTAAATCGACACTTATTGGATGGAAATGTCCTCATGTTATGAAAGGCCTTTAAAATACACACCTATATTACGGTTCATGGAAAAGTGGTCAATTATAACACATTCACAATAGTGATCTTTTAATATTTGGCAAGTGTCAACTATCTGATTTCACAAAGATTTGATTTGCTTGTAACAGGCTGAACAGATTGTAACACCTCAGGGGTGTGTGCTTAGCCCACTCCTCTACTCTCTCTATACCCATGACTGTGGGGCTAGGCATAGCTCAAATACCATCTATAGATTTGCTGATGATACAGCCATTGTTTGTAGAATCTCAGACAGTGACGAGAGGGCTTACAGGAACGAGATATGCCAACTAGTGGAGTGGTGTCGCATTAACAACCTTGCACTCAGCCTCAGTAAGACGAAAGAGCTGATTGTGGACCAGGAAGGGTACGATGAAGGAACACATACCAATCCTCATAGAGAGATCAGAAGTGGAGAGAGTGAACAGTTTCAAGTTCCTGGGTGTCAAAATCTCTGAGGACCTAACCTGGTCCCAACATATCGATGTAATTATAAAGAAGGCAAGACAGCGACTGCACTTTATTAGGAGTTTGAAGAGATTTGGTATGTCAACAAATACACTCAGAAACTTCTAAAGATGTAACGTGGAGAGCATTCTGACAGGCTGCATCACTGTTTGGTGTGTGTGTGGGGGCGGGGGGTGGGGGGCTACTGCACAGGACCGAAAGAAGCTGCAGAGGGTTGTCAATTTAGACGACTCCATCTTGGGTGCTAGCCTACAAAGTACTCAGGACATCTTCAAGGAGAGGTGTCTCAGAATGACAGCGTCCATTATCCAGCACCCAGAGCATGCCCTTTTCTCACTGTTACCATCAGGTAGGAGGTACAGAAGCCTGAAGGCACACACTCAGCAATTCAGGAACAGCTTCTTCCCCTCTGCCATCCGATTCCTAAATGGACATTGAATCCCTGAACATGACCTCACTTTTAAAATATATATTATTTCTGTTTTTGCACCATTTCTAATCTATTCAATATACGCATGCTGCAATTGATTGATTGATTTTCTTCGTCTTCTATATGATGTATTGCATTGAGCTGCTGCTGCTAAGTTCACAAATTTCATGACACATGCCAGTGATAATAAACCTGATTCTGATTCTGAATAACAACAAGACCAACATCTCCATCCAAGCACAAGCCAATCAGTTACATCCCCCGATAGCAATCGTTTATATTTTGCTTTAAATTGCAGTGCAAAGGCATTCATTGCTAACATGGTTTAGGGATATTGGATAAGCTGACTACTGATCCTGAGAATTTAGTTAGGTACTGAGGAATTTAAATTAAAATAATAAATACATTTGAAATTGTTCAAGTTGGGCACTACAGAGGAACGGAAGATCTAATTTTCTTCCAAAAAAGGATTTAAAAACTGCAGACCCAGCAGTTTTGGGGAAGTTTTCAAGGGACAAAATGCAAGTGCAGTTGGAAAGGCAGGGACAGATTAGAAGAAGTCGGCATGGTTTTGTGCAGGGGAGATCATGTCTCACAAACTTGACTGAATGTTTTAAGGAGGCATCTAAGAAAGTTGATGAAGGCATTGTGTTAGATGTGGTTTGCATGGACTTTAAGGTATAAGACATTTTGACTGTCCCAAAGGTTAAGTGCATGCAATCCAATGTGTTGGCAAACTGGATCCAAAATTAGCTTGGAGGTGGGAGGCAGCTAATGTGCCGGAGGATTTTGATGAAGGGACATAACCTGAAATGCCGACTGCCCATTTCCCTCCCTAGGTACCGTCTGACCTGCTAAGTTCCTCCAGTATTTTGTGAGTGAAGAGAGCATTTGGTATGCTTGTCTTCATATGCTGAAGCACTAAGTAGAAAAATTGTGATCTTGTTGTGGTTGTACAAAGCATTGGATAGACTACACTTAGAATATGATGTATAGTGCAGAAAAGATTCCCCGGGATGCTGCCTGAAACGGAGGGCTAAGCACTGCACCAGTGCCACATTCAAGTTTGTTGATGACACCACTGTCATTGGCCAAATCAAAGGGAGTGATGAATCAGCATATTGGAGCGAGATTGGAATCTGTCTGAAACTTTGACGAACTTCTTTAGCTGTGTGGTGGAGCATATTGACTGGTTGCATCACAGCCTGGTATGGAAACACCAATGCCCTTGAACAGAAAGGCTTACATAAAGTAGTGGATACAGCCCAGTCTATCGTAAGTAAAGCCCTCCACACCATTGACTACATTTATATAGGGCACTGTTGCAGGAAAGCAGCATCCATCATCAAGGACCCCCACCATCCAGGACATGCTCTCTTCTCACTGCTGCCATCAGGAAGAAGCTGCAGGAGCCTCAGGACCCACACCACCAGCTTCAGGAACAGTTATTCCTCAACCATCAGGCTCTGATGGTAAGGTATAACTGCACCACTGACTGTTCCCGATGTTTATTGGCTATTGATTTTTTTTATATTTGCTTACTCTATTGTCATTTGCTCATCAATTGTTTGTTCATCCTGTTGGGGGCAGTCTTTCATTGATACCATTGTGTTTTTTGTATTTATTGTGAATGCTCACAAGAAAGTGAATCCCAGAATGGTGTACAGTGACTTATATGAACTTTGATTTAAAATTTACTTTGAACTTTGAACATTATCGACGTTTATTAGGACAGGTAATCAGAATATTTTCCCAGGATAGGGAAATCTAAGGTCAGTGGGCACAGGTTTAACATGAGAAGGGAGAATTCTAAAGGAGATCTGAGTGCTAAGATTTTCTACACAAAGGGTGGTGGTTATCTGGAAAAGCTGCCAGAGGAGAAGGTGGCAGCAGACACAATTACAGCATTTAAATGGCATTTGGATAGGAAGGGAGTAGAGGAATACGGGCCTAATGCAGACAAGTAGGACTGGAGTAGACAGGCATTACAGTTTGTATAGTCAAGGTGGGCCAAACATTTCTTAGCTGTATGATCCTCTTTCTGCCAACATCAAATTTTTAAATTAGAGCCTGGCAGTTCATATTGAATCCAAATGAGATTCAACACAACCACAAGAGACTAGGTATGCTGGAATTTGAAGCACAGAAAATAAACTACTGGAGGAACTCAGCCGGTCAGTCAACATCTGTAGAGGGAAATGGACATTTAACATTCTGGGTCTGAGTGAGGGGTTCTTGACCCAAAACATTAACTACCCACCTCCCTCCACATATTCTGCCTGAAACACTGAGTTCCTCCAGCAGTTTGTTTTTTTTTTGCTCCCATAATTAAGATTGGAGCATGCACTTTAGTTCATTTCCTGAAGCCTCTCCTATGCCCTTTCACACAGTCCATAAAATGTCAGTGAAGTGTCAAGTCTTAAAAAATACTGCAGTAATAGATCTTGAAGCTGTTAATATACCACGCAATTCTAAATTCCCATTAATTTGATCTCAGTGCTTGTCAACAGTCACCTACTTTCTCTGACTCATACTCCAAGGCAATGCACTATGAAAATCTGTGTCCTTATTTACAGTCCCTTCATTAGCTTACCTCTCCGTGTTGGAGCAATTTCCATTAATCCTTCAACAATCCTCCATTTCTGGGTTCCTGCATGTTCCCTCTTTTATTTAAGTCACGTCTTTAGTTCTCTACTTTACCCTCCTCTGTTATAATGCTCCTTATATTACTGAGACTTAGTTTGGGTGTGCAGTAAATAAACTTGAGGAGGAATAAATCTTCACAGCGCCATCCACCCCACCCCCAAGGCAGCTAACCACTCTACTTTCCACCATTAGGTCTGTCTTTATAATCCCATTGTGTTGACTGACTCTAATATTGACCATTTATTTATTCATTGAGATACAGAGCTGAATAGGCCCTTCCAACCCTTCAAGACATGCCACCCAGCAGCTCCTCGATCTAATCCTAACCTAATCACAGGACACATAACCTTATTGTGGGGTTTGGAGGCTTATGTTTCTCAGTGAACCAGAGAACTATGTTGGCTGGAGTCAGGGCTTAATGCTTTCGCTCTTGGTAGGGTCCACCCATTGTCGTGGCTATCTCTCGAGGTCAAGGATGATGGTCTTCGTTCTGTTGATCTATTTATGGGCTCTCAAGTGGCTTATGAGTCCAATCTTGGCTTTGAAAGTTCTTCCGCATTCAGCACAGGTAGTTCCAGATGGCAGATTGGGCTTTGATTGTTGCTGCCTCTCTTTCCATTTTCTTCTCTTTTCTTCTAATTCTGCACATCTGTTGGCTTCGAAAGTTGCTGTTCCTTCTCAGATGATAGTTTGCCAGAGTTTCCTGTCCTGGGCATTGGTTTCCCAATTGTTGATGTCGATGTTACATTTCTTCATGTT